>NC_138895.1:28585899-29785899 GCF_965194825.1 Balaenoptera physalus
GGCCTTTCAGCAGCCACACTAAAAGTTAGAAAGCAATGAAAACATCCTCTTGCAACCTACAATTCTATACCTAATTCCCAAACTATTAAAAAGTGAGGTAGATTGAAGATATTTTCAGATGTACAAGGCTTAAAAAACTTACCTCCAATTCACCGTTTCTCTGACAATTACTGAAGATATACTTCACCAAAACAAGGAGTTAAACCAAGAAACAGAATAACATGACTTTCCCAAAGCAGGGAATCCAAGGGCAAAAGGAATCCTCAGGATAATGATAATGAAGATTCTAGCATATGAGCTGTGAAAGAGACCTGGAAAGTAATGAGTACAGATCAGACCTGTTCAAAGGTTCTGGGAGAGACTTTTTCAAGAAGATGAAATGTATTCAGTGGCTAATAGTTGGGGAAGTGAATTGGTTGAGATGAGATTTACACAGCTGGTTGAGGGACAGGTAAGTTTGTTTAAGCATATAGAAAGGAGTACATGTACTTAGTACAAGTACCAAGTTTAAAACAAACAACGTAAGACAATTTTTAATTCCAAAGAAAGTCAAATATTGTTTGGAAAAGAACAAATTATTCATTATATACTAACAACTTAGCTGCCCAATGCATTTACATTTTTTAATTTATGTAAAAACTGAAAACTGATCTAATACAATTTACAATATAACTCTTGAGGGAGATGGGAAGTAAGTGGGGATGGGAAGTAAGCTGAATCCTCAGCTTTCCAAGGGTGATGTTAATAGATAGCATATAAAACTAATCAAGAAGTAGCAATATAAACATGCTATTTAGAAATAGAGGACACATATTTAAAAGAATCAGCTAAGTGAGTATAAAGCTCTTAAAGAGCTGGAAATGGTAAGCAAATGGGAAGAGAAGACTACTGTTTTCATTAACAAGTCTTGTAGAAATATTTAACTACAAAAATTAAATGTTTTAAAGAAGCTCAATTTACGGGGAAAAAAAAGAGATTGAGTTGCCTCTAGCAAATGGATCAAAACTTTTCCAGCTACTTCCTAGAGAGCTCCAGTGGCCATCCCTCAGGTAAGTGTCACTGGACACTTGTTAAAAATGGCAAGGAAGACTTCATTCAAGACTATTGTAATAGGGGTCAAAACTATTGCAATAGGGGATGGAAACTGAACTCAGCTCTACCAAAACAAAAGGTAGGAGGGTTTTTAAATGAAGAGTGAGCTGACTGAAAAGTATTAGAGGATGTTAGTAGGAAGGTTGATCAATATGATGAGACCATCCATGTTTGCTGATTGACTCCATGGAAGTTAGGCTCCTACTGGCCCACAGAGACTGGGAGCCAGGAGTCCTATCTTTCTCTGATGATTACATTTCAAAGGGAGAGCCTCCAGGTCTTGAAAAGACATGCCTGGGTTATAAAAGATGTACAACTCAAAGGGGCATAGAAAGAATTTACAAGTACAAGGTTTCTAAAGTAAATGATGTAAGAAAAAGGAGGTCAGAGCCCATAATCAGAATGGAGCCTGTCAAAAGTGCAATCAAGCTGAGGGGAATGTTAAAGCTTTCTTAATAACAACTCGATCATAGTCTTTAAAAATTAAACTCTTTCTCCTCTAAATATACTCTTCTCTCTGCACCCTGCCTCTGTCACATCACCATTACATAAATCCTGTCAATCACATTGCCAACCTCGATATCATCTTCTATTACTACTATAGCCAGTATTGCAAAATCTGGCTTTTGGCATCTTTATACTCCATCCCTTCTATTTTCTCAATGGTACTGCTGATACCCAAGCCCGCTCACTTGCTCTCTTGCAGTCACTTTTTTTTTTTTAAGAACTTTCAGCTGTTATCTACACTTCTAGTTCCTCCCTAATTCATCTTCCTTGGTGCAAATAGATTTACACTACTAAAACATCCAAGGCCCCAGACTTGGGAATCAAACAGAACTAGGTTCACATCCTACTAGAGACCTAGTCCCAGAACTTACTACCTGCATAAAATTTGGAAAGGTCATTATAAAATTTATAAAATGGGTAAAATAATATCTATTCCTTAAAATTATTGTGAGATTTAAATAAACACAATATCTCAGTAATTTTTTTAATTGATTTATATTGAATCTATGGTTACCTCAACTATCGAGAATACTTCTTGTGAACAACTTTGAGGTCATTTTCACCAGGAATGTACTTATGTAACTGGTATTTTAATCTAAAAGCATTCCTCCTGCATACCTTTCCTAATGCTCATTTATGTCATTGTTAGTGACACCAGCCATAATAAGTGCATCTTTCTAAATGGCATTTACTGGAATCATTGAGTTAAATTCATATTATACACAGGTATTGTAGAATTTTTTTAAAAATACAGTTTGTACTGCAATGTGAAAACAATAGTTTGAGGCTACTAGCTGGCTCTGATGAATAATGTGACTGTTTTTATATCAACATTCTTTCCAACCATCTGCTAAGTACAATACAGCTAGCAATTAGCTAGCAATTAAGCCAGCATGTCAAAAAACTTAATTGCAAACTCAACCAATTTTCAAAGTTATATTAATGATAATAGCTCTACAGCAAACTGAATTTAATAAAAATGCTTTGAACATAAATCCCAACAATTCTAACTTGCCTTCTAAATCATATATACATGTTGAAATAGAAATGAGAGGTACAGGGGAAAAAAAATTTGAATATGATGATTAAAATTTTATATCAAATTCTTTCCTTTCAGGACTTTTTAAAGCCTGAGGCGTTTTCCCTTAAACAGAAGTATTTACCTGTCACTTGCACTTCGTTTCCTTTGATAGCCATTGTTTAGTTTGAACATGTGCTTCTAACTAAGCAGATTTCTTCATTCTTGAATTTAAAATTGTCCGGTTCTTCCCTCCTACATGTTGATAGGAATGTAAGTTGGTGCAGCCACTGTGTAAAACAGTATGGAAGTTCTTCAGAAAACTAAAAATAGAATTAGCATATTATCCAGCAATCCCACTCCTTTGCATACATCAGAAATATAGTTTTGAAAACTATAATTCAAAAAGATATATGCACCCCTATGTTCATAGCAGCACTATTTGCAATAGCCAAGACATGGAAACAGCATAAATGTCCATCAACAGATGAATGGATAAAGAAGATGTGGTACATATATACAATGGAATACTACTCAGCCATTAAAAGGAATGAAATAATGCCATTTGCAGCAACATGGGTGCAACTAGAGATTCTCATACTAAGTGAAGTAAGTCAAAGAGAAAGATAAATACCATATGATATCATTTATACATGGAATCTAAAATATGACACAAATGAACCTATCTAGGAAATGGAAACCGAATCATGGACGTAGAGAACAGCCTGGTGGTTGCCAAGGGAGTGGGGGTTGGGGGAGGGATGGAGTGGGAGGCTGGAGTTACCAGATGTAGGCTTTTATATATAGGATAGATAAACCACAAGGTCCTACTGTATAACACAGAGAACTATGCTCAATAACCTATGATAAACCATAACGGAAAAGAATAGTTACAAATAGAATGTATATATAATTGAATATTTTTGCTGCACAGAAGTAATTAACACAACATTGTAAACCAACTATACTTCAGTAAAAATAATTTTTAATTTAAAAAAATTAAAACCTCAAAAAAAAAAAATTGTCTGGCTCCTGAAGAGATTCAAAACACTCCGCTAGTATGTGAAATTAGGCTTTTTTTTCTAGAGATATTTTAGAAAGCAGCCCAGGCTATGGAGTCAGAAAACCTTAGGTGGTAATTTCAACTCTTGTATATAGTAACTGTGGGCACCTTACTGAATATATGTATGCCTCAATTTTTCCTTCTGGAAAAATGATAAATAAGCCTGCCCTTCAGGATATTTCAAGGCCTAAAGGTAATGAATGTCCCATAGTCAGCACTTTGTAAGCACTTACTAACTTGCAGCCAAAATAAACTTTTTTCTGTTGAAATTCATAATTTATATAATATTAGAGATATCTTTTAGGCACAAACTGCTAACTTTTTGGTTCCTGATATATTCTTTTAAAAATCTAAAACTAACTCACTTTTCTCACAAAAGAAATGTTGTGGTTGTCCTTCACTCTGACTTAAAAAGTCAACAAAGACTCAAAAAAATGCCAGTGTTCAAAGGCAGCCCTCCTCCCGCAAGCACTTGAAGACTTCATAGTTTATTTTTCTCCTGGAGACTTGTCAGTTATAAACATGAACAATTTTCCTCTCAGAAATTCTCATATCCCACGATTGATTTTGCCTTAGTGGTGTGGGGCTCTTGTGTAGAATGTTTCAAGGAGGTTTCTTTTAGGTTCTTTGAATTTGTATTTTTGCTACCATGGTGCCAAATTCAAAAATCACTGTGACTCTATATAAAGAATTTGATACCCAGACATTTATTTTCACTTTTTAGTTCCACAAAAATTCATGAATATATTCAACAAATATTTAATTTACATGTAATCCTCTGAGCCACCAGGGATACAAAAACGTATAAAAAGGTTTCTGCCCCAAAAAAGCTTCAGTACTAGAGACATAAATGCATGCACGTGTGTGTGCACACACACGCACACACACACTCACAATAAAAAGTAAAAGTGAGAAGTAGAAAAAGAATTATGCAGATAAGGAGACTGTTATGAAGTTAAGAATAAACTAAAAAAACTAACAACTACTAATAAACTACTCATTTCTAATAGAAGTAGAATTAGATAATTATTCATAAAAATAGAACAAGTTGCTTTGTTTCTTTCTATTTCAACAAGATAATAACTGGATCAAAACTGCTTGGTAAACTGTGAACCAACAGTTTTATAAACAAGATATGCTTTCATGTGTGATTTTTTTCATGAACTCTTTAACTGCTTAGTGATTATAACATTTCCCATTGAGATAATGACAAAAATCTATGGTGGCCACATTACTAAAGCACAGACTGTATTTCTGTTAAACTCCTATGAATCAATTGCCATTATAATTAAGCTTTTTTTCTCAACCCAGATAACGTCTTCCATGCATCTAGCTTTCAAATTAATGAATGGATGAATGAGGATGTTATAGGATGTTTTTGCAATGAACTATATTAATACACAACTGCCTTTGAAATAGGTCATCAGAGGAATTACAGGTATGTTGTATATTAATACACAAAACAGAGTAACTTAAAACACTATGTCTGTCTAAACAGAAATTAAGGGACCAGGTCAAAGCCAAAATTGTCTTTGTAATATATGATTCTTAATGATCAGTAGTGATGAATTATTTTGATATGGACAACTTATCTGTAGCAATCAAGTAATCAATATAGATTCAACTCAAGAACTATTTTGAACCTCTTAAGAGAACATGTTTGTGTGCCCTTTATAGTTTAAAAAACGCATTCACCTCTTTTTCCTCATTTGAGCATACTGTAGCCTTCTGAAAGATGTCATCTTTATGCTCATTTTTTAGAAAAGAAAATTACGGTTAATAGAACTAGTAATTAACAAAAGTGTGGATCTCAAATCCTATATTCTCTCTAATACCTTATCTCTTCTCTGTATAAGACGTTCAATGAGGGGTACAGAGAACATCAAAATATTTCTTGATAACTGACTAGTATTGCACTTTTCACTTTATAAAAGATTGATATCTTCATTATCCCCTTAGAGTGTGATAATGACCTTTTGAGGCAATAGCTCAAGTTTCAAGAAAGCTTAAACACTAATGAGAAAAGGAGAAGACAACAACAGAACTATCTGATCCACGTTTTGGTGATCAAAGGAGGAGGGATTGTATTCAACTAAGAAGATCAGGAAAGTCAACTTGGATTCCAAAGATAACTGAAGCAAATTGTTACACAAAGCCAAATGAGGACTACACAACTCCGAGATCTGGTCCTACATACATTCTCTGAAAATCCATTACACTTTTAGGACCAGAGATTTTCTAGAGAAAAAAAAAAAGAAACAATATAACTTTCAACATCAAAAAGTGACGGTTCTTAGAGAACATATATTTCTGAAGTCATTAGAGAAGAAATAGATATGCCAGACCAAATGAATTTCCAATAAAATGTGAATTTTAACCAGAAGCCCATTTGTGTGTTATAACAAAAGAATAAACACAATGACTAAAAATTGAGAAAGTTTGACTTTAGGAAAAGTTGTAATATTAGGGACTTTTTAAATAGAATAATAATTATCCAATCCCAGAGCTTCATTCCTTTTTCTTTCTTAAAATACCAACACCAGGACTTGAGAGCATTTGAACCACCAACGTAGTGACCCAGAGTGGCTAGAAGTGAGGGGGTCCGGTGATAAGTACAAAAACCTCTTTTAGGAGAAAGAGTGGAAGATCAAACTAGAGTAGCCAAATCCATGTGTCTTCCAGGATCAGTGATACAGAGGCAACAGGGTGGAGCATAAGCCATGATTAATATCAAAGGATTCCAAACTTTTCAGTGCTCTCACTAGTCTGCCCATCACAGCTTTTTTTTAAATTAAAATATAGTTGATTTACAATATTGTGTTAGTTTCAGGTGTACAGCAAAGAACAGAAAAAAAGTGGTCTGGAACTGAACCCTGAACCCGCAATATCTCCTTGGAGTTATGCCTGTATTTATATAAGTAACTATTATTACAATTTCAAACAATTTATAGGAGAGAATATCTGTTTACTTATACATAACGTTTATCCATTTATTGATTTACATATTAGTTATGTTTGAAAAGATTTGTGCTGAGTCAAAATGTATATAACAATGCTTATTTTCCTTTTAACTCACATTACAAAAAAGACCAAGAATGAATACCCCAAAATATTTTGGCTCTATAAACTATCCTTATTGCTGTAAAATATAAATAAATAAACTCGAAGTGCAACATCTTTTAAAACTCGAATAATGGGATAATCATCTGATAAAATAATAATAATCAAAATGAGTGTGAAAAGCACACAGCTTTTGACATAGTCATGTACACATGGGAATAAGAGAAGGAGGTACATAAGATAATCTCATTTATTCAATACCCAGTGCTTCTTGGTATTTTCACAAGAGAAGAAAACCAACCACTAGGGGAAATAATTATTATGTTGTCAGCATAATTCCCATTTGGGCAAATTTCTGTGAACGAAATGCGCACACCCTGGCATTAGAGGGAATTCTGTTAATGTAGAATGTAGCTTCATTTGTTGAGCACTTACTATTTGCAAATCACTAAACTAAACACTTTGATTTACTACTCTAGGCCCTGAAAGTTAAAATCTATCTATCCTAATTGTGTGGATGAGAAAACTGAGGCACAAGGAGGGTTTATCATTTCAGCATCTCAAAGCTTGTAAATGATGAAGCTCGACATTGAACGCAGGCTCTCTTACACCAGAATTTTATTTTTAACCCTTGTGGTTAACCACATCTACCAACAGAATTTAGAGTAAAATATCAAAGGATTGTTCACATGGACATGTTGTTGACAGCCAACATATCTGCTTTTGTACTTTTTTCTTCAGTGAGTTTTTGTCTTCTTCACTTAGGTTTGAACTTGTCAGTGAGAGATTTCTTCGTCTTCCTTCCTTGAGTGAACAAATTCTATGTTTTAGCTGATTTTCTTTTCTTTTCTTTTCTTTTTTTTTTTTTTTTTTGCTGTATTTTCTCCTTAGAGAGAACATCCTTATCAGAAAGGACTATATATAACCAGAAAGATCAATCTGTTTATGTAAATCTTTGTTTCTTTATATACAAGTACCATCTGCATTCCCCAATTTTTTGCTAATTCTGTTAAAAAATAATATGCTTACATGTAAATACACAGATATATGAACATAATTTACATGACTGAATAAATTCAACCTTAATGTAATATTACTTTATCTTCCTCACACACTTAATAGTACAGAGTTTACCCATTCATAGGCTGTTTTTTCATGGTTTATCCAAATGGCTCATGAGCAACCCAAAGTAGTAGTCATTTGCTTTTTCCCCCCCACCAGAAGCTCAGAAGAAGCAATTGGAAGAGAGTATAGAGCTGATCCAAGATGAATGTGTGTCAGAGAATGCAGACCACTCTACAGAGGAGCCTGCTGAAGGAGGGCCAGATGCCGATGGAGAAGAGATGACTGATGGGATAGAGGAGGACTTCGATGAAGATGGGGGTCATGAGCTGGTAGGAACTAAACATTTGGTGTCCACACACCTTTGGTAATAGTACCAGCATGTCAGTGACTCATTCATTCTAAAATATAGATTAATTATTGGGGGCTTATTTCTTTCTTACATGCATATATTTAAGGCAACCTCAGACAGTGCTTTGCACATAATAAGTGCTCAATATATTTTTGCTAATTTAAAATATGAGGGAATAAATGAATGAACAGGAATATTATATATGAGATTAGGTATATTTACAGCCTCATATGAAAGATTCTTTTTCTCAAATGCTTCATCATGAAAGGAATCTTGTGTTTGTGCAGCTACACATGAACTGTACATGGGTATAATATCCTGGTAATAAAACAACCATTTATTGGATGATACATGGCTCCCCTCTTATTTAGTAGTGTCACTCACTGATGATAATTATATTAGTTATATGGCCAACAGCCCTTTGTACACTCTGCTAAGATGATCCTTCGGTGTATAACCAGTTTATCATCTTCAGTGCCTGTGCTGCTTGATAACCAGTTTTTATGAGTTGCGGATTTGACCGAGACTTGATTCTTTACATGTTTTGTTTTCCCAATGTTGTAATCATTATACTGCTCATTTCCAGATGTTCTTTCCGGTATAAACACACCAGGACTTGGTAAATATATGCTGATGAGAATGCTACTCCTCATATTTTATCAGTCATGAAATTAAATATACTATCTTAAAGGGACTGACTAATAAGAATAAGGCAAATGTGTGTGTATGTGTGTGTGTGTTGCCAGCTCTCAAGTATCTATGGACTGATTGCATTAAACTTGACTTATCCTAGGTAATATCAGATTCCAATTTGTTTTAATACCTACTGTTATTTAACTGATTTTGTCGTGGTTGTTGTTTTGGCATGGTAACTACCCTATCCCTAGTTTCATTTATGGAATTCTATATTGATTTTTAACAGTCCAGTTCTGTTTAAATTGCATGGTACCTTTATTTAAACTTTTCAGATATGAGTCTTTAACAACCACCCTTATTTTTACAAAAGTCTGCCTCAGTTTGAAGGACTTGAGTACCTATTTTTAGAACTGTTTTGCTTTCTAGAGTCTGTTGATCAGGGACTAGAATGAAAGACTAACAAGTTTCTCAACTTCTCCTTAGGCAGGACTTTAATCCAACAGCATAAGTTCCTCAAGCCATTCTAATCAGACTTTTGTTGTCACCATCTCATTGTGACTGCTTTTGTTGAGGTCTCTGAAAGCCTCCATGTTGCCATTACCTATGGTTGCCTCTCCGTTCTTATTTTAATTAACCTATCAGCAGAATTTGGCTGAAAACTGGTTAGGAGAATTTCTCTGAATACTAGTTGTTCATTCTCATTCACCCGTGCTAGAAACAGTCCCTCCATATTCCCACTAAATAATGGAATAGCCCAGGGCTTTGTCATGGGCCACCTTCTCTTTCTACACACTTTCACAAGGTAACTTCATCAGACACCAGAGCTTTGAGTATTATTTATAGGTCAAAGATTCCTAAATCTATATTTCTACTTTTCATCTCTTCCTGGAATTCTAGACTCAAGTAGATGCCTCTCTCCTCAAAGATGTTCAATAAAAAATTGAAACTTAACATGCCAGAAACATTCTTGATTTTTTCCAGCCATCTTATTACTTTCCAGCCTTCCTCTTTCTGGTAAACAACATCATTATCCACACAGTTGTTAAAAACCAAAAAGACGACGATTACCTTTGATTCGCTCCACATTCCCCCATTCATTCTACCTCCAAATCATAGCCCAAAGCTAGTTACATCTCCACTACAGCTAAACTGACTTTTTTGCTTCAGCCCATGCAATCCATTCTCCACACAAGGAGGATAAAAATCTTTTTAAACTGTATACCAGGTAATGCTACTCCCTTGCTTAAAACCCTACAATGCTTTTATCACACTTAGAATCAAAATCCCTAAGTGCGTGAATTTAAATTAAAATTGGATGGAAGATGCCAGGAGAGAGAGAGAGAACTTGCTGAGGAGAAAGAAAGTCCCCAGTGCTGACAGGAAAGGAATTTAGGACACAGGTGTATGTATAGGCTGGCCTTTGACATGAAGAGGGACTCTTTCATTGCAACAAACTGTAGTAAGTCTGAGGATTTGGTGGCAGGTGTTGAGGGAATTCAAGCACGAACTGTAAGTCAGAGGGTGATAATCTCTGGAGAGTGAGGAGAGATGGGCATTGTCACAGATTTAAGGAGAAAGGAGAAGATTTGAAGAAGCAAGTATGGAAAACATAGAAGATCACTAATTTGGAAAACATATAAAGATTGATGGTTAGTGTCCATAGCCAGTTGAGGCTAGAGACCCAGAATTAAAGAGTAGTAGTTTGCAAGCTTTAAGGTGTATCAGAATAACCTGGAGTTTGTTAACCCATTCCAGATGGCTAAAACACATATTGCTGTGTCCCATTCCAAGAGTTTCTGATTCAGTATGCTGAGTGTGTCTGGGAATTCACATTTCTAATGGGTTCCCAAGTCATGTTGATGCTGCCAGTCTGGGGTTCTCTTTGAGAACCACTGTTGAGCAGGGAAGGAGGGGAACATAGGAGGGGGCTGAGAAGGAGAAAACAGAGGCATAAAGGGAATAGAAGTCCCTATACCATTAAGGACCAGAGGAAAGGAAAGGAAATGAATAAGATAAAAGCAATGGTTGTACTCAGAGACTGAGATATTTCAGAGGAGTGACAGTTAGGTGATGAGAAAATCCATGGGAGGGGGTGATGGAAGTGGGATCAGAAGAAAAGTCACTATATATGAAGAAATCAATGAACTGAGAGGCTCAGATGCAAGATGGCTCATCTACATGTGCATGAAATCACTCCAAATATCAGATAGAAGTACAAGAGTAAGACAGCTATGAAAAGTCAGCTGTCATGAAAGAGATAGCAAGGCCCATTTTAGTCCCAGATCTGTCACTATCCAATCCAATCTATCCACCTTAAACATAACTTCTCTGAGTCTCAACTTTCTTATCTGCAAAATAGTAAGGTTAGGTCAGAAATTTCTAAAATCCATTTTGTTTGATCTTTCCTCTGAGTGAGTCTGTGTTCCAGGAACACCATGTCTGAAAGAGCAAGGGTTGAGCATGCAGCCAAGGGAACAAAGCCAAACCCTGGTGTTTGGTTTATGTTCTAAACACACAGAAAGTAACTGATTAGAACTATTGCTGCTTGGAGGTTCTCAGGTTTTCTCCCTCAACTCCTGCATTATAATTGGGGGTTTAGCTAATGAGAGGTAAGGATACTATCTCTAGTATCTCATTTCATTTCTAAAACTTGGAAAACAATGAGTGAGGGTGAGTGTAGCCCTCAGTCCCTGCAGTCTAAATGGAGACGGGGGAGTCCCCCCAGTGATTGGCCAAGAGAAAATTCCCTGTTCTGGTGTCTACTATTTTCTCTTTTCCAGACCACATGAACCAAATCATACTTGGTTCCTGAAAAGGAAAGTAAAAACACAAATCTTTTCTTTTTGAAGAGTGGGTATGATTACAGATTCAGCAAGGATACAGTATAATTAGGTCTTTAGCACATACAGTAGGAACCAAAAAGAAGAACTGGCATCCACGTGCTCAGTCAGCTGCTCAAAGAAAATCTGAAATGAATGGGAAACAAAACTTGTATCTGAAGCAAAGGAGATCCAGCAAAATGTGATAGTGGGACAGCCATAAGTGGTGGCACCCCTTATGGAGCATGTGGGAAGCTGCTCCATACATTGCCTAGATCTAAATATCCAATTAGTGAAATCGATTTCCATTAAGCAATCCATTCAACTGATGTTCAGGTGCCTACTGTGTGTGAATCAGGTGCTACAAAAATTGTACAGATAACTAAAACTATTGCTTTATGTGTAAAATGAAATGTTTAAGTAAATGGTTCTTTTTCTCAAGTAGCTTAGTGCCTTAGAGAAGACTGATTTCCTCATGTAAAAAATAATATACTTGTACTTCATAATTTATAAGAAGTGCGCCAGGGCTAAAAATCTGTGATTCTATAATAATCTATGCCTATGTATTTCATTAGTGCCTATAAATTAAGACTTGAATATATTTAAAATTGAACTCTATATTGACACATTATACATGCACTATCAAACTGTTACCATACTCATTTCCGAATAAATCCATTAGCAAATATTTATTGATTGACCACTAATCAGATTTTTGCTATGGGAATAAAGAAGGAAATCATATTTTTTCCATCAAGAAGGCTATCAAGAACTCGAATTGGTTCAAGATGGCAGAGTAGAAGGACGTGCTCTCACTCCCTCTTGTGAGAACACCAGAATCACAACTAACTGCTGAACAATCATTGACAGGAAGACACTGCAACTCAACAAAAAAGATACCCCACATCCAAAGGCAAAGGACAAGCCACAATGAGATGGTAGGAGGGGCGCAATCACAATAAAATCAAATCCCATAACTGCTGGGTGGGTGACTCACAAACACTTGTACCACAGAAGTCCACCCACTGGAGTGAAGGTTCTGAGCCCCACGTCAGGTTTCTGAACATGGGTGTCTGGCAACAGGAGGAGGAATTCCTAGAGAATCAGACTTTGAAGGTTAATGGGATTTGATTACAGGACTTCAACAGGACTGAGGGAAACAGAGACTCCACTCGTGGAGGGCACACACAAAGTAGTATGTGATTGGGACCCAGGGGAAAGAGCAGTGACCCCATAGGAAACTGAAGCAGACCTACTTGCTAGGGTTGGTGGGTCTCCTGAAGAGCTGGGGGGTGACTCTGTCTCACTGTGAGGACAAGGACACTGGCAGCAGAAGTTCTGGGAAGTACCTTTGGTGTGAGCCCGCCCAGAGCCCACCATTAGCCACATCAAAGAGCCCGGGTAGGCTCTGGTGTTGGACTGCCTCAGGCCAAACAACCAAGAGGGAGGAAACCCAGCCCCACCCATCAGCAGACAAGAGGATTAAACTTTTACTGAGCTTTGCCCAACAGAGCAACAGCCAGCTGTACCCACCACCAATCCCTCCCACCAGGAAACTTGCACAAGCTCTTAGTTTCATCCACCAGAGGGCAAACAGCAGAAGCAAGATGAACTACAATCCTGCAGCCTGTGAAACAAAAACCACATTCACAGAAAGATAGACAAGGTGAAAAGGCAGAGGGCTGTGTACCAGATGAAAGAACAAGATAAAACCTCAGAAAAACAACTAAATGAAGTGAGATAGGCAAATTTCCAGAAAAAGAATTCAGAATAATGGTAATGAAGACGATCCACGACCTCGGAAAAAGAATGGAAGAAAAGATTGAGAAGATGCAAGAAATGTTTAACAAAGATCTAGAAAAATTAAAGAACAAACAAACAGAGATGAACAATACAATAACTGAAATGAAAAATACACTAAAAGGAATCAATAGCAGAATAACAGAGGCAGAAGAATGGATAAGTGACCTGGAAGACAAAATGGTGGAATTCACTGCTGAGGAACAGAATAAAGAAAAAAGAATGAAAAGAAATAAAGACAGCCTAAGAGACCTCTGGAACAACATTAAACACAACAACATTCACATTATAGGGGTCCCAGAAAAAGAAGAGAGAGAGAAAGGACCAGAGAAAATATTTGAAGAGATTACAGTCGAAAACTTCCTTAACATGGGAAAAGAAATAGCCAACCAAGTCCAGGAAGCACAGAGTCTCATACAGGAAAAACCCAAGGAGAAGCACGCTGAGACACATAGTAATCAAACTGGCAAAAAATTAAAGACAAAGAAAAATTATTGAAACCAACATGGGAAAAATGACAAATAAAAAACAAGGACCTCCCATAAGATTAACAACTGATTTCTCAGCAGAAACTCTACAAGGCAGAAGGGAGTGGCATGATATACTTAAAGTGATGAAAGGGAGGAACCTATAACCAAGATTACTCTACCCAGCAAGGATCTCATTCAGATTCGATGGAGAAATCAAACACTTTACAGACAAGCAAAAGCTAAGAGAATTCAGCACCACCAAACCAGCTTTACAACAAATGCTAAAGGGACTTCTCTAAGTGGGAAACACAAGAGGAGAAAAGGACCTACAAAAAGAAACACAGAACAATTAAGAAAATAGTCATAGGAACATACATATCGATAATTACCTTAAACGTGGATGGATTATATGCCCCAACCAAAAGACACAGGCTTGCTGAATGGATACGAAAATAAAACCCATATATATGCTGTCTGCAATAGACCTGCTTCGGACCTAGGGACACATACAGACTGAAAGTGAGGGGATGGAAAAAGATGAAAATCAATAGAAAGCTGTAGTAGCAATACTCATATCAGATAAAATAGACTATAAAATAAAGAATGTTACATGAGACAAGGAAGGACACTACATAATGATCAATGGATCAATCCAAGAATAACATAAAACAATCATAAATATATATGCACCCAACATAGAAGCACCTCAATATATAAGGCAACTGCTAACAGCTATAAAAGAGGAAATCGACAGTAACACAATAATAGTGGGGAACTTTAACACCTCACTTACACTGATGGATACATCATCCAAAATGAAAATTAATAAGGAAACACAAGCTTTAAATGACACAAGAGACCAGATAGATTTAATTGATATTTATAGGCCATTCCAACCAAAAACAGCAGATTACACTTTCTTCTCAAGTGTGCATGCATCATTCTCCAAGATAGATCACATCTTGGGTCACAAATCAAGCATCAGTAAATTTAAGAAAATTAAAATCATATCAAGCATCTTTTCTGACCACAACGCTATGAGATTAGAAATCAATTACAGGGAAAAAAACGTAAAAAACACAAACACATGGAGGTTAAACAATACGTTACTAAATAACCAAGACATCACTGAAGAAATCAAAGAGGAAATAAAAAATACCTAGAGACAAATGACAAAAAAACACAACAATCAAAAACCTATAGGATGCAGCAAAAGCAGTTTTAAGAGGGAAGTTTATAGCTATACAATCCTACCTCAAGAAACAAGAAAAATCTCAAATAAACAATCTAAGCTTACACCTATAGGAACTAGAGAAAGAAAAACAAACAAAACCCAAAGTTAGCAGAAGGAAAGAAATCATAAAGATCAGAGCAGAGTTAAATGAAATAGAAACAAACAAGAGCAAAGATCAATAGAACTAAAAGCTGGTTCCTTGAGAAGATAAACAAAATTGATAAACCATTAGCCAGACTTATCAAGAAAAAGAGGGAGAGGACTCAAATCAATAAAATTAGAAATGAGAAAGGAGAAGTTACAACAGACACCACAGAAATACAAAGCATCCTAAGAGACTATTACAAGCAACTCTATGCCAATAAAATGGACAACTTGGAAGAAATGGACAAATTCGTAGAAAGGTATATACTTCCAAGACTGAACCAGGAAGAATTAGAAAATATGAACAGACCACTCACAAGTAATGAAATTGAAACTATGATTAAAAATCTTCCAACAAACAAAAGCCTAGGATGAGATGGCTTCACAGGTGAATTCTATCAAACATTTAGAGAACAGCTAACACCCATCCTTCTCAAATTCTTCCCAAAAATTTCAAAGGAAGGAACACTCACAAACTCATTCTATGAGGTCACCATCACCCTGATACCAAAACCAGACAAAGATACTACAAAAAAAGAAAATTACAGACCAATATCACTGATGAATATAGATGCAAAAATCCTCAACAAAATACTAGCAATCAGAAACCAACAACACATTAAAAGGATCATACATTATGACCAAATGTGATTCATCCCAGGGATGCAAGGATTCTTCAATATATGCAAATTAATCAATGTGATACACAATATTAACAAATTGAAGGATAAAAACCATATGATAACCTCAGTAGATGCAGAAAAAACTTTTGACACAATTCAACACCCATTTATGATAAATACTCTCCAGAAAGTGGGCATAGAGGGAACCTACCTCAACATAATAAAGGCCATATATGACAAACCCACAGCAAACTGAAAACATTTCCTCTAAGATCAGGAAACAAGGATGTCCACTCTCACAGCTATTATTCAACATAGTTTTGGAATTCCAGCCACAGCAATCAGAGAAGGAAAAGAAATAAAAAGAATACAAATTGGAAAAGAAGAAGTAAAACTGTCACTGTTTGCAGATGACATGATACTATACATACAGAATCCTAAAGATGCCACCAGAAAACTACTAGAGCTAATCAATGAATTTGGTAAAGTAGCAGGATAAAAAATTAATGCACAGAAATCTCTTGCATTCATATACACTAATGATGAAAAATCTGAAAGTGAAATTAAGGAAACACTGCCATTTACCATTGCAACCAAAAGAATAAAATACCTCAGAATAAACCTACCTAGGGAGACAAAAGAACTGTATGCAGAAAACTATAAGACACTGATGAAAGAAATTAAAGATGATACCAACAGGTGGAGAGATATACCATGTCCTTGGATTGGAAGAATCAATATTGTGAAAATGACTGTATTACCCAAAGCAATCTACAGATTCAATGCAATGCTTTTCAAATTATCAATGGCACTTTTTACAGAACTAAACAAAAAATCTTAAAGTTTGTATGGAGACAAAAAAGACCCTGAATAGCCAAAGCAATCTTGAGGGGAAAAAAAGTGGAGCTGGAGGAATCAGACTCCCTGACTTCAGACTATACTACAAAGCTACACTAATCAGGACAATATGGTACTGGCAAAAAAACAGAAATATAGATCAATGGAACAAGATAAAAAGCCCAGAGATAAACCCATGCACCTATGGTCAACTAATCTATGACATAAGAGGCAAGGATATACAATGGAGAAAAGGCAGTCTCTTCAATAAGTGGTGCTGGGAAAAATGGACAACTACATGTAAAAGAATGAAATTAGAGCACTCCATAACACCATACACAAAAATAAACTCAAAATGGATTAGAGACTTAAATGTAAGACCAGACACTATAAAACTCTTAGAGGAAAACATAGGACAAACACTCTTTGACATAAATCACAGCAAGAGATTTTTTTACCTCCTAAGGTAATGGAAATAAAAACAAAAATAAACAAATGGGACCTAATGAAACTTAAAAAGCTTTTGCAAAGCAAAGGAAACTACAAACAAAATGAAAGACAACCCTCAGAATGAGAGAAAATATTTGCAAATGATTCAAGAGACAAAGGATTAATCTCCAAAATACATAAATAGCTCATGCAGCTCAATATTAAAAAAACAAACAACCCAATCCAAAAATGGGCAGCAGACTTAAATAGACATTTCTCCAAAGAAGACATACAGATGGCCAAGAAGCACATGAAAAGCTGCTCAACATCACTAATTATTAGAGAAATGCAAATCAAAAGTACAATGGGGTGTCACCTCACACCTGTTAGAATGGGCATCATCAGAATATCTAAAAACAACAAATGCTGGAGAGGGTGTGGAGAAAAGGGAACCCTCTTCCACTGTTGGTGGGAATGTAAATTGATACAGCCACTATGGAGAACAGTATAGAGGTTCCTTAAAAAACTAAAAATAAAATTACCATATGACCCAACAATCCCACTACTGGGCATAAACCCAGAGAAAACCATAATTCAAAAAGACACATGCACCCCAATGTTCATTGCAGCACTATTTACAATAACCAGGTCATGGAAGCAACCTAAATGCCCATTGACGGACGAATGGATAAAGAAGATGTTGTACATATATACACTGGAATATTACACAGCCATAAAAAGGAACGAAATTGGGTCATTTTTAGAGACGTGGATGGATCTAGAGATTGTCATACAGAGTGAAATAAGTCAGAAAGAGAAAAACAAATATCGTATATTAACGCATATATGTGGAACCTAGAAAAATGTTACAGATGAACCAGTTTGCAGGGCACAAATTGAGACACACATGTAGAGAACAAACTTATGGACACCAAGGGGAGAAAGTGGCAGGGGTTGGTGGTGGTGGGATGAATTGGGAGTTTGGGATTGACATGTATACACTAATGTGTATAAAATGGATGATTAATAAGAACCTGCTGTATAAAAATAATTAAATAATTAATTATTTTAAAAAGTAAATAAAAAGGAAAAAGAGCAAAAAAAATAAAATAAAATAAAAAAAGAAGGCTATCAATTACCTGAGGATAAAAGCTACAGACAAAACATACAAAGCCCTGTATTATGATAAGACCAATATAAAAGATGTAGATTACAAGTGGGGAATCACATAAAGTATATTTAATATCCAAAATACATTAGCTATTTCTTATTAGGTAGGTGGTGGGTGGGTGGGTCGATGGATCAATAGACAGATAGGCAGATAGGTAAATAGATTTTTTGATAAAACTACTAAAAACTTCACAAGACATTTACATTTCAAGCTCTTTTACTTTTCCCATATCCACCAAAATTGTAATCCCCTTTTATATAAAATAATGTACAAAGAAGTAGTCTGTGCCAAAATGGAAATTCTATAGAAAAGTGATTGCTTAGTGCTCTGCTAATTCAAAAGGGTGAATGAACTCTCCCCAGGTGTATGGGGAAAGATGAATGAGAAAGGTGACTCTGTACACCTGAGGACATCATGAGCTGTCAGCTACATTCAGGAGCCTTTGAGAGGCTAGTCAGTTGTTTCCAAAGCAAAGTTTTTGGTCCACTCACATCCAAAGACCTAAGGTGCTTGCTAAAAATGCTGATATTGATTATCTGGGGAAGAGTTCAGGAATTTATAGTTTTACCAGGCTGAGGTTTGAAACTATAGAGCTACATCAATTCCCAAAGGAAACTATAGACAGACCAAGCATTTAAATTCATTAGAGAATTTGAGCTGTTTTGAATTCTACTTGTAATTACTTTTGCTGACTACATGCAATCAAATCAGGCAAATCTAGTACGAATCCACAGTGGAATTACCTAGCTGGATTGTGTAATACTTAGGCATGCAAGCTGAGTACTACATTGTAATACATCTTTCAGTGTTTAACAAAACATTCAACTAAGCAGTGAGTCACCTGGGCTTAACAAACTCTTGAATTGCTATGCACATTGGGGAAGGTCTGAACCACAAATCCAATGCTATAGTTGAAGAGAACTAAAAGCAGGCTTTCTGATACACCACTGAAAATCTGGAATGTGTAAAGCATTCTGATCAATATTCTTGGCCTTCATGAACTAGACTGAAAATGTTTCCTTCTTTTTGAAGCTTTTTGTTTCTTTCCTAATGAAATCCTTCACCTGGATGCTCCCCCATATCAACTGTGCTTTGATCTCCTTTTAATATCACCATATGGACTAAACTAGCTAGAGGACAAAAAAGAACTTGGGAGACACATTCCCAATGGTAGTGCCAATTGAATTGGTTAGAGGTATATATCACAAGGGAGCAAGAAAGTGTTTACTTAACCTGTTTGATTTGGGTCTGTATTCAAAATCTTCATCTTGAACTCTGTCAATCCATCATAAGCTATCTTCCCTATCCTACTGACAACAGATATTAAGGACATAAAGAAAGCCTCCATTCATAATTTAAATGGAGTTAGGGATAGGATGAACAATCATGGTGCATGTGTCCTGCAAGTGACCTGACCTGGGTGACATGCTTTTGAGGCAAAAATGGCCAAGGCCATGACAGCTAAGTGGCCAGCTCTTCTCAACAGAAATAGGATATGGCTAAGACTTTGATCTGAGGCCAAGGGTGTGATAGGCTGACATAGCTGCTCTGGCTTCCCACCTTGGAATCCAGCCTCTTTGGGAGCTCTGATCCTTCTATAATAAATGTTTGTCAGAGTGAATTTCAGACTATTTCTTTTGGCATCTCCCTTGATTTCAATCATTTTTATTTTTGCTAAAGAACTCTGCTTAGCTCATTAGGGTGAACATTATTTTCCTCAGGAGGCTAAATGGCTTAGTTGTTAAAAACATGAACTCTGTCTGCAGCCAGTTAAATTTGAATTTCTGACGGAAACAGTTCAAATCTCCATGACTTTGTGCAAGCTAGTTATCTATGTCTTTCATCAGTAAAAAGGGATTGATAATAATATATGCCTGATCTGGGATTGTTGTGAAAAGTAAATGAGGTAATATCTAAAAAGCACATGCCTAGCACAAAGTAGACATTCAGTTAAAATTTGCTAAGTGTTTGTGGTTTGTTCTTTAAATTCATTCGTTTAATTTTGCTAACCCTAATGCTTCCATGCCTATGCAGGTGTAAATTAGGTCATAGTTAAATTAAAAATTAAAGTCTAACAGTGTCATATGAACTCTTGCATAGTTGCAGTACCTGGCCACCCCCTGTCTTTCCCAGTTGTTTCTGAGGGGTCCAGGAAGTGTCTCAGCTGTGTGCATGATCATGTCTGATTATGTGCTCCAGCTGCCTGCCCACCACCTGCTCTCCCCTTGAGGATACAGTTTTGCCACAGCCTTTGCTGCTGCCTTTTGTGACAGAACATTGCTCTCCGCCAGTAGGGCTGCCTATTCTGCACCTAAAGATGCAACATCCACAAGGTTCACCTGGAACAGGTTCCTTTCATGTCTCAATGTGAAGCCACACCAGGTTCCACACTAAAACTGGAAGAATGATTCCCCTCTCTCTAGCTCTAAGTTAGAAGTTTTCACCCAGAGCTTGCAGCCTGAACCCACAAAATCCTTGAAGCCCAACAGCTCAAGAAAAGCAGGCTCTTGAGCTGTTGCCTGATATTTGCAGTCCCTCCCTGCTTCCACCCTTGTCCCTCTCACATTGCTCTCCAAGAGGCAGCCAGTTTGGTCCTGTTAAAACTTAAGCCAGGTCATTCCATTTTAAATTCACCAATAGCTGCCCACCTCACTCAAAGTAGAAACATATGTCCTTACAGTGATCTCCAAAGGCCTGTGTTATCTGGTCCCTGTCCCCTCTCTGATGTGGCTCTGAGTTCTCTCCCACTCAGCCCACGGCAGCTACACTGGCCTCCAGACACACACCATTCAGCTCCTGCCTCAGAATCTTGTCATTTGATGCAGCCCGGAATGTGGAGATCAGGAAAGTGGAGTCCAAATCATAAAGGGTCTTCATGCTGTGCTAGATGTTTGAAATTTATCCCATAAGTTTCAAGTAAGTAAATCAGGAATTGCCTGTACATAACAGAGGATTAGGATACAGTGTAACCTAGTGGTCTGATGCAAATTTTTCTGGAGTGAGATAGAAGTAGAGTTTCCAGATCTGGCAAATAAAAACACAAGACACCAGTTAAATTTGATTTTCAGATAAAAAATGAATAAATTTCTAATATAATCATCTCCCCAATATTCCATGGGACATACTTGTAACAAAATATATATATATTTATCATTTATCTGAAATTCAAATTAGCTGAACATCCTGTCATTTACCTGGCAACACTCCATAGAAATAGTTTTGACTACTGGCCCTCAACACATTATTTAACTTCTTTCAGCCTCTGTATTGTTATCCATGAAACTGGAATAATAACACCCCCTCACAGGGCTCTAGTAAGAATTAAATGAGATAATTCATGAACTGCACTTAACAAAGACTCTAACACAATTTAAGAAGCAAATTGCAACTATTGTTATCATTATTGATATTATCATTACCATCTCATTTTGCAAGTGAAGCTTTCAATAAAACATTTCAAAATTTCTAGCAGCATAATCTTTCATATGGAACTTTGTCTTTAAAGTCTCTAGAGAGCCACATTTGTTTAAAAGCACTTCTTATTTGACAAGAAAGCCTTCAGGAAACAAATGTAATATTCTGAGACGAATCATACTTTACTTTCATCTTGTTAAATTTTTCTTTGATTTTATACTTGCTGGCTTATTCAATTCAAAAGGATTCCTTTTCAAGTCCTTTTATGACTTTTTTAAAAAAAATAATGCTAACAGTAGCCTGCGGTGATATATGGCTTTTATTTTAGTTTTTGCTATAGATTTCCTCTGCAGCACAAGTGATCTGGCTCCCAGTGTTCTGTTTTGGTTTTTTTTAACATCTTTATTAGAGTATAACTGCTTTACAATGGTGTGTTAGTTTCTGCATTATAGCAAACTGAATCAGCTATACCTATACGTATATCCCCATATCTCCTCCCACTTGCATCTCCCTCCCACCCTCCCTAACCCACCTCTCTAGGTGGTCACAAAGCACCGAGCTGATCTCCCTGTGCTATGTGGCTGCTTCCCACTAGCTTTCTATTTTACACTTGGTAGTATATATTAGTCCCTGCCACTCTCTCACTTCATCCCAACTTACCTTTCACCCTCCCCGTGTCCTCAAGTCCAATCTCTACATCTCCTTCTTTATTCCTGTCCTGCCCCTAGGTTCTTCATAATCTTTTTTTTTTTTTTTAGATTCCATATATATGTGTTAGCATACAGTATTTGTTTTTCTCTTTCTGACTTACTTCACTCTGTATGACAGACACTAGGTCCATCCAACTCACTACAAATAACTCAATTTCATTTCCTTTTATGGCTGAGTAATATTCCATTGTATATATATGCCACATCTTCTTTATCCATTCAACTGTCGATGGACACTTAGGTTGCTTCCATTTCCTGGCTATTGTAAATAGAGTTAAAATGAACATTTTGGTACATGACTCTTTGATTTATGGTTTTCTCAGGGTATATGACCAGAAGTGGGATTGCTGGGTCATATGGTAGTTCTATTTTTAGTCTTTTAAGAAACCTCCATACTGTTCTTCATAGTGGCTGTACCAATATACATTCCCACCAACAGTGCAGGAGGGTTCCCTTTTCTCCACACCCTCTCCAGCATTTATTGTTTCTAGATTTTTTGATGATGGCCATCCTGACTGGTGTGAAGTAATACCTCATTATAGTTTTGATTTGCATTTCTCTAATGATTAGTGATGTTGAGCTTTCTTTCATGTGTTTGTTGGCTATATGTATATCTTCTTTGGAGAAATGGCTCTTTAGTTCTTCTGCCCAATTTTGGATTGGGTTGTTCGTTTTTTTGATATTGAGCTGCATGAGCTGCTTGTACATTTTGGAGATTAATCAGTTGCTTCATTTGCAAATATTTTCTCCCATTCTGAGGGTTGTCTTTTGATCTTGTTTATGGTTTCCTTTGCTGTTCAAAAGCTTTTAAGTTTCATTAGGTTCAATTTGTTTATTTTTGTTCTTATTTCCATTTCTCTAGGAGGTGGGTCAAAAAATATCTTGCTGTGACTTATGTCATAGAGTGTTCTGCCTATGTTTTCCTCTAAGAGTTTGATGGTGTCTGGCCTTACATTTAGGTCTTTAATCCATTCTGAGTTTATTTCTGAGTATGGTGTTAGGGAGTATTCTAATTTCATTCTTTTACATATAGCTGTCCAGTTATCCCAGCACCACTTATTGAAGAGGCTGTCTTTTCTCCATTTTATATTCTTGCCTTCTTTATCAAAAATAAGGTGAGCTTATGTGCTTGGCTTTATCTCTGGGCTTTCTATCCTGTTCCATTGATGTATATTTCTGTTTTTGTGCCACTACCATACTGTTTTGATTACTGTAGATTTGTAGTATAGTCTGAAGTCAGGGAGCCTGATTCCTCCAGCTTTGTTTCTCTTTCTCAAGATTGCTTTGGCTATTCGGGGTCTTTTGTGTTTTCATACAAATTGTGAAATGTTTTGTTCTAGTTCTGTGAAAAATGCCATTGGTAGTTTCATAGGGATTGCATTGAATCTGTAGATTGCTTTGGGTAGTAGAGTCATTTTCACAATGTTGATTCTTCCAATCCAAGAACATGGTATATCTCTCCATCTGTTTGTGTCATTCTTAGTTTCTTTCATCAGTCAGTGACTTATAGTTTTCTGCATACAGGTCTTTTGTCTCCTTAGGTAGGTTTATTCCTAGGTATTATATTCCTTTTGTTGCAATGGTAAATGGGAGTGTTTCCTTAAATTCTCTTTCAGATTTTTCATCATCAGTGTACAGAAATGCAAGAGATTTCTGTGCATTAATTTTTTATCCTGCTACTTTACCAAATTCATTGATTAGCTGTAGTAGTTTTCTGGTAGCATCTTTAGGATTCTCTATGTCAAGTATCATGTCATCTGTAAACAGTGACAGCTTTACTTCTTCTTTACCAATTTGGATTCCTTTTATTTCTTTTTCTTTTCGGATTGTTCTGGCTAAAACTTCCAAAACTATGTTGAAAGTAATGGTGAGAGTGGACAAGCTTGTCTTCTTCTTGATATTAGTGGAAATGGTTTCAGTTTTTCACCATTGAGAATGATGTTGGCTGTGGGTTTGTCATATATGGCCTTTATTATATTAAGGTAAGTTCCTTCTATGCCTACTTTCTGGAGGGTTTTTATCATAACTCGGAGTTGAACTTTGTCAAAAGTTTTTTCTGAATCTATTGAGATGATCACATGGTTTTTCTCCTTCAATTTGTTAATATGGTGTAGCACGCTGATTGATTTGCGTATATTGAAGAATCCTTGCATTCCAGGGATAAACCCCACTTGATCATGGTGTATGATCCTTTTACTGTGCTGTTGGATTCTGTTTGTTATTTTTTGAGGATTTTTGCATCTATGTTCATCAGTGATATTGGCCTGTAGTTTCCCTTCTTTGTGACATCTTTGTCTGGTTTGGATATCAGGATGATGGTGGCCTCGTAGAGTGAGTTTGGGAGTATTCCTCCCTCTGCTATATTTTGGAAGTGTTTGAGAAGGATAGGTGTTAACTCTTCTCTAAATGTTTGATAGAATTCGCCTGTGAAGCCATCTGGTCCTGGGCTTTTGTTTGTTGGATGATTTTTAATCACAGTCTCAATTTCAGTGCTTGTGATTATTTTTTTATATATTCTATTTCTTCCTGGTTCAGTCTAGGAAAGTTGTGCTTTTCTAAGAATGTGTCCTTTTATCCAGATTGTCCATTTTATTTGCATCTAGTTGCTTGTAGTAATCTCTCATGATTCTCTGTATTTCTGCAGTGTCAGTTGGTTTTTTTTTTTCCTTTTTCATTTCTAATTCTATTGATTTGAGTCTTCTCCCTTATTTTCTTTATTAGTCTGGCTAATGGTTTATCATTTTTGTTTATCTTCTCAAAGAAGCAGCTTTTAGTTTTATTGATCTTTGCTATTGTTTCTTTCATTTCTTTTTCATTTATTTCTGATCTGATCTTTATGATTTCTTCCCCTCTGCTAACTTTGGGGGTTTTCTATTCTTCTTTCTCTAATTGCTTTAGGTGTAAAGTTAGGTTGTTTGTTTCAGATTTTTCTTGTTTCTTGAAGTAGGACTGTATTGCTATAAACTTCCCTCTTAGAACTGCTTTTGCTGCATCCATGGGTTTTGAGTCGTCATGTTTTCATTTCTTTCTAGGAATTTTTTGATTTCCTCTTGGACTTCTTCAGTGATCTCTGGATTATTAATAGTGGACTGTTTAGCCTCTGTGTATTTGTATATTTTACAGATTTTTTCCTGTAGTTGACATGTAGTCTCATAGTGTTGTGGTAGGAAAAGATACTTGATACGATTTCAATTTTTTTATATTTACCAAGGCTTCAGTTTGATGCAAGATATGCTCTATCCTGGAGAATGTTCCATAAGCACTAGAGAAGAAAGTGTGTTCTGTTGTTTTTGGATGGAATGTCCTATAAATATCAATTAAGTCCATCTTGTTTAATGTGTCATTTAAAGTTTGTGTTTCCTAATTTATTTTCATTTTGGATGATCAGCCCATTGGTGAAAGGTGGGTGTTAAATTCCCCTACTATGATTGTGTTACTGTCTATTTCCTCGTTCATGGCTGTTAGTATTTGCCTTATGTTTTGAGGTGCTCCTATGTTGGGTACATAAATATTTACAATTGTTATATCTTCCTCTTGGATTGATCCCTTGATCATTATGTAGTGTCCTTCTTTGTCTCTTGTAATAGTCTTTATTTTAAAGTTTATTTTATCTGATATGAGAATTGCTACTCCAGCTTTCTTTTGATTTCCATTTGCATGGAATATCTTTTTCCATCACCTACTTTCAGTCTGTATGTGTCCTTAGGTCTGAAGCGGGTCTATTGTAGACAACATATATATGGGTCTTCTTTTTGTATCCATTCAGCCGGTCTATGTCTTTTGGTTGGAACATTTAATCTATTTACATTTAAGGTAATTATAGATATGTATGTTCTTATTACCATTTTCTTAATTGTTTTGTGTTTGTTATTATAGGTCTTTTCCTTCTCTTGTGTTTCCTGCCTAGAGAATTTCCTTTAGCATTTGTTGTAAAGCTGGTTTGGTGGTGCTGAATTCTCTTAACATTTGCTTGTCTGTAAAGTTTTAATTTCTCTGTCAAATTTGAATGAGATTCTAGCTGGGTAGAGTAATCTTGGTTTAGATTTTTGCCCTTCATCACTTTAAATATGTCCTGCCACTCCTTTCTGGCTTGCAGAGTTTCTGCTGAAAGATCAGCTATTAACCTTATGGGAGTTACCTTGTGTGTTATTTGTTGTTTTTCCCCTGCTGCTTTAATATTTTTTCTTTGTATTTAATTTTTGATAGTTTGATTAATATGTGTCATAGCCTGTTTCTCCTTGGATTTATCCTCTATGGGGCTCTCTGTGCTTCCTGGACCTGACTAACTATTTCCTTCCCCATATTAGGGAAGTTTTCAACTATAATCTCTTCCAATATTTTCTCAGTCCCTTTCTTTTTCTCTTCTTCTTCTGGGACCCCTATAATGCCAATGTTGGTGCATTTAATGTTGTCCCAGAAGTCTCTGAGACTGTCCTCAATTCGTTTCATTCTTTTTTCTTTATTCTACTGTGCAGTAGTTATTTCCACTATTTTATCTTCCTGGTCACTTATCTGTTCTTCTGCCTCAGTTATTCTGCTCTTGATTCCTTCTAGAGATTTTTCAATTTCATTTATTGTTCTGTTCATCATTGTTTGTTTGCTCCTTAGTTCTTCTAGATCCTTTTAAACATTTCTTTTTTTCTACAATTATTTCCAAGATTTTTGATCATCTTTACTATTATTACTCTGAATTATTTTTCAGGTAGACTGCCTGTTTCCTCTTCATTTGTTTGGTCTGGTGGGTTTTTACCTTGCTCCTTCATCTGCTGTGTGTTTATGTCTTCTCATTTTGCTTAACCTACTGTGTTTGGAGTCTCCATTTCACAGGCTGCAGGTTCATAGTTCCTGTTGTTTTTGGTGTCTGCCCCCAGTGGCTAAGGTTGGTTCAGTAGGTTGTGTATGCTTCCTGGTGGAGGGGACTAGTGCCTGTGTTCTGGAGGATGAGACTGGATCTTGTCTTTCTGGTTGGCAGGACCACGTCTGGTGGTGTGTTTTGGGGTGTCTGTGGCTTTATTATTATTTTAGGCAGCCTCTCTGCTAACGGGAAGGGTTGTGTTACTGTCTTGCTAGTTGTTTGGCATAGGGTGTCCAGCACTGTAGGTTGCTCATCGTTGAGTGGAGCTGGGTGTTAGCACTTAGATGGAGATCTCTGAGAGAGCTTTTGCCGTTTGATATTACGTGAAGCCGGAAGGTCTCTGGTGTGCCAATGTCCTGAATTCGGGTCACCCACCTCAGAGGCAAAGACCTGACACCCAGCTGGAGCACAAGGTCCCTGTCAGCCACATGGCTCAGAAGAAAAGGGAGAAAGAAAGGAAGAAAGAAAGAAAGAAAGAAAGAAAGAAAGAAAGAAAGAAAGAAAGAAAGAAAGAGAAAAGAAAGTTATTAAAATAAAAAATAATTATTAAAAATTAAAAAAAATTTAAGTAATGAGAGAAAGAAAAAAAAAAGAGAGAGGAGAGAAACCAAACTAAAAAACAAATCCAGGGCTTCCCTGGTGGTGCAGTGGTTAAGAATCTGCCTGCCAATGCAGGGGACATGGGTTCGAGCCCTGGTCTGGGAAGATCCCACATGCTGCGGAGCAACTAAGCCCGTGAGCCACAACTACTGAGCCTGCGTGTCTGGAGCCTGTGCTCCACAATGGGAGAGGCCATGACAGTGAGAGGCCCGCACACCGCGATGAAGAGTGGCCTCCGCTCGCCACAGCTGGAGAAAGCCCTCGCACAGAAATGAAGACCCAACACAGCCAAAAATAAATAAATAAATTAACTTATAAAAAAACAAAAAAAACAAATCCACCAATGATAACAAGCGCTATAAACTATATTTAAAAAAAAACAAAACAAGAAAACAAACAAACAGAGAGAACCGTAGGACACATGGTAAAAGCAAATGTATACCGACAAAATCACACAAAGAAGCATACACATACATACTCGCAAAAAGAGAAAAAGAAATATATATATATATATCGTTGCTCCCAAAGTCCACCACCTCAATTTTGGGGTGATTTGTTGTCTATTCACGTATTCCACAGATGCAGCATACATCAAGTTAATTGTGGGGATTTAATCCACTGCTCCTGAGGCTGCTGGGAGAGATTTCCCTTTCTCTTCTTCGTTCACACAGATCCTGGGGTTCAGCTTTGTATTTGGCCCCGTCTCTGTGTATAGGTCCCTTGAGGCCGTCTGTTCTTCCCTCAGGCAGGACGGGGTTAAAGTAGAACTTGATTAGGGGGCTCTGGCTCACTCAGGCCTGGGGAAGGGAGGGGTATGGAATGAGGGGCTAGCCTGCGGCGGCAGACGCCAGCATGACGTTGCAACAGCCTGCGGAGCACTGTGTGTTCTCCTGGACAAGTTGTCCCTGGATCACAGGACCCTGGCAGTGGCGGGCTGCACAGGCTCCCAGGACGGGAGGTGTGGATAGTTATCTGGGCTTGCACACAGGTTTCTTGGTGGCGGCAGCAGCAGCCTTAATGTTTCCTGCCTGTCTCTGGTGTCCACGCTGATAGCCACAGCTCTCACCTGTCTCTGGAGCTCGTTTAGGTGGTGCTCTGAATCCCCTCTCCTCACACACCCCAAAACAATGGTCTCTTGCCTCTTAGGCAGGTCCAGACTTTTTCCTGGCCTCCCTCCCAGCTAGCTGTGGCACACTAGCCCCCTTCAGGCTGTGCTCACGCAACCAACTCCAGTCTTCTCCCTTCACTGACCTCTGAAGCTGGAGGTCAGCTCCCAGCCCCCTCCCACCCCAGCGGGTGAGCAGACAAGTCTCTTGGGCTAGTGAGTGGTGGTCGGCACTGATCCTCTGTGCAGGAATCTCTCCACCTTGCCCTCTGCACCCTTGTTGCTGCACTCTTCTCCATGGCTCTGAAGCTTCCCCCTGCCAGCCCCCACACCCCCCATCTCCTCCAGGGAAGGGGTTCCTATTGTGTGGAAACTTTTCCTCCTTCACAGCTCCCTCACAGTGGTGGGTCCCATCCTTATTCTTTTGTCTTTGTTTTTCTTTTTTTCTTTTGCCCTACCCAGGTATGTGGGGAGTTTCTTGCCTTTTGGGAAGTCTGAGGTCTTCTTCCAGCATTCAGTAGGTGTTCTGTAGGAGTTGTTCCACATGTACATGTATTTCTGATGTATTTGTGAGGAGGAAGGCGATCTCCACATCTCACTCTGCCATCTTGAAGTTCTCCCTCCTGGCTACCAGTTTAATCACAGATGGTCAATTGTGGTTTTGAAGAATCTGAGAATGTGACAAGACTTAATATATCACATTTTCTATGGTCACCCAGCTATTCATTAAAAGAACCAAGAATTTTTTAAATAAAATCATGGAAACTCAGTAATGTGTTATGTAATTTTAGTTGCTAAAGATTCAAAGAACAAGGTAGTGGCTTCTAATTCTCTGGAGCTCTCACTGGGTAGGAGAGGGACGTGCTGCAGCCAGAACAAATAAACAGATATTAACAAAACAATGTGATAAGTGCAAGTATCACATTCATCACGACATATGAGAAGTGAAATGACAGAGCAAATGAATCTGAACAGACTTCACAAAGGTTGTGACATCGGGGTTTGGTTCTTAATGAAAAAGCCTGTGTAAGGAAAACAAAGGCTTAGATCGCATTACCAACAGAAAATGGAAAATACCAAGAGGAAAGGCTTGAAAGACTGGTGTCTATTGAGAAGTTGGTTGATTCGTTTGGCTAAAACATTGGTTCTCAGTGGGTGGCCCCGGGACCCGCAGCATTATATGATGTGGAAACTTGTTAGACAGGCAAATTTTCAGTAAAGCAGTTTCTCAGGGTCTCACTCAGACTCACTGAATCAGAAACTCTGGGAGTGAATCTCAGCAATCTGTGTATTAACAAGCCCTCCAGGTGATTCTGATACCTACAGTTTGAAAATCACTGGACTATAGCAACAGGGTTTTCAAATCTGGGTGTGCATAGAATCACCAAGGGTGCTCTTTTATAAATCTCAAGGACAGGGACCTCAACCTTTAACAATTAAATCAGATCAAACTTGGGGGTGGGGCCCAAGCAAAAGTCCAAAGATGTCTTAGTGTGTGGTCAGGCTTGAGAACACTTGAGATAGAGCACATGGTACATGAAAGAGGAAGGGCGAATAAGTACTTCATCAAAGAAGAAATATGCACATAAAAATTCACTTGAAACCATTAGTATTCAGGAAAACAAAAATTAAAACAACAATAAAATTACACTGAACACTGCCCCCACCCACCCCCAGAGTAGCCAAAATTGACTGATAGGGTCAAATGTTGGCAAAGATGTGGAGTGCTGAAACTCTCAAACGTGGTTGGTAGGCAAATAAATTGCAACAACCATTGAGAATGTCTGGCAATTTCTTATATAACTAGACATAAAGAATCAGCAATTCAATTCCTAAGCCTTTAAGAGAAATGAAAATATGTGTCCAGGAAGTACTTGTATAAGAAAGTTTTAGCAGTTCTACTTATAGTGTCCCAAAACTAGAAACAATCCATCAATTGGAAAATGGATTTATAAAGTGGGGTTTATTCATAAAACAGATACTAGTCAGTAATAAAAGGAAACAAACTATTGATACATGCAACAATGTGGACAAATTTTAGAAACATTATGCTGAATGAAAGAGGCCTTGTAAAAAAGAGTACAATATTGTGTGATTGCATTTAAATAAACAGAAGTTTCCTGAAGGGTCAGAGTTAGGGGCAGGGAGTGATTTTCCTGGAATGTCATTCTCTTCCTTGTCTTTGTGAACATCCATTTTTATTTCAATATTCAACTCTATCTAATACCACACGCTATAGAAACATTCCTGATATTCCTAGAGTTAAGTGTGTCCTCTATAACCTACACAGACCTCTATTAGGACGCTCACTTCATTGCTGCTACAACTTTTTTTAAAGGTCTATCTGCACTAGCCTAAAAACCCCTTGCAGGCTGTATGGTCTCTTTTGGTTTTGGATTCCTCATGCATAGCCCAGTCTTCAGCCTCCAGTAGGCCATATGGGGATGGGTTAGATAGGTGGAATAGAGGGATGCTGGATTACTTGACAATATTTGACACATTATATCATGTCTCTGTACATTCTGTTCCTCCTTTGAATATCCTTCCCCACTCTTTATTTCATCTGACTGGTCAACACATGCCATTTCTTCAGACCAATGCCACATGTCATGAATAATCCCTGAACAAGGCCCCCAACCTGTCCTGGACACAATTGGATTTGCTCCTTTCTCAGACCACACTGTACGAGTCTCATTATACTTAACTTGGTATATTGTAATTAGTGATTTCCCTTCTTTCTGGCTCACTGATTTGTGACTTTCTCAGGGCTCATTTTATTTGGTATTTTTCCTTAGTGTGGGGCTTAGCACATGTTAATGCTAATGCATATTGGTTAAAGAAAGAGAGAAAAATATCCTCATATTACCTCAAACTAGGAGCACTTTTATCATTTTAAGTACACTTTATTGTGTATTGCAATCAGATTCTGTTCTAAATATTACTTGTGTATGTATGCCCTCTGTGATTTAGAGCATTATCATATAAAGCAGAGGAGCAAACAGTTTTCATTATAACTTATTCACTGGGTCATTCAGGCAGCAGCCTGCATCTTAAAGGCACTGAGGAGGAACAGCAGAAGGAGGCTTAAAACCAGCACATCAAAGTCAACACAGCAGTATTGACTCTGTTGTGTTGGTTTTCGGTGATTTTGTATTATTACCTCCGATGAGGGATAAAAATGCAAATTTTAAGTAACCTGAATTTAGTTAGCAAAGCTAGAACACTGAGCTATAAAACAAATCAGAAAATAAGCCTCCCCATCTGCAATTTTTAAGCCCAAAAAAATCACACACAGAAGCATACACATACAAAAGTACAAAAAAGGTGAAAATCACAAGTTCATAAGAAAATAAACCTCAGAGAATTCAAAACTAAAGTATGCCTCAATAAGTACACTAGATGTTATGATTCCAACTACAACATGAGGTCAATATGGTCTTTAGAAAATGGGCTTTAGGGCTACGGGATTTTTAGATGTTAAAAGTATCGTGGTGGTGGGCTTCCCTGGTGGCGCAGTGGTTGAGAATCTGCCTGCTAATGCAGGGGACATGGGTTCGAGCCCTGGTCTGGGAAGATCCCACATGGTGCGGAGAAACTAGGCCCGTGAGCCACAACTACTGAGCCTGCGCATCTGGAGCATGTGCTCCGCAACAAGAGAGGCCACGATAGTGAGAGGCCTGCGCACCGCGATGAAGAGTGGCCCCCCCTTGCTGCAACTAGAGAAAGCCCTCACACATAAACGAAGATCCAACACAGCCAAAAATAAATAAATAAAAATTAATTAAAAAAAAAAAAGTATTGTGGTGGACAAGCAATTTGCAAACTGCCTCTACTAATGTTAAGAAGTAGAATAATAAATCTGGAGTATAGACTCAAACAAAATAAAATATTTTCACAATCCCAGAGTTTCTATACAGAGAGAAACAAAAGAGGAAGAGGATAGAAGTGTTCTGAAGTCATTTAGAAATGAGAGGCAGTCCAAAAATGTCTTAAGTATATAAAAAGAGAGGAAAAAAACTGCTTTTCTAGTAATGCTATAATGTGCTAGGAAAATAGAGCAATCTGAAGTATTAATGCTGTCAGATTTCAAAAGGCTAGTTATGAAAGTTGTTGGAGAAACAAAACAGTCCTGCAACAAAAAGACCCTAGGCTACCAACATAGAACAGAAAGTACAATTTTTTGAGGAAACATTCACACATTTACATGCATGTAAGCTAGCACCAAAGTGACCGCTATGTTAATGTCAAAGAAAAATTGTACTGCATGGATTTAAACAGTAAAGGAAGATTGTTTTTCAAGGATGTGGCAGTAGGGGTCAAGACTATTACAATGCAGGAGAAAGCTTGAACTCAACTCTATTGAAACAAAAGAGAGCAAAGTTTTTAAGTACTGGGATGAGCTGGTGGAAAAGTACTAGAAGACATTAGAGAGGAGGTTGGTCAAGGTGATTAAGCCACCTGTGTTTGCTAATTGTCACTGGGAGATAGGGGGTCCTCATCTTCCCTGATGATTACATTTCAAAGGGACGGCTTCCAGGTCCTTGAGAAAGAAATACCTAAATTGTGAAACTGGAAAGAGGCTAGGAGAAGATTTACACCTCAAAGGGGCAGAGAAAGAATTTACAAATACAAGTTCTCTAAAGTAAATGCTCTAAGAAAATGGAGGTCATGAACCTGTAGTCAGGAAGAAACCTGTCTAAAGTTTAGTCAAACTGAGGGGAACTTAAGGCTGTCTTGCTCATCAGGACAAAATCTCACACATTTCATACAACAATTATCTCCCCAAGAGACAAAAAGTTGAACCTCATGACAGTCTCCTGTACAGCTTCTAAGAGATCTCAGAGCTAATTCCAGAGCTACCCCTTTACATATGTCAAATTAAAAACAAATATGGACTTTACTAAGTTAGGGTTAGGGTTAAGGTTAGGAGATGCTTTATTTGAAAGAATTATTGCAAGGGAAGATGGAACTATTGCAGTAGAGAACCTTGACCATAAAATCTGCAAGCATCTCAAGAGTTAGGCTAAAAGGGTTTTTCTTTTTATAGAGAGGAGTAAACAAGACTAGAACAAACTGGATGTTGGGAAATGGGATGAATAGTAGACTGGGTAATGTTTTATCCTGGGGGCAACCTATTTTCCAGGAGGGATCTTTCTAGAGGTGCTTTATATTGGCTCAGTCTGATTGTGGGCCAAAGTTCAGAGTCTTGGAAGGAGAGAAGTTTATCCAAAGTTTGGTTAACAAGAATTTTATTCTCATTGATCAACAGGGATAAAACAGTTTAGCTAATCATTTATGGGTCCAAGAAGAGGAATTTGGCTGGTCTGTGTCATAGGTAAACAAGGAGGCATCAGTGATCTTATCTGAGTCATAGTGGAAGGATGTTTCTTTGCAGTAAGCCTTTCCCAAAACACAAAGGGTGGGATAGGGGGTGGGGGGGGTCTTAACTTTCACTGTTTTTTAGGATCACAGGGCTCAAGTAAAATTCAACATTATCATGTATCTAGAGGTTGTTTGGCCCTTGATTTTGGAGATATCTCTACACTGTAAACATTAAAGTGTGGAATTAATCCCTGATGAGACTTATTTCTATGTCAGAAGTTGGAAGAAGGACCCAGATTCACTAGACCTCCAAACAAACACTCTAAGAAAAGAGGTAAGGGGAATTTGGTCTCTTTGTCCTTTTTAAATAGAGAAAAACATTTTCATTTACTCTGACAAAGTGCAGATATAAGTTAAGCAATTCAGTTCAAAGAAGGGTTATTGGGGGTTTAGATTTAGTTGAACAAGCTTTTAATAGCTGTAGGACCTTAGGCAAGTCATTGACTCTCTGTGGCTCATTCTCACATATTTTAAAGGAAGTTTTTGCAAGTTATTGAGAGGAATAAATAAGATCATGTTTATAAAACTTCCTGCTATGAGTATATATGTATGCAAACAATCTCCCCCCTCAAGTACCAAAATTTCCAGTTGTAGGAAATTTTAATAACTTGAAAAAATGTAAATGATTTGATTACAGTGTTTGTACATGTTCCCTTGTAACTTTATCTTAAAATTTCAGCATATTTTATTAAAATCTTATGTCATATATCAAGACATTCTTTTGAGATCATCTCTGTTGAACTCAGGAATAGTGGTTTGTAAACTAACATAGAACCACTTGAAATCTCTGAAAAAGTTTCAGTGATTTCAAATTTGGAGAAAGTTATTTTCATTTCTATGAGGATAGATACTAAAAAGTGGTCAAGAAATAAGAAGGTACATAATTATCCTACTTAGGGAGAAGGATTTGTCTATCATGTATGTAGCCATACATAATCACACTTGACAAATTCTAGATTTTTATGTTTTAGTCATTGGATCTGACTCCATCCCCACCACCTACCACCTAATCCTCACCATTGGAACCTTGGCCTCCTCACACTGATCTGAATGCAGAGACTCCCATCCAAATGATGAAGCACACACACACACACACACACACACACACACGAGGATTTCTATATATGGAATAGAAGTGTCATATTCTGGCTGCCTAGGAGGTAGCTATTATTCCATTAAGAATGAGTAAGATTTTAAATACCATGTTTGTAACATAGGGTTCTTAAAATAGCCCACACATGTGGTTTGGTCCGAATGCCTATTTTTATGGGACAAACCATATACTACAAACCATATACTACTACCATACAAACCCATACTATAGTTCTCACACTTTCTAGCCAAACATTAAGTCAATAAATGCTTCTAAGATTCAAAGAGGCAAAAAAAAAGTCTTTCCCTTGCTGTAAATTATTCCCAAATCCCAAAGGGCAAAAACTGTTGGAAAGAGGATCCAAAGTGACACTGAATTTTATGCAACAGAAACAGTTTAGCCTAGATATGTGTTTTTCCATTCATGCCATTTTAATTCAAGCAGTCAGTAAATACCTATTAGATTATTATTATGCACAGGCACCATTTTAGGCACTGGTAAAAGACAGTGACTACGAAAGAAAAAGCCTCCTTAGTGGGGTAGAGGGTGCTTCATTCTTCAGTGGAAGCTTACATTCTACTTAAAGACTTACATTCTAAAACATATTCTTCAATCTAAATCTATTCCATAAAATCAATATAATTACTAGAGTATTAAATTCATGGTTACTTGATTGTTCACTGTTAAGCACTACTTCATCATTATTTAAATTTGACTTTCAAATTAAAAGACCTATTTGGAATTCACTGAAGAAAATAAATATGATAGATACTTTAAATAGAGGGTCTGTTAAGGGTGGATAGGAATATAAATACAAGATGAATTTTGTTAACCACCAGTAATTGACCAGTGCTATCTAATTTCTACCTATAAGGAAAATAGTATTGAAAAATAAGTGATATATATTTTTTAACATCTTTATTGGAGTATAATTGCTTTACAATGGTGTGTTAGTTTCTGCTTTATAACAAAGTGAATCAGTTATACATATACATATGTTCCCATATCTCTTCCCTCTTGCATCTCCCTCCCTCCCACCCTCCCCATCCCACCCCTCTAGGTGGTCACAAAGCACCGAGCTGATCTCCGTGTTCTATGTGGCTGCTTCCCACTAGCTATCTATTTTACATTTGGTAGTGTATATATGTCCATGACACTCTCTCACCCTGTCACATCTCACCCCTCCCCCTCCCCATATCCTCAAGTCCATTCTCTAGTAGGTCTGTGTCTTTATTCCCGTCTTGCCACTAGGTTCTTCATGGCCATTTTTTTTTCCTTAGATTCCATATATATGTGTTAGCATACTGTATTTGTTTTTCTCTTTCTGACTTACTTCACTCTGTATGACAGACTCTAACTGCATCCACCTCATTACAAATACCTCCGTTTCATTTCTTTTTATGGCTGAGTAATATTCCATTGTATATATGTGCCACATCTTCTTTATCCATTCATCCGATGATGGACACTTAGGTTGCTTCCATGTCCTGGCTATTGTAAATAGAGCTGCAATGAACATTTTGGTACATGACTCTTTTTGAACTATGGTTTTCTCAGGGTATATGCCTAGTAGTGGGATTGCTGGGTCGTATGGTAGTTCTATTTGTAGTTTTTAAAGGAACCTCCATACTGTTCTCCATAGTGGCTGTATCAATTTACATTCCCACCAATAGTGCAAGAGGGTTCCCTTTCCTCCACACCCTCTCCAGCATTTATTGTTTCTAGATTTTTTGATGATGGCCATTCTGACTGGTGTGAGATGATATCTCATTGTAGTTTTGATTTGCATTTCTCTAATGATTAATGATGTTGAGCATTCTTTCATGTGTCTGTTGGCAATCTGTATATCTTCTTTGGAGAAATGTCTATTTAGGCCTCCTGCCCATTTTTGGATTGGGTTGTTGGTTTTCTTGATATTGAGCTGCATGATCTGTTTATATATTTTGGAGATTAATCCTTTGTCTGTTGAATCATTTGCTAATATTTTCTCCCATTCTGAGGGTTGTCTTTTCGTCTTGTTTATGGTTTCCTTTGCTGTGGAAAAACTTTTAAGATTCATAGGGTCCCATTTGTTTATTTTTGTTTTTATTTCCATTACTCTAGGAGGTGGATCAAAAAAGATCTTGCTGTGATTTATGTCAAAGAGTATTCTTCCTATATTTTCCTCTAGGAGTTTTATAGTGTCTGGGCTTACATTTAGGTCTGTAATCCATTTTGAGTTTATTTTTGTGTATGGTGTTAGGGAGTGTTCTAATTTCATTCTTTTACATGTGACTGTCCAGTTTTCCCAGCACCACTTATTGAAGAGACTGTCCTTTCTCCATTGTATATCTTTGACACCTTTGTCATAGATTAGTTGACCATACGTGCGTGGGTTTATCTCTGGGCTTTCTATCCTGTTCCATTGATCTATATTTCAGTCTTTGGGTCAGTACCCTATAGTTTCAATTACTGTAGCTTTGTAGTATAGCCTGAAGTCTGGGAGCCTGATTCCTCCAGCTCTGTTTTTTTCCCTCAAGACCGCTTTGGCTATTTGGGGTCTTTTGTGTCTCCACACAAGTTTTAACATTTTTTGTTCAGGTTCTGTAAAAATTGCCATTGGTAATTTGTTAGGGATTGCATTGAATCTGTAGATTGCTTTGGGTAGTACAGTCATTTTCACAATGTTGATTCTTCCAGTCCAAGGACATGGTAAATCTCTCCATCTGTTTGTATCATTTTTAATTTCTTTCATCAGTGTCATATAGTTTTCTGCATACAGGTCTTTTGTCTCCCAAGGTAGGTTTATTCCAAGGTATTTTATTCTTTTTGTTGCAATGGTCAATGGCAGTGCTTCCTAATTTCTCTTTCAGGTTTTTCATCATTAGTGTACAGGAATGCAAGAGATTTCTGTGCATTAATTTTGTATCCTGCAACCTTACCAAACTCATTGATTAGCTGTAGTAGTTTTCTGGAGGCATCTTTAGGATTCTCTATGTATAGTATCATGTCATCTGCAAAGAGTGACAGCTTTAATTCTTCTTTTCCAATTTGTATTCCTTTTATTTATTTTTCTGCTCTGATTGCCATGGCTAGGACTTCCAAAACCTTGTTGAATAATAGTGGTGAAAGTGGACATCCTTGTCTTTTTCCTGATCTTACTGTAAATTCTTTTGGTTTTTCACCATTGAGAATGATATAGGCTTGTCTTATATGGCCTTTATTATGTTGAGGTAGGTTCCCTCTATGCCCACTTTCTGAAGAGTTTTTGTCGTAAATGGGTGTTGAATTTTGTCAAAATATTTTTCTAAATCTATTGAGATGATCATATTTTTTTTCTTCAGTTTGTTAATATGGTGTATCACATTGATTGATTTGTGTATATTGAAGAATCCTTGCATTCCTGATATAAACCCAACTTTTTCATGTTGTATGATCCTTTTAATGTGTTGTTGGACTCTGTTCACTAATATTTTGTTGAGGATTTTTCCATCTATACTCATCAGTGATTTTGGTATGTAATTTTCTTTTTTTGTAGTATCTTTGTTTGGTTTTGGTATCAGGGTGATGGTGGCCTCATAGAAAGAGTTTGGGAGTGTTCCTTCCTCTGCAATTTTTTGAAGAGTTTGGGAAGGATGGGTGTTAATTCTTCTCTGAATGTTTGATAGAATTCACCTGTGAAGCCATCTGGTCCTGGACTTTTGTTTGTTGGAAGATTTTTAATCACAGTTTCATTTCATTACTTGTGATTGGTCTGTTCATATTTTCTCTTTCTTCCTGGTTCAGTCTTGGAAGGTTATACCTTATTAAGAATTTGTCTATTTCTTCCAGGTTGTCCATTTCATAGGTGTAGAGTTGCTTGTTGTAGTCTCTTAGGATGCTTTGTTTTTCTGCAGTGTCTGTTGTAACTTCTCCTTTTTCATTTCTAATTTTATTGATTTGAATCCTCTCCCTCTTTTTCTTGATGAGTCTGGCTAATGGTTTATCAATTTTGTTCATGTTCTCAAAGAACCAGCTTTTAGTTTTATTGATCTTTGCTATTGTTTTCTTTGTTTCTATTTCATTTATTTCTGCTCTGATCTTTATTTCTTTCCTTCTACTAACTTTGGGTTTTGTTTGTTCTTCTTCCTCTAGTTCTTTTAGGTGTAAGGTTAGTTTCTTTGAGATGTTTGTTGTTTCTTGAGGTAGGATTGTATTGCTACAAACTTCCCACTTAGAAGTGCTTTTGGTGCATCCCATAGGTTTTGGATCATTGCATTTTCATTGTCAATTGTCTCTAGGTATTTTTTGATTTCCTATGAGATTTCTTCAGTGATCTCTTGGTTATTTAGTAACGTATTGTTTAGCTCCATGTGTTTGTGTTTTTTTAAGTTTTTTTCCCTGTAATTGATTTCTAATCTCTTAGTGTTGTGGTCAGAAAAAATGCTTGATATGATTTCAGTTTTGTTAAATTTACTGAGTCTTGATTTGTGACCCAAGATGTGATCTATCTTGGAGAATGATCCATGTGCACTTGAGAAGAAAGTGTAATCTGCTGTTTTTGGATGGAATGTCCTATAAATATCAATTAAATCTATCTGGTCTATTGTGTCATTTAAAGCTTGTGTTTCCTTATTAATTTTCTGTTTCGATGATCTCTCCATCAGTGTAAGTGAGGTGTTAAAGTCCCCCACTAGTACTGTGTTCCTGTCAATTTCCCCTTTTGTAGCTGTTAGCAGTTGCCTTATGTATTGAGGTGCTCCTATGTTGGGTGCATATATATTTATAATTGTTATATCTTCTTCTTGGATTGATCCCTTAATCATTATGTAGTGTACTTCCTTGTCTCTTGTAACAATCTTTATTTTAAAGTCTATTTTACCTGATATGAGTATTGCTACTCCAGCTTTCTATTGATTTCCTTCTTTTTCCATCCCCTCACTTTCAGTCTCTATGTGTTCCTAGGTCTGAAGTGGGTCTCTTGTAGACAGCATATATATAGGTCTTGTTTTTGTATCCATTCAGCGAGCCTGTGTCTTTGGGTTGGAGCATTTAATCCATTCACATTTCAGATAATTATCGATATGTATGTTCCTATTACCAGTTTCTTAATTGTTTTGGGTTTTTCCTTTTCTGCTCTTGTGTTTACCACTTAGAGAAGTTCCTTTAGCATTTGTTGTAGAGCTGATTTGTTGGTGCTGAATTCTCTTAGCTTTTGCTTTTCTGTAAAGGTTTTTATTTCTCCATTGAATCTGAATGAGATCCTTGCCTGGTAGAATAATCTTGGTTGTAGGTTCCTCTCTTTTGTCACATTAAATATGTCATGTGACTCCCTTCTGGTTTGTAGAGTTTCTGCTGAGAAATCAGCTGATAACCTTATGGGAGTTCCTTTGTATGTTATTGTTTTTCCCTTGCTGCTTTCTGTAATTTTTCTTTGTCTTTAATTTTTGCCAATTTGATTACTATGTGTCTCGGCATCTCTCTCCTTGGTTTTTTGCTGTATGGGACTTGTTGCACTTCCTGGATTTGGGTGGCTATTTCTTTTCCCATGTTACAGAAGTTTTCGACTATAATCTCTTCAAATATTTTCTTGGGTCCTTTCTCTATCTATTCTCCTTCTGGGACCCCTATAATGCGAATCTTTTTGCATTTAATGTTGTCCCGGAGGTCTCTTAGACTGTCTTCATTTCTTTTCATTACTTTTTCTTTATTCTGTTCCACAGCAGTGAATTCCACCATTTTGTCTTCAGGTCACTTATCCGTTCTTCTGCCTCAGTTATTCTGCTATTGATTCCTTCTAGTGTATTTTTCATTTCAGTTATTGTATTGGTCATCTCTGTTTGTTTGTTCTTTAATTCTTCTAGGTGTTTGCTAAACATTACTTGCATCTTCTCAATCTTTGCCTCCATTTTTTTCCCGAGGTCCTGGATCATCTTCACTATCATTTTTCTGAATTCTTTTTCTGGAAGTTTGCCTGTCTCCACTTCATTTAGTTGTTTTTCTGGGGTTTTATCTTGTTCCTTCATCTGGTACATAGCCCTCTGCATTTTCATCTTGTCTATCTTTCTGTGAATGTGGTTTTTATTTCACAGGCTGCAGGATTGTAGTTCTTCTTGTTTCTGCTGTCTGCCCTATGGTGGATGAGGCTATCTAAGAGGCTTGTGCAGGTTTCCTGATGAGAGGGACTGGTGGTGGGCAGAGCTCATTAAAAGGTTAATCTGCTTGTCTGCTGATGCGTGGAGCTGGGTTCTCTCCCTGTTGGTTGTTTGGCCTGAGGTGATCCAACACTGAAGCCTACCAGGGCTCTTTGGTGGGGCTAATGCCGGATTCTGGGATGGTTCACGCTGAGGAGTACTTCCTAGAACTTCTGTTGCCTGTGTCCTTGTTCTCACGGTGAGGCACAGCCACTCTCTGCCTCTGCAGGAGACCCTGCAACACTAGGAGGTAGGTCTGGTTCAGTCTCCTAAGGGCTCACTGCTCCTTCCCCTGGGTCCCGATGTGCACACTACTTTGTGTGTGCCCTCAAAGAGTGGAGTCTCTGTTTCCCCCTGTCCTGTCCAAGTCCTCTAATCAAATCCCACTAGCCTTCAAAGTCTCATTCTCTAGGAATTCCTCCTCCCATTGCAGGACCTACAGGTTGGAAATCCTTATGTAGGGGCTCAGAACCTTCACTCCAGTGGGTGGAATTCTGTGGTATAAGTTTTCTCCAGTTTGTGAGTCACCCACCCAGCAGTCATGGGATTTGATTTTACTGTGATTACTCCCCTTCTACCATTTCATAGTGGCTTCTCCTTTGTCTTTGAATGTGAGGTATCTTTTTTGGTGAATTCCAGTGTTTTCTTGTCAAAGATTGTTGGGGACCCCTGTTCTATAATATCAAATCTATAAAATACTGGAAACTTTAGTTATCATTTCTTTATTCTAAATCTAAAATGTTATTCACAAGTAATATTCTATCTGGAAATATCTAAACTATTTCTTAAAAATATCTCACAATTCATTCATCTGAAGTGTTAAAGTATATTCAAATTACACATGACGATTTTCAAACATTTATTTATTGGATAGATTAATAAACATTTCCAGAAAGAGTTAGTTAATTATACATACTGACCTCCCTTTGTCTTATCCAGAGGTGATTGAAATTATTGGCCTAAGAATTTTATCCACCAAATGACTAGCATTCTTTTCAAGTTTTGAATTTTTTTTTTAACATCTTTGTTGGAGTATAATTGTTTTACAATGGTGTGTTAGTTTCTGCTTTATAACAAAGTGAATCAATTATACATATACATATATCCGCATATCTCTTCCCTTTTGCATCTCCCTCCCTCCCACCCTCCCTATCCCACCCCTCTACGTGGTCACAAAGCACGAAGCTGATCTCCCTGTGCTATGTGGCTGCTTCCCACTAGCTATCTATTTTACATTTGGTAGTGTATATATGTCCATGCCACTCTCTCAGTTTGTTGCAGCTTACCTTCCCCCTCCCTGTATCTTCAAGTCAATTTTCTAGCAGGTCTGAGTCTTTATTCCCGTCTTGCCCCTAGGTTCTTCATGACCATTTTTTGTTTGTGTTTTAGATTCCATATATATGTGTTAGCATACGGAATTTGTTTTTCTCTTTCTGACTTACTTCACTCTGTATAACAGACTCTAGTCCCATCCACCTCACTACAAATAACTCAAATTCGTTTCTTTTTATGGCCGAGTAATATTCCATTGTATATATGTGCCACATCTTCTTTATCCATTCATGTATTGATGAACACTTAGGTTGCGTCCATGTCCTGGCTATTGTAAATAGAGCTGAAATGAACATTTAGGTACATGACTCTTTTTGATTTACGGTTTTCTTTGTGTATATGCCCAATAGTGGGATTGCTGGGTCGTATGGTAGTTCTATTTTTAGTTTTTTAAGGAAATTCCATACTTTTCTCCATAGTGGCTTTATCAATTTACATTCCTACCAACAGTGCAAGACGGTTCCCTTTTCTCCACACCCTCTCCAGAATTTATTGTTTGTAGATTTTTGGATGATGGCCATTCTGACCGGTGAGAGATGATATCTCATTGTAGTTTTGATTTGCAATTCTCTAATGATTAATGATGTTGAGCATTCTTTCATGTGTTTGTTGGCGATCTGTATATCTTCTTTGGAGAAATGTCTGTTTAGGTCTTCTGCCCATTTTTGGATTGGGTTGTTTGTTTTTTTGTTATTGAGCTGCATAAGCTGCTTGTAAATTTTGGAAATTAATCATTTGTCAGTAACTTCATTAGCAAATATTTTCTCCCATTTTGAGTGTTTTCTTTTCATCTTTCTGGTTTCCTTTGCTGTTCAAAAGATTTTAAGATTCATTAGTTCCCATTTGTTTATTTTTGTTTTTATTTCCATTTCTCTAGGAGCTTGGTCAAAAAGGATCTTGCTGTGATTTATGTCATAGAGTGTTCTGCTTATGTTTTCCTCTAAGGGTTTTATAGTGTCTGGCCTTACATTTTGGTCTTTAATCCATTTTGAGTTTATTTTTGTGTATGGTGTTAGGGAGTGTTCTAATATCATTCCTTTACATGTAGTTGTCCAGTTTTCCCAGCACCACTTATTGAAGAGGCTGTCTTTTCTCCACTGTATATTCTTGCTTCCTTTACCAAAGATAAGGTTACCATAAGTGGGTGGGTTTATCTCTGGGCTTTCTATCATGTTCCATTGATCTATATTTCTGTTTTTGTGCCACTACCATACTGTTTTGATTACTGTAGATTTGTAGTATAGTCTGAAATCAGGGAGCCTGATTCTTCCAGCTTTGTTTCTCTTTCTCAAGATTGCTTTGGCTATTCGGGGTCTTTTGTGTTTCCATACAAATTGTGAAATGTTTTGTTCTAGTTCTGTGAAAAATGCCATTGGTAGTTTCATAGGGATTGCATTGAATCTGTAGATTGCTTTGGGTAGTAGAGTCATTTTCACAATGTTGATTCTTCCAATCCAAGAACATGGTATATCTCTCCATCTGTTTTTGTATCATCTTTAATTTCTTTCATCAGTATCTTATAGATTTCTGCAAACAGTTCTTTTGTCTACTTAGGTAGGTGTATTCCTAGATATTTTATTCTTTTTGTTGCAATGGTAAATGGGAAAGTTTTATTAATTTCACTTTCAGATTTTTCATCATTAGTGTAAAGGAATGCAAGAGATTTCTGTGCACTAATTTTGTATCCTGCTACTTTACCAAATTCATTGATTAGTTCTAGTAGTTTTCTGGTAGTATCTTTAGGATTCTCTATGTATAGTATCATATCATCTGCAAACAGTGACAGCTTTACTTCTTCTTTTCCAATTTGGATTCCTTTCATTTATTTTTCTTCTCTGATTGCTGTGGCTAAAACTTCCAAAACGATGTTGAATAATAGTCGTAACAGTGGGCAACCTTGTCTTGTTCCTGATCGTAGTGGAAATGGTTTCAGTTTTTCACAACTGAGGATGATGTTGGCTGTGGGTTTGTCATATATGGCCTTTATTATGTTGAGGTAAGTTCGCTCTATGCCTACTTTCTGGGTGGTTTTTATCAAAAATGGGTGTTGAAAGCTTTCTCTGCATCTATTGAGATGATCATATGGTTTTTCTCCTTCAATTTGTTAATAATGTGTATCATAGTGATTGATTTGCGTATATTGTAGAATCCTTGCCTTCCTGGGATAAACCCCACTTGATCATGGTGAATTATCCTTTTAATGTACTGTTGGACTCTGTTTGATAGTATTTTGTTGAGGATTTTTGCATCTATGTTCATCAGTGATATTGGCCTGTAGTTTCCTTTCTTTGTGACATCTTTGTCTGGTTTTGGTATCAGGGTGGTGGTGGCCTCGTAGAATGAGTTTGGGAGTGTTCCTCTCTCTGCTGTATTTTGGAAGAGTTTGAGAAGGATATGTGTTAACTCGTCTCTAAATGTTTGATAGAATTCGCCTGTGAAGCCATCTGGCCCTGGGCTTTTGTTTGTTGGAAGATTTTTAATCACAGTTTCAATTTCAGTGCTTTTGATTGGTCTGTTCATATTTGCTATTTCTTCCTGGTTCAGTCTCGGAAGGTTGTGCATTTCTAAGAATTTGTCCATTTCTTCCGGGTTGTCCACTTTATTGGCGTAAAGTTGCTTGTAGTAATCTCTCATTATCCTTAGTGTTTCTGGAGTGTCAGTTGTTACTTCTCCTTTTCATTTCTAATTCTGTTGATTTGAGACTTCTCCCTGTTTTTGTTGATGAGTCTGGCTAATGGTTTATCAATTTTGTTTATCTTATTAAAGAGTCAGTCAGCTTACAGTTTTATTGATCTTTGCTATTGTTTCCTTCATTTCTTTTTCATTTATTTTTGATCTAACCTTTATGATTTCTTTCTGTCAGCTAACTTTGTGGTGTTTTTTTTTTTTGTTCCCCTTTCTCTAATTGTTTTAGGTGTAAGGTTAGGTTTTTTATTTGAGATGTTTCTTGTTTCTTAAGGTAGTATTGTATTGCTATAAACTTCCCTCTGAGAACTGCTTTTGCTGCCTCCCATAGGTTTTGGGTTGTCGTGTTTTCATTGTTATTTGCTTCTAGGTATTTTTGATTTCCTGTTTGATTTCTTCAGTGATCTCTTGGTTATTAGTAGTATATTGTTAGCCTCCATGTGTCTGTATTTTTTACAGATTTTTTCCTGTAATTGATATCTACTCTCATAGTGTTGTGGTCAGAAAAGATACTTGATACGATTTCAATTTTCTTACATTTACCAAGGGTTGATTTGTGACCCAAGATATGATGTATCCTGGAGAATGTTCCATGAGCACTTGAGAAGAAAGTTTATTCTGTTGTTTTAGGATGAAATGTCCTATAAATATCAGTTAAGTCCATCTTGTTTAATTTATCATTTAAAACTTGTGTTTCCTTATTTATTTTCATTTTGGGTGATCTATCCATTGATAAAAGTAGGGTGTTAAAGTCCCCTACTATGACTGTGTTACTGTCGATTTCCCCTTATGGATGTTAGTGCTTGCCTTATGTATTGAGGTACTCCTATGTTGGGTGCCTAAATATTTACAATTCTTATATCTTCTTCTTGGATTGATCCCTTGATCATTATGTATTGTCCTTCTTTCTCTCTTGTAATACTTTTGTTTTAAAGTCTATTTTGTCTGACATGAGACTTGCTACTCCAACTTTCTTTTGATTTCCATTTGCATGGAAAAACTTTTTTTTTTTTAAAGTTGAAGTAGCAATGTTTATTTTATTTTATTTTATTTTTTTAGTAACTGGAAAGCTCTGGATTCTGTTTTAATGCATTTTTTTAATTAATTAATTAATTAATTAATTAATTTTTGGCTGTGTTGGGTCTTCGTTTCTGTGCAAGGGCTTTCTCCAGTTGTGGCGAGTGGGGGCCACTCTTCATCGCGATGTGCAGGCCTCTCACTGTTGCAGCCTCTCTTGTTGCAGACCACAGGCTCCAGACGTGCAGGCTCAGTAGTTTTGTGGCTCACGGGCCCAGTTGCTCCGCGGCATGTGGGATCTTCCCAGACCAGGGCTTGAACCTGTGTCCCCTGCATTAGCAGGCAGATTCTCAACCACTGCGCCACCAGGGAAGCCCTGTAATAACTTCTTCCATCCCCTCACTTTCAGTCTCTAAGTGTCCCTATGTCTGAAATGGGTCGCTTGTAGACAGCATATATACAGGTCTTGCTTTTGTATCCATTCAGCCAGTCTATGTCTTTTGGTTGGAGCATTTAATCCATTTACATTTAAGGTAATTATCAATATGTATGTTCCTATTACCATTTTCTTACTTTTTCTCAGTTTGTTATTGTAGGTCTTTTCCTTCTCTTGTGTTTCCTGCCTAGAGAAGTTCCTTTAGCACTTGTTGTAAAGCTGGTTTTGTGGTGCTGAATTCTCTTAGCTTTTGCTTGTCTGTAAAGTTTTTAATTTCTCCATCAAATCTGAATGAGATCTTTGCTGGGTACAGTAATCTTTGTTGTAGATTTTTCCCTTCATCACTTTATATATGTCCTGTCACTCTCTTCTGGCTTGCAGAGTTTCTGCTGAAAGCTAAGTTGTTAACCTTATGGGGATTCCCTTGTGTGTTACTTGTTGTTTTTCCCTTGCTACTTTAATATTTTTTCTTTGTATTTAATTTTTGATAGTTTGATTAATATGTGTCTTAGCCTGTTTCTCCTTGGATTTATCCTGTATGGGACTCTCTGTGTTTCCTGGACTTGATTAACTATTTCCTTTCCCATATTAGGGAAGTTTTCAACTATAATCTCTTCAAATATTTTCTCAGTCCCTTTGTTTTTCTCTTCTTCTTCTGGGACCCCTATTATTCGAATATTGGTGTGTTTAATGTTTTCCCAGAGGTCTCTGAGAATGTCCTCAATTCTTTTCATTCTTTTTTTTTTTAATTTTGCTTTGCAGTAGTTATTTCCAGTATTTTATCTTCCAGGTCAGTTATCCGTTTTCTGCCTCAGTTATTCTGCTATTGATAGCTTCTAGAGAATTTTTAATTTCATTTATTGTGTTGTTCATCACTGTTTGTTTGGTCTTTAGTTCTTCTAGGTCCTTGTTAAATGATTCTTGTATTTTCTCCATTGTATTTCCAAGATTTTGGATAGCTTTACTATCATTATTCTGAATTCTTTTTCAGGTAGACTGCCTATTTCCTCTTCAGTTGTTAGGTCTGGTGGGTTTTTACCTTGCTCCTTCATCTGCTGTGTGTTTCTCTGTCTTCTCATTTTGCTTAACTTACTGTGTTTGGAGTCTGCTTTTCGCAGGCTGCAGATTTGTAGTTCCCATTGTTTTTGCTGTCTGCCCCCGGTGGCTAAGGTTGTTTCAGTGGGTTGTTTAGGCTTCCTGGTGCAGGGGACTACTGCCTGTGTTCTGGTGGATGAGGCTGGATCTTGTCTTTCTGGTGAGCAGGACCACGTCTGGTGGTGTGTTTTTGGGTGTCTGTGGTCTCATTATGATTTAGGCAGCCTTTCTGCTCATGGGTTTGGTTGTGTTCCTGTCTTGCTAGTTGTTTGGCATAGGGTGTCCAGCACTGTAGTTTGCTGGTTGTTGAGTGGGGCTGGGTCTTGACATTGAGGTGGAGATCTCTGGGATATTTTTGCTACTTGATATTATGTGGAGCTGGGAGGTCTCTTGTGGACCAATGTCCTGAACTTGGCTCTCCCACCTCAGAGGTGCAGCCCTGACGCCTGGCTGGAGCACCAAGAGCCTGTCATCCACACCACTCAGAATAAAGGGAGAAGAAAAAAGAAAGAAAGAAGAAGATAAAATAAAATAAAATAAAATATTATTAAAGTAAAAAATAGTTATTAAAAAAATTTTTAAAATAATAAAAAAAAAGAAAGAAAGAAGAGAGCAACCAAACCAAAAAACAAATCCACCAATTATAGCAAGCACTAAAAACTATACTAAAAACAAAGAAAAACAGAAAAATACAGACGGACAGAACCATAGGACAAATGGTAAAAGCAAAGCTATACAGACAAAATCACACAGAGAAGCATACACATACACACTCACAAAAAGTGAAAAAGAAAAAAATATATATGTCGTTGCTCCCAAAATCCACCTCCTCAATTTGGTATGATTCTTTGTCTATTCAGGTATTCCACAGATGCAAGGTACATCAAGTTGACTGTGGAGATTTAATCTGCTGCTACTGAGGCTGCTGGGAGAAATTTCCCTTTCTCTTCTTTGTTCACACAGCTCTTACGGTTCAGCTTTGGATTTGGCCCTGCCTCTGTGTTTAGGTCACCTGAGGGCGTCTGTTCTTCTTTCAGACAGGACGGGGTTAAAGGAGCAGCTGCTTCGGGGGCTCTGGCTCACTCAGGCTGGGGGGAGGGAGGGATACGGAATGCAGGGCAAGCCTGCAGCGGCAGAGGCCAGAGTGACGTTGCACCAGCCTGAGATGTATCATGTGTTCTCCCGGGGAAGTTTTCCCTGTATCACTGGACCCTGGCAGTGGCGGGCTGTGCAGGCTCCCGGGAGGTGAGGTGTGGAGAGTGACCTGTGCTTGCACACAGGCTTCTTGGTGGCTGTAGCAGCAGCCTTAGCGTCTCATGCCCGTCTCTGGGGTCCACGCTGATAGCCGTGGCCCGCCCATCTCTGGAGCTCCTTTAAGCGGCGCTCTTAATCCCCTTTCCTCGCACACCAGGAAACAAAGAGGCAAGAAAAAGTCTCTTGTCTCTTCGGCAGCTCCAGACTTTTTCCCAGACTCCCTCCTGGCTAGCTGTGGTGCACTACCCCCCTTCAGGCTGTGTTCATGCAGCCAACCCCAGTCCTCTTCCTGGGATTTGACCTCCGAAACCTGAGCCCCAGCTCCCAGCCCCCAGCAGACAAGCCTCTTGGGCTGGTGAATTTCTCTGTGTGGGAATCTCTCCGCTTTGCCCTCCGCACCCCTGTTGCTGTGTTCTCCTCCATGGCTCTGAAGCTCCCCCCGTCCGCCACCCGCCGTCTCCGCCTGCGAAGGGGCTTCCTAGTGTGTGGAAACCTTTCCTCCTTCACAGGTCCCTCCCAGTGGCCTAGGTTCCATCCCTATTCTTTTGTCTCTGTTTTTTCTTTTTTCTTTTGCCCTACCTAGGTATGTGGGGAGTTTCTTGCCTTTTGGGAAGTCTGAGGTCTTCTTCCAGCATTCAGTAGGTGTTCTGTAAGAGTTGTTCCACATGTACATGTATTTCTGATGTATTTGTGGGGAGGAAGGTGATCTCCACATCTTACTCTTCCACCATCTTGAATCTCCTCTCTTGAATTTTTTTAATGTTCCAAATATAATTGATCCATTACCAAGTGTTAAATGCATAGGACTTTACTGATTTTGTACTGCTAGTTTTTAAAACACTGAGTGTGATGTACTTCAAACCCCAGAATAAATATTTTAAAAGTAGTTAAATGACTGTGATCATTTAATAAATATCAATGCAAGAAACTTGTACTTGAGCAAGCTAAGAAAGTCATTACAGCAGTATTTCTGACGGAACAAGTGTTATACCTGTTCAAGCTACACTGAATCTAATAATCTGTGACAGAAGAAATGGGAAAAGTTATGAAAGCTTTTCATTAAATCAGAAATTGAAAGAAAGGAAAAACATGGTTTGTTTCAATTTTATTCATAGTTCAACAGATAGGATCCCAGTGGAAAAGAAATTAATTGTCTAAATAGTGCCAACCTTTTATAATCCTTGCCCCGTATTCTGGAACTTAATCCCTGAATCTATTTTCCTGCAATGGTATGAATTTTTTATCCAGGCAGCATTTGAATTGCAAAGGGGCATCTTCAGTTCACACCCTCCCACCCCCATCCCCCCTCCCCCACCCCACCACCCACTTCCACACCGTGTGTCTTCATCACCAAAGCAGTAGGGGGCTATGTCTGGCTGTTCCCCATGCATAAAACTCTCACAGATGCAAACCAGCCCACACTATCAGTCCTATTCTACCTCAGAATCTTCCCTCACAAACCTTCACTGTCTCTAGGATGGCTCTGAATATAGAAAAATCACAAGCTCCAGGGTAGCCTGGCATAAAATGAACGTTCAGGCCTTTGAAGTCTGAAAAGAATTCTAATCAACTGGAACCTGATAAGTATTCTGGATACCTCATGCATTTTTGATATTTCCTATCTTGCCACATTTTTAGGAATACATTTTAATAATGTTCAGTAACATTTCCTAAAAGCAAACTTTGCTAGCCTGTGGTCTACTGGAAGTAACATCTATAGCTGTCATTTCAAACTGTGTGAATTGGACAAGGTGTGAAATCCTTGGGGCTTAGTTGTCTCAAAAATGTAGAAAAATAGCTTATCTTTAAAAAGGCAGAAAGCTGAAAAAGTGTGATATAATATATCATACACATACACACACACATACACACACACACACACACACAGATTTTTATTTCATTCCAAGTCAAAAAATAAAACGAGGAAAAGGAAACAATACTTCTTCCATTTTCACTTTCTTCCAGGAATAATAATGAGTTTTTTATATACATCATTTCATCTATTGCCTAAAACAACTTTGGGGAGTAGGTATTTTATAAGTAACTAGTTTTAAAGACGTTAAGTAACCTCCCAAAGGTCATCATGATAATAAAGGCAGAATCAAGATTCAACCACGGTCTGTAAGATTCCAGTGACCTTAGATATTTCACGGATTACTGTTCACAGATTTTATTGATTTTAATCTGTGCTGTACTCTTATGATTTTTGCCATATCTATAAACCATTGGTAGTATTTTAACTTAATTTTTTTAAATTAAATTGTCTTATCTTTTTTAATTTAAAATAAATGTATCTTTAAAACTAAACTTTAGTCCATTCCAGTAAATGAAAAACCATGTTATCCTTTTTCATAAGTAAGAAATATATTTTAAATAAATGTAATGAAAAGACAAAACTTTTTTTTTAATTTAGCTTGGTTTTTTTCATATGTTGAAAAATCTTGTGTTCCTTCTTCTCTCTCTCTCTCTCATTAAAAAATATCATAGACTATAATAGAGAAATGTCAGAACAAGCATGAGCAGAAATTTTCTCTTTAATGCAATCAGAACTGGAAGAACACTGAGAGGGACAATTGATGATTCAATGTTTTTCATGCATCTTCCCACCTAACAATGTCTTGGGCACCTTCAGCAGTTTGTTTACCACTCTGCAAACGTGGAGCTCAGTTGTGCTGCCCTGCACTTCACGGTTGATGCGATGATGACTGAATGACATTCTGATTGGCCATCACCCTCCTGCAGTCATCTGCCTTGCACAGTTTTCTACTTGAAGTTGGCAGAAATTTTGTATGCAAATGAATTGTTAGCTCACATTAGAAAAGTATGTCAAATTTTATACAATTTGATATGTCTTTTTAATCATGTGCATAGCTTCTCCATTAAAATAACTTGAGTGCACCTCATTCTTCTGGATTTTATCTCTGTGCTAAAAATAAACGATTTTTGCTCCTGTAAAAAATATTCAATATCATCTCTTTAAAAAAAGTTTTCTTAACCTTTACTACAAGAAAAACGTTCATATGAATGGAAAGAGTTTGAAATATCATAGTATGTATATGAAAAGTAATAACTGTGAAACCAGTTATTCTCAAATTTTACCCAGAATTTTAAATGGTTTTAAAATTTAAGATACATTTTATTTTCTAATCTTTGGGGCCACATTTGATCTCCATAAATACTGATGCTACAAGCAAAGGACATTTTTCTTTGAACTATCTCTGTAAACATAAATCAAGTAACTATATCTGGAAGTAAATTAGGTTGAAAAAATTCACCCATATAATTGATTTTTTCCCTATGTGAGGTATGGTATTTTCTTATGGTATATTTTCTTCTGGTAAAATTGTTTATTCCTTTTTGTAGTTCAAATGGTTCAGCCAATGAGATGATTACACTAAAATATTCAATAACTGTTAGCTATTATTATTGCTTTATAGGTATGTAAGCATTGACAGTGTTATAAGAAGAAAAAAATGAGATAGAAGTCCAGTTACAAAATAACATTGTCCATCACCCCCTAAAATAAAATTTATTTAAAGTGTAGTAAGGCTATGTGCAGATAAACAAGTAAATATTTGTAATTATTCTTTGTGACTCAGAAGCCAGTCTCCTGTGCTCTTTTATTTGCCTATATTGTTAGCAGCAAAATAGAGAATCTGCAAAATCGTGTCATAAGTGCCTTCCCTATCAGCTTCCCAGCACTCATCTACCAAAACTCCATTAGACAAAATGTAGCTCCTGAGGCCCGAACAAACCAACAAAATCCTTGGGGACATTCTGTCTAAAACTTCACCTGCACCATTATTTCCCCAGCACCTCCCACCAAGGACGCACACTTTTTAGAGGAAGGTTTTTGTGGAGAGCATGTCATTGCCTACATTCAGACATGGGGCATCTATTCTGTGATGGTTATTTCAAATCAAGTGTTTATTTTAATTTGGCCTTCAAGTAAGGGCAACTTAATGCGATTCTGGACTGGATTTTTTTTACCACTTCCAATTAGACCCTGGGCAGGTGACTATCTTTCCTTGTGCCTCAGACTTCTCTTCATTAAGATGAGTATTTGTAAAATGCTTCAGAACTCATTTATCATTTCAGATGTACATTGCAAACGTAGGAGATATTATATTTATGGTCCAAGTAATACTACATAGTGCTTATGCAGCAAAAAACTCCAGGGGTAGGTGATAACAGCAAAAAGCCAGGCAGACACAGTGCCCTTTCTCTTTAGCACACGACACAGTTTAGTGATCAATCATGAGCCTTCTGTGGATTTGCAAAGTCAAATCCGATGAACAGGTGATGATACAGCATTCTGTTCAGGTCCATAAAATGTTACTTCCTAGAGGAATCTAATTATAAAGGAAAAATCTTTTCAAATAAAAGTTTGTTTTCTGATTTGGGGAAAGATTTTTTCACAGAAATTTTCTAGGAGAGAACTCAGCTTATGTTAAATTATTTCATTAATTTATTGAATTAAAATGATCCCAGCTCTTATTTATCTTTATCCATATCAGAACGATCATATAACTGATACTATTTCTAAATTCTACATTTTCTTATAATATAAAAAGGAAAACAGAGGTAAATGAGCTGGTATCCTAAGCCTATTTCAAAAAGTAACTAGCAGTGGATATGACAAAGTCCAATTTCCAATTCCTTCTACATGTTACAATTCTGGGATTTTTTTTTACAGTCATAATAATCCAAGGCACTATGACTCTGAAATCTCTCTGAGTCATTCAGGATTTTATTACATCCAGCATAATTTGAGTGCTAAGAGTATTTTGATAATATTCCAAAGCTTAAGATTTTTAAATTAACTGTATTTCTCAAATATACTGATAAAAACAAGGTTTTATTAATACAATAATAGCATAATTATTTCTTTCACTTCACTATTTCACTTGCTCTCTCAGATTAATTTTGCTCAATTTTGAAATTGAAGCTATTTTATTTTCTAATTCTTTGACAGGTGTATACAGTAAATTTAATTAAATTAAATGAGAATTGTTAAATAACCATGAAAACCTTCCGCCAGCTATTCTGAATAGTCATGAATTAACTATACAATTTCTAGTGGCTTTTAAAATTCAGCCTCTAAACCAATCAATTCTAAATCACATTTTCAATTATATATAAAGTAATTTAAAATATTTCTTCTTGTGGTGCCAAAACTAATTACCCAAAGAACTGTAGAAAGCAGTAAAATGTGTAAAATTTCAAAGTTCATAATAATCTCGACATTAATCAGCATTTGGCTTCTAGCACTGGAATTAACTTAAACAATTTGGAGTATTATCTTGAAATTATCATTATCTTTACCAGCCCTGGGAGTAGCTAATGGTTGTTAGACACTGTATAATTAGCATGAGAAATCAGAAATCGATGTATGATCAAATACAAGTTATGTGCCAAATAAAATTACTGTAATTTATCAATTCAGCTACTCAAATATGATTGTCAGTGAGCCCAAAACACTCAAAAAACAATTATAATTAACTTCAGAAAGTATCAGGGAACAGTCTGGGAAAAATTAAAAGAAATGTTTTAATACTTTGTATAACAGAATATTCAAGCTCTGGTAAATCATATAATTTAGCAATTATTTTTCAGTAGTAAATTAATTAAATTTTTACACAGACTTTTTAAATAATAAAACTTGTAACCCACATTAGATAATTTTACTCTGAAGTTAAATGTTCTTTTTTCTTAATCAAATGTATTTTTACAATATAAAATGTCTCCTTTAGACAGAGGCCTAAGTTCCCTGGTGGTCTAGTGGTTAGGATTCGGTGCTCTCCTTTAGACAGGTACCTAAAGCAAGTTTTTAATTTAAATGATTTTGAATTAATTCAAGACAGAACTTTAAAAAAAAAATCCAGAGAAAGGCAGGTGGGAGGTTATATGCAAATCCTAGTACTTTCCCAGTAATTCCATCTCTTTTGTCCCACTCATCATAGGCGCACCAGTGTATTTTCACATCCCAGTTGAGATCACCTATGCTAAAATTAATGATGTGCCCAGTCTGCCTGCTTACTGTCCTTCTTACAACTGGGCAGAACAGAATATTAGAGAAAACACTGGTCTTAAATAAAGCAGCCTGGGTTTGATTTAGTCAAGACAATCACTGTCTGATCCAAGGATTTGTGAGTGATATGAGGATGATTCTTGCCCAACAACCTATCTCAATGGTTTCTCATAAAAATCAAATGGGAATATATATATAAAGTATTTTATAAACTTTCACACAGTATACAAATAAAAGTCATTATTGATGCTTGTGGCCCATACCCACAGTATTAACCCAGTCCCAGATTCTAAGAATAGTCCAAACCCAATCTCTACTTGGGGCAAATTAAGGGAGTCTTAGCTAAGTAATTAAGATGCTTCAGACTGTAAGACATTCTTGTTGTCTCTCTTACTGTAAACTTATTAGTTTCTCTAGGTTTATTCTAACAACTGTATCCTTCCTTATTCCTGGGAACAAATGGGGTCCCAAAATATAAACGAATAAGTGAGTCAAAACAAGAAAATCTTATTCTTCAGATTCCTGCTCTAATGTTCTGTCCAATACCAGTTCACCTCCCCCTGGAGTTGGTCTCTGCCTTCCTCTCTCTTACTATCTTTGGAGAAATGACCTGAATCCATGTCCCATAGACGGGAATCTCCTGGTACTTCTATACCTCTCAAATTCTGTCTGACTGTCTGATTTGTTACCACACTCTAGGTTTTGTCTCAATATATTGTTCAGCCAATTAGCAGATTTAGACTCAACGAAGCAAATTCTCTCCTAACCACTATTATCTACAAATGGAGCAAGATTCCTTTTGAGGTAAAGAGTTCTGTATCCCCCTAAGCTAGTCAGGACAAAGCTATGTACCCACCAGCAATGGAAAGCCCTGCTGCTTTGGTTGGGAGGTTAGACAAGATCATTCTATAATCCTAGGTAACCTGCTTAACTCCTCTGTTGCTCTGATTTGCTAATGCTTCTGGAATGACAATAGAGAGGACAATGTATGCCTTCTGACATTGTTGTTCTTTACCACACTAAAGAAGTTGTTCCTATGATGAATCCAAAAGAGAAGATACTGTTCCCCTCTTATTTGAATATTATTTGTGATTTCAGTTAAATGAAATGTACTCCAGAAACACAAATGATCTGTGTGTTTAGATGTAAAGACTATTACTGCACTAATGTATTTGTTAGAGATATTAGTAATTAGATACAAAAATGATGTAATTAACTCTGAAAATAATTTTTTTTATCACATATAGTAAGCCATGTCCCAAACCAAATATCCATAAAGAATATGGCATTTCTAATTGTAATTTTACATTACCACGCTATTTTCAGTTCAATATCGAAAACTCTTTATATTGTATCTGGTATCATCAATGTCATAAACTAAAACGTGAATGTCAAAAGTTTAGCAGTCACTTTATAATATTTGTAGGAACACAATTTATTTGAATTTGGTAAATAAAGTTAAATTAACATTAATTTTGTTTTCTTTTTCCTTTTACTTTTATGATGGTTTTATAATATTGTTTTGTATTTTCCTTCATTTTATGAGAGGACATCAAACATCTGAACATTATTTATGTAGTAAATCCAATGATGCTATAGAAAATGACTGATTTTCCCAGTCTTTACATCTTTCCATTTGGTTATGGAATAACAAAGCCTAATGATTTGGATATTTGTGATCCAATATAGTATAAATAGCTAGGGTTTTGACTCTTGGTCATGAGACACAGATGGAAAATAAGATAAAGACATGGGAATAATGGGCAGAATAATGGGTGTGGATTATAAAACTGAACTGTTAGGAATCAGAGGGAAAAATAAGTAAGGAGAGAGAAAATGGGATGGAGATAGGAAAGAAGCAGTAAGAGTGACCAGGTAGCACGTCCAGAAGACAGTTGGCCAGTGGAGTCATAACTTGCCAAAAATCACTATAGTTAATGTGCACTACAGATTGGGTCATAAGTTGCACCCAACTTAAATAAGTTTGATGGTATTTAGGACAACTGAAGCCAGAGAACTCCCACCAAAATAACTATATAAGCTAGTAAATTAAACATCCCTGGTTCCACGGATGCTGATAAAAGACAGGAGACTCCTGAAAAAAAAGACTCAGCTACTCATCTCAAGAGAGTACAGGTATCAGGATAGCTGCACTGATTTCTTTGACCCAAGACCCACGTCAGAGATGGAAGGCCAGGTAGAGTTTGCATGCACCACAGGAGAGAGACCTTGAGTTTAGGAGATCCAATTTCCTAACAAGCAGTAATCAAACCTGTTCTTTGTCCAGAGGGAAACAAGATTTATTGCAGAACTATGTGATACATTCCTGAGTACAGTCCTCAGTTCTCAGGATTGCCAGCCAAATAAATAATCCTGAGAAGTAGGCTTTGAGAAAGAATAGTCAGTTTTGTGATGTTAGCACACTCAGCAAGACATGTAGGAATGTGAGCGGCCCACAAGGAATGCTTCTCAACAGTGAAACAAAGTGGTTCTCAAAGAGCAGGATGCCCAGATTAGCATCACTCACAGCCTTAAAAGAAATGCAATTTCTTGGGCCTCATTTCAGACCTAGTTGTCTTAGACCATTCAGGCTACTATAACAATAGACCACAGACTGCGTGGCTTATCAACAACAAACATTTATTTCTCACAGTTCTGGAGGCTGGGAAGTCCAAGATCACAGCATCGACAGGTTTGGTGTCTGGTGAGAGCCCACTTCTTAGTTCATAGACTGATGTCTTTTCACTGTGTCCTCACATTGCAGAAGGGGTGATGAAGCTCTGGGAGGAAAAGCTTCCTCTTTTCTAAGGACACTAATCCAATTTTTGAGGATTCTATCTCACGATCAAATAATTTCCCCAAAGCCCTACCTCCTAATATGATCACACTGAGCATTAGAATTTCAACATACAAATTTGGAGAAGACACAACATTCAGCCCGCAAGACTAGAAAAACAGAAATTCAGCAATCTGAGTTTAACAAATCCACTCAGTAATTCTGAGACCCACTAAAGTTTGAGAACCAACAGTGTAATGAAAAGAATTCTTGATAGCAGTCAGGATCCCAGAACTAGTCAAGGCTTCGACCAACTACCTGAACATGTTACTCAGCTTGTCTGTGCCTTAGTATCTTCACCTATAGCAGGAAGAGATAATTTTTTTTTTAACTGAGGTATAGTTGTTTTACAATGTTGTATTAGTTCCTACTGTACAGTGGAGTTCCCTGTGCTATAAAGCAGGTTCTTATTAGTTATCTATTTTATACATATTAGTGTATATATGTCAATCCCCATCTCCCAATTCATCCCACACCCCCTTTCCCCCTTGGTGTCCATATGTTTGTTCTCTACATCTGTGTCTCTATTTCTGCCTTGTAAACCGGTTCATCTGTACCATTTTTCTAGATTCCACATATATGCGTTAATATACGACATTTGTTTTTCTCTTTGTGACTTACTTCACTCTGTATGACAGTCTCTAGGTCCATCCACATCTCTACAAATGACCCGATTCCTTTCTGTTTTATGGCTAACATTCCATTGTATATATGTACCACATCTTCTTTATCCATTCGTCTGTCAGTGGGAACTTAGGTTGCTTCCATGACCTGGTTATTGTAAATAGTGCTGCAATGAACATTGGGGTGCATGTGTCTTTTTGAATTATTCCTTATTGCTCATATTTGTTGAAGTCCTCTATTCCTTGTCATGTAGCTTTATCAATATTGCCTGACCTTGAAATGCACATGGCAAGCATTGGTAAAACCAGGAGAGATCAGCTGGCAAAGCAGCTCCCCAAGGTCTCATTACCATCCTCCACAGTCCATAGCCTGGGGCTAGGCTCCCAGGCTCCCAGAACTTCTTTGTCAGCAGGCTGGGACAGGAACAGTACCTCAGACAAATGTTAACCAATCTGGAATAGACTGGCCAATCAACCCAGAAGATCCATTTATGCATTTATAGGGAGACTAACTGAAAGAGAGGCTAGCCCAATGTTCTCTGGCCTGAGCATTCTCTTCTAGTAAAGCAAGCTGCTCAGAATTGTAATCAGAAGTTCTACTTGGAAAACATGGATTTAGAACAGAGTGTTGATCGAATGTTCTTAGTCTGTCTGATGTGTCCGTGTCTGTAATAGGAATATACCTGTCATTATGGGGCAAGTACATTTCCAGGGTCTGGCCACCTTCTCCTGTGGACAGCCCCTGAATGGCACAGCCAAACTGTCCTCTGAGACTTTCCTGTTTTTCTGTGCTTGCAGTGCCAAACAAGTCTCTCTCAGATCAACACATTTTTTCCCTTTGGCTGATTTAATAATCTTCAGTTATGTTCTAATCAAGTCTCAAAGACCCTAAAATCTTCAGCCTGTCTTAAGTGACATTGCATATTCTCTGCCCTGATCACTTCAGTTTTGATCTTCAAGTTATAGTCTCAGAAGACAATTTGATCATCTTATTTCCAAATTTCTGGCTGGTTACTACACTTTTGTTTTCTCCTCTGTTTTCCGCACCCTGCTTCCCTAAATGGTCATCACCCTAGTAAAACTGCAGTTCTTCTCAGGTGGGACTCGAACCAGCCAAAACTCAGACTGGGACTTGAACCCATGATCCCTGACTTAGGAGGGGACTCAAACCCACTGTCTTTTCATTGAAACTGCTCATCTGGTGTCAGGATTTACTGAAGCTCAGGTTATTTTGTGTCGGTGCAGAAAGAATTCAGTGAGAAGCAAAGTTGCAGGCAAAGAGTGAACTTATTAACATAGGATGCTTGTGAGAAATACAAGTGGGCAGGTGGTAGAGGCTCTGCCTCAAGGACTGAGAGGACTTTATTTTCATAAACAAAAGTGGGGAGGGGGAGAAGATCACTTTCTTCCACATTCTTAGGCAGACGTCTATGCTTACATCATTAGTTCCTCCTTTGACCCTATGTGGTTTAACTGGGACTATCGTGGCACTATTTAAATCATATGTATATTATTAGCAAAAGGACGGTAACATATACTATTAATAAAATATGGTAATTCATCTCAGGTTTTGGTATAATGTCCCCTTTCACCTATATTTCTGTCTTGACTACATGCAGAAGTGCTACTCTTCAAGAACTATTAACTGTCTGACTTCAAGTAACAAGATTAAGACTCCATATCTATTGTCTTGTGTTTTAACTATCAGAGTTTGTGGCTTGAGTGTGTCCAGTGCTTGGATGTACCTGGTCTTCCTTCAAGGTAGTGTAGATTGTTGCTAGGTTATTGGATCCTTTCCTTGAGTGGTCATTAGCTTATAACAGTCTCCCAAACTCCCTTAAAATTCCCTTTCTATCTTGAATCCCCTAGTGGGGTTTCTAAACTGACTATTTAGTTATCCTACTCTACCCCTATCACCAGGATTGGAGACTATCAGCCTCCAAGAATCACATAGTAGAGCAGCTGCCTTCATTTGTACCATTCCAGTGAGTTACTTCCCTCTTGGTTTTCATTCCATTATGGATTTTCTGATGTGATTATTTCGCCTTACAGTATAATGCAATTTTGGCCCCAAGAGCTTATTAATAGAAGGTAAGTTTTAATTTATAATGAACAGTCACTCCTGGGAATCTATTTATGTTATTTAGAAATTTGAATTGAATTGAATTGGATCTCATTTGTAATAAGGGATTTGTAAAAACCAAATATATTCACATTGTCTATAAAAAGTAAATGGCTGAATAATTACTCAATAAACATAATTAGTGGTGACAGCAAATATAGATTATTCTCGTTCATGAGACTTGCTTTTCCATAAAATGTTATATAGCTTGCATTACCCACATATTTTCATTTACTTTTTTTGCTCTGTAGATGCTATTTAGAAATATAGATTACTATATCTATTTATTAGTTATAAATCTCAAATAGAAAAAAGATAACCAGAAGCATTTCTGACATGAAAGAAAGAATATTTCTTTAAAAGTATTATGCTTTTTTTTTGGTAAAACTCTAAATAAGGTGTATTTATTCAATATATTTCTGTACTTATTTTATTTCAAATATATTACTGCATGAGGTTTAAAATTAAATGTGCTTTCCCTGTAGATTAATACTATCCTTTTCATCTTTGTCAAGTAGAAGTAAATTGCTTGGTTCAATATAAACTAAGCCCATTTGAATGGCTCTTCTTTGTTGTTTTGCAGAAATAGGAGAGATTGAGAGTTGAAAAATAATTCATCATCAGGAGAATTTATTTTAAAAACATCCAAGCTCCTATACAGCCAGCAGATAAATTACCCACTAGTCAAGAGAAGGAAAGCACAATTAATTTCACATTATACTAAACCAATCAGCTCCTTAAGCGGCTGTCTTTATTGAGAAAAAGCAGCAAGAATGTCATAGTTGTTCCTTCCTCCCATGCCTTTAGAAGCAAACAGCTAGTCTTTTCTCAGACTACAAATTCTATGGAAAGCAGGGTGAATATATATATATATTTTTTTAAATAAATTTATTTATTTATTTATTTTTGGCTGCATGGGTCTTCGTTGCTGTGCGTGGGCTTTCTCTAGTTGCAACAAGCGGGGGCTACTCTTCTTTGCGGTGCATGTACTTCTCATTGAGGTGGCTTCTCTTGTCGCAGAGCACGGGCTTTAGGCACGGGGGCTTCAGTAGCTGTGGCACGTGGGCTCAGTAGTTGTGGCACACGGGCTTAGTGCTCCGCTGCATGTTGGATCTTCCCAGACCAGGAATTGAACCTGTATCCCCTGCATTGGCAGGTGGATTCTTAACCACTGTGCCACCAGGGAAGTCCCAGGGTGAATATATTTTGTTGTTTTTAGATAAGGAGAATTATATTCATGACTTGTATCCATATTTTACAGTGCAAAGTTAATGAAGCTTTTGTCTTGTACTAGTGACAGGCAAATGCTTTGAAGTTTTATGACAAGGAAGTAAGACTTCAATAAATTATTTCCAAACCTACCTTTCTTCTTTCCAGGATAATTATTTTTATGTAATCATTTACCATCAAGGAATAAAGGAAGGGTTGAGGAGAAATCATGCTGGGGTAATGGAATATGCACAAAATATCTGCAGGCTGCAGAAGGCTTAACAAAATGGATTGTTGCTAAACAACCTTTCATTACGTTTTTTGAGACCAGCAGGATGGTGTAAGAATATACTAAATTAATGTCATCTGCCATCACTTAACCTGAAGAAACACAATGATTAGTAAACTTTACATACACAGCTGCTGCAGCATTTTAAGCATCTTCCATATGTAATAAGAAAGTGATCAATGGAGGCCTTGGAGGAAAGAGTGCAATGCGAGCATATCAAGAGCCTCAGTTCCTTCCTGCACACAGGTGTTATCCATCAAAACCCCCAAACCACAATGCCTTGTGTCTGCATGTCAGTATCATTCTATAGGCTAAGTTTAATTCTCTTTATTAAGGTATTCATTTCACATTGATAAGGGATGATTTTTGGTATGCGCATACAGGAAATGTACAAAATCTCCTTTACGCCATGCAAAAAGTAGCACACTGACTTTGAACCATTAAGTTCAAGACTTTGTGCTTTAAAGATTAATTTACTCTTCCCACGTACATGCACACAGCCTGGAACTACATAAAGAACACAAATAATAACGTTTTCATTTTAAAAAATACATATATGTTTGATCAGTAAGGATATAATATAGATTGCATGAGGAAGAAGAGAGGAAGAAGAAAAAGAAAGAGGGACTGAGGGAGAGAAGCAAAAAGTGAAAGAGAGAAAGAATATCAAAATATCAAAATGTACTTAGGTCTCACCCATGAAATTTTCTTTCCTGGGGATATAAGTTTTTTAATGATTTGACTGGAGAAAAGACTATTAAGGGTATATATTTTGTTATTTTTAGTCGTTTGACTTATGAAAGCTTTTAATCAAAATTGTTAGGCATTTATTAGTAGGATTATATTTATAAGTAGAACAAGTTTTACAAAAGTACTTCTAAGAGTCCTTTGAAAAATGATTGTCCCTGATTAGTTAATTAAATGTTGTAAATGACATTTGTAAATTTTTACATATTATATATCATGTTTTTAAGTACTTCATTTGTCTGGTTTAACAAAATTTTTCTGAGAAGGAGATAATTCTTAAAATCTAGTAAGTTAAATGTATCAATATGATGGCCTAAAGTTTTCTTACACTTTCTAATATCACACATGAACATAAGATGTGGATGTAAGATTTCAGATCACAAAAGTGCAATCTTATTTCTCAATTTTTAGTTGCATATTCTAAGCTGAAATCATAAGACTGTCACATTAATAGACTAAATTATCTGAAATAACATGTGTTTACAGTACCAAATGTTCACAGATTTCTTAACACAAAAATATTAGTACTATGATTTCTGTTCTTGTAAACATTTTATGTTCAACTCTAAATCTTCCTAGAATTAAAAGATATGTACTCACTAAGGAAGATGACATCCAGTTAACTAAAATTATTGAGGTGCACATCTATTCTTGAGTGTGAAACTTGCACACCCATGAAGGAAGAGAAAATACCATCCAGGTTCACTGAGTTCCTTTCAAATGTGATCTTGGTAGGACATGTGACGTGAAGCTGCAGACATCCAGAGCAACTCTCACCACCTCAACTGCCATACCAGTCTTTTTCATAAGCTCTATATCACAGGCCTCAAAACTTTAATAAAGGGTCAAGTTACCTAATTCTCTGGCTACTCATAGGAGTCAGCAACTATTGGAAAGGGTAGCCTGTACCTATGATCTGTCAGCCCTCACTCAGCCACATAAGAATGGGCCTTGGGTCTGGAATACTTTCTTACTGAGAAATAAAGAGCCCACGCAGTCAGTCTTACAGCCTTGTATGGAAATACTTTCCCTGTTTTAAGCTAAATAAGTGTTCCTTTGTCTTGCTTAAATGTGTACGTCAGTGGTCCTCAGACACACCTCCATCTTTTAGTATTTCAAACTCCATGAGAGTGGGTTCCAGGTCCTTCTACAGTAGCAACAGGGGTAGTCATAGACCAATTGTCCTCCATCTGCTGCCAGGGAGACTCGATATCTATAGGGACCAGCACACGCTATTAGAGCTGTAAAGTGTCGTTCCATCCAGCGCTTGACTGTGTTAGGTTTTCCTTGACAACTTTGATACCAAAATACAAGGACAAAAATGTTTGTGGTTCTCCCCTGGGATTGATAACCAGGAGCACTGCAAGGTATTCTGCTCCCCCAATATTGATAACTGATGCACTATGTTCTTCTCAGCAGCAACTCCCATCCAAATTGATTTGCTTGTCTTTGGTTCATAAGACATACACATAGGTTTCCCATCTAACTGCAAAAAAGCTTTGAAGTTGATGGATAATAGGTGTAATTATATTTTTTACCTAAATAGAAAGACCTTGAACTTAATAGGATTCTAGGATAAATAAATGCCTTTTTCCACTAATCTAAATAAACTTGCATTATTTTATCTTCATATTCATATTCAATTTCTCAATTCAGTTCTTCAACCAATTGAATTTTGACTCTTATATGGTGTTTTCTGGCTCATGGTTGCACCATGAGTCTTCCACTGTCCTTCCTGCTTCTAGCTTTCTTCTTTTGCAACCAAGGTTGTGTAACTCAGATCAGAGCCCTGTACTGGCTTTTTCTCTTATCCCGGGTACGTAAGGCTTAGGAGTGCACTGTTCAAAGCCTTTTCCAGGGGAAAAACATCCTATTTTTCCTAATATCCATATCCTATGTTCACTCTTTAGGGGTAGCAAAGATTCATGAGAAGCCCAAATCTCTTTCCCTAGCCTAGAACTTCAAGTGGTTCTCTTCTGACCTGGACAAGAACTCAGGTTGAAAAATAATTGTTGATTTCAGTCAGTAAATTAGCTGGATTTTAAAAAATCTATCATGCTATAAATATAAATAATTTTAGTGTTGTGTACAACAAAGGATCTGAGAACTTAAGCTTCTCAAAAGTATTTGTCCTAAAGACTTAAGACTTGTTTTATTCTTCTCCTAATTAAGCCTTAATTTCCAACTTATTTATTTATGCATACTGTCAGCAATGAAACATAAATCTCTATATTTTAAAATACTTTTTTCTTTTCTCAGTTTCTACAGATAAAGTGATTTGAAGTAATGAATGATGCCGTGAAAGCAGAAAAGAAACTGTGACAACACCCAGAAATGTGAAAGGAGGCTTCTTACTGCATAACAGTATCTTTGGTTCAATTTATAAAAGCCCAAATAAAATGGACAGTATTGTTCAATTTTAGAAATTCCATTTCTTCTATGTTCTAAGCTGTATAATTGTCAGGTTTTATGGTTTAGATTGTAAATGTGTTTTTTCCCTTTGCTAATTTTTTTTTTTTTTAAGTCTTAAAATGTGGAGGACATTTATGAATGGTAAGGGAGACACTGTATACAAATGTATATTTGTAAAAGCTATTTTTATGATTAGCATGTTTTACTGTTGATCATATATAAAAGTCAGGTGATATTGCAATTATACACTTAAAACTTATTTCCAACATTGTCATGTAAGAAAAGATGCATTGTATGCTAGTTTTTATAATTTATTTTTAAGTTATAGTTTAAAGTACTTCAGATCATAAGGATAAAATACTTGAAAAGTTTTATTTCTGCCCTCAATAAGCACCATTTTTATTAATAAATACTGCAACTATTTCAGATGTAATTCAATAGCTAAAGGACTGTTGGTTTGACCTGTGATTAAATTGAGCATTCTCTGCTCGACTGAACTGAAATGACCCAATTATTACCCAATATTTCAGTCTGGGTAGGAGATCCCATGGACAGGTTTTAATGCCAATACAGGTGAAAACTAGATTCGCAGGGATGCTTGCCTTGTCTTTGGATCCAAAAGTTCAAATTAGTACATACATCACTTCAGTTCATCTCCTATTACTAGGAACTCTCCATTCCCTGGTATTGCAAGTGTTTTCCAGATGCCCTTAGCCATTGTCTTGTGCTGTGGAAATGGAAGAAACCATCTTCACAGACTGTAGGAGAATTCAGCATATAATTTCTTAATAAATACTGTTTCTTTTAAAACAAAGTTGGTGTGTATGTTTCTTTTGGGGTGCACTTAGTTTTAATACTTGGTTTGAATTTTTAAGTAACTTGTAATGCCACAAAATCAATGCAACAATGAAAGTAGCATAACTTTATTAATATGCATATTATATGTTCTTTATGCCTTCACTTTTCATGGAATGACTTGTATTCTGGAACATATTAATTTGTCATGTAATTGAAAGTCAGATGGCCCTCAATCCATGAAAGAAGGCACACTATGGTTTATATTTCTAGAAGGCATATTTTTTTACTCCAAATATAGAATTTTAAGAAAATATTTCAAGATAGAAAGCAAAACTACCTGAACATAGGTATTTATGCTCTGTGCAGCTAAAACTCTGCACTAAATGACTGCCAGCTCCTCATTAAAGAACAGAGAAAATATTTAGCATCACCAAGAGCACTTTGTGGATTTAAAGCCACCTTTTTTCAAAGAAATCAAGGGTCTAAAATCAGCTTTGTATGTTTTCTCTTATTTTTCTAGTTTAATTCCTTTAAGGTGATTTATCTTCTTTCTCTACGACTTTCAAATATAAGCTAATGAAATCTTATACAATTTCATATAACAAGGAATATCAAAAAAAAATTCTGAAGAAAAAAAAGAATTAGAACTCTGTTATTAAAGAAAAGAAATATATCGCATTTGCCTATTTAAAGTCTTTAACAATTTTCCCACTAGAACCTAGGGGTCTGGATCAGGAATGTGCTTCCTTTTTAAGGGAATGTGAAAAACACAATGTAGTACACTGGTTTTGATCATAATGGGTATTGGAGAATTTGTAACTGCTGTGATTGAATTCTGAAGCTGCAAAGAACCTGTATGTGGTTCTACAAGGGAATAAAATCAACAGAGTGATTCCTTGGTTTGCTGCCAATAGAGGCCTGGGATAAACTGATACTCCAGAAAGTAAGTGTTGCGGGTACTGTGTATTAAGAAAATATGCATGTGGATATTTTTCCAAACTTGCCATTTGTCCTCATAGTAGTCAATAAACAGTGTAGCATTTATAACCTGGCACTATTATAAATTAAGAGAATTATACTTTCTCAGGTATTCATTAACTATTCTCAAAATAAAATGAATAATTCAGATGTCCAAAATAATTCTTTGTTATTGGAGTTTGATTTTCTCCACACAGGCCTTGAAATATGAAACCATGGGTCTTTCTCTTTATTCATTACCCATTCCTGGCTTAAGAATTTCTTTTGATGACAAGGATGGAATAAAATATACACCAGATCAACAAAATATAGATTATTGGGGATTATAATCCCTGAAGGTTTAGTTTAATAAACGAAAATGAAGATTTTTTAAGAGATGAGGAGGGGAGTGTATACTTCTTCTAACTCCAAATAACATCAGTCTCATAAAGGAAAGAAAAGGAGCATTTGCTGCTGCATTCGATTCAAAAAAAAATATGGGACAATAGGCCCACTGCTTGGGAAGTTAAGTAAACTGGGCGCTGGTGACAGTGGGAAGGGGAAAATACCAATTTTGCATCCATCTTCTTCAATAAAAGAATAGTTTTCAAAGCAGAAATACACACACACACACAAATGATAGAAATGAAACAAGATAAGTGGAAACTAGTTTAAATAGATTAAAGTTCAGAGAACAGGAATTACAAATGCAAATGCCTGCAGAGGCCTGATAAGAAATATAAATGCACTAATCAGGCCTGAAGTAAGTTAGCAGACATTCAATGCAACTATGCTGATGAGGAGATACAGCTGGCTGTCTAATTAAGAAATGCAGACCTGGATTGGCAAGGTTTCCTGATTTTTCAAGAGAAGGTAGGCATCCAGAGTTTTAAATGAGATATCCTATTTTGTTTTGTTTTAATATGAATATGAAGGTGAATGAAACCATATCTGTGATTTATATCCAGGATTTAATAGTTGTAAAACTTAAAGAAAAAGCTGAAAATAATGAGAAACAACAAATTCAGTGTTATCTCTGGTGAGCAAAGAAGGGAGAATAGAATAAGAGTATTCAATAGCAGCTGTAATATTTAATTTATTAGGAAAATATTTGAATCAAATGTTTTAAATCAAATACATCTCCAACTAAGTATAGGTTACACTGGTGTTTATTTTATCTTCTCTACGTTTTTTGTAGGCTAAAAATACTTCAGAATGATAAAAGTATGTGATTTATTTCACAATGTTTGTGCATAGGTAGATAGAGATGTGCATATTGAAGATACAGAGATGTGGGTGGTATAAATAGCATATAAAGATGTAGAAATTTGGATCTTTGAATCTGTCAGAAGTCTGTAAGTTTGTGATCTACCTTTTCTAGAGATGTTCAGATTCCTAGAAAAGAATATAGCTTAGAGAAAGAGAGATGCCTTATTCTAATGTTCTAAGCTATTTTTGCAGAGGAGGGATTTACAAGTGTATTTCCTATTTGTTAATGAAAAGTCTTTCTATCAGCCCTTGAGATACATAGAACCATTTTAGGAATTTAAATATGGTTCATGCAAGAATTTGGGGTGCCTGAGCATGCAAAATAACCCTCATGTTTATGTGTTGCATCTGTAATATAAGGACTATGCCTTCTCTATCTTTATATCCTGTACAAATGGTACCTTGTACATACAGGTTATTTCTCCATAAATATTTGGGGAATTAAATGAAACACGCTGTGTTCTGGGTTTTCACGTTAAAATTAAAAAAAATGTTTTGAGGTATAATTTGTTAAGCTGCTACTATGTTCTCAGCACTGTACTAATAACTTTATACGCACTATCACTAATGCACACAGGAAAGCTGCAGGATAGGTATAGTTAGCTCCAGTTTCCAAGTAAAGAAGGCAGATCATTTATTTAGTCAGTTCTTTACTGAGTACGAAATCTATGCTAAGCACTATTCCTGGCAATAGGAGTCCAGCTGTAAATAATGAAAACTGAAAGTCCTGTCCTTGAAAAGCTTATACAGTTCGGTGGGGGTGGGGGGGGGATGACACGCAATAGGCCAATTAACAAACAAATGTATAGTATTGCAGATGATAATGATGATAAACATCGAGTAGAAAACAAATCCAGGAAGGAAAGAAGAACTGGTGAGGTTTTACAGGGGTGTTTAAATAGGCTGATCAGGAAGTCTCCTTGGTAAGGTGGCATTTGGGCAAAAATGTGGAGTAGGTGAAGGGGTGAGACTTGAGGCGATTTATGGGAAAAACGTCCTAAGCAGGAGGGACAGGAAGTAAATCCCCTGAAGCAGGAATGTCCTTGGTGTGTTCAGGAAGGTTGAGGAAGGCAGTGTAGCTGGATTGGAATAAATGAGGGAAAGAAAAGTAAAAGTAGATGAGGCCAAAGAAAAGCCAAGATTTCACATCACAGAGCTAAGAAGTGATTGAGTTCATTGGTTTTATGCTAGATTAGATGGGAAGACAGAGAAAGGTTTTGAGCACAGGAATTATATGATCTAACTTAAAGGTTAAAAGAATCATTTGGGCTCCTAAGTCCGGAATAGAATACAGAGAAGAAAAGAATCCAGAAATCCCTGCATTCTAGGTTGATAAACAGCTCTGTGAGTTTGGCCTGTAGCTAGACTGGTCTGATCAGAGCAGAGAAGCCTGTTCATTTATTCATCAAATCTGTGTTGAGCCCTTACTCTATTCCATATATGTACTTGACAGTGGGCATGCAGTGGTAAAACAGACACAGTCCCTTTGCTCAAGGTATCTAGTCTAGTGAATAATATTGAAAAATAGCTGAATAAAGGTAGAATAAAAATGTTCAAAAACAATATTGCAAATCAAAAAGAACACATAGCAAAATCGTGTTCCTTACAGCTCTGATGGAAGTAGATTGAGAAGCATTTTTTTAATTACCTTTGTTCAACCAGATGAAACAGAGAAGCATAGGTGCCTCAAAGTATAAAGGGCAAAGCTTGGATTCACCACAACTCTTTACCCTGATCCCACAGACACTGAAGGAAAAAAAGCTATTCCCCAAGTACAAGGGAATTAATTCTCTTCCAAGTCAGTCACAGTAGTGACACACATCTGCATACTCATCAGCTCCTTCCTTTCTACAGCCAAGGAGACACTTCAATACTCAGCACACAAAGTGGCAGACAGTTGGACAGAACAAAAATGATGACCCACCAGCCAGCCCTTCTCTTGACCAAGATCCTGGTTTTGTTCAGGTATCAGCCTGAGATGGCTCTGTCCCCCCTCTTAGCCTCAGGGCCTCAGTTTTGAATTTTGGTACTCTAAGCCAAATGATTCTCTACATCTGTCTACACAATAACTGGGGGCTTTAAAAAATATAGATAATCATATGCCACCTTCAGATACTTGGATTTAATTGGTTTATTGATTTTTCTAAATTGCCCAGGTGATTTATGTGCAGTCAGGGTTGAGAGCCACTGATCTAAGCCAATTATAGAATTTATTCCTCTTACAAGTGGTTATTTAGGAAGGAGCATGTAATGCAATTCTTTCCAGCAAGATATGAGAGGATACCTGCTGGGGCTTCCCTCAGAAGGTATGCCTGCTCCTCAGGAGACAGAATTGAGGTTTAGGTTCTTTCCTGTCTGTGGACCAAGCTGTGTGATGATGTGAGGGCTGGAATTCCTACAGCCATCTTCCAGTGATGAGGAATGTAGCCAACAAATTGAAGACAACAGAGAAAAAAGTTGGAAAATACCCGGGAGCTTATAATGTCTTTAAGCCACAAAATGAATAAGCTCTGGAGCCACTCTGCCACTAGACTTCTTATTATGTGAGTTAATAAATATGCTTCTTATTTCAAATAACTTAGAATTGTATTTCCTTCTAAACACAGCTTAAAAAATATCCCAAATAATTTTTGTAATTATCTAAAAAAAAAAAAGAAGCTAATTAGAAGTAATATGCATTGGAGGAGATAGTTTTTTGGTTTTTTTAAAAAATAATATTCATCAACAAAGAGCTTCAGACTCTTTTTCAAATGCTCTTTTCTGGCAAAGAGCAAAACAGTTAAAGCAGGAGAAATACATCCATTAATCCCAGCACAACCAAACTAGAAAACGTCTTTCTGCATACTGCAAATTGTACCAGAAACTGTGGCAATTAACTTCCATAGAAGCCTGAATCTTGGATGAGGAAGCAACCAGCATGCAAGCAGTGAGAGCCAATCAAGATATCCCACCTCCCTTTCTGACTGCAAATAGGAGACATAACTCTCTGTGTTTATAGATAAGTGTATGAGCAAAGGGAGAAATCAACATGGAATATATCAAAAACAAACTGCATTATAAGGAAGAAGGAATATTTCAGCCAAAATTAAGAAGATGATCAGATCTCTAAAATATATATCTTTTTCATAAAAAAAGGAGAATATTTTTTAAATAGTTGTTCTGTGTTTTAAAAGGAAAGGTATAATATAATGAAAACATAATAAAATTTAACCGCAGAGACATTTTTTAAAGAGCTGATATAAAGAGAGTAATTTTTTAATGAAAAAAAGAAAATAAAACAAGAATCCCCAAAACAAAATAACCAAAAGCAAACTTTTTGTTTCAAAAAACCAAATAATTGTTTTGGAGGGCAAATTTAAGAGACTTCAACAGAATATAGAGTAAAAGTAAAGAAGTGAACATGTAAAAAAGATGACATTAAGCATAGAGGGCAGAGAAAGAAGATCCAACGTAAGCATCACAGGTGATGCTCAGAAGAAAAGAGAATGAATCAAAATGTTGCGACAATCAGACACAATTGAAGAAAATTTACAACGTTCAAAAAAGGCTTACCATATTATCAGAATATCAATTTTAAAAGAAAATCCACCATTACTTACAGCAAAACATAAAATCTAAAAATAAGCAAATAACAAAACCTAGAAAGTTCTCAATCGGTCTTTCCAAAATAGGGAAAACTGAAGTTCTGAAAAGAAAACTTTTATGTTCAAAGTGCTACACCTACAAACCTGCATTTAATATGTTAAGGCACCAGTGAAATATTTCATATCTATAGACTCAGAACATATACCATTCACATTGAATTCCTAAAAAAATGACTGAAAAATTTACTGGCAAGCATTATACCATACGACTTCAAAAAACTAAAGACAAAAATGCAAGACACATTTATCATACAAATACCTAATGGTAATCACTCAATTCAATAAATCATAGAGAACTGCATATACATAATTGTTATGATGATATTTATAAAATGGAATATAAAAACAGCAAACAAAAACATTCTTAAAAACATGATTTATATGTAAATATAATTGCTGCTAAACAACAGCCTGCTTTTATAATTCCAGATAGAGTTAAAACAGTTGATTAGGAGAGGACAAGAGAAGGACATATGTTAATGCCTCATCTTATATAGCTTCATTCATTTAACAAATGATTGAGCACTGAGAGTGTCAGACTCTCTTCTAGGTTCTTAGGATACATCAGTCAACAAAAGGGATGAACCCCTCACCTTGGCAAAGTTTAAAATTGAGTGTGTCAAATCTATATTTTATATAAAGGTAACCACTAACAGAATTAGAAACAGAGTACATACCTTACAAATTCTCAAAGACGACAAAATCAAGCATGACATGGTCTGTACCCCCAAAAGAGAAAGAAGAAGAAAGAAGGAAGGAAAGAAAGAAAGAAAGAAGGAAAGAGGGAAAGAAAGAAGGAAAGAGGGAAAGAAAGAAGGAAGGGAAGGAAGGAAGGGAGGGAGGGAGAGAGGGAGGGAGGGAAAGAAAGAAAGAAAGAAAGAAGAAAGAAAGAAGGAAGGAAGGAAGGAAGAGGGGAGAGAGGGAAAGAGGGAGGGAGGGAGGGTGGAGGAAAAAAAGGAAATCAGGCATCAGGCAGTCAGGCAAGCAACTGAGTGTGAAGCAAAGTATTATTTTTCATGCCTAAATATAGAATGAGAATATACCATTTAAAATAATAAATGAAATATGTTAATCACCCCATTGAGTGGCAAAAACAACCAATATTGGGTTAGTAGTATCTGTGATGTGCTGCTTAGAAGAGTCATAAGAAAAATAATACTAAAAAGTTAAAAATGAAGAAATAAATCTTCAAAAAAGCTTCAAGTTCAGAGGTTTTACAAATGTTACCTGTTAAATATTCAAAGGATAGTTCATTTCCTTGCCATGAAATCCATTTCAAGATGTGTAAAAAGACCTAGTCTACCCAATTCATTTTATGAAAGTACTATGACCCTCACATAAAAACATGACAAAAAAGTAACACCCAAAAGTCAAATATAGATAACTCACTAATATAGAAGTAAAAACCTGAAATAAATCAAAATACAAGCAAAAATTCAACAAAATATAAAAGATCCCCTATGACCAACTAGGATTTCTTGACAAAAATTTACATACACTCTTCACACACAGGTAAATGCTTGTGCATGTGTACCCATGAAAACACACACACACACCTACATGCATCTTAAAACAGCATTACACTTCATACTATAACAGATGTCACAGTTGAATGTACATTAAAGCAAGAATACCCTCTACTTAAATTAATATTTCTAACTTATTCTAGATGAGGAAGCTAGTGCAGTAAGGCAAGAAACAGAAATTTATAGTTTGACAATTAGAAAGAAGAGAACATTTTTTGATTGGGTTAGGATGTTATTATCAACGTCAAGGGCCAAGAAAATAAGAAGAAACACTATTAGGCTTAATTATGAGTTAAAATTTTTAATATTTAATAAAAGTAAAAACTTATATAACTTTGTATTATACAAATAATAACTGTGGAAAATGTAGTGAATAATATTCCTTTTTATAATGTTATAATACCTAGTTAAAATACTTAGGAATAAACCCAATAAGAAATGCACAAAACTACATAGTACACACCACAACATTTTATTCATAGAATAAAAGATATGACTATATGAATAGATATAAGATGCTCCTAGATGGTAGGTTTAAACTTATAAATAAACCAATCCTTGGTACATTAATTCAATATAAAATTTTCCCTAAGCCTCAAAGATCTTGTCCACTCCTTTGGCTTTTCATGCCATTTGATATGCTGATGAGTCTCAGAATTATACTTATCATCCTGACCTCTCATTTTCTATAGCCAACTTCTCATTGGACAGTTTCACTTACATGTTTCACAAACATCTCAAACTTAACTCTTGATTTTCCACCTAAAATGGATCCTATTTCTAGAGAACCCATCTCTATAAATGGCACTTTTATCTATTCATTACTAAACCAGAAACCTTGGAGTCATCTTAGCCTTGTTCTCTCTCACCTCCTGTCTCCAATCTACCACTGCATTTTGTTGCTTCTACCCCCAAATATACCTGGGATCCCTTTACTTTTCTCAATTCTGTATAATATTCCAGAAATCACCCCCAAATTATCTCCTTGTTTCTACACTACCTATAGCTCCAATCTAAAAGTTACCTTTTAAAAATGTCTATGTAAATTGTTACACCTTTATTTCAAAGCTTAAATAGTGTCTCGAAGTCATTAATGTAAACCCAAAGCCCTTGGCATTCCCCATGAGGCTCCAAAGGGCCAACCCCTCCTGGCCTTTCTTACCTCTTCTGTTTCTTCAACAAACTGGGATCTTTTACACTTCAGGCCTTTGCCTTTGCTAGTTCCATGTATAGAATGCTTGCCTTCCATCTCCTTGTAAAGCCAGCATGCACTTGTTCACCAGTTACCAGCTAAGGGTTTATACCATTCTGAGGTAGTCTGAAGGATGAGTAGATCCTTCAAGATGGTAGTCCCATCCTTTGCCCTAAATCCATTATTCTTTATCAAAACACCTTGATTGTTCTGTGGTATTTACTCATTTGTAAATTACATACTTGTTTATATTTTTACTGCCTGTCTTCCTGACTAAATTATCGATCTTGAGAAGAATGGCTTTTTGTCTGTTTTATCTAACATCCAGTATCTAGATCAGTGCCTTGCAATAGCAGAAAACCAATGATAATATCAATGAAATTTGTGTTTTAATGGAAATCTTGTTTATTTTTAATTCCCTCTGGACCAATAAATAAAATAAATAACAAAAAAATTAATAATAAAAGAATTCTGAAGGAAAGCAATAAAGGAAGGAGAAGGAAAAGAAAGAAAAAAATGGCAGCAGGTCTTTCTTTTCCTATTTTTTTTTCTTTGATTTCTTAACAGTCTAGTTTAATTGTTATTGTAATGTGTTGCCAAGTTCTCCTTCCTTTATCGCTTTCCTTCAGAAGGAGAATAGCGAGATTAGAGAGTCAATAATACATTTAATGAAATTATGGGTGTAAACTAGATCTCCCTGGAAAGACCCCTTATATGTAGGAACTTAATATTTAATAAAAGTATTTCTTATATCAATAAAAATGGTACAATAATTAATAAATATATCTGGGGCAATTATTTAAGCACTTAAAATATATAAAATTTAATACCAATCCTTACATTACTTATCACAATAAATTAAAGATTTACATTTAGAGTTAATATTTTTAAAAACACTTTAAAATTTCAAAAACACTGTCCCTTCTTTGGATACAGAAGAACTTTCTATGCATAAAAACAGTAGGAACTCAGCAAGGAAAAGATTTTGTTACCAAAAAGATGGAATGTTTGTAAGTCAACATTATCAAACAAATGAACTACAAGAAGTTTTGAACATTTAAGATTAATATCTATTTTAGGAAAATATCAAAATTATAAGAAACTTCAAGCACATCACTAGATATCTGGGCAAATGGCACAAACAGACAATTTGGAAAACCTGACAATCAGTCTTTCCTTGAACACCAGCTAGCCGGTGACAGGGATATCATCTGAGCGCTGACTCCTTCTGGAAGTGGATATGGTCTTGCTAGTGATGTGTTTGGCACAGGAACTGGGATCACTTATTTTTCTACATAACCTAATAGGAGACTTGTTAGGATTATTCTTTAGCAGTGGTGATATAATACTGAGTATAACAGAAACTGGTGAAGTGATTATTCTGCTTCTTTCTCACCTTTGGAAAAGTCATCAGCCCCACAGGGATGAGGATAATAAGAAAAATTGTATGGATATACATTACATCTGCCTCTGCTTTGTGTAGCCATCCCTTTTCTGATAAATTCTGCAACTTTTTCCAGACTGGGACTTTATAGCAATATGTTTGTGCCATTTCTTCTGACTAATCTATACACAATTGAAATTCTTCAATGACTAAATAACAATAAATATAAGATTACAAATTAGAGTAACATTGAGATTCTGTTTAACAACTATAAAAATGGCAAATATTACAGCATAGTATAATATTCAGTGTGGTTAGGAGACAGTGGGGGTCAAACTCTTAAATTCTTATATTTAAGCACTCCCATAAAATGCTAGTGGGAGTATTAATTGGTAACCTTTCTCAAAATGGATTTAACAGTATATCTCAGTATGTTTCAAGAATATTAGCAAACTGTGTAACCATTATAATTATGTAGAATTTCTAATGACATGGTGGAAAGTTTAGAATTAAAAAAGGGTAAAAATAAAGAGGGAGATCAAGATGGCAGAGTAGGATGACACTGAGTTCACCTCCCTTCACAAACACATCAAAAATACATCTTCATGTGGAACAAATCTAACTGAAAACAACCTGGAAACTTGCAGAAAGGCTCTTCTACAACCAAGACTGTATAGATCTATATGGAGTTGAGTAAGAAGGGAGGAGAAGCAATCAGGTCCAACCCACACACTTAGCAGGGGACACAGAAGAGGAAGGATATCAAGGACTCAGGGGTCCTCCCTGGGGAGTGAGGGGTTTGTACCACATACTGGGCACCCCATTCCTGGCATCAGGAAGATGAGTCCCCTTAGCTAGTTTGAAAACAAGCAGGACTTACCCGAGGGCTGTAAGAAACTGAAATTCTGCTCATGAAGAGTGCATACACATGTTTCCTTACTCCTGGGAATAGCACAGAGGAACCAGATTGAAAAGTGTCTGGGGATCCTGCCAGTTTTCCTGTGACCACACAAGATGCACCCAAGGCCACACAGGGCACCTGCTCCAGCCCTTCTTGCTCCAGCACTTCTCTCCACTAGGGAGAGGTGCTGTTGCCATAGAGAGTGCACAAATTAGAGGGAACAGAGCCAGCTTGGACCTGACCCTCAGGGCTTCTAGTCCAGTACTATGGGCCCCACCCCCACCCCCAATAAGGCATTGATGGCCATTGAATAGAGAAGAAGTCTCAACTCACACCTGGCTCTGGCTTGAGCCCCTCCATCTCCAGCCCCACCTCCACCAAGGTGGTAGCTGCCAGCACAACCCAGGGGAAGAAGAAACACATGCTTACTTTAGATCCACCTCTCCCATCAAAGCCACAAAGCACATGCACAATTCATAAGTATGGAAAATGGAAAATTCTTCAAGATCAGGATAGGTAACTGTTCCACCTAATTTCATAGAGACAGATAAAATTAAACAAAACGAGAAGAAAGAAATGTGTTTCAAGGAAAGAAGAAGAAAAAACCCTGAAAAAAAAAACCCTAATGAAACAAACACTTTAACTGATAAAGAGTTCAAAGCAATAGTAATAAGAAAGCTAATGAACTTGGGAACAGAATAGATGAACATAGTGAAAATTTTAACAAGGAACTAGAAAATATAAAAAGAACCAGTCAGCTGAAGATAAAATAACTGAAATGAAAAATACACTAGAAGGAATTAAGAGCAAACTAAGTGATACAGAAGAACACATAAGCAATCCAATAGAACAATGGAAATTACCCAATCAGAATATCAAAAAGAAAAATAATTTTTTTTAAAATGAGAACAGTTTAAAGTACAACTGGTACAACATCAAGTGTACCAGCATTCATATTATTGATGTCCCAGAAGGAGAAGAGAGAGATATTAGGGAGTCAAAAATACATTTAATGAAATTATGGGTGTAAACTTCCCAAACGTGAAGAAGAAAACAGATATCCAGGTACAGGAAGAACAGAGGGTCCTAAACAAAATGAACCTAAACAGACCAACTGCAAGTCCTATCATAATTAAAATGGCAAATGTGAAACACAAAGAGAGAATTCAAAAGGTAGCAAAAGAAAAATAAGGAGTCATATACAAGGGAACTCCATAGGCTAACGCTAATTTTTCTGCAGAAACTTTGCAAGCCAGAAGGGAGTAGCATGATATATTCAAACTGCTGAAAGGGGAAAACCTGCAATCTAGGATACTGTACCCAAAAATATTATCATTTAGAATTAAAGGAGAGATAAAAAAAAAACCTCTTAGGCAAGCAAAAACTAAAAGAGTTCATCAATACTAAAGCTACCCTAAAAGAAATGTTAAAGGGTCCTCTGTAAGTGGAAAAGAAAAGGCTATATTGAGAAGTAAGTATCTATAAGAAAGGAAAAACCCACTAGTAAAGGCAAATATATAGTAAAGGCTGTGGATCAACCACTTAAATAAGCTACTACAAAGATTAAAAGACAGAAATTGTAAAATCAACTATAACTAAAATAAACAGTTAAAGGATAGACATGAAAATGTAAAATATGATATCAAAAACAAAAAACATGCAGGAGGAGAGTAAAATATAGATCTTTCAGAATGTGTTTGAACTAAAATGACTTCAACATTTTTTTAATTGAGGTATAGTTGATGTATAACATTGTATAAATTACAGGTGTACAATATAGTGATTCGCAATTTTTAAAGGTTATATTCCATTTATAGTTATTATAAAATATTTGCTATATTCCCCATGTTGTACAATGTATCCTTATAGCTTATTTTATACCTAATATTTTGTACCTCTGACTACAACTTTAAAACAAATAGATATAGTCATATGTCAACATATTTGCACCTCATGGTAACCACAAATCATAAACATACAATAGGTACTAATAAACAGGAGAGAAAGGAACATGATACTAAGTAATACTAAATAAAATAAAGCATAATACTAAGGAAAATTGTCAAACCACAAGCGAAGAGACTAAAGAATAAGAAAAGAACAGAGAACTACAAAAACGACCAGAAAACAAGTAACAAAATCAAATGAACTACATACCTATCAATAATCACTTTAAATGTCAATGGAGGGAATTACTTGGTAGTCCAGTGGTTAGGACTCCATGCTTTCACTGCCAAGGGCATGGGTTTGATCCCTGTTTGGGGAACTAAGATCTTGCAAGTTGTGTGGTGTGGCCAAAAATTTTAAAATAAAATAAATAAATGTCAATGGGAAAAAATGCCTTGATCAAAAGACATAAGGTGGCTGATAGGATAAAAAACAAGACCCTTCTATATGCTGCCTACAAGAGTCTCACTTCAGAGCTGAAGACACGTATAGACTGAACATGAGGAAATGGAAAAAGATATTCAATGTAAACGGAAACATAAAGAAAGCTGGGGTAGCAATATTCATCAGACAAAGTGACTTTAAATGAAAGTCTAAAATAAAACACAAAGAAGGAAATATTATAATGATAAATGATAAATATAAGAAGAGGAAATATTATTTGTTAACATATATGCACCTAATATAGAAGCACCTAAATATATTAAGCAAATATTAACAGACATAAATGGAGAAACTGACAAAAATACAATAATAGTAGGGGACTATAACACCCCACATACATCAATAGATCATCCAGACAGAAAATCAATAAGGAAACACTGACCTTAAAGGATGCATTGGACCAGTTGGACTTAACAGATATCTACAGGACATTCCATCCAAAAGCAGCAAAACACACATTCTTTTCAAGAGCACATGGAACATTCTCCAGGATAGATCACATGCTAGGCCACAAAACAAGTCTCTTAAGAGGATAGAAATTATATCACAATATATATATTACCTACCACAACGTTATGAAACTAGAAATAAATTATAGGAAGAAAAATAAGAAAAACACAAGTACACGGAGAATAAACAACACACTACTAAAAAAAATCAGTGTATCAATGAAGAAATCAAAGAGGAAGTCAGAAAATACCTCAAGAAATATAAAAATAGAGCCACAACTTTCCAAAATCTATGGTACTCAGCAAAAGCAGTTCTATGAGGGAAGTTTATAGCTATACAAACCTACCTCAAGAAACAAGAAAATTCTCAAATAAACAATCTAACCTACCATCTAAAGGAATTAGAAAAAGAAGAACAAACAAAGCCCAGCAGAAAGAAGTAAATAATAAATATCAAAGAGGAAATAAATAAAATAAGACCAAAAATTAAAAAAAAAAAACAATGTAAGAGATAAATGAAACCAAGAGCTGGTTTCTTGAAAAGATATACAAAATTGATAACCTTTAGCCAGGCTCAACAAGAAGGAAAGAGAGAGGACCCAAATAAACAAAATAACAAATGAAATGGGAGAAATAGCAACCAATACCACTGAGCTACAGATGAAATCATGAAGAAACAGGCAATCTGAACAGACAGATCACATGTAGTAAAATTGAATTTGTAATTTAAAAACTTCCAGCAAACAAAAGTCCAGGACCAGACAGCTTCACATGGGAATACTAGCAAATATATAAAGAAGAGCTAAAAACTATCATTCTCAAACTATTCCAAAAAAATTGAAGAGGAGGGGATACTCCCAATTTTATTCTACAAGGCCATGTTTTTACTGATACAAAACCAGACAAAGACATGACCATAAAAGGCTAATAGCTCTGATGAATGTAGATGCAAAAATCCTCAACAAAATATTAGCAATGAAATTCAACAACGTATAAAAAGATCATACATCATGATCAAGTGTGATTTGTTCCAGGGGTGTGAGGATAGTTCAATATTCATAATCAGTCAATGTGATATACCACATTTACAAAGGGAAGGATGAAAGCACATGATCATTTCAATATACACAGAAAAAATATTTGACAAAATTCAGCATCCGTTCATGATATAAACTCTCATCAAAATTAGTGTAGAGGAAACATTTCTCGACATAATAAAGGCCATTTATGACAATGATTTCATACTCAGTGGTGAAAAGCTAAAACCTTCTCCTCTAAAACCAAGAACAATACAAGGATGCTCACTCCACACACTTCTATTAAACATAGTACTGTAAGTACTGGCCACAGCAACCAGATTAAAAAAAGAAAAACAGAAAGTAAAAGGCATCCAAATTTTTTGAAGATGACACGATATTTATATAGAAAACCCTGAATTATCCCCTTAAAATCTATTAGAACTAATAAATGAATTCAGTTAAGTTGTAGTTACAAGATTAATATACAGAAACCTGTTTCCTATACACTAATAATGAACTATCAGAAACAGAAAAGAAGGAAACATTCATATTTATAACCACATCAAAAAGAATAAAATACCTAGAAATAAACTTAACTAAGGAGGTGAAAGACTTATACTCTGAAAACTATAAAACATTAATGAAAGATTTGAAAATGATTCAAAACAACTGAAAGATACATTGTGTTCTTGAACTGGAAGAATCAATGCTTTTAAAAAGTCCATTCTACCCAATGCAATCTACAGATATACTGCAATTCCTATCAAAATACCCATGGCATTTTTCACAGAACTAAAACAAATAATCTTAAAATTTATATGAAATCACAAAAGACCCTGAATAGCCAAAGCAATCTTGAGAAAAAAGAACAAAGTTTGAGGTATCAGCGACAAGGATATACAATGGTGAAAAGACAGTCTCTTCAATAAGCGGTCCTGGGAAAAACTGGACAGCTACATGTAAAAAAAAAAAAAAAAAAAAATGAGATTAGAACATTTCTCAACACAATGTACAAAAGTAAACTCAAAATGGATTAAAGACCTAAATGTAATACTGGAAACCATAAAACTCCTAGAAGAAAACATAGGTAGAAGACTGTTTGACATAAGTCATAACAATATTTTTTTTGGATCTGTCTCCTCAGGCAAAGGAAACAAAAGAAAAATAAACAAATGGGACCTTATTAAACTTAAAAGCTTTTGCACAGCAAAGTAAATCATTGACAAAATGAAAGGACAACCTACTCAATGGGAGAAAATATTTGCAAATGATATGTACAATTAGGGGATAATATCCAAAATATATAAACAGCTCATACAACTCAGTATCAAAAAAAAAAACCAATTAATTAATGTGCAGAAGAACTGAATAGGTATTTTTCCAAAGAATATATACAATGATCAAAAGGCACATGAAAAAATGTTCAACATCACTAATCATCAGAGAAAAGTAAATCAAAACCATAACAAGATATCACCTCACAACTGTCCAAATGACTGTCATCAGAAAGTCTACAAATAACCAATGTTGGCAAGGATATGTAGACAAAAGAACTCTTGTACTGTTGGTGGGGATGTAAATTGGTGCAGACACTGTGGAAAACAGTATGAAGCTTCCTCATAAAAGCTGAAAATAGAGTTACCATATGACCCAGCAATTCCAGTCCTGGGTATACATCTGAAAAAACCAAAAACATTAATTCAAAAATATATATGCACCCCAATGTTCATTGTGGTATTATTTGCAATAGCGAAGATTTGGAAGCCACATAATTCTCCAATAATATCCAAATGGATAAAGAAAATGTGGTATATAAATACACAATCGAATATTACTCAGCTATGAAAAAGTGAAATCTGCCATTTGCAACAACATGGATAAGACTGAAGAGTATTTTTCTTAGTGAAATAAGTCAGGCAGAGAAAGGCAAATACTGTATATTATCACTTATATGTGGAATCTGAAAAATAAAATTAAAAATGAATATAATAAAACAGAAACAGACTCACAGATATAGAGAACAAATGGGTGGTTATCAGTGAGCAGAGAGATGGGAGAGGGGCAAGATAGGGTAGGGGGTTAAGAGGTGTAAAGTACTATGTATAAAATAAATAAGCTACAAGTATATATTATACATCACAAAGAATATAGCCAATATTTTATAATAACTTTAAATGGAGTATAATCTATAAAAATATTGAATTGCTATATTGTATACCTGAAAGTAATACAGTATTGTAAATCAACTTTAATTTAAAAACATTTTTGAATCCAAAAAAAGATAAAATATATAGGAATAAACTTAACCAAGGAGGCAAAAGACCTATATGCTGAAAACTATAAAACATTGATAAAGAAATTGAAGGCAATTCAAAGAAATGGAAAGATATCCCACATTCTTGGATTGGAAGAATTAATTGTTAAAATGGCCATACTACCCAAAGCAATCTCCAGATTTAACACAGTCCTTACTGAAATAGAGAGATGCACCTACAGTATCCCTACTACATATATTAGTGGTACATGTTGGTTTCACTGAACCAAAAACATTTGTATTGAACATACAAATGGTCATTTTACAACATCAGTGCAACTGGGGTAAATGATCTATCAGAAAGAATAATCAGCAGACTTCAACAGCTTGTTACAAGTTGTTACAAATATTCCTAAAATTTTTAGATGAAGCTCTCCTCAGAATTAGGGGCATAGCGAACAATGTTTCCCAATTATTGAAGATAGCAGCATACTACTTACCCATCAGTTCACACCCTCTTTTGGAAAAATCTATCTTGGATGCTCAAATCTCAGCCCTCAATTCCTTCTTAAATTCCCTTGGATACCATTCAATTCTCAGGGTAAAACTTGAGCAGAAAAAGACCTTATTCACTGGTAATTAGGGCTGAGTTTAAGGAGTGGAAGGAGAAGTCAAGGCAAAAATCCATAAAATGTGCTAAATTGATTTATTGGAAATGGAAGAAGGATAAAGTTTTACTTACCATGACTTCTCTTGGAAAAAGAACTGTATGCAGTTAGAAGGATTACTATGACCTACCTCTTTGCTCAAATAATGCCAATAATAAAGGAAGAATGGATGGAATCCTACTAATTCAGATCTTCTCTTCTGTTCAAGGAATATTTAAATGAAGGTTCAACCTCCAGGTATCCTCCATTCTTCTTTCATTCACCTTCACATCATCACATAGACACACACACACACACAAACAATTGTGTCAAAGAAATCTTTAATGATCATCTATTAGAAAATGTCCAAAATTATTAGCCTGTCTCAGGTACATAACCAGGTTATATACCTCCTAGAAGGTCTAGTCTGTAGGTAAAACTAGCCCTGTGAAAGATATTATTTGCTTGCCTATTTTGGACATTAATGAAACGCCAGATAACCTGAAATCTGTCAAAATATGTGTTCTAAATATGATCCTGTCCACAACTCTGTCCCATGTCCCAATAATCAACGTTTAGTTCCTTTTCAAGTTGAGACTGAAAGTCTTTGGAGAAAAGCCATCCATGGATTTCACATTCTTCTGACTTCTTGCTGCATAACATTACTACTATTTGAGGCAGACTAATTTTTAAAGTTTAGAAAGGATAGCCCCATTTAGGGCCACTCATTCCTCTGAACTTCACTTCTCTCTGATTACCTCCAAACAAACAAACGAAAAGAACATCTAAGATGAGCTTTGCTGTCAGTTTTCTGTTGCAGTGAAAGAAGCTTTGATGTAAACATCCTCTCTGGAGTCATAATTTCCCTATATGCCTTGTGTTCTGTTTATGTTATTTTTACATATCTTAAAAATTCTAGTTTTATCCTTACACTTGGGAGAAAGTATTATTAACTTTTTAATGATTTTGTTTGTTAGGCTCTACAGCGGAAAACACCTTTTCTTTATAGATGAATAGAAAAAAAGTCTATGTAGAAGACTGGTTTTCTCTTTAGCCTTCCTGAATTATTTTTCTAATGCATTAAATTCCTTCTTGATAACTGTAGGATTCAAAGCAAGTCAAATGAGATTAGTTCATTGTTGTTTACTATAAAAATCTTTATCTTCTAAAAAGTGTCAAAACTATTATCAGAAACTCCCAGAAACCAAAAGTATTTTTACTGACCTTTTTTCATTTTGATACTTTCTCCTTTACCTTGCTCTGCTAACTGGCAATGCATTGTAAGTTACTCACCCTGGCATTTAAAAAGGCCTTTTATCATTTCAGTACATTTTCAATTTATTAATCTGCAAACTTCTCCTTTAAATAGAATATATATTCTTGTCATTTAAATCTCTCTAATACACAGATGTAATCACATCACTTTCCTTGTTTAAAAAACAAAATTATATTACTATTTAAAACTTGGATGGCTTGGCGTTACCTAAATACTCAATCCAGCATTTAAGATCCAGAATAATCTGAAATCAGTTTACACATCTGGACTTCTCTTTTCCTACTTTCCTATAGGCAAAATGTTGTTAGCAAAAACAAACACACTTTAGTCTCTCATTTCAGTAAAATTAAACAAATATAGTTGACTCTTGAGCTACACAGGGGTTAGGGGTGCCAAACCTTCAAGCAGTCAAAAGTCTGCATATAACTTACAGTCAGCCAGATACCCAGTTCTTCCATAGATCAAACCGATCACAGATCCTGTAGTACTGTAGTATTTACTATTGAAAAAATTTCACGTATAACTGGACCTGCATATTTCAAGTCCGTGTTGTTCAAGGGTCAATTGTATTTAAAATTTTTGTATAATATCCATTATAATGTATATACTATTCTGGCTAGAAAACCTCTACATTCAGGGAGCTGCCAGTGCTCTTATCCCCCCTCTCTCAAATTTATAGTTAATAAAACTATGTATGTACATATGCATTTATATACACTCCATTCATTAGTATTTAAGGTGAGCACTATTTATAATTGTTTATTCATTTGCTCTCATTCAATACACATTTATCGAGTACATCCGGCAGACACAAAACATAGTAAGACAAAATTCTATGTTTTTAAGAATTCACAATCTAAGGAGGTTGACAGAAACATAAACTAAGGTGTAAAATACTGGGTGATCCTTTTGTGCTTATCCATAATGGTGGCAGCGGCGGGCCACTCTGAGGGGTGAGGTAACCACACAAGCCAGACATGAATCACCAAAGGGAACACTGCACACAGCCTGGCTCCCAAGGATCAATAATCATACCCCGGTTGGATTGTGTGTGGACTCACAGATTTCTAACAAGTACAAGAATGCTGTTTCAACCCTCTTATTAGGACTCCATTCTCTTTCTCTTCCCCTATATTTAGTTTAAGCACAACCTATATAAGTGGTTTCACTTTTTTTGTCTTTTATTGGGAAATTTACATACATTTTAATTTATTTTATTTAATTTACATCTTTATTGGAGTATAATTGCTTTACATTGTTGTGTTAGTTTCTGCTGTACAACAAAGTGAATCAGCTATATGTATATATATATCCCCATATCCCCGCTCTCTTAAGCCTCACGCCCATTCTCACTCTCCTATCCCTCTAGATGGTCACAAAGCATCGAGTTAATCTCCCTGTGCTATGCAGCAGCTTCCCACTAGCTATCTATTTTACATTTGGTAGTGTATATATGTCAATGCTACTCTCTCACTTCACCCCACCTTACCCTTCCCCCCCACCCCATGTCCTCAAGTCCATTCTCTACGTCTGCATCTTTATTCCTGTTCTGCCCCTAGGTTCGTCAGAAACATTTTATTTTCTTTTTAGATTCAATATATATGTGTTAGCATACAGTATTTGTTTTTCTCTTTCTGACTTACTTCGCTCTGTATGACAGAATCTAGGTCCATCCACCTTACTACAAATAACTCAATTTTGTTTATTTTTATGGCTGAGTAATATTCCATTGTATATATGTGCCACATCTTCTTTATTCATTTCTTTATCCATTCATCTGTCAGAGGACATTTAGGTTGATTCCAGGTACTGGCTATTGTAAATGGTGCTGCAATGAACATTGTGGTACATGTATCTTTTTGAATTATGGTTTTCACAGGTATAGGCCCAGCAGTGGGATTGCTGGGTCATATGGTAGTTCTATTTTTGTTTTTTAAGGAACCTCCATACTGTTCTCCATAGTGGCTGGATCAATTTACATTCCCACCAACTGTGCAGGAGGATGCCCTTTTTCCACACCCTCTCCAGCATTTACTGTTTGTAGATTTTTTGATGATGGCCATTCTGACGGGTGTGAGGTGATACTTCATTGTGGTTTTCATTTGCATTTCTCTAATGATTAGTGAAGTTGAGCAACTTTCCATGTGTTTGTTGGCAATCTGTATGCCTTCTTTGCAGAAATGTCTATTTACATCTTACGCCCATTTTTGGATTCAGTTGTTTTTTTTTTTTTTTGATATTGAGCTGCATGAGTTGCTTGTATATTTTGGAGATTAATCCTTTGTCAGTTGCTTTGTTTGCAAATATTTTCTCCTATACTGAGGGTTGCCTTTTTGTCTTTTTTATGGTTTCCTTTGCTGTGCAAAAGCTTTTAAGTTTTATTAGGTCCCATTTATTTATTTTTGTTTTTATTTCCATTACTCTAGGAGGTGGGTCAAAAAGGATCTTGCTGTGATTTATGTCATAGAGTGTTCTGCCTATGTTTTCCTCTAAGAGTTTTATAATGTCTGGTCTTAAATTTAGGTCTTTAATCCATCTTGTTTATTTTTGTGTATCGTGTTAGACAGTGTTCTAATTTCGTTTTTTTACATGTAGCTGCCCAGGTACATGTACCACTTATTGAAAAGGCTGTCTTCTCTCCATTGTATATTCATGCATCCTTTGTCAAGGGTAAGGTGACCATAGGACTGTGGGTTTATCTCTGGGCTTTCTATCCTATTCCATTGATCTATCTTTCTGTTTTTGTGCCAGTACCATATTGTCTTGACTACTGTAGTTCTGTAGTATAGTCTGGAGTCAGGGAGCCTGATTCCTCCACCTCCATTTTCTTTCTCAAGATTGCTTTGGCTATTTGGGGACTTTGTTTTTTCCATACAAATTGTAAAATTTTTTGTTCTAGTTTTGTGAAAAGTGCCATTGGTAATTTGATAAGGATTTCATTGAATCTGTAGATTGCTTTGGGTAGTGTAGTCATTTTGACAATACTGATTCTTGCAATCTAAGAACATGGTATATCTCTCACATGTTTGTATCTTCTTTGATTTCTTTCATCAGCATCTTATGGTTTTCTGCATACAGGTCTTTTACCTACTTAGGTAGGTTTATTCCCAGGTATTTTATTCTTTTTGTTGCAATGGTATTTGGGAATGTTTCCTTAATTTCTCTTTCTGATTTTTATTGTTAGTGTATAGGTATGCAAGAGACTTCTGTGCATTAATTTTGTATCCTGCTACTCTAGCAAATTCATTGATTAGCTCTAGTAATTTTCTGGTGACATCATTAGGATTTTCTATGTATAGTTTCATGTCATCTGCAAACAGTGACAGTTTTTTTCTTCTTCTTTTCCAATTTGGATTCCTTTTATTTCCTTTTCTTCTCTGATTGCTGTGGCTAAAACTTCCAAAACTATGTTGAATAATAGTAGTGAGAGTGGGCACCCTTGTCTTTTTTCCTGATCTTAGAGGAAATGCTTTTAATTTTTCATGATGATATTTGCTGTGGGTGTGTCGTATATGGCCTTTATTATGTTGAGGTAGGTTCCCTCTATGACCACTTTCTGGAGAGCTTTTATTATAAATGTGTGTTGAAATTTGTCAAAAGCTTTTTCTTTATCTGTTGAGATTATCATATGGTTTTTATTCTTCAATTTGTTAATATGGCATATCACATTGACTGATTTGAATATATTGAGGATCCTTGCATTCCTGGGATAAACCCCACTTGAGCATGGTGTATGATCCTTTTAATGTTCTGTTGGATTCTGTTTGATAGTATTTTGTTGAGGATTTTTACATCTATGTTCATCAGTGATATTGCCCTGTAATTTTCTTTTTTTTTGTGACATTTTTGGTTTTGGTATCAGGGTGATGATGGCCTCGTAGAATGAGTTTGGGAGTGTTCCACCCTCTGCTATATTTTGGAAGAGTTTGAGAAGTATAAGTGTTAGCTCTTCTCTAAATGTTTGGTAGAATTCATCTGTGAAGCCATCTGGTCCTGGGTTTTTGTTTGTTGGAAGAGTTTTAATCACAGTTTCAATTTCAGTGCTTGTGATTTGTCTGTTCATATTTTCTATTTCTTCCTGGGTCAGTCTTGGAAGGTATTACTTTTCTGAGAATTTGTCCATTTCTTCCAGTTTGTCCCTTTTACTGGCATAGAGTTGCTTGTAGTAGTCTCTCATGATGCTTTGTATTTCTGCGGTGTCAGTTGATACTTCTCCTTTTTCATTTCTAATTTTTTTGGTTTGAGTCTTCCCCCTTTTTTCCCTGATGATTCTGGTTAATGGTTTATCAATTTTGTTTATCTTCTCAAAGAGTCAGCTTTTAGTTCTATTGATCTTTGCTATTGTTTCCTTCATTTCTTTTTCATTTATTTCTGATCTGATCTTTATGATTTCTTTCCTTCTGCTAACTTTGGGGTTTTTTGTTCTTCTGTCTCTAATTGCTTTAGGTGTAAGGTTTGGTTGTTTATTTGAGATTTTTCTTGTTTCTTGAGGTCGGATTGTAATGCTATAAACTTCCCTCTTATAACTGCTTTTGTTGCATTCCATAGATTTGGGGTCATCGTGTTTTCATTGTCATTTGTCTCTAGGTATTTTTTGATTTCCTCTTTGATTTCTTCAGTGATCTCTTTCTTGTTTAGTAGAGTATTCTTTAGCCTCCATGTGTTTGTATGTTTTACAGTTTTTTTCCTTGTAACTGATATCTAGTCTCAGAGCATTGTGATTGGAAAAGATGCTTGATATGATTGCAATTTTCTTAAATTTACCAAGGCCGGATTTGTTATCCAAGATGTGATCTATCCTGGAGAATGTTCCGTGTGAACTTGAGCAGAAAGTGTATTGTGTTGTTTTTGGATGGAATGTCCTATAAATATCAATTACGTTCTTCTGGTCTAATGTGTCATTTAAAGTTTGTTTCCTTATTTATTTTCTTTTTGGATGATCTGTCCATTGGTGTAAGTGGGGTGTTATAGTCCCCTACTATTATTGTTTTACTGTCGATTTCTGCATTTTTGGCTGTTAACATTTGCCTTATGTATTGAGGTGCTCCTAGGTTGGGTGCATAAATATTTACAATTGTTATATATTCTTCTTGGATTGATCCCTTGATCATTATGTACTGTCCTCCTTGTCTCTTGTAATGGTCTTTAGTTAAAGTCTATTTTGTCTGATATGAGTATTGCTACTCCAGCTTTCTTTTGATTTCCATTTGCATGGAATATCTTTTTCCATCCCCTCACTTTCAGTCTGTGTGTGTCACTAGGTCTGAAGTGGGTCTCTTGTAGACAACATATATATGGGTCTTATGTTTGTATCCATTCAGCCAGTCTGTGTCCTTTGGTTGGAGCATTTAATCCATTTACATTTAAGGTAATTAATGATATGTACGTTTCTATTACCATTTTCTTAATTGTTTTGGGTTTGTTTTTGTAGGTCTTTTCTATCTCTTTTGTTTCCTTCCTAGGGAAGTTCCTTTAGCATTTGTTTTAAAGCTGGTTTGGTGGTGCTGAATTCTCTTAGCTTTTGCTTGTCTGTAAACCTTTTGATTTCTCTGTCGAATCTGAGTGAGATCCTTGCTAGGTAGAGTAATCTTGGTTGTAGGTTTTTCCCTTTTATCACTTTAAATATATCCTGCTACTCCTTTCTGGCTTGCAGAGTTTCTGCTGAAAAGTCAGCTGTTAACCTTATATTGATTCCCTTGTATATTATTGTTGCTTTTGCCTTGCTGCTTTTAATAATTTTTTCCTTGTGTTTAATTTTTGTTAATTTCATTAATATGTGTCTCAGTCTGTTTCTCCTTGCGTTTATCCTGTATGGGTAAACACGATACCCATAAACCTTAGGTTTATCTCTGCACTTACTGGACTTGATTGACGATTTCCTTTCCCATGTTTTCAACTATGATCTCTTCAAGTATTTTCTCAGACCCTTTCTTTATCTCTTCCTCTTCTGGGACCCCTGTAATTCGAATGTTGGTTCATTTAGTGTTTTCCCAGAGGTCTCTGAGACTGTCCTCAATTTTTTTCATTCTTTTTTCTTTATTCTACTATGTGGCAGTTATTTCCACCCTTCCATCTTCCAGCTCACTTATCTATTCTTCTGCCTCAGTTATTCTGCTATTGATTGCCTCTAGAGTATTTTTAATTTCAGTTATTATGTTGTTCATTACCGTTTGTTTGCTCTTTAGTTCTTCTAGGTTCCTGTTAGACGTTTCTTGTATTTTCTCAATTGTATTTCTGAGATTTTGCATCATCTTTACCATCATTATTCTGAATTGTTTTTTCAGGTTCTTCGCCTCTTTCCTATTCATTTATTTGGTCTTCTGAGTTTTTGTCCTGCTCCTTTGTCTGCAAGATATGTATCTGTCTTCTCATTTTGTCTAATTTACAGTATTTGTGGTCTCCTTTCCCTAAGCTTCTGGGTCACAGTTCCTCTTGCTTCTGTTCTCTGTCCCTGGTGGTGATGTTGATCCATTGCTTGCATAAGCTTCCTGATGGGAGGTACTGGTGCCTCCGTTCTGGTGGGTGGAGCTGAGTCTTTTCTCTCTGATGAACAGGGCCTTGTCAGGTGGTATGTTTGGGGATGTCTGTGAGCTTAGTATAACTTTAGGTACTTTTACTGTGTGCTGATAGGTGGGTTTGCATTCCTGTCTTGTTTGTTCTTTGTTTTGAGGCCTCCAGCAACTGAGAGCTGCAGGCAGTTGGGTGGAGCCAGGTCTTGGATTCAGATAGAGGCCTCCATGAGAGTTCTCAGCAATTAATCTTCCCTGTGGCCTGGAATTCTCCAGTGGTCCAGCATCCTGGACTCAGTGCTCCCACAGAGCTTCAGGTCCAACTTCCAGTCAGGGAAAAAAAACCCCAAAGGTCACTCATCCCAGTAATAAAGTGGATTAAAAAAAAAAGACTAACAAAACCCCAGGCAAATGGTAAAAACAAAATCAAACAAACAAAAACAGAAATAAGTAAACACACAGAAAAGAAAAAAAAAGAGAACAAAATAAAACAAAAACCAAGAGAACAACCAGAAAAACAGAAGAATCCAAAAACGAAATCAAACAGTTAGAATCAAAACTAACAAAACACTAAACCTAAAAACAAAGCCAAAGCATTGTGCCAACTGAAGAATAAAGCAAAGAAACAGAACTGATAAAAATTATTTTTTTAAAAAAAGGGGGGGGTGGGAAATGTAGAACAACAAAAAAAAAAAGTAGAAATGGAAATATGAAAATTAATTAATTAAAGTAAAAGAAGAAGAAAAAATAAAGGAAATTAAAATACAACAAAAAAACAAAGTAAAAATAGAAATATATTTTTTAAAATATGTTATAAAACACGAAGATCCCAAAAGACTAAATAAAAAATTAAAAAATTCTAAAACAACAACAAACAAAAAAACCCAGAACTAACAACAGAATGAATCAAAACATAATAAAAACAATAATAATAATTATGTTTCCCTGGGGTCTCAGCTGTAAATGTCCTTGCACATGCCGTGAGCCACAGCCCACCTTTGCCTCCCCAAGAGGCCCTCCTCTGCCTCTGGGCTGGTCCCTGGACCTGCTATGGGTCCTTTGGGGACCACTGAGACTCTGACCTAGCCCAATTCCTGCATGTGCTTGCTCTCAAATTTCACAGCTACCAGAGCTAGACTGTTTTCTTTTGTGGGAATGCTCATTGTCTACTCAGATATTCCATAGACACAGGGTCTACCTAGCTGATCACAGGGATTTAATCTGCAGCTTGTGCAGCTGATGGAAAGATTTTCGATCCTCTTCCTTAGTCACCCTGTCCCTGGGGTTCAGCTCTGGTTTTACCCTCACCTTTGCCTGTGGTCCACCCACAGGAGCCTGCTCCTGGGGCTGCCCTAGAGCACTTGGGTCTGCCCCAGTGAGGACAGGACACAGAGGTGGTATGACTGCTTGGATAGTGGGAGCCCTGGGGGTGCCAAATGCCATGTGCACAAGAGATATGGCCCTAGTGAGGGCCTTTTCTTTTGCCTGGCATAAGGCACATGAGGGCCAGCCCTGTCTGGGCTTTTTCTGGTGCCTGGCAACAGGTGTGCAAGGGCCAGCTCTGAGAGGGCTTTTTCTATTGCTTGGTGGCCAGCACCCAAGAGTCAGCCCTGAAAGGGCTTCTTTTATTGTCCATCGGCATGTGGAGTGTGTGGGGAGAGAGAGGCTACAATAGAGGCTCCTCCCCCTGTTTGTGACTCAGCATTAGTGCCCTGCTTCCATGGCAGTCGTCTTCTTCCATAGGCTTTCTTGCTGCAGATTTCCTCCCTCCCATCCCCATAGTCCATCTTCCAACAACCAACAGCAGTTCTTGCCCCTGGCCTGTTCTCCAATCCCCATGCTCCAGCTCCAAGCCCCGTTGCACACCTGCGAACACATGTCCCAGTCTGGGGCACATAGGGCCTCAGTAGGGACCATCTGTGTAGTTCTCACTCTGTCCTGTCTGCCACAGATCAGCCACTTCACCCTCTTCTGATAGCCTTAAAAGCTTCCCTTCTGTCCCAATCAATTTCCCTGTCAGAAAGGGGGTTTCCCTGTCAGAGAGGGGTTTTCCCCAAATTCAGGAATCTCTCCTTTGCTTCAGCTCCCCCACCCTGGGGTGCAGGTCCCATCCCACTTCCTCTCCTCCTCCTTCTCCCTTCTTTTTTAAGTCCTACCCAGTTATTCAGGGATCTTTATAGTCCTTGACAGTGTCCAAGGTCTTCTGCTACTGTTCAGCTGGTGTTCTGTGAGAACTGTTGCATCTAGATGTATTCCTGATGCATCCATGGAGAGAAATGAACTTCACGTCCTCCTACTCCTCCGCCATCTTAACTCCTCCTCATGGTTTCACTTTAGGTGCTGATGAAGGTTGTCTTTCAGGCCTGATTTAAGCCATGCATAGAGAATCAGACCTAATAAATAAAACATGAATTATCAAAAATCTATCAATATCACTACTGTAATTATGAAAAATATTTCTATCACTAAATTCTGTCAAACTCACATTTTATTGTCTTATTAATGTTACTAGTAAAGCTCATTTATCATATATACAATGAACTAGATTAGATACTCATTTCATTATATAATCAACAAATTGACTCCTTACAAAAGTTTGTGTGGCTGTGAAATATTAAATTTTCTTTCCCAAGTGCCAAGCAAATTGTCATTTTTATTTTTTATATGTAATTTAAATAGAGCATTTATTGAACACCTGTTGCATGTAGATCCTGGTCTAATGGAGGAATACAGCAAAATAACTCAAAGCAGAATTCAAGCTATTGCCTCAAGCAAAAATAAAATAAATTAGAACCACTTTTTCCAATTTGACTTCTAGAAAAAAGGCTTCCCTTTCTATGCCTGAAAAGTAGAAGAGCCAAGGATATAAATGTTTGATAACCTGAAATAAATGTCAGGAAAGAAATCCAGCTGCTACTTTAAAGCTAAAGAGTAGCCAAAAAAGATATGAAACTGTCTGAATCCTTACTCCTGAAAACCCCAAATTTATTACAGAAGACCTCACCTTGGAAGGCCTTAGAATGTCTGCTAAATAATGCTCAATTCATTTTGGTTACCTCCCAAGATTCTTTTATTTTTTTTTAATATCTATTTATTTATTTATTTGGCTACTTTGGGTCTTCATTGGGGCACATGGGATCTTCACTGTGGCACATGGGATCTTTGTTGTGGCCCTCATTGCAGCACATGGACTCTTCATTGCGGCACACAGGCTTCTCTCTAGTTATGGCATGTGGGTTTTCTCTTTCTAGTTATGGTGTGCAAGTTTTCTCTTCTCTAGTTGTGGCACAGGTTCCAGAGCACGTGGGCTCTGTAGTTTGTGGCACACGGGCTCTCTAGTTGAGGTGCGTGGGCTTAGTTGCCCAGTAGCATGTGGGATCTTAGTTCCCCGACCATGGACTGAACCCACATCCCCTGCATTGAAAGGTGGATTCTTTACCACTTGACCACCAGGGAAGTCCCCCAGGATTCTTGAAGGATAGTTTTAGCAAGTGTTAGAGAACACTGAGGTAAAATGCCTTGTAACTCCTTGGAAAGTTCCATGTTGAGGCAGGTGAATCAAATATAGGTGGTCTATGAGTCTCTAACTGAGGAGTGGGTCTACCTGTGAAGCAAAATGATATGTGAAGTGCTTATTTTGATGGATTAATAACAGGAGTCATCACACAAAATGTTCTGTTTTCCTTCATTGCAACAGCCTCGGTACAAGCTACCAACATTGGATCAGCATATGTTTGGGGAGTAGTGACTGGGCTACAACTACTTTCTTTTGTTTATTAGTTCCAAGAAGCAGGTTCTCTAGTCCTTATATACCAACACAAGTTTGATGAGCAGTGTGAAACCAGAAAACTCAAAGATTTGAAAAGGTATGTGTTCTCACAGAACCTGTACTGGTAGAGATATGAAGTCTGGAGAGGAGGGTATATGCAATAGGAACTCTGAGGAAGTATGAGAGTAAAGCAGGCTGCTTTTTCTCCTTTCCCACCAAACTCTCACCCTTTCCTGGGACTGTCCCCAGTGAGCTCTTCTTAAAAGTTTAGAAGTTTAGTAATATCTGTGATCAGGAGAAAATTTTTCCATTTGTCAAGCTTTTAAAAACATCTTCTTAATGAGACTGATGTCAGCATAGCACTTTTCCAATTCCGAGAAAGCTGTAGATGTTAGCTGAGGGCATGAGTCAAGTTATAGCCAAAGACAAGCTCACTAAGCAAAAAGAAGTTTTCCTTTTGTGTCTGAAGTTTCATAGACTCTTCCATGTTAGAAAGCTGCACAGATGCTGATCTAGAAGCCACCAAATACAGCCAGCATCAAATATAGCCAGCATCAAATATTACCCATGTCAAGAGTATAGAAGGTATGGACATTTGAAGCCACACAGAGATAGCACAAAGCAAGTCCAGAGGCATGGGTATACCTTCTCCATTCCATGTCCCACCTTAACTTACCTAAAGTTTGTCTATATATGTTCTGCCTGGCTTGTAAGCAACTCAGAGAAAGAGAATGGGAGAGGAATCCCAGCTGACATGTGTAAAATCAACTGACATAAATAATAATATCTAAATATAGCAGAAGAACATTTGGATTGAACTAAGTACCTAAGAGTTTAAAATTAATTTTCTGCTGCTTAAGAATAAGTAAGGCAAGGACAACAAAAATATGTTCAGTTATGAAATAAAATCCTACTTTTTCACCTTTGAGATGTATGTGGTCTTTTAAAACTACAAATGCTATTATAGTAATATCTAATTTGTCCTCTTTGTATAAAAGATTTTAAATAAAGTAATACAAGAAGAGTCACCTAATCCAGTCTCTGAAATATGAAGTACCTAGAAGGGTTATTTTAAGCCAGATTTCTTAAAACTATAAAATGATTTGGTAAGAAAGTGAAAAATTAAATGGAATGAAAATTATTCTTCCATGAAATTTAGCTATTTTGAACATAATTTTGGTAACAACTTTAAAATACATTGTAACAGTTCTAATATTAATTTCCCAATATCTCTATGCTAAATTATTGGCTAAAATAACTTGTATTCAAATATTCATTCATTCTATTCATTAATTCATTCAATGTATTATTATTAAGCCCTAAGAATATCAGGCACTGGGGCTATAGAAACATAATCTTTGCCTGCAGGAATCCTATGATCTCATAAGGAGATAGATATGTACACACATAATTATACAGTGTGATAAATGTAATGATGCAATAATGAATAAGGTATAATGGTAGTGCAAGTTCAGTTTGGCTTGAGACAGTTAGAGAAGACAAGCCAGGCAGAAAAGAAGCCAATGGCAAACAACAGGAAAACATATGGAGGTCTGCAACAATGGCATTTCCAGGGACCTATACAAGAATAGGATAATTTGCATTTGGTCTCTGTGGTACTTCTCTGCTGGTCTCCAGGGAAACCTGGAGCCATGGGACTGACCCTTTGTCAAGAAAGAAATAGTCATAGTCATATCTAGTGATTAAAATATGCTGTTTAAAATCTAAAAATCCTTGAGGCACTTTTTATTAGCTTGTCTACATTGTTCATTGAAAATCAATAGACTTCTGCTTCCAGACAAGATGGAGTTACAGGGATTGGAACTAAAAACCTGACAAAATATATGAGACAACAGCTTTTGAGACATAGTTAAATGAAGAACACTGATCCTGAGATATAGGAAATAAATAGAGTGTGTCCTACAATTGCCCCAGTTTACTGTCTGGAGATAAGATTCTAGGTGATGGCAGAGAATAATAGCACAGGCAAAACCCTAAGTTAGTGTACATGAGTTGAAGATGTAGTACTGGGTAGTGTACAGAAGAGCCAAGAGCTGTAAAGAGAGAGACCTCCAGAAATCATGAGAGTTTCTTCCTCGAGTACTGAATTGAGTGTTGATCAGCACTTGCATATGAGGAAACTACCTGAATTTGAGGAATAACCACCCTCAAAAGAGAGTAGTGCCTGGAAATCTCATAACACTGAAAACAGTGTCAGTACCCAATAGTCAGAGTGGGAAACTTCATAATTCACTGGATATCCATTACAGTAGTAAAAACAATCTTGCTTCAGTAGTGAAAAATTATCCCTAAACTAAATGTTGCTCTGGTACCACCTATTAAATCTAAAAAGAAGACCCGAGGATCAAACTGTTTTCTGGCATTGAATCAAAAATCATCAGGCATGTAAAATACAGGAACATGACCCATAATGAGGAGAAAAATGAATCAAATAAAACTGAACCAAAAATGATACAGATGATAGAATTAATGGACAAGGATATCATAACAGTTATTATATTGAATTCCTTATGTTTGAGAAGCTAGAAGAAATTTGAATGTGCTAGGTAGAGACATGGAAGATATCTTTAAATACCCAAATCAAACTTCTAAAAATGAAAAAATTACATTATCTGAGATTAAAAAAAAAAATACACTGGATGGAATTAACAACAGATTAGGCATGGCAGAAGAAAAGATTACTGAATCTGAGTACACATCAGTGGAAAATATCCAAGATTTTCATATGTTATAAAAAGATATACTAATAGTTTGCACATGGTTTAATCAGTCATGCAGTCTGGCTTTAGCAAAGTGACCAGTGGCTTGTAAAAGACCCCACAGTGAACTTGTGCTTTGACTCCCATAAGACCAAGGTATTTTGCACTCTCTTGGTGGTTCACAATGTGAAGATAAAGCACATTCTGCACAAACAAAAAGATCTCTATGTGCTCTACCTGGAAGTTTCACACCTCTCTGATATTTATATATGTTATCTTTCTCCTGCTATGCCATATCCTTTATCTTTATTAAAGTCTTGGATGACTATACCCTGTGTAGTTTTGTGTTCAATTATATAACACTGTGGAATTGAAGGAAAATACACAGTTTTTTGAGGAAGGGGAAGTAGATTGTGATAATAGAAACATGATAATATAAGGTGGGATGAAAGAAGGATATAAACAGATTGGATTTCTGTTTCTTGTCTGGGAATAGAATGAAATTTAAGACAGGCAACATAGTGAGGTAGATAAGAATATGGATCCTAGGGTCAGAACTCCTTTGGCCATTGCCTAATTGTGTGACTTTTGTGTTTGAGCTTCCTGTATCTCAGTTTCTTCATCAGTGTCTGGCAAATCTGGTAGATAGCAAACACTATCTGAATGCTTGCAATTAATTTGCTTTCATTTCTATCCATAGACTCACTGAAATCTATTCCTATTTTATTAATTTTACTAATTAATATTACCCTTAAGATTGGGATTAGATATTTATTCCAAAAAACCAAAAACAAAGCAAGAAAATAACAAGGAAGACTGTATGTCATAGTGAATAAAGTATCTTTTATCTCCAAAACCTTTACTCTCATACAGTTATATTCTTACCAATAAATATCAATTTTTAAAAAGCAATTTTTGTCAACAGGCTTATGTAGAATTGACATATGTCTCAATAAATTAAATGGTTATTTTTATCTTAAATAATATAAAAGCAAATGTATTTAGAGTAGAGTAATAGAAATATTCTGGAATGAATAAACAAAGAAAATTGAAAAATTCAATGGGGAGAATGATGTCATACAAGGGTGAAATAAATCTCTTCTTTTAAATCACTAAATAGACTCAGAATCATCTGCTGTATCTTGGATGACTGCAAAAGGAAAGAAAAGAGACAGAATAATTTATACCACTATATTAGCCTAGAGGTTTTGAATATTAATAAGTCATTGCTACCTGTTTCACTAGCTCAAGTGCTTATTTATGTACATTAAGTTGTTAATAAACCCACAGTGAATTTAGTGTTATTTCTTAATTTAAACTGTAAGGAGGTCAAAAGACTTTGCATTTTAAAATATTCTGTCTTCGAAGCACACTTTGAAAGTGAAAAATTCTAATTATAGTTAACAAAAACTTAATTTATTAAGGAGCTTATTTCGAGGGAAAGGTAGAGTGAGGTATCTTTGTCAAGAACTGTGAAAGACTTCAAGTTTTATGCTAATAAATTATCCTGTTATTACTTTATTGATACTGAGAAAGCCACAAGACTCCTGGGTCAAGAGACAAAAGACTTTATTACTTATGCCACAACACACAATGTGAGGGTCATGTCTACATTTGTCAGTTCCCTTTGCCCCAAGTTCTGGTGATAAGTAGAGGCCCAGATGGATGATGCATATACACCTGGCTTTTGTCACACCTGAGGAACCCTAAGCTTAGGGAACTCAAATCTTTTATAGGGGCTGCAAGGAAACCTGCTCTTTGTATTGGAGGGAGCCATCTTTATCTTACTGGCCAGTAAGAAAATTCACCTTTTGCTCTGGAAAGACACACTATATCTATCTTCCAAGGCTGTTCATGCTAAAAACATTCTTGGAAAGATAGTCCAGAACACAGGCTGTCAGTGCCTCTGCTTGCAAGGCATTTATAAACAAAAGATACCCATGGAGAATTGTCTCCTAACAGTCCTTTAGGGTATTTTAATACCTAATTCTTTACTTTCTATTTTGTCCAATTATTTAAGTATATTGGCTGGATATCAAATGAAGGTGACATAAATTCAAAGTGGGAAACAAAGGCAGAACCTGACCCACCACACTGTTCTATCACCATCATATTCCCTCCTCCCTTCCTCTATACACCACTTCTGGTAAGTTCTTTAGTCACAGTTGGTCATTCCCTGAGAGACATATTGTTAAAACTCTTGATGCTTCAATCTTCCATCAACTGCAGCTGTGTTCAGGGCAGTGGCAAAAGTTGGTAAAGGCCAGGGAGGTAATGGTGGCATCCATGGAGGAGATGATAAGTAGGAACTGCAGGTGTCACTGAGGCTATGGCAGCCAGGTCGATGAAAACAGCTGAAGAAATAGTGATTGAACAAGATGATGGACAAAATTACCAGCCTTCAGGAACCTCCCAAATGATAAATAAGGTAATCATTAAAAATACACTGTGATGTCAGCCCTGTTTTGGTTGTGGAAGCACAAGAGTGAGCTGCCTAATGGAGCTGATAGTTTAAAGGACAAGAAAAAAAAACAATCTTAAGAAAGAAAAACAAAGCTGGAGATATCATATGCCCTGACTTCAAACTATACTACAAAGCTACAGTAATCAAAACTGTATGGTACCAGCACAAAAACAGACACATAGATCAATGGAACAGAATAGAGACCCCAGAAATAAACTCAGACTTATGTGGTCAATTAGTTTATGACAAAGGAGTCAACTGTATACAGTAGGGAAAAAATGGTGTTGGGAAACCATTCAATAAATGGTGTTGGGAAAATTGGGCAGGTATATGCAAAAGAATGAAACCAGACCGCTTTCTCACACTATATACAAAGATAAACTCAAAATGGATGAAAGGTGTAAATGTCAGGCCTGAACCCATAAAACTCCCAGAAGAAAACAGAGGCAGCATGCTCTTCGATATCGGTCTTACCAATATATATTTTTTTATCTATCTCCTCAGACAAGGGCATCAAAAGAAAAGTAAACAAATAAGATTACATCAAACTAAAAGGTTTCTGCACAGCAAAGGAAACCATCAACAATATGAAAAGGCAACCTACTGAATGGGAGAAAATGTTTGCAAATAATACATCCAATAAGGAGTTAATATCCAAAATATATAAATAATCACACAACTCAATATGAAAAAACAATTTGATTAAAAAATGGGCAGAGGACATGAACAGACATTTTTCCAAGTAAGACATACAGATAACCAACAGACACATGAAAGATGCTAAACATTACCAATCACCAGGGAAATGCAAATAAGAACTACAATGAGGTATCCCTCACATTTGTCAGGATGACTATTATCAAGAAGACAACAAATAACAAGTATTTACAAGGATGTGGAGAAAAGGGAACTCTCTTGCACTGTTGATGAGAATGTAAATTGGTGCCACCAATGTAGAAAACATTATGGAGTTTCCTCAAAAAATGAAAAATAGAACTACCATAGATTCAGCAAACCACCCCTGGATATTTACCCAAAGGAAAAAAATACTAATTAGAAAAAGTATATGTACCCCTATGTTCATTGCAGCATTATTTACAATAGCCAACATATGGAAACAACCTAAGTGCTATCAATAGATCAGTGGATAAAAAAGATGTAATATACATATATTGTTTTGGTTTTATATACATGTATATATATATGTACATAAAAAAGAAACAAAACAGAGACTGACTCATTGATACAGAAAACAAACCAGTGGTCACCAGAAGGGAGGGAGTTGGGGGATGGGTAAAGTAGCTGAAGGGGATTAGGAAGTACAAACTTCCATTATAAAATAAATGTCATAGAGATGTAATGTACAGCATAGTGAGTATAGTCAATAATATTGTAATAAAATTATATGGTGCATAATCTAGAAAAAATATTGAATCACTATGTTGTACACCTGAAACTAATATAATATTGTATGTCAACTATACTTATAAAAAATAAGAAATAAATAAATAAGAAATAAGACATATAATTAAAATGCACAGTGTGTCATATATTGTGCCCTGTCTGGTGGTGACTTTCATCTGTACTATGATGATGAAAACTCATCCTTCTGCAGAAGAGTATGTGCTTGACAATGAATCACTGGATATTCTCTAAACAGAGAATATGGAGGAGACACATTGGACTCTTTACAACCCAGCATAACCACTGGAGATGAACCCTTGAGGACATGAAGTCCAATCTCCTATTTGAAACAAGAATGCCCTCTAAAACACCTGTCAAATGGTTGTTTGGTTTTGTTTGAACAGTTTCAATGCCAGAAAGAGCACTATTACAATTCCCTAAAAAAAATTTTTATATACCTTTATTTTTGACATTTGTGCTCATCTTTCACAGGACAGATTCCTAGAAGTGGAACTACTGAAGAAAGGGACATTTCACAGGTTGATAGCTACTAATAAGTTGTTCATATGCATACACAAAAAAGCACATGGTGTACTGATTTACATGATCAGCATGGCAGTCACAGGAAGACATATAACAACTCAATCTCAGAAACGATACTCTAGTAGCTCAACTTATTTCTCACAGATCAGTTTACTTTGGTTTAAATAAAAATTTAAGAAGGAGATTAGAGAAACTCTGGTTACAACTCTGACATGTAAAGAGCTTGATAGCCATCAAGCTAAGAAAACAGCTTTACAATAAGAAAACAGCTAAACAAACGGAAAATTGACAACTTTTCTTAGGCTTAACAGAGAATTCAGGTCACACAGCCAACCACCACCTCATAATCTGGTGAGAGAGACAGACACTGAGAATCATAACCAAGAACAGTTTACCTGGAGCAGAAGCCTCTGGAGCCACAAACTAATAGGAAGGCTTGTTTGGTAATTTTTTTTTTTTTTTCTGCTCTGATTCTTATTATTTATTTTCTTCTGCTTACTGTGTTTTTTTAAAAATTTATTTTGTTGGAGTATAGTTGTTTTACAATGTTGTACGAGCTTCAGGTGTACAGCAAAGTAAATCCATTACACATATACTTATACATATATCCCCTCTTTGTAAGATTCTTTTCCCATGCAGGCCATTACAGAGTACTGAGTAGAGTACCCTGTGCTATACACTAAGTCCTTATTAGTTATCTATTTTATATATAGTAGTTTGTGCATCTGAACCCCAATCTCCCAATTTATCCCTCCCCCCTTGCCCCCTGGTAACTGAAAGTTTTTCTACATCTGTGACTCTGTTTTGTAAATAAGTTATTTTGTACCCTATTTTTAGATTCCACATATAAGCAATATCATATGATATTTATCTTTCTCTGTCTGACTTACTTCACTAAGTATAACAATCTCTAGGTCCATCCATGTTGCTGCAAATGGCATTATTTTGTTCTATTTTGTGGCTTAGTAATATTCCATTGTATATGTGTACCACGTCTTCTTTATCCATTCCTCTGTTCATGGACATCTAGGTTGCTTCCATATCTTGGCTATTGTAAATAGTGATGCAATGAACATTGGGGTGCATGTATCTTGGGGTGCATGGTTTTCTCAGGGTATATGCCCAGTAATGGGATTGCTGGGTCATATGGTAGCTCTATTTTTAGTTTTTTAAGGAACCTCCATACTATTCTCCATAGTGTCTGTACCAATTTACATTCCCACCAACAGTGTAAGAAGGTTCCCTTTTCTCCACACCCTCTCCAGCATTTATGGTTTGTACACTTTTTGATGATGGCCATTCTGACTGGTGTGAAGTGTTACCTCACAGAAGTTTTGATTTGCATTTCTATAATAATTAGTGATGTTGAGCTTCTTTTCACATGCTTTTCAGCCATCTGTATGTCTTCTTTGGAGAAACGTCTATTTAGATCTTCTGCCCATTTTTTGATTGGGTTGTTTATTTTTTTGATATAGAGCTGCATGAGCTGTTTGTATATTTTGGAGATTAATCCCTTGTTAGTTGCTTTGTTTGCAAATATTTTCCCCATTCTGAGTGCTGTCTTTTCATTTTGTTTATGGTTTCCTTTACTATGCAAACGTTTTTAAATTTAATTAGGTCCCATTTGTTTATTTTTGTTTCTATTTTCATTACTCTCAGAGGTGGTTGGAAGATCTTGCTGCGATTTATGTCAAAGAGTGTTCTGCCTATGCTTTCCTCTCAGAATTTTATAGTGCCCAGCCTAACATTCAGGTCTTTAATCCATTTTGAGTTTATTTTTGTGTATGGTGTTAGGAAGTGTTCTAATTTCATTCTTTTACATGTAGCTGTTTGGTTTTCCTAGCACCATTTATTGAAAAGGCTGTATTTTCTCCATTGTATAGTCTTGTCTCCTTTGTCATAGAATAGGTGACCATAGATATGTGGGCTTATCTCTCGACTTTCTATCCTATTACGTTGACCTATATTTCTGTTTTTTGTGCCAGTACCATATTTTTTTTATTACAGTAGCTTTGTAGTATGGTCTGAAGTCAGGGAGCCTGATTCCTCCAACTCCGTTTTTCTTTCTCAAGATTGCTTTGGCTATTCGGGGTCTTTTGTGTTTTCATACAAATTGTAAATTTTTTTATTCTAGTTCTGTGGAAAATACCATTGATAATTTGATAGGATTGCATTGAATCTGTAGATGGCTTTGGGCAATATAGTCATTTTCACAGTGTTGATTCTTCCAATCCAAGAACCTGTTTTATCTCTCCATATGTTTGTGTCATCTGTGATTTCTTTCATCAGTATCTTATAGTCTTCTGAGTAAAGGTCTTTTGTCTCCTTAGGTAGGTTTATTCCTAGGTATTTTATTGTTTTTGATACACTGGTGAATGGGATCGTTTCTTTAATTTCTCTTTCTGATCTTCCATTTTTAGTGTATAGGAATGCAAGAATTTCTATGTATTAATTTTCTATCCTGCAACTTTACCAAATTCATTGATGAGCTCTAGTAGTTTCCTGGTGGCATCTTTAGGATTTTCTATGTATAGTATCATGTCATCTGCAAAGAGTGACAGTTTTACGTCTTCTTTTCCAGTTTGGATTCTTTTTATTTCTTTTTGTTCTCTGAATGCTGCGGCTAAGACTTCCAAAATTATGTTGAATAAAAGTGTGGTGAGTGGACATCCTTGTCTTTTTCCTGATCTTAGAGGAAATGCTTTCAGTATTTCACAGTTCAAAATGATGTTTGCTGTGAGTTTGTCATGTATGGCCTCTATTATATTGAGGTAGATTCCCTCTATACCCACTTTCTGGACAGTCTTTATCATAAATTGGTGTTGAATATTGTCAAAAGGTTTTTCTGCATCTATTGAGATGATCATATGGTTTTTATTCTTCAATTTGTTGATGTGGTGTATCACATTGATTGATTTGTGAATATTGAAGAATCCTTGCATCCCTGGGGTAAATCCCATTTGACTATGGTGTATGATCTTTTTAATGTGTTGTTGGTTTTTGTTTGCTAGTATTTATTGAGGATTTTTGCATCTATGTCCATCAGTGATATTGGCCTGTAACTTTTTGTGTGTGTGATATCTTTGTTTACTTTTGGTATCAGGGTGATGGTGACCTCTTAGAATGAGCTTTGGAGTGTTCCTTCCTCTGAAATTTTTTGGAAGAGATTCAGAAGGGTAGGTGTTTACTCTTCTCTAAATATTGGATAGAATTCCCTTTTGAAGCCTTTTGTTTGTTAGAAGATTTAAATCACAGGTTGAATTTCTATACTTGTGTATGGCCTGTTCATATTTTCTATTTCTCACTGGTTCAGTCTTAGAAGGTTGTACTCTTCTAATAATTTGTCCATTTCTTCTAAGGTATGCAGTTTATTGGTGTATAGTTGCTTGTAATAGTCTCTCATGATCCTTTGTATTTCTGTGGTGTCCGTATAAACTTCTCCTTTTTCATTTCTAATTTTATTGATTTGAGTCCGCTCCCTTTTTTCTTGATGAGTTTGGCTAAATGTTTATCAATTTTGTTTATCTTCTCAAGAACCAGCTTTTAGTTTCATTGATCTTTGCTATTGTTTCTTCGTCTCTATTTCATTTATTTCTGCTCTGATATTTATGTTTTCTTTTCTTCTCCTAACTTAGGGTTTTGTTTGTTCTTTTTTCTCTAGTTGCTTTAGGTGTACAGTTAGGTTGTTTATTTCACATTTGTCTTGTTTCTTGAGGTGAAATTGAATTGCTATAAACTTCCCCCTTAGAACTGCTTTTTCTTTGTCCCATAGGTCTTGGATCATTTGGTTTCATTGTCATTTGTCTCTAGGTTTTTTTGATTTCCTCTTTGATTTCTTCAGTGATCCATTGATTATTTATTAACCTATTGTTTAGCCTCCATGTGTTTGTGTTCTTTCAGGTTTTTTTCCCTGTAATTGATTTCTAATATTATAGCATTGTGGTCAGAAAAGATCCTTGATATGCTTTCAATTTTCTTAAATTTACTGAGGATTGATTTGTGGCCAAAGATGTGATCTATCCTGGAGAATGTTCCGTGTGCACTTGAGAAGAAAGTGTATTATGCTGCTTTCAGATGGAGCGTCTTATAAGTATCAGTTAAGTCTATCTGGTCTAATGTGTCATTTAAGACTTGTGTTTCTTTATTAATTTTCTGTCTGGATGATCTGTCACTTGGTGTAAGTGGGGTGTTAAAGTCCTCCATTATTATTGTTTCACTGTCAATTTCGCTTTTATAGCTGTTAGCATTTGCCTTATATATTGTGTTGCTCCTATGTTGGGTACATATGTATTTACAATTGTTATATCTACTTCTTGGATTGATCCCTTGATCATTATGTAGTGTCCTTCCTTGTCTCTTGTAGCAGTCTTCATATTAAAGTCTATTTTGTCTGATATAAATATTGCTACTCCAGCTTTCTTTTGATTTACATTTGCATGGAATGCCTTTTTCAACCCCCTAACTTTCAGTCTGTGTCTGTCCCTAGGTCTGAAATAGGTCTCTTGTAGACAGCATATATATAGGTCTTGTTTTTGTATCCATTCAGCCACTCTATGTCTTTTGGTTAGACTATGTCTTTTGGTTGTTTTGACTAATTGCTGGAAGTTAAATGTAGAGTAGTATGAGAGTGATCTCAGTCTTAAGGCGTCCCCACTCTTTCATGGGTTTTACCTCCAGGAACCCCACCAAGGTTTCAAGGTGAAAATCCAAGAAAAGTACCCTTGGGTTTTGGGCAGAGAGAGAGAAAATTAACCATTTTGAAATATGCCCAAAGTAGTCTCCATAACAAAAACCTGTTCTCCAAAGCAAATGACTTTACCAGACCCTTATCTACCTAGAAGACAGCAATTATCCAATTCAGCTCCCTCTAGACTTTGTCTTAGAGGAGGAAAAAAATGGCTGAGTTCATGGTTGAGGTGAGTCCTGAGTCTCAGCCTCTCAAAAGACTGACATTTAATCATAAGATCATAAAACACTTCTCCACCCACACATCTTACTACCATAACAACAGAGCTCCAGTATAATAGCAGTGGATTAACTGAACAAGTTGCAAGATGCAAGAATTTATTAAATAAGAAGTTCTTAGGAAAAGACAAAAGGGAAGTGAAAAAAGAGGACATTGTTGAAGCTTCTGACACATCCAGCTACAGTAAACATTAAACACAGCCCAGCTCCTAGCTAGATTAACACAAAACCTCACACAAAGGCTTATTTTCTGCCCAATACATTGTGTGGTTACAAAAAAAACCCAAAAAACAAAAACTGCAAGCCATGCTAAAGGCAAGCAAAACACAATCTGAACAGAAAACAAGCTTCCAAGTCAGACTCAGGTATGACACAGATTTTGGAATTATCAGGTACAGAATTTAAAATAACTTTGATTAATATGTTAAAACCTGTAATGGAACAAAATGGACAACTTGCAAGAAGAGATGAATAATGTAGGCAAAGAAATGAAAGCTCTAAGAAAGAATCAAAAGGAAGTGCTATAAATTGAGACTACCGTAACAGAAATAAAGAATGCCTTTAATGGGCTCATCAGTAGACTAGATATGGCTGAGAAAGGAATCAGTGAGCTTGAAGGTAAATCAATAGAAATCTCCCATGAAATAGAAGAGAAAAAAAGAAAAAAGAATGGAAAAAAACAGAATATCTAAGAACTGTGGGACAATTACAAAATATGTAACATACACATGACAGAAATACCAGAAAGAAAAGTGGAGAAAGAATCTGAAGAAATTCTTGAAATAATAATGGCAGACGATTTTTCAAAGTTAGTGACAAGCACCAAACCACAGATCCAGGAATCTCAGAGACTACCAAGAAGGAAACATACCAAAAAATCTACACCTAGCTATATCATATTCAAAATACAGATAACTGAAAAACAGGGGTGGGGGTGAGAGAGAGAGAGAGAGGAGTTTTGAAAGAGCTAGAGGAAAATAGTATCTTACCTATAGAGGGAAAAGGTAAGAGTTATATAAATTTCTTATCAGAAACCATGCAAGCAAGAAGATTTTTAGTGAAATATTTTAGTTGGTGGGAAAAAAAACCCCACCAACCTACAATGCTATACCTAGTGAATTTACCTTTCAAAAGTGAAGGAGAAATAGACTTTCTCAGACAACAAAAATAGAGAAAATTTGTTACCAGTACACCTGACAAGCAAGAAATGTAAAGAGTAGTTCTTCAGTTTTTAATCACTCTTTTATGCTGCCTCTTTTGTAATATATGCAAAAAAATCATTTGATAAGGTTAAGCATTTAGTTTAAACATACTAGAACACTAAGACTAGAAGAAAATTATTTTTTTACATAGAAAAGCTATGTTTATTAGAAATTTTCATATGTTAGATACATTTTGTTTTAATGTAAGGAGTAAGAAAGAACACTCCTTACCACTCCTCCTGTCCAACATTTATTCACTCATAGATACTTGTTTGTCATCCACTATATTCCACTCTCCTAGGCACCAGGGATGCAGCTGGAAAGAAAACAGACCAAAAAATTTTTTTAATAAATAGAAAGAAAGAAAGAAAATAATAAATGTCAGAAATTAATCTACATAAAGAAAGAAAGAGTATTAGAGAAGGAATAAAGATAAAATATTTCTATCTTTTTCATAAGTAATAAGGGTAACAATATATTGGGTGAATAAAGCATATGGATAAGTAAAATGAATGACAACAATGATAAAAGTGATGGGAGCAGAGAATTGGGGTTACTATGTTATATGGTATATGCACTATTCATGAATAGCATAGTGTTATTTGAAAACTGACTTAGATTAGTTGTAAATATATATTGAAAATGTTATGGCAATCACCACAGAAATGTCTTAAAGTAGCATAACTGATTATGCTAAGAGAGAATATAAAATAGAATAATATACAATGATTAATTAAAACCAGAGAAGGCAGAAAAAAAGAGGTGAAAATTTTAAAAAGAAATAAATAGCAAATGCAATGAATATAAAACAGTTAAAAACATGGTAGATATTAATCAGACTATAACAACAATCAGTTTGAATGTGAATAGTCTAAATATACCAGTTGAAAACATAGATGTTTAGAGTAGATAACTAAGGAAGACTTAATTATATGTTATCTACAATAAACTCACTTTAAATATAGACATGGGTTAAAAGTTATAAGGGAAGAGAGACATCATGCTAAAACTTAAGAAAGCAAAATTATTTATATTAATTTCAGACAAAGTAGATTTCAGAACAATGAAAATTATCAGAGATAAAGAAGGGTGTTTCATAATGATTAAAAGTTCAATTCTCCCAGAAGAATCTTTAAATCTTTAAACAATCCTTAAAATGCATGCACTTGATGACAAAGTATCAAAATACTTGAGGCAAAAGCTGAAAGAACTCCAATGAGAAGTAGACAAATCCAATATTATAATTGGATACTGAAATAGACAAATCCAGTATTATAGTTGGAGACTTCAACACCCCTCTTTCAGTAATTAATAAAGATCCAGCAGGCAGAAAATCAGTAAGGATATAGTTGAACTGGATAGCACCATTATGCAATTGGATATTGACATTTATAGAATACTTCATCTCACAACAGCATTATATACATTCTTCTAGAGCAAACATGGAACTAAAATAGAGCATATTCTGGGTCATAAAACACACCTTAACAAATTCAAAAGAATAGAAATCATATGTTGTCAGAACAATGGAATTAAACTAGAAATCAACAACAGAAAGCTTCAAATTCCCAAAATATTTTGAGAAAAATAATGCTTCTAAACTTAAAAAGTGGGTCAAAGAAGAAGTCTCAAAAAAGTTTAAAAATATTAGGACTAAATAAAAATAAAAATACATTTTATAAAAACTGGTGAGATGTGTGAAATCAGTGCTTAGAGTGAAATTTGTAACATCAAATACATGTATTAGGAAATAAGAAAAACCTAAAACAAATAATCTAAGCTTCCATCTTAGGTAACTAGAGAAATAGGAAACAAAAGAAAAGAAGTAGTAAAAATTAAAACAGAAATCAATGAAATTGAAAATAAGAAATCAACAGAGGAAGTCAATGAAATCAAAAGCTAGTTTAGTTTTCTAAAAGATCAATAAAATTGATAAACCACTACCCAGGATAAACAAGAAAGTAAGAGAGAATACAAAAATTACTAATATCAACAATGAATGGGGAATTTCCTGGGGAACTAAGATCCCGCACACCATGTGGCATGGCAAAGAAAGAAAAAGAAAAAACAGAAAACAAACAATGAATAAACAGTCATCACTATTGATCTCATGGAGAGTTAAGGATTAAAAAAATGAAAATATGAACAATTCAATCCCCCAAATTTGATACCTTAGTTGAAATGGATCAATTCCTTAAAAGATATCAATTACCAAAGTCCACACAAAGAGAAATATATTGTTTTACTGGGCCTATAACTACTAAAGAAGTTGAATTAATAATAAATAAACTTCCAAAAAAAAAAGACTCAAATGTTTTCACTGGTGAATATTACCAAACTTTGAGGAAGAAGTAAGGTAATTCTCTACATTCTCTTCCAGAAAATTGGAAACACTTCCTAACTTATTCTATAAAGCCAGCATTATACTAAATACCAAAATTAGATAAAGTCATTTAAAGAAAAGAAAACTATAGCTCAGTATCTCTTATGAACATAGATGCAAAAATTCTCAAAAAAATTAGCAAATTGAATCCAACAATGTATGAAAGAAATCATGTACCATGACTAAGAGGGATTTATTCCAGGTATGCAAGGCTGGTTCAAGATTTGAAAATCAATTTATATAAATAAATTTTATATAAAACTCCACATCAACAAGCTAAAGAAGAAAAACTCTATGATCATATCAATAAATGCAGAAGAAGGATTTGACAAAATCTAATACCCAAACATGATTTTTAAAAAATAACAGCAAACTAGGAATAGAGGGAAATTTCCTCAATTTGGTAAAGAACATCTACACAAAACCTAAAGCTAACATCACACTTAATGGTGAGAAACTAAATGTTTTCTCCATAATGTTAGGGTAAAAATCAAGAATGTCACTTCTTACACTCCTATGCAACATCATGCTGAACTCCTAGCTTATGTAATAAGACAAGAAGATAAAATTAAAGGTAGATGTATTAGCAAGGAATAAATAAAATTATTTGTGCATAGATGTCATAATTGTCTATGTGGAAAATCCTAAAAAGTTGATGAAACGAACTTGAACTAATAAGCAGTTATAGCAAGGTTACAAGATATAAAGTTAATATACAGAAGTCAATTGTTTTCCTCATACCAATAATGAACAATTGGAATTTGAAATTACAAACACAATACTATATACATAACATGAAAAAATAAAATATTTAGGTATAAATTTAACAAATTTTGTACAGGATCTACATATGGAAAACTACAATGAAAGAAATCAAATTTTTAAATAATTAAATAAACAAAATAAAATCTAAATAAATGGAGAGATATTTCATATTCATACACTGGCAGACTCAATATTAGTAAGATGTCAGTTCTTCCCAATTTAATCTATAGATTCAACACAGTCTTAATTAATATTCCAGGATGTACTTGGTGAATATTGACAAACCTATTCTAAAATTTATATGGAAACACAATAAACAACAACAATCAAAAAAAAACAAAAACAAAAACAAAAAACCAATAATAGTCAACACAACACTGAAAAAGAACAAAGTTGGAGGATAGACATTATCCAACTTCAGGACTTACCGTAAAACTACAGTGATAAAGACAGTGTGGTATTTGTGGAAGAATAGACAAATAGATCAGTGGAACAAAATGGAAAGCCCAGAAATAGAATCACACAAATATAGTCAAGTGATCTTTGACAAAGATACAAAGGTAATTCAATGAAGCAAAGGTAGTCTTTATGACAAATTGTGCTGGAACAATTGAACATCACTTTGCAAAACAAAAAACAAAAACCTAGGCAAAATGGATCATAGAAATAAATATAAAAATAAAACCTTAAGTGTGAAATCAAAGACACTAATGTCTAAGGTCTCTCTGAAAATCATCCTCATAGTACATGTTGGAGGAACACAAACTAAGAAGTTCTTCAATGTAGCAAATACCCCAGTATGACTCAACTGGTTCTGAGCCCTTCCAAACGCAATGTAGTTTCCAGAGAAGTCTCTGAAAGCACCAACTACATCTATGGTCACTTTTAGCTGCTATCCTAAAGCATCCTGGCCACTATCCAGAGTCTCTGCAGAAACTTATTAATGGACTCTATTGTCCTCTGCCACCAACACAGGACCCTCCATCATTCCCCAAGATGTAACCCTCCACTAGTGATCTCCTCACATAAATTATAATTTTCCAATAGGTAAAGACAACTTCCTTAGTGTTGGAAAGGTAATGACTGCAGGTAAGATGATTCATTACTTCAGGCATAACTGTACTTTCCCTTGGTTGTGTCTGGAAAGCTTCACAAACTTTAAAGGAAATAACATTGTTAGTTCTAACATGCCCCTTTCTCTGGTGTACCATCATGTCCTATATGCTTTTCACAGTCTCTGGCAGTTTGGGAGAGCATGATGAGGTTAGTTAGTGGGAATATTGGGCAGCTCTTGGTCACCATTCAGGGACAACTCATTATTTTTCCTCTTTTGTTGACCTGGATAAAGCCTCTCAAACTTTGGTACATAGATGATGCATATTCTCTGTAGTACAGCTGTCACTGGATTTGTCCCATGGAGGAATATGGTCTGTTGACATGAAATGAACAGACTGCCAGATAGCTCTCCAGGAAAGATGGGTTTTTTCAGGAGAAGGAGTCAAGATGGTGGAATAGGAGGACACGGAATTCGTCTCTCATCACAAGTACACCAAGAATACATCTACAAATGGGACAGTTCTCACAGAGCACCTGCTGAACATTAGAAGAAGACTTTGGACACCTAAAAGGACAAGAAAAATCCCCTCACAACTGGGTAGGACAAAAGTAAGAAAAAAAGGAAAGAGGAATCAAAAAAGGGACCAGCAACCCTGGCAGGAAGCTGAAGGTAAGGGGAGGTCCCCACACTCAGAAAAACTCCCTCACAGTGGGGAAATCAGCTGGGACAGAAAGGGACTATTGGGGGATCAATGGAGAATGCAGTGGATGGTCTGTGGAAAGCAGGACAAAGTAAGAACTGTGCACGTTGTCTGCGCCACAACTCTGCACACCCCAGCCTGAGTCATCAGTCTCTTGTTGCAGTGGGGGAGTGGGTGTTGGAAAATGGGGTTTGGAGCACAGACCCAGGGAGGGGACAGTTGTTGGCTGTGAAAAGCCAGCCTGAAGGGACAGGAGTAAGGAGATCCACAACCGGGAAAGTTTGCAGATAAAACCCTGGACACCATAGAAACAAAGCATCATTGCTGAGTGGTGCGCAAGGGGCAAGGCAGCCATTACAACCCCTTTCCCCACCTGCCAACTTCTTCAGCCACTGTGGGCACTGGGAGGCACACTCATCTGAGTAGGCTCGCCTGCCCCTAAAGCCAAGGCCTCCTCCACCCGCGTAGGCTCCGGGATCCTGAGTGCTGCCTGCCCATCCCAAAGCCTCCTCGGGAACCAGCCCTGGGCACACCTGCCTGACATGGGAATCCACCAATGTTGGCAGGGACTGAATGCTTAAGCATGGGGTTAAGGGAGCAGATCCAGGGAGAGAATCACTGTTGGCTGCACAGATTCAGCAGAGGGGAAACGAGTGAGGGGATACATGGCTGGGAATACCCCTGGAGGAAATGTGGTCTGCCTGGGAAATGAAACGCCATTGTTGAGTGGTGTGCAAGGGTCAGAGCCGCCACTGCCCTCACACACCAGTTCCTGTTTCTGTGGGCATTGGGAGGGACTCCTACTAGAGAAGGTGCTCCAGTCTTTTGCAACTCTCTGCCGGTCCCCGCCACTGCAGGAAATTCACGCATACTGCAATTGTTTCTGCTGTACCCCTCCCAGCCTGAGGGAATAAGTGTGCCCCAATCAGCTGCTGCTTTCACTCACTCTCATCTGCGTGGGGAACAGACGCCTCAGGGTGGCACACACAAAGAAGTGGAGCCCAAATCAAAGCTGAATCCTGGGGCAGGGCAACTAAGGAAGAGAAACAGAAATCTCTTCATGTACCTGCACAAGCCATGGATTAAATTCCCACGATTGGCTTGGTAAATCCTACATCTGTGAAATATTTGAATAGACAATGAGTGTTCCCACAACTGATACCAGTCTAGCTTTAGCAGTGGTGGACTTTAGGAGCAAGTACACATGGGACTTGGGCCAGGTCAGAGTCTGAGCTGGCCTCACAGTGCCCACGGCAGGTTGAGAGACCTACCTAGAGGCACTGGAGATCTTCCTGGGAAGGCAGGTATTGGCTGTGGCTCACTGTGGAAGCAAGGACACTGACACAGGAGGGCCCAGGGAAATATTCTTATTACTATTATTCCTATTTTTGTTTGCTTCATTTTGTTCAGATATTGGTGGTGTCCTTTTTATTATTTTTTAATTATTAATTTTAATATATCTTTTTAATTTTTCTATTTTTACTTTACTTTTTTATAGTTTTGTGTTTTTCCCTTGTTTCTGTTCTTTTTTAATGTAATTTTTTTCTGTTTTTGATTTTTTTGTGTGTTTATATTTTCTTTGCTTTTCTGTTTGCTTTTTGTTCTTGTTTTATTTTTCATTTTTTGTTTTTGTTAGTTTCACCTTTATTGATTATTCTTATTTTTTAGTTCTTTTGTTTGTTCTTCTGGGGTTTTTTTGTTTTTTTTCTTTTTATTTTCTGTCTGCTTCTTTGTTTCTTTTAGTTTGGTTTTATTGTTATCATTTGTCTTGGATTTGGTATGTTTGTTTGTTTGTTTCTTTCTTCTTTTGTGTGTGTGTGTATGTTGAGTCATGGTTGTTGCTCTTTGCTTTTGTTTTGCTATTTGCCTTGGGTTTTGTCTGTTTGTTTTATTTTCCCTTTTGTTTTCTTTTTTCTTGTTTGTTTCTTTTTTCTCTGGCCACACTATGCAGCTTGTGGGCTCTTGGTTCCCTGGCGAGGGGTTGAGCTTGGGCATCTGGGGTGTGAGCACTGATTCCAGATGCTGGACCACCAGAGAATTCCCAGGCCCAGGGAATATTAATCAGCATGCACTCTACTAGAGGTATCCATATTGACACCAACACCCAGCTCCACCAAGCTGCCTGCAGGCACCAGTGTTGGACACCTCATGTCAAACAAACAGCAGGACAGGAACACAGCCCCACCCATCAGCAGACAGGCTGCCTAAAGTCGCACTAAGCTCACAGACACCCCAAAACACACCACCTGACACAGCTCTGCCTATCAGAGTGAAAAGATTCAGCTCTACCCACCAGAGCACAGGCATTACTCCCTCCCACCAGGAAGCCTACACAAGCCCCTGGACCAACCTCACCCACCAGGGGGCAGACAACAGAAGCAAGAAGAACCATGACCCTGCAGTCTGCAGAAAGGAATCCATAAACACAGTAAGTTAGACACAATGAGACAACAGAGAACTATGTTGCAGACGAAGGAGCAAGGTAAAATCCTACAAGACCAAATAAATGAAGAGGAAATAAGCAATCTAACTGAAAAAGAATTCAGAGTAATGATAGTAAATATGATCAAAAATCTTGGAAATAGAATGGAGGAACGGACTGAGAGAATACAAGAAATGTTTAACAATGACCTAGAAGAACTAAAGAACAAACAATCAGTGATGAACAACACAATAAGTGAAATGAAAAATACACTAGAAGGAATCAAAAGCAGAATAACTGAGACAGAAGAACAGATAAGTGAGCTGGAAGATAAAATGGTGGAAATAACTGCCATGGAGCAAAATAAAGAAAAAAAGAAGGAAAAGAAATGAGGACAGTCTCAGAGACCTCTGGAACAACAATAAACACACCAGCATTTGAATTATAGGGGTTCCAGAAGAAGAGAAAGGGAAAGTGTCTGAGAAAATATTTGAAGAGATTATAGTTGAAAACCTCCCTAACATGGGAAAGGAAATAGTCAATCAAGTCCAGAAAGTGCAGAGAGGAGAAGCATGCCAAAACACATATTAATCAAACTATCAAAAATTAAATACAAAGAAAAAATATTAAAAGCTGCAAGGGAAAAGCAACAAATAAAATATAAAGGAATCCCCATAATGTTAACAGCTGATTTTTCAGCAGATTTTCTGCAGACCACAAGAGAGTGGCAGGACATATTTAAAGTGATAAAAGAGAAAAACCTACAACCAAAATAACTCTATGCAGCAAGGATCTCATTCAGATTCGAAAGTGAAATCAAAAGTTTAACAGACAAGCAAAAGGTAAGAGAATTCGGCACCACCAAATCAGCTTTATCACACATGCTAAAGGAAACTTCTCTAAGAGGGAAACACAACGAAAGAAAAAGACCTACAAAAACAAACCCAAAACAATTGAGAAAATGGTAATAGGAACATACACATCAATAATTACCTTAACATGAATGGATTAAATGCTCCAAACAAAAGACACAGGCTCACTGAATGGATACAAAAACAAGACCCATATATATGCTGTCTACAAGAGACCCACTTCAGACTAGGGACACATACACACTGAAAGTGAGGGTATTGAAAAAGGTATTCCATGTAAATGTAAATCAAAAGAAAGCTGGAGTACCAATATTCATATCAGACAAAATAGACTTTAAAATGAAGACTGTTCCAAGAGACAAGGAAAGGCACTACATAATGATGAGGGATCAATCCAAGAAGAAGATATAACAATTCTAAATATTTATGCACTCAATGTAGGAGCACCTCAATACGTAAGGCAATAATAAAAGCCATAAAAGGGGATATTGACAGTAACACAGTAATAGTGGGGGATCTTAACACTCCATTTACACCAATGGACAGATCATCCAGGAAGAAAATTAATAAGGAAACACAAACCTTAAATGACACATTAGACCAGATAGACATAATTGATATTTATAGGATATTCCATCTGAAAGCAGCAGAATACATATTCTTCTCAAGTTCACATGGAATATTCTCTAGGGTAGATCACATCTTGGGTCACAAATCAAGCTTCAGTAATATTAAGAAAACTGAAATCATATCAAGCATCTTTCCTGACCACAATGTTATGAGATTAGAAATAAATTACAGAAAAATAAAACTGTAAAAAACACAAACACATGGACGCTAAACAATATGCTACTAAATAACCAAGAGATCACTGAAGAAATCAAAGAGGAAATTTAAAAATACCTAGAAACAAATGACAATGAAGACATGAAGACCCAAAACCTATGGGATACAGCAGGCAGTTCTAAGAGAGAAATTTATGGCAATACAATCCTACCTCAAGAAACAAGAAAACTCTCAAATAAACAAACTAACCTTACACCTAAAGCAACTAGAGAAAGAAGAACAAACAAAACCCAAAATTAGTAGAAGGAAAGAAGTCATAAATATCAGAGCAGAAATAATGAAATAGAGATGAAGAAAACAATAGCAAAGATCAATGAAACTAAAAACAAGTTCTTTGAGAAGATAAACAAGATTGATAAGCCCTTAGACAGAATCATTGAGAAAAAATGGCAGACTACTCAAATCAATAATATGAGAAATAAAAAAGGTGAAGTTACAACAGACACTGCAGAAATACAAAGGATCATAAAAGACTACTACAAGCAACTATATGTCAATAAACTGGACAGCCTGGAAGAAATGGACAAATTCTCAGAGAAGTACAACCTTCCAAGACTGAAACAGGAAGAAACAGAAAATATGAGCAGATCAATCACAACTGATGAAATTGAAACTGTGATTTAAAAAATCTTCATACAAACAGAAGTCCAGGACCAGATGGCTTCCCAGGTGAATACTATCAAACATTTAGAGAAGAGCTAACACCCATCCTTCTCAAACTCTTCCAAAAAATTGCAGAGGGAGGAATGCCCCCAAACTCTTTCTACGAAGCCACTGTCACCTTGATACCAAAACCAAACATACCACAAAAAAAGAAAATTACAGGGAAATATCACTGATGAATATAGATGCAAAAATCCTCAATAAAATACTAGCAAACAGAATCCAACAACACATTAAAAGTATCATATGCCATGATCAAGTGGGATTTATTCCAGGGATACAAGGATTCTTCAATATACACAAATCAAGCAATGTGATATACCATATTAATAAATTAAAGAATAAAAACCATATCATCTCAATAGATGCATAAAAAGCTTTTGACAAAATTCAACACCTATTTATGATAAAAACTGCCCAGAAAGTGGCCATAGAGGGAACTTCCCTCAACATAATAAAGGCCATATATGACAAACTCACAGCAAACATTATTCTCAATGGTGAAAACTAAAAGCATTTCCTCCAAGATCAGGAACAAGACAATGGTGTCCATTCTCTCCACTATTATTCAATATAATTTGGAAGTTTTAGCCATGGCAATCAGAGAAGAAAAAGAAATGAAAGAATACAAACTGGAAAAGAAGAAGTAAAACTGTCACTGTTTGCAGATGACATGATACTATACATAGAAAATCCTAAAGATGCCACCAGAAAACTACTAGAACTAATCAATGAACTTGGTAAGATTGCAGGATAGAAAATTAATACACAGAAATGTCTTGCATTTCTGTACACAAACAATGTAAGATCAGAAAGAAAAAGTAAGGAAAAATCTCATTTAACATTGCATCAAAAACAATAAAATAGCTAGGAATGCACCTACCTGAGGAGGCAAAAGACCTGTACTCAGAAAACTATAAGACACTGGTGAAAGAAATCAAAGAAAACACAAACAGATGGAGAGACATACTATGTTCTTGGATTGGAAGAATCAATACTGTGAAAATGACTATACTACCCAAAGCAATCTACAGATTCAATGCAATCCTTATCAAATTACCAATGGCATTTTTCACAAAACTAGAACAAAAAATTTTACAATTTGTATAGAAATACAAAAGACTTCCAATAGCCAAAGCAATCTTGAGAAAGAAAAATGAAGTTGGAGGAATGTAAGGCTGGACACTATAAAACTCTTACAGGAAAACATAGGGAGAACACTCTTTGACATAAATCGTAGCAAGATCTTTTTGACCTGCCTCCTAGAGTAATGAGAATAAAAACAAAAATAAGCGAATGGGACCTAATTAAACTGAAAAGCTTTTGCACAGCAAAGGAAACCAGAAACAAGATGAAAAGACAAACCTCAGAATGGGAGAAAATATTTGCAAAAGAAGTAACTGACAAATGATTAATCTCCAAAATATATGAACAGCTCATGCAGCTCAATATCACAAATAAATAAATAAATAAATAAATAAAACACCCAATCAAAAACAGTTTGAAGACCTAAAAAGACATTTCTCCAAAGAAGACATAGAGATGGCCAACAAACACATGAAAAGATGCTTAACATCACTAATTATTAGAGAAATGTAAATCAAAACTAAAATGAGGTATCACTTCACTCACACCAGTCAGAAAGGCCAACGTGAAAAAATCTACAAATAAATGCTGGAGAGGGTGTGGAGAAAAGGGAAGCCTCTTGCACTGTTGGTGGGAATGTAAATTGATACAGCCACTATGGAGTACAGTATGGATGTTCCTTAAATAATTAAAAATAGAGCTACCATATGACCCAGCAATCCCACTCCTGGACATATACCCAGAGAAAACCATAATTCAAAAAGACACATGCACCCCAATGTTCATTGCAGCACTATTTACAACAGCCAGGACATGGAAGAAAACTAAATGCCCATTGGCAGATGAATGGATAAAGAAGATGTGGTACATATATACAATGGAATGTTACTCAGACATAAAAGGGAATGAAATTGGGTCATTTGTAGAGACGTGGATGGACCTAGAGACTGTCATGCAGAGTGAAGTAAGTCAGAAAGAGAAAAACAAATATCATATATTAATGCATATATGTGGAATCTAGAAAAATGGTATAAATGATCATATTTGCAATGCAGAAATAGAGACGTAGAGATCAAATGTATGGATACCAAGGGTGTAAGTGGGGGGATGGGAAGATTTGGGAAATTGGGATTGACATATATAAGCTATTGATACTATGTATAAAATAGATTACTAATAAGAACCTACTGTATAGCACAGAGAACTCTCCTCAGTGCTCTGCGGTAACCTAAATGGGAAGGAAATACAAAAAGAGAAGATATATGTATACATATAGCTGATTCATTTTGCTGTACAGTAGAAACTAACACAACATTGTAAAGCAACTATATTCCAATAAAAATTAATTTTAAGAAAATAATTTTTTCAAAAAGATGGGTTTATTCAGGATCAGCAGAGAATTGCAATTCAAGGTCTACAACAATTGGGAGCCACATACAAGTTCCCGCACAGAAAGGTGGGGAGAACACATTTACAGAGAGGAAAAGGAAGTTGAGAGAGCTGTAGTAAACATAAAGACCATGGTTTTTTATTGGCTGAGTCGTTGCCAAGAAAGAAATAAGTCTTTCTTCTTCCTCTTGGTCTCTGCTATTGTCACAGAGCGTGAAAGCTCCCCCTTCTGCTCTCCCGACTCTATTGAATTGAGGTTTCTGTTCATTAACTTTTTAAATTTCTCCCTTTCCTCAAGACCTTTCTCTTTATCTTATTGATCAAGAGTCAGTTTTTCTGGTTTCAGTGACTTTTTGTCCCTCAACACCAGGAAGGACCTTTCCTGGGTGTAGTGTCTCATGTCAGAGGGAAAGTGCACATGTCGGAAATCTACTGAGGTTACATTTGAGTAACAAGGAGAGGTAAGAGGGAGAACTCTCTGGCACTTTTTATCTAAAGTCCATATGTTATTAAGATCAAAGATCAATGTCTAACTAGAGATCATGTGAAGTGCTATGTCACCATCAAAGATCTGGTGACTGGCCCAGATATTTTGGGAAAGCCATGTCATCAGATGTCATCTGCTTTATTTCTGGATACTGTTTGCTTTCAGGTCACCAGATGATGTGCAGGTCCATTTAGGGTTCAGTACTTTCTTTAGGAATGTCATCTGAATACAAGTAACTACTCCTTGTAGTTTGGTGGCACAAGGGTTGGTTAGAAGCACCTGATCGGGGCCTCTCCAGCAAGACTGAAGAGACTTCTGGAGGTGCCTTTTCCAATAGACAAAATCTCCAAATTGCAAGATGCGATGCTTAGGGTCTTTATTTCCCAAGGGTGAACTGTGAAAAGATTATTCTGCCAAAGCATGTTACTTATAATAGAAGCAATAAGGCCTCTGCAGTATTGGAGTATCTCTCAACTTATCAGTTGTGGGGCAAAAAAGTAGAAGACAAGTGCATTTGACATCCTGTGACTATCTCAAAGGGTGAGAGTTTATGAGGTCCAAAAGAGATGGATCTGAGATTTGGAAGGACCAATAGCAATGTTTTTGGAGAGGTATTTGAAGGGCCTCTACAAATTTTGCCAATTGAGTCTTAATAATGCCTTCAGTGCATTTGACTAAACTAGAGGATTGAGGGTGTTAAGCACAGTGAAAATATTATAAAACCAACCAAACAGTTCACAATTGTCAAAGTACCTGACTGGTAAAATGGTTCCTTGATCACTATGAAGTTCAAGAAGAGTTTCCCAGGTAGGGATAATCGTTTCCAAAAAGACTTTAGCTACAGACAAGGCAGTAGTCTGTCTGCAAGGGAAGGCTTCAATCCAGTGTGAAAACATTTGCCATACCTCAAATAATCCATTAGGCAGTTAAAAATGTCTGGGTGCAGTATGGACAGTCTTTCCAAGGTTATCATGAAACAAGTGGGACATGTAAGTTAGGCAATTTTGGGGGCTTCATTAATGTTTCTCCATCAATATTGATTCATGAATGCAATCATTTTTTCAGTAGACCAATGGTTTAATGCATGTAAAATGGTGAGGATTGGGAATTTCAGAGTCTCTGGTAAGACTAGGTTGTCGTTTGGTATAAACCAGGGCTTTCTCTTTTTTATCAAGCCAACAATTGTTGAATTTCCAATTTTGTTTTTCCTTTTATGAGACCAATTTTTGGGCTCCTCTGGCCAGTTTTCCTAAGTTATCATTTGGGGAAATATTCCTTTTGACAATACAGTGGTTTGGCTGCTCCTGGTCCCTTTAAGTGTAGCATTCCTTGTGGAAATATCAGCGAGGTGATTTCCTTTAGCTTCTAGAGAATCAAGTTTAAAATGGCCCAGAATCCTAATAATAGCTAAAACAGCAGGTAATATTATGACACCCAATAATTCCTGAACATAAGGATCATTTAAAATTTTACTTCCACTGGAAGTAAGAAAGCCACATTGCGTCCACAACTATCTGAAATCATGAGCTTCTCTGAAAGCATATTTACTAAAAGTATAAATATTGGCAGTTTTATCCTTGGCTAAAGTACAAGCCTGCTAAAGAGCATATAATTCAGCCTGTTGGGCTGACGTAGCCATAGGTAAAGATGCCTTAGCAATGTCAAAAGGAGTTGCAATAGCTTACCCAGCACAATATTTGCCATTGTCACCTTTTAAGTAAAAGCCATTGGTGAACCATGAGAAGTCAGCATTACGCAGAAGAATTTCCTTTAGATCATCACAAGAAGTCAGGACTTGATCTTTCAGTGTTGTGCAACAGCGAGGGATTTCATCAGTGACAGAGGGAGAAGAGTAGTAGAATTAAGGTTATTACAACATAAAAGAGATAAGTGAGAAGCAGTTAACAAAAGAACTTCATAGAAAGTGAAGCAACTAGCTGAGAAATGTTGAATGTAATGAGAATTCAGGAGAACTTCTACTGCACGAGGTACAAAAATTGTTAAAGGGGATCCCACAACAATTTTCTTGGTAGTCTTAACCAAAAAGGCTGTGAACATGATGTTTCTAAGGCAAGGGGGGGTATCCCTGTGTGACAGGTCCAGTTGCTGGCTATAATACTCTATGGTTGATGGTGGGCACTATGTTTTTGAGTGAGCACCCCAAGGGCATTCCCTTCTTTTTCATATACAAAAAGGAAAAAGAGAATCTCAAAATTGGAATGCCCAAGGGCAGATGAGCTCATCAAACTGTCCCTTAAGATCTTAAAAGTTGTCTGGTTCAAATTAAGCCAGGGTTTTTATTGCTGAGTAAAACATATGGAGGTTTGGCAAAAGAGAGAAATTTGGAAGGCAGTTTTGGCGATAAACAACCAGCCCAAGAAAACCTCGCATTTAGAGCTTAGTTTGGGGAAACTTGGGACACCATGAAGTCTATCTGGATCTAGGTGTGGCCCTTCTTTTGATAACAAATACCTTAAATATCAAACCAGAGTTCAGGCAAACTGCAATTTTTCCTTGATGATTTTATGTTCCTTTAAGGATAAAATCTAGCATGTAGATATTGTCTTTCTGTGAGGAGGCATGAGAAGGAAAGCAAAGAAGGAAATCATCCACCTACTTAAACACAGTAGAATCTCTAGGGAACTTTATAACATCCAGATCAGCATTAAAGATTTGTGAGAAATAGAACGACTTTCAGTAAACCCCTGAAGCATTACTGTATGGGTGAATTGGTTTTTCCAAGTGAAGGCAAAGAGGTATTGGCTAGCTTCATCAACTGGAATACTGAAGAATGCACTGCATAAATCAATTACAATAAAGAATCTACTTCTGGTAGGAATGGATGTTAGTAATGTATGGGGCTAGGAACAACACAGTATCGAGGGACAACATGTTATTTATTTCTCGGAGGTCCTAGACAATCCTCCACACTCAGTCTTTAGGTTTTCTCATTGGTAAAATGGGAGTGTTACAGGGGCTAGTACAAGGGACCAATGAGGCCTTGAGCCTTGTAATATATTTTTTATGTGTTTTATGCCTTAGGCTTCTTTACTTATAGGGTATCAGTTAATTCTGGGAAGGGGTTTTGAGGGATCTACTTAAATCTTGATGGAAAGTGCACTGGGAATTTCAGCAACATCAACTTCCTTTGCCCATAAGGAAGGTGGTAGTTAATTCAATGGGGGTAAATAATCAATGTTTCTAGAATCAGCCCTAGTACCAACAGAGAACAAACAAAAGATGTCAATGGATCATTTAATTCACCTGGTTGGTTACTTTTATGACTACTGTCAAATTCTAGAATTGTTCCCCCCTTGTGAGAAAAAAATTTCAGCATGATACTTTTCTGAGAAGTATCTTGGCCTAAAAATGGGTGGTGCAGAAGGACTAAGGAAAAAAGGGTGTATATCTCTCAAAGGGCCTAATCAAAAAGGTAGTGATTGCCCAAGCCTGATAGTATAAGTTAGCTGGATGATCTTCCAGTTTTAATTCTAGAGACCTTTAAGGGTTTAACCCAATTAGTGGTTTTCATCCAGTGCTAGGCCTGGCCTTACCAACAAGCATATAAACTAGCTGATATAAGTCAGAGAAACCAGTTGATAAATTTGAATGACTATATTAAACTGTTCAGCAAATCTGTGAGAATATTTGATAACTTTGAAAAACTCTTTGACTATGGCTCACAGTTAAGCTTACTCAGGGAGTAAAACAAATTAAGGGTTTAGCTTCTGGATCCTCAGAAAGCTTCACTTTAAAGGAGACATGTTCTGATAAGTTCAGTGGAAAAGGGAGTGGGGAGAGTTTCAGTGAAAAAGGCAAGTTCAGTGAGAGAATTAGTTTGGGGAAGCTGAGTGTATGGAAGAGATGTCGGCAGCATAAAGAGGAAGAAGAAAGAAGGATCTGAAGCACAAAGAGCCAAGGGAGAAGAGCTTGAGGCTTCAGGAGCCATTTTATCTTTCTTTAATCTTCTATTTATCTCAGTTAAACTTAAAATCCTATTTTGCAGAGAGGCAAATTTAGACTCCTGATAACATTGGGAGGACTCAAAATACCAAACAAAATAAGCATTCCACTGAGTTCTGGAAGTTTTTGAGTATTGTAGTCTAATTTTCAATTTTAAGAAAATTAAGTTTGGGGATTTCGAAAGTTCCCCATAATGGCCGTCGATATTCTAAATTGCCTTTGGTCAGGTCAGTTAGTTCAGTTAGAAATACACAAAGGAACGTTCTCAGTTGTTAAACATAAAACCAGCTGGAGGCACCCTCAAAATACCTAGATAACTGAGATTCCATTTCTCAGAGGTCTTTTCCTAGAGTAAAAGATCAATTTTTAAACAGCTCATACATCTCAATGCAAACCACTTGCAACCCTAAATACCAGCCAATTCTTAAAAAGCAGCTTGGTCCCAGAGGAGCCAGGCCAAAGGCTTTTTCAGTTGTTTTCCAGAGAATAGCCTCTTTCAAAGGAATAGGCTAAAGGCTGAAAGACCAGCACAGTTTCAATGAAACAGCCTGGTTCCCAAAGGAATGGGCTGAAGGTGTTTTCACCCAGCTTCAGTTGGAACAGTTTGATCTCAAAATCAGATCAATGTACCAAATTAGTGCTTGCATACAGAACAAGGCCTTAGCCTGAAAGGTGAAAATTTTAAAAAGATCTCAAATAAAACCTGGAGAGTTTCACCAATAAGTGACTATGAATGATGTTTTCCTTAACAATTAAAGAAATATGAAAAAAGAAAAATTGGAGAGCTTCAAATGGAAAGAGGGCATGAGCTCAGATCCAGGAGAAAGACCTACCTCCAAACTCCAGGGTCAGTGAGAAAAGCAGTAAGCAACAATGGGTTCAATTGCGGGTACCACCAGTCCCAGTCCCAGAGTCGTTGGGGGTCTTCTCTGGTCCCTATATGGGCTACAAAAATACTGACCTGAATAGACTCCCAGAGATTTTTTTAGCAAATTGGATCATGTGCAAGTTCCTGCATGGCAAGGGAAGAAGAATGCTTTTATAGAGAGGAAAAGGAATTTGGGAGGGCTATAATAAACAAAGAGTCCATGGCTTTTCATTGGCTGAGTCCAGCTTAGTGTGGGCACATTTTTTAAAAAAGAAGTTTGTGCCAAAGTGCCATGGTATTTCAATATTTTATTAAAAATTAATATAACGTTCAAAAATTCAGAATAAATATGATTTAAACACATAGAAGACATGCAAAGCTCTTTGGTCTCATTTATTTATTTATTTATTCATTCATTCACTCATTTATTCATTTATACTTACAAGATATAATTAAGCCCTAATCATTTCCAGATTAAAAGCCAAGTGCCCATCATTTTCAGCTGTATAAATCATTTTCTTATGTGTGTTTCTGCCTGAGAAAGGTAAAATCTATTTTATAGTTCCAACCGAGCTGATGAGTTTATTGACATTTCTGACAGGTAAAATACATGTTGCCTTTTTCTTTTTTGTATTTGTTTCACTTAAACGTAGCAAATAATTTGTTTAAGAGACCTACTTTTAAAACTTAAACCTCCCAGTTATTTTGACTAGGCAAGTGTAGAAAATATTTAGCAAATCATTAATTATTTTATAATCATTCTACCAAATAGTACATTATAAGAAGTCATAAACTAGAATTAATACAATGTTATCAAATTCTTCTGAGAATGCTATTTTTTTGAGAATGGGCAACCACCCACTACATTATTAAGTTTATAATCTAAACACAGAGACACTGCAGAGTTCATATCCTTGATTTAATGACAGAAAATGTATTCCCTCAAATAATGTTAAACTCTAAACTGCAATAGCTAATTTTCCAAATTCAGGTCCCATAACAAACTTGCTGTATTGACACTGTGAATATAAAATAACAAAATGGATTTTTTTAAAAAGCACATCAGAATGTGTGCATCCAAATACGTGTCACCACTCAAAATAGTCATCTTGAGACATTTTCAATTTATTAAAGAATGTTACTATTCCTCCAAACATTTATTATGGTAGTAATAGAGATAATTCTCTGGGTTTTTGAGAAAGACTTCAGAGAGAAGTCTTAGCATGTATGCATGGTCTCAAAGGATAAATAAATGTTTTCTCATGCACACAAATGACACATACAAAATAGAATTACAGAGAGAAAGATTGGTCCTCTAAAATTTCAGTGGTTTGGCGAGACTGTGTGAGAGTAGGGGTGAAAAGCTGAGGGAGATGGGCTCAAGAAGTAAGCAAAGGCAAGGTCACTGAAGTCCTTGTATATCATGCAAAGAAATTTGGAACTAACCCTACACATAAGATGGTAGCACAATGGAATTTGTCTTTTAAACAGATATTCTGGTCATAATATGGAAGACAGATTAAAGAAGTTTGAGGCTGTAGGAAAGATCAGTTAAAAAACAAGTGAGAGCTAAATTTAAATTACTACTGTAAGAATGAGGCTTGATTTGAGAACTATTTAGAAGGTAGAACTGATGAGAGTAAGTGACATGTTACACAAAGACTCTGATGGAGATGGAGTATAGGATGACTCTGAGGTTCCTGGCTTTGTGTGATTGGGTGAATAGTGGTAATATCAGCTAGATAAAGGAAAACAAAAAAAACAGGTCATATGTAAGAGAAATGTATTCAAATTTGAACATGTTGAGCTCTATTTATATGTGAAATTTTCCAGCAGAGTCTGATTTCAAGAGACTGATCCAGCCTTGTTATATGAATATCTGAGTAATGAGGATATATGTGGTAAAGAAAACCATGAAACAGACGAATTCACCTCCAAATCATAATAGATAAACAGAAAGGAGAACCAAGATGGCATTGAAAGAGAATGATAGTACTGCAAAGCAGACAAAGAAGTAAATAGTCAATGAGTAGGAGGAGACTTAGCAGTATTATGTCTTAAAAGCCAAAGGATAATGTCTCAAGAAAAAGGAAGTGATAAGTAGTAACAATTATTAAGCAATGTGTTATGTGTTTCCTTCTATGTCATGTTATTTGATTCTCAAAATATGCCTCTAAAGCAAGTGTTTCCCATGTTGCAGGTGAATGAAGTAGGTTCAGCTCCCTAAGGTTAACAGTTAAGTTGTGGAATTAAGATTTGGACTAATGTCTGCCTGTCTCAAGGACACATAAATGCTGCCAATAGCATTATAACAACAGAAAGAGGGAGATGTACATTTTATGTAATATTAGGGAATAATCAGTGGAGTTACCAGAAGTAAATCCAGTAAACGCTGATTTCACCTTGAAAAGTCTTCATTTATGGGTTTTAGTGAAAGGAGATTTCAGGGAAGGGAAATTTTCCCCCAAAGTTACAGGGACTTGATCTTGTTGATGAAAACCAATGTAAAAGAAGAAGTCATCAGACTATACTACAAAGCTACAGTCATCAAAACAGTATGACACTGGCACAAAAGCAGAAATAGAGATGAATGGAACAGGATAGAAAGCCCAGAAATAAACCCATGCACCTGGTCGATTAATCTATGACAAAGGAGGCAACAATATACAATGGCGAAAAACAGCCTCTTCAATAAGTGGTGCTGGGAAAACTGGACAGCTACATGTAAAAGAATGAAATTAGATCATTCTCTAACACCAAACACAAAAATAAACTCAAAATGGATCAAAGACCTAAATGTAAGGCTGACACTATAAAATTCCTAGAGGAAAACATAGGGAGAACACTCTCTGACATAAATCACAGCAAGATCTTTTCTGATCCACCTCTGAGAGTAATGAAAATAAAAACAAAAATAAACAAATGGGACCTAATTAAACTTAAAAGCTTCTGCACAGCAAAGAAAATCATAAACAAAACAAAAAGACAACCTACAAAATGGGAGAAAACATTTGCAAACAAAGTGACCAACAAGGGATTACTCTCCAAATTACACAAACAGCTCATGCAGCTCTATTTCAAAATAAAAAACCAAACAACCCAATCCAAAAATGGGCAGAAGATCTAAATAGATGTTTCTACAAACACATACAGGTGGCCAAAAAGCACATGAAAAGATGCTCAACATCACTAATTATCAGAGAAATGCAAATCAAAACTAAAATGAGGTATCACCTCACATCAGTCAGAATGGCCATCATCAAAATGTGTACAAAAAATAAATGCTGGAGAGGATGTGGAGAAAAGGGGACCCTCCTGCACTGTTGGTGGTAATGTAAATTGGTACAGCCACTATGGAGAACAGTATGGAGGTTCCTTAAAAAACTAAAAATAGAGCTATCATATAATCCAGCAATCCTACTGGAATATACCCAGAGAAAACCATGCACCCCAAGATACATGCAGCCCAGTGTTCATTGCAGCACTATTTACAATAGCCAGGATATGGAAGCAACCTAGATGTCCATCAACAGAGGAATGGATAAAGAAGATGTGGTACATATATACAAAGGAGTATTACTCAGCCATGAAAAAGAATGAAATAATGACATTTGCAGCCAACATGGATGGACCTAGGGATTATCATAATAAGTGAAGTAAGTCAGACAGAGAAAGACAAATATCATATGATAGCATTCATATGTGGAATCTAATTTTAAAGAAAATGAAACAAATGAATTTATTTACAAAACAGGTATAGACTTACAGATATTGAAAACAAACATGTTTACCAAAGGGGACAGGTAGGGTGGAGGGATTACATCAGGAGCTTGGGATTAACATACACACACTACTATATATAAGATAGGTAACCAGCAAGGACTTACTGTATAGCACAGGGAAATCTACTCAATATTCTGTGATAACCTATATGAGAAAAGAATCTGAAAAAGAATGAATATATGTATATGTATAACTGAAATTACATTGCTGAATACCTGAAACTAACACAACATTGTAAATCAACTATACTCCAATAAAATAAAATTTAAAAAAAAAGAAGGAGAAGTTAAAGTTGCAGAATAAAGATCATTAAAGAAGCAAGATTTTTAGAGATGGGATGAACTGAGGTTTTGGACATAACGTCAAAGATTAGCTTTGAAACTGTACCTGTGATTTCTAGATTTAAGGGATGTCTTTAGAGCTATAAGTCCAAACGTGTTCTTTTCTAAGTGGATTAGAGATACCCCCATAAAAAATAGGGAAAGTCTCATGGATAAATCATTCAGGGAATTGCTAGGTAAAATAAAGTTTCTTTACTAAAGAACTTTACAGAGACAACACGTTAACATGCATCGTGAATATCCATAATAACAAAAAATGGATTATGCAGTATTCCCCAAATTTATGTAATCCTAGCAATTCTTTATTTCCCTTATGGCATCCACTGGGCTATAGTAGACAGTTTGAGAAATGTTACATTAGAGAATATGCTTCCTAATTTTGTGATGGTGATCTCATTATCTGCTATAACAAAGCTCCAAAGAAAAACTTCTTCCTGCACCAATTTCCAAAAAATGCCTTTCTTCCATGGGTTGAAACAATCTCAATATAAAATATTTAGTCAATGTTGAGATTAATTAAGTTCCCGTGAGAAGCAGACACCAACACAAGGTTAGACATGCAAGAGATGCATCAAGGGAAATGCCTGTGATGAAAAGGGAGCGAGCAGAGGAGGAGGGCAGTCATAAGACTAAGATTCAGGTTTGAACCTTGTGATGGAAGGAGAAAGAAGGAGACATTGGCATGAAGGGTCTCAAACTACAGATCTAAGAAAGTTTTGGCCAGGCCAATGAGGAGTCCCTCAGGAAGAACCTGCCTTAGTATTGCTGCCAGTTCAGTTGCTGGGGGGACAGTGGTCTGTGAGAAGGGTGGCCTTCATGCACATGTAGTGGTGGAGTCATAGACAGTTTGAGTGGTGCATTTTCATGGATACCACAGTCTATCATGCTCTGCACAGCTCTTGCATGATTCCCACGGATCTCTCTTCCTGAGAGGAAAAGTTTGAAATGGAATTTACTGGGACAAACTACAGCCACCATCTCTGTAGCAGATCTCAGAGCCACAGTGGGTACTGATCCCCTCTTTCCTTTTATCCTAAATTTTCTTCATCCACAGTTGTCACTTTAGTAGGTCTTCTTGTCTTTCCTGATGATGTGACCCAAACCTACATTCCTGAGAAGTCTGAATCCTTGGTAAATATACCATTCTCAGTCTAGGGTTGCTGCATGTGTTTGTTCATGGTTGTGATGGGACAAGAGAGTGCCAGGAAGAATCCACATGAATCACCTAGTTTCCAAGTGTATTCCTCTCTATGTAAAAGCAACCTACCTCCTCCATACTAATTAGGGTCAATCACCCCTTACAGAATGGGGACTCCTCTTCTAGTCTTCTGGTCCCAGGACACCAAAAGTTTAAAGTGCCCTGACAGCAGCCATAACTTGATGTTCATTAGAGCCCTTGCTATGTTTCCTGGCAAGAGTGTGCCCCCTAGGGAAACAGGACCTTGAACCTTACAGAGTGAAGATTTATGGGGATAGGAAGCATAAATTCCCCAGTTACATTGGGAGTGATTGTAAGTGGGGCACTCATTTCCTAGACCCATGCATCTTTCCCACTGGGGATAGAGCACCCTATAAAGATCTCTGATTTTATGCATATACTACTTCCTGAAGGATGACATCCCAACCTAACAGAGAGTTTCCTTTGAGCTAGCACTTTAGCTTTGCCTTTTGAAGTCCATAACAGCATTCTGAGGCCAGCTGCCTCTGAATGGTGTGCCCTAATACAAACAAAGAATCTCATAGTCATGGGTATGCCCTCTTGTATCCTTTACTGTGAAGTGACTCCTCTAGTTAGGTGCTATGTTGTGTGGGATTCCATGCTTGTGGACCAAACATTTCATAAGCCCCCAGACAGTGGTGCTGGCTGAGGCTCTGCAGGCAGGAAAGTCAAATTGACTCGGAATTGGATAGATGGGGTCCAATGTAGTCAACTTGCTACCAAGTAACTGGTTGGTCTCCTCAAAGAATAGTGCCATTTGGGGATGGAGGGGAAGCTCTGCTTCATTCTGTTTCTGACAGGTTGGACATCTAGAGGCAGTAATTCCTAGATCACCCTTTGTAAATGGGGATCCATGCTTTTGGGCGCAGGTAGAGCCTCCACTGATGTCACAGTGGCATGTGAATTTGGGGATGGAATCAGAATAAAGTAAAATTTCTCTTCAGGAAAAAGTCATCAAATCATTTAAATTGTACTTCTGTCAGAGACTATCTTTATTTAATCCTGAACAAACGAGTAAATATAAATTATAAATATCACTGAATGTTCTCATTATAATTCTAACTTCTTAGTCTTATACCTGTTTTGTAAACAATTCACAATGCACAGCTTTCATAATTTATGTGTCAAAATTATGCAACAATCATGTATCCAAGGTTTGCTGAGGCAATCCAGATTTCAAGTAATAGTAATTCTGTTATTTTCATAAAAACAACTCATGTAATGTAAAACTCAAATTGTATCACTATCTCTTCAATATTTAAAACACTTTTCATTCATACTGAAAGACATGTAAATAGTAGAATGTAGCATCCTGGTTTCACATGTCCTCTCAGCCAATCTTGGCCTTTGAGTCAGAGGGCATCAAATGAGCTAAAGGTAACACAATGAATTGTTACAATCATTTTGGAAAGTAATGTGGCAGCACCTATTAAAGTTAAATACACACACACGCACACACACAAACACACAACATTGACCCATCAATCCTACTCCACATAAAAATAAAACTATTAGTATATAAGGAAATATGTCAAAGAACATTTGCTGTAGTACTGTACATAATGGTGAGTAATAACAAGAAACTTGGAAACAACTTGAATACAATCTCAGAGAATTAGTTAAGAGAATTATAGTATATCCACATCCTGGAATGGCAGCTATGGAAATAATTATTTAAATGAATTTTCACAGGTTTTGGTGAGACAAAAAAATAATGACACAAAATCCAACATATATACATGTGTATATACATATATATTTGATTTATGATCGTGGAGAGAAATACATGGAAATAAATACTATGTTATTAACATCAGTTAATTTGAAGGAGATGCATTGTGGATGGAGGGCACATGAAGGAAAGGGTGAGGGAGAATGGGGGAAAATACTGCCCTAAAAAACAAATAGCACATATATTACAAAGCTATAGTAACCAAAACAGTATGGTATTGGCATAAAACCAGAAACATAAATCAATGTAACAGAATAGAGAGTCCAGATATAAGCCCATGCATCAGTTAATTTTCAACAAAGGAACCAAGAATATACATTGAGGAAAGGATAGTATCTTCAATAAATGGTATTGAGAAAACTGGACAGTCACATGCAAAAGAATGAAACTAGACTCCTACCTCACATGGTCTGAAAAAAAATCAGCTCAAAATGAATCAAATACTTGAACATAAGACTTGAAACCAAAAAATTCCTAGAAGAAAACATAGGGGAAAATATTCTTTTTTTTAATATATTTATTTATTTATTTTTGGCTGCATTGGGTCATCATTGTTGCGCACAGGCTTTCTCTAGTTGCGGAGGGTGGGGGCTACTCATCATTGTGGTACACAGGCTACTCATTGTGGTGGCTTCTCTTGTTGTGGAGCACGGGCTCTAGGCACACAGGCTTCAGTAGTTGGAGCACTTGGGCTCAGTAGTTGTGGCTCATGGGCTCCAGAGAACAGGCTCAGTAGTTGTGGTGCACGGGCTTAGTTGCTCCGCAGGATGTGGGATCTTCCCGGACCAAGGCTCAAACCCTTGTCCTGCCTGCATTGGCAGGTGGATTCTTAACCACTGCACCACCAGGGAAGTCCGAAAATATTCTTGATATTGGTCGTGGCAATGACTTGGATGACTCCATAAAGCACAGGCAACAAAAACTAAAATAAACAAGAGTATATCAATCTAAAATGTTTCTACTCAGCAAAGAAAATCATCAACTAGATGAAAAGGCAACCTAGGGAATGAGAGAAAAATTTGCAAACCACATATTGAATAAGAGGCTAAGCCAAAAAATACAAGGAACTCATACAACACAAAAGCAAAAAACAAACCAGTTAACGCAGACGTAGAGAATGGACTTGAAGACACAGGGAGGGGGAGAGGGTAAGCTGGGAGGAAGTGAGAGAGTGGCACTGACATATACACGCTACCAAATGTCGAATAGATAGCTAGTGGGAAGCAGCAGCATAGCACAGGGAGATCAGCTCAGTGCTTTGTAACCACTAGAGGAGTGGGACAGGGAGGGTGGGAGGGAGACGCAAGAGGGAGGAGATATGGGGATATATGTATATGTATAGCTGATTCATTTTGTTATAAAGCAGAAACTAACACACCATTGTAAGGTAATTATACTCCAATAAAGATGTTAAAAAAATTAAAAAAAAAAAATGGGCAAAGGACATGAAAAGACATTTTTCTGAAACAGACATACAAATGACTGACAGGTATATGAAAATGTGCTCAATATCACTAATCATCAGGGAAACACAAATCAAAATCACAATGAGATATCACCTCACACCTGTTAGAATGGCTATGATCAAAAAGGCAAGAGATTAAAAAATACTGTCAAGGATGTGGAGAAAAGGGAACCCTTGTACAGTAAGTGGGAATGTAAACTGGTACACCCATAGTGGAAAACAGTATGGAGTTTCATCAAGATATTAAAAATAGAACTACAATATGATCCAGCAATCCCACTTCTGGGCTTCCAAAGGAAACCAAACCATTATCTCAAAGATATATCTGTATTCCCATATTCATTACAGCATTGTTTACACTAGCCAAGATAATGGAAACACCTAAGTGTCGATCAATGGCTGAATAGATAAAGAAGTTGTGGTATGTACATATACAAAGGAATATTATTCAGCCTTAAAAAAAGAAAAAAGTCGTATCATTTGTGACAGCATGGATGAAACCTGAGAACATTATGCTAAGTAAAGTAAGCCAGATAGAGAAAGACAAATAGTTCATGGCATCACTTATACATGGTACAATTAACAATAATAATAACTCAAACTCATAGAAACGAAGAGTAGCGAAGTGACTGTCAGGGACTGAAGGTGGGGAAAATACAGAGATACTGGTAAAAGGGTACAAACTTTCAGTTATAAGATGAATAAGGTGTGAGGATCTAATGTATAACATGTTGACTATAGTTTATAACACTGTACTGCATAATTGAAAGTTGTGAGGTAATGAATGTGTTAATTAACTCAATGGGGACAATCTTTTCACACTGTATACATACGTCAACTCATCACATTGTATACTTTATCTTACAATTTTCTTTGTCAATTATGTTTCAATAAAGCTGAAGAAAATCATATGGTATGTGTAATATAATCAGCTTTTAAATTATTAAAGCATAATAAGAAATTTAAATTAAATAAAATACCTACAATAAAGTAGTGAATTATTTCTGGTACACTATATTTCCAAAGAAGTTTGGCAATTCATTTCTGATCCTTTGAACATTTGCTTTTTCACACTGATCAAAGACTGCTATAGGAAAGAGAAGAGGAAGGAACGGGCAGGAGCTAACCTGGAGAGATGCAGGGTAAGTGATAATCTCACCTAGAGCAGCTACTGAGGCTCCCTTCAAGAAAAGGGTCTCCTTAGACAAAATTAACTGCAGCTCAGTTTCATCTTCATTACATATAGGGAAACTATATAATTTATAGTTCTAACTAGGACATTTTTGGACGTGAAAGGGGAAGCTATTTATAATTGTTCTGGGACAGCAGATGTATTCTAGGATTGCCTCAGTTAAATCAGGATAAGGTGACCACCCTAATTACTCATCACCCTATTAAGAACTATTCTGGGAACTGGGATGGGGAGGATGAAGGCATTGAGAACTACAAAAGCAACAAATACAAGTTGCTCCCAAGGAACTGCAATCTGAAGAATGCAAAAAATTAAGTAATTCTAAAACAGTTCTAGATGTGAAAATAAAGAAATTTAAGAGAGGAGCACAAACGCTGCAGTGATGATAGTCAGGTAGAGTTAATTGGGAAAGCCTAGGAGAAATTAATATATTAAAGTGTTCACCAAATAAGCATCACCACACTGGAAAATGATTTTCCTCAAGAAGGGTAGGACAAGCCTTTCTAGTTTTTGCTTTGTTGCAATTGATGCTACCTCAATTTCAAACTTCACGTCAGTAAGATAAGCATAAAGTACAATTCAAACTTAGGCCTCCAACTTCCCAACTACATATCTTACTAAGCAGCACAGAAATAATGAGGGGCAGTGAGTGAACCCACTTCTAACTTCAGACTAGACAATGAACTAGGTTGTTATAATTGCAATTACAATGAAAACTTCATGTTGTAAATAGCATAACCTACAATATTTTCCCTTTTGATCTTGCATCTTCACTCTTTGGTCAGCACATGAAATTTTTACTTTCAATTTTCAGATAAGAAGGTCAAAACCTATTCTATGAAAGGTCTACATCAGTGCTTTTAAAACTTTGATATGCATACAAATCATTTAGGGATTGTGTTAAAATGCATGTTTTATATGACATATCTGAGGAAAGGTTTAAGTTCTGAATTTTTAACAAGTTCACAGGTAAGGCTGATGCTGCTCCTCTGTGGACCACACTTTGAAAAGCAAGGGTCTATATTGTTCTTCTAACATTCCTAACTGTATAACGCACTTTCTGGCATTATAACCCAAATCCGACGAAATACAGACTAATCAGAAACTCCTCCAATTATGATTTCACCAACCACCTGAGAAGCTTTATAACAGATAGATGATGTTTCAGTAAGTGTGGGAGATACTCAGGGATATGTTTGTCTAAACAGATCCTCAGGTGGTTCTAATGGCCAGCCAGGTTTGGGAACCACTGTCTTAAATTACAGTTTAAACAAATATAACACCAGAATATTCACATAAAACCTAAATTGCAAATCAATTTGTCTCTATTTACTGGAGAATAAAAATGTTCAGTCTTCTACACCATCAGTTATCTTTATGAGCTTTGAATTCCCATAAAAGAATTAAATGAAGTCCTTACACATTTGATGTGGAGGAAATAATATTATTTCCCAAGTAGAACATGAACAAAGTACCTGGGTATATATTTGCTTTAAATTGACTTGAGTCCATAGCAGGAGCTGTTGTAATATTCTCTGAAATGGATGGATGATGAAGTTTCCAATCCAATTATTTTCATTTTAATCCAAGGCTTTAGAAGAATCAAGAATGCCAAGTACAAAGTGTATTAGCATCTGCTATTCTAAGCTAAGTGAGAAAATGAATTTGCAGGTATCTTTTTCCAACCAATGCTTTTTAATCACCTTCTCAGTTTCCTTTGACAGGTGGATGTATTCCAGGACTTCAGAAGAACTTTGTGGTTTAAGTCAATTTTATAATGCTAAAATGGCTAATAAGCCAAATTAGCTTATATAGAATTGATTCACTGACTGTAATATTAATATCATGTTATTTTGAATAACACCTACCAATTTTTGAATGCCTAAAATATGCTATACTCTAGGCTAAAAATATTGTGCTTACATAAATTAGCAAATAGAGAACTAAGAGCAATAATGCAAAATGGTTAATATTAGAACCATTTTATAAATAAGGGAAATGGGACTTGAAGAAGTTGAGCATCATGGCCTCTGTCAAATATGAAACCTTATTTTAATCCATACTTACCTGCATCTTATGCAGATAATATAAATTCCATTATGACTTTCAAAATCTGTGAATTGATAAAGCAGAAGTGGAGGCCATTTTGACTTCATAAAATTAAAGAACTGTCAAAGCATCAATGATCCCAATTTTCAAGAAACCAAGAAAGTCATTTTCTATGCTCCAAACAAATGAGGATACAGATCTTTTAAGTTAGGAAGGCTAGTGTTTTCTCTTCACTTCAACTTTCTATGTAAGATAGATCTGAAATTACAGCCTTTCATATAAATAGACTTCCAAATAAAAAAAAATTCATAACCACTACTCACTGTGTTACTAGGAAGAAAAGTCCCACCAGATCAGAGCAGTTTGAGGAGCCCAGCAGGAAATGCACAAAATTGTATAGGAGAGTCTTTTCAGAACTGGTATGTAGGACCAATTAGGATGAATACCCCAAAGAAGAGAGCTCTACACTGAAAAAGAAACTTCTGAAGGTATGTCTGAAGCCTGGTGAATCAGCACTGCCAAAGGAAATTATAATGAAGTGTTCCAGAAAGTACATCTTGGGGAGAGACAGGGACACACCTTGGAAAGCAGAGGCAGTGTTGTTTAGAGGTAGCACCTGCTAGTAAATGAAAGAGAAGGAAGGAAGCAGTTGATAGTATGATGCCATTGAAACAGGTAGATTCTAAAAATCAGAGGAATCCTGACCACAAAAAGAAAAGCATCCTCTACTAAATAAAGTGCTCTTCACATAGCAACAGAAAGGATCCTTGAAAAGAGAAAAATGATACAGAAATAAAGATAAAACTAACCAGAGAGAAAATGATATAAATAAGTCATGCAAATAAAATTGTTGCATTAGCTTTCTAGGGTGGCTATACCAAAAACTGCAAACTGGGTGCCTCAAAACAACAGAAATTTATTGTCTCTCGCTTCTGAAGACTAGAAGTCCAAAATAAAGGGGTCTTCAGGGCTATGCTTCTTCTGAACTCTTTAGGGGAATCCTTCCTTGCTTCTTCCTAGCTTCTGGTGGTTTGCAAGCAATCTTTGTTTTCCTTAGCTTGTACCTGCATGACTCCAATCTTTATTTTCATTGACACATGACATTCTCTCAGTATGTCTCTGTCTTCATATTGCTGTCTTCTTATAAAAGCACCAGTAATATTTGATTAAGTACACACCATATTCTAGCAAGACCTCACCTTAACTTAAATATTTACATCTGCTATGACCTTATTTCCATATAAAGTCATATTCTGTGGTGCTGTGGGTTAGGACTTGAGTGTATCTTTTTTGGTGGGGAGGGCACAATTCAACTTAAAAATCAAATATATGTATAACTGTATTTTCCCTGAAGAAGAAATCTAAAAATATTAAATACAACACATATTTAAAATCATAATTCAAAATTCAAGAAATTTCCTAGAAATAAAAGTGCTGTATACACACTGCAAGTAGATACTGTATACCTGCTAAAATAACAACAATGCTAACACTGAAGCACATGCTGATAAAATTATTAGACTTAAATATAAAGAAAAAAATTATTTGGGTCTCTAAGCAAAAAATAAATAAAATTAAAAAGCTACTTATAAAAGAAGGAAAACCAGATTGTCAATCTTGTGCACATAAACACAAACACATTGAACTCCAGGACACAGTCAAGCAATATCTACAAGGTACTCAAGGCAAAGAGTCAAATTTTCATCTAGCTTAGAGGAGCTTCAATACCAAAGCAATTTGGAAAAATGCAGAACTGAGGAAATATTGTACCCACGTGTTCTTCTTGAAGAATTTGCTAGAGGAAATCTTCACTCAACCAAGAAATAATTGGAGAAACTTCATAAAAAGAACTGATGTTGAGCAGTGGATTTATTAAACTAGAGATCTAAGACTAAAACAAAATTGGGGATTGGTGGTTTCAAAATATATCCACAAGTTCTTTGATATCCCTACCTTTAAGATGCCTATTTACCTTCCTATTGGGTAAGGGCTGGGCTTAGTGAATCCCTACAAATTGAAAAAAAACAAAAAGCAGAAGTGATTGTATGTGACTTTGGAGACTAGGTCATAAAAAAAAACAAAAAAAAAAAACATGACCTCCTCTTTCTCTCTCTTCTCACTGACTCTGGGAATACCACTGCCGTGTCATGAGGATACTCAGACAGCCCTGTGGAAAGGCCAGTGTGATAAGGAACGAAGCCTATTGTCAAAAGCCAGTAAGGAGCTAAGGCATCTTGCCAACAACCATGTGAGTGAGCCATCTTTGAAGCAGAAATTCCAGCTCTGTCAGGCCTTCAGATGACTTCAGCTTCAGCCAACATGTTGAGTGTAACCTCAAGAGAGATCCCAAGCAAGAATCATTGAGTTAATCCACTCCTGGACTTTAAAAACTGCATGAGATAACAAATTTTTATTGTTTGAAGTTACTAATTTGGGGGTAATTTGTTACCTAACATTAGATAGCAAATACAGATTTTCATGGCTATAAGTGGAGTGCTCTCATAGTAAATGAATAAAAATATTGGTGTGGCTCTGGAACCTGGCAGTGGGAAAATCTGGAAGGACTTTGATGAGATTGTTAGTGAAAGGCTAAAGTGCCTTGAGCTGACTGTGAGTAGAAGTCTATACTTTGAAGAGGCTTCCCATGAGAGCTTAAAGGGAATTGAGAAAGATGTGATTGGAAATTGAAGGAAGGGAAATCCTTGTTATATAATGACAGAAAGTTTAGCATTACTGTGACTTGTATGTATGTAGAAATTAGAAAATGTACCTGTTTAATTAGATGATCTAGCAAAGGTTTAACCATAATATTAAAACTGTCATTTGGTTTATTCTTGAAGTTTATAATAAAGTGGAAGGGAATAGAGATGAGGAAAAAAAGAACTGTTAAATCAAAAGGATCCAGGACTTGCTGGTTTGAAGATTATCAGCTTTACCAGACTGCAAATGATGCTAATATTAAGAAATGGCTTCCAAGTAAAGATGAGACCCAGGGCACTTCCAAGAAAACTTGGTCTAAAGATGAAGCAAAGATCACGGCTTCAATCTTTATTAAAATTGTCCCTTTAGGACTGTTATGCGCTCTAAGGTGGTTCCTATGGGTACCATTCAGTCAGAAAAAAAGGCACTCAAAAGAACAATGTCATATGCTTCACCGAGACATGTCTCCCAACAATAGTATTTCTAAGAAGCTTAAGAGCTTTATTTCTCTGCTATCTCAGAAGAAGCTTAAAATAGGTAAAGGGCTTATCCTGAAGAGATCTGTGGGGATGACCTTTATCTAATGGAGTGAATCCTCACTAAGATTCACAGGAAACCCACAGGGTTTTTAATAGAATTATGTTTTTCAGAAACACTTCCAGCTTGGAATAAAAAGGACAGAAATAATACTTAATGAAAGCGGTCTTTAGACCTATGAAATTTTGACATTAAGATGACTGAGAAACTATGCAACTGTAAATATGAGTTACCATTTTTGGAAAAGAAGAATGATTCAAAGAGTGGAATCAACAACCCAGAGAGTTCAGCCAAGAGGAGTAGACAGGAGTAGAACTGAGTCCTAATCAAGGAATTTCCAAAGTTTGCCCAGCTGAATTTTCAGAATTGCTATAGATGAGTGACTCCTTGCATCTCCAATCCCTTTCCTCTTTTTAAGAGAAACTTCTGAGAGGTTATGTTAATGCCTGTCCTACCATCATATGATTGGTATATAAAGTGGAACATAACTTGCCTCTTAGGCACAGGGTTTCAGATTTAGAGAAACTGAATTTAAGGAGCTTAACTAAAAGAACTACACCCAAGGACCCTCAGGTGCACCTGGATCTGATTTCAATAACAAAATTTTGAACTTCAAGGTGATGTTATAATGGTACAAAACTTTTAAGGGTCCTGGGAGAAAAAATAAGTGTATTTTGCAGTTGAGAAGAATATTTTGTGGCCAGGGTATTAACGGTGTTTTCTTTTTAAATATGTGTACAAATTTTTTGATATTGCCCCTTTCAAGAGGTATTGTGTAATTCCCCTCACCTCAGTGTGGTCTGGACACAGTGACCTTCATCTAACAACAACAACAAAAAAAGCAGAATTAATGGTATGTGATTCCAGGGACTAGATCATAAAAAGCACTGCAGCTACCTCTTGCTCTGTCTTGGAGCACTCACTCTGGGGAACTCAGCTGCTATGTCATAAGGACACTGAAGCAGCCCTGAAGGAAAACCCATAATGATGAAAAACTGAAACACACTGCCAATCGCCAGCAAGGAAATAAGGCATCCTGCCAATAGCAATGTGAGTGAACCACATTAGATATTTATCCTCCACCTCCAGTTTAGTTGTCAGATGACCACTATGCCAGCCAACAGCTTAACTGCAACCTCATGAGAGACCCTAAGTTTGAACCACCCAACAAAACCATTCATGGACTACTGACCCTCTGAAACTATGTGAGATAAAAAATATTTTTGTTTTAAAATAACTTTTGAGGGTAATTTGTTATACAGAAAAATTATTTTAAAAAGCATAAATAACATATGGGATTCATAAATGCTATATGGTCTAACAATGTAAAAGTAACAAAATAACCAAAAAAATGAGGAAATGGGGTGGAGAGAGGGAAAGAAGAAACAGTTTATTGATTAGCTCTAGAGTAGGCATCAAAGAGTATAAGCTGATAAATCAAGTAATAAAATCTGAAAAGATAAACACTTAGAAAGCTAATAACATTGGCTCAAACTGAATGACAGGAGACTAAGGTTCTAATCAAATGAAACATCAATTACTAAAATTGAAAATTAACTACAACAAACAAAAACCCAACCGCATATTGAATTGAAAACATTACCATCCAATGGGCAGAATCATTGCAGATGATTTTATAATCTATCACTTTTTATGTTCTTAGTGGGATATATTAAAAAGAAAAACAAAGAAGAACTAAAGAAATGAAGAGGCAAAAAGTATTCAGCTAAACTCTTTTTACAGACAACACTTCTAAAATATAATCACACAGAAATATTGCTGATAATGAGATTAGAAAGATATGTAAAAGAAATACTAAGCAAAGTAAAGCTAGATAGATATATTAATATTATGGAAAATTGTTTTTAAGAAAAAACAATATTGGAAATAAGGTCATTACATATGCTCAAAGAAGAAATGCACCAAAAAATATAATAATTCAGAATAACCTATCACAAAATCAAAATATTTTTAAGTGACAGAATTATAAGGAGAACTTAGAAAATCTATAATAAAAACTGAGAGATTTAAGCAAACCTGTTCTACAAACAAGTAACTGATAAATCATGTAGACAAAAAATTAATGAAGATTAATAATATAATTTACAAAACTGACAAATATATATATAAGACTACACCAAAAAATCTGGATACATTCATGCTTTGGAAGCAATCATGAAACATTTATAAATCTGACAAAGGCTTAGGCCACAAAACAAATCCCAACAGTTCTAAAAACTACTTTCTCATAACACAATATAGTACGACTAAAAAGCAATGACAAAACTGGGTCCCAAAGCTCACACAGTACAAAAATAATAAAATACATATGGATTATTTATGGGTTAAAAATTCATGATGAATATTATCAAATCATTAGAACTACTTGTAAAATGCAGCTAAATTAATACTTAGAGGATGATTTATAGTCCTGAATGCATATATTAAAATGTAACAAATATTAAGAATTATGATCCACACGAGCAATACAAGAACTCAGAAAAAGAGCAAAAGACTAAACCCAAATAAAAGGAAAGAAGTATCAAAAACAGCATAAATTAATGAAAGAAAACAAATAAATAATAGAGAGTAATTTCAAATACAAAAGATATTTCTTAAAAATATTAATAAAATAGGCAAATCTCTATGGTTGATCAATCCAAAAAAAAAGGAAATGGATAAATTAGCAATATTAGAAATTATACATTTATTACTTAGGTAGTGCTAACTGCCAATCAACATCAAAATATCAGTGACAACAAAATATAAGTTTATTTCTTACTCATCTAACAGCTGAGTGCCAACACTGTGGTTAATATGAAGTTCTCCTTTACTCAATGATTTAGGGAACCAGCCTTATTACATCTGAGAGTTCTCACAACCTCCATGGCTTAAGAGACTTCTTCATCTATACTAAACTTTTTCTATAAAGGGCTTTTCAGCCTATATATATAGCATCTACTACACATTCTTTTTTTTTTTTTAATTCTTGAAAATATAAAAAGCATCCTTTATTCATAAACTACAAAAATGTGCCAAGGACCAGATTTGGCCCATACACCATAGCTTGACTACTTCTTATCTACATAATAGAAGAGAAAAGAAAAATTGAAAAAAGACATAGATCCTTTCAATCCACTTGACCCATAACTGACATCGTTTCTGCTCAAATTCTACCAACAAGAACTAGTCCCAAGACCTAGTTGCATACAAGGGGAGCTGGAAAATTCCCGTCCAGTGAAAATTCCACACTATGGAAAAGAGCAAAAATTTTGGTGGAAAGTTAACCATCTGTGGAACAGGAATGAAAGAGAATTTAATTTTAAAAAAATACAAATCACACAAAACTTATCATGACCATGCAGGGTATTTCTCAGTATTGCAAGAAAAGTTTAAAATATAATTCACACTTAAAAATATTAAAGCAGAAAAATCCTATGAATATCTCATTTTATGTAGAAAAATATCTGAAAGAAAAGTTTATTCACAATAAAGACTCTTAGTAGGAGTCAAAGTGAACTTTACCTTGACAAAGAATAATTATTAAAAACCTACAACAAACATCTATCTTCACTTCTAGTTAATATTATACAGAGGTTTTAGCCTTTGCATGTATAGTATTCAATTCAAGCCAATGCAATAAAACAGGATAAGAAAATAAAAATTGCTGAAAATGATTTAAAGACAAGTATATGAGAATTTCTTGTAATCCATATAGCTAAAAAAAAAAAAAGAAAAAGAAAAGAAAAGCTCCTATGAAGCAAAAACTAAAAGATTGACCATTTATATAAGAAAGGGTAAAGTATAAGCATGTCATTCATAAAAAGGCACACAGAATGGCCAATAAATATAATTTTTAAATTAGGAAATACAAATTAAACAATGAGGAATTGCCACTTCTAACTTATCATACTGAAAAGAAAATATTTCAAGTTTAACAGTATCAAATTCTCTTGATTTTAGAAGTGAATAGTAACTACTTGTGGTTGAAGTGTAAATTAGCAAACTTCTATGGGGAGCAGTTAATTTATATCTAACAAAGTTTCAGATTAGCATACATTAGAACTCAGTGATTCTGGCCCCTCACATTAAATTCTCTTAGAAAATGTCATGGTTCAGGGTGCCAAATGGGCCTTCTATTATTTCAAGAGTGAAAGCTAATTCATATCATACATGCAATCCTTAGGGGACACCTTAAATGTAAAGCTAATCTTTTAAGATAGTTTAAATAATAATAATAATAAATGCACAAAGGTGCATTTCATTTGAAACAGAAACCACTTGACAAGTCTTAATTTCTCATTAACATGTAAACCAAGCCATATAATGTTTCATCTGCCAAATGCAGAATCTGTTGACAGTCAAGCCAGGACATTTCAAACTTGAAAGTATAGGCTTTCCCTCATTTAAAGAAATAACGGCATATTGAGGAAAAGGCACTAAGGATGCTCTGATTTCCACCAATCATAGTAGTAGGTATCTTTAAAGAGCAAAGTGTTTAGCTGAACCTGTTTGTAAGTATTTTGTTTAAGTATCCAGGGTATGATTTTTTTTTCTTCAAATTGCTTTTACCAATTGGATCTTGTCATTTTAAAATACTACTCTTATAGAAAAAGAAAAAAATATTAAGGGAAAAATAGTTACATGAATACCTTCTACATCGACTCTGCTCCTAAATGTGAAATAATTTATCAGGGAAAATGCATCTTAAAGTACATGCCCTCCCATAACAGTGACCTAAGGACAACTATTTAATATTTATTCATTGGAATAAAACAGGAGTACAAGAAAACAGAGTAGAACCAAATTTCTCACCAATTTGGTCAGAAAAATGTTATGAAGTCCAATTTCTTTTGTCTAGATATAAACCAAAGGTTCATGGCCAGAAAAAAAACAGACTTTTTGTCTCCTGTAAATATGAGCAATTCACTACAGTTAATGATCTAATTATAATACAATGTGTCCTTTTAGAGAGAAGATATTTCAATTATTTATGTCCTTTTCTGCATGGCTAACACCATAATATAAAGAGTATATTAAATTTATCAGGATATTATACAGTCACTTTCATAGATGAAAGAATGACTATAGTCCCCTAGGTAGGAGAAATAAAATAACCTAGAATGAGATAACCCATATGTATATTAAAATAGAATTTGTGAAAATGAAGCCTGCCAGATATTAGAAGGAATGATCTCATTATAAAATCCTCAGGTTCTCATTTCTTGGAAAAGCCCTAATTATAACTTTATCTTTTTAGTGGCCAATTACTGTATCCACCATATTTTCTGAAATAAATGCTTTGCTATTTTTATGACTTACCTATCTGTATTTCCAATTCCAAGAATAGAAATCTACAATATAGTCATTTTCATAAGTAAGAAGTCTGGAATAAATGACACTGTTCTATAAAAATACAATTTAAAAAAACCTTTAAATTTAGATGAAATGTAAAATAGAAATCCTTTATTAGCATAAATAACATACTTAGATGATAACCTTGCTATCTCTCCAATTTATCAAATTAGGTCATTAGAGCTTTCCAGTTGACAAGAAGAAACTCTGCCTGTGCCATACAAAGTAAATTGGCCAGCTTTTCTAAATGAGTTAGTTCCTTGTATTAAAAGGAAAGCGTAGCTGATTTGCATTCCCAAAATATACAGGTTTTTAAAAAATCTTATTATTCTATAAAGGATAAATTTTCCTATACAAAATAATGTTCTTACTTTGCACTTTTGTTCATAAACTAGACATTCACAATGTAAGCAGTACTCTCAGAGTGGATATGTGTATGATGATGGAGAGGCTGGTGAAATGGAGTGTGGATGGGAAATGTGGCAGCATCCCCACAACATACCCTCCTCTAATATGTGCCCGGAGAAACACCACCAGAAATATCATCGTCTCCTAAAGTGACCATTGTTCTAATACCTTACCCCTGAAATCATTTGGAAGATACAAAAAAAAGTGGTATACAACCTCATTAGAACATGCTTGATATTTAAGTATCACTCAAAGGATGATGGGCAATCATGGCTGAAAAGTTAGACATAGCTCCAGCTTTCTGACAAGTGATATGAATGGATCCCCTTCCTCTAAAGCACTGACTTAGGAAAAATAATCATCTAACATAAACTGTTGGCTTTCATATTGAGTAAATGAATGAAGTCCTGGTAAACTAGCCTGGAAAAAAAGTCAGGCAAGCATTAGGGGAAAAATGACTTCTAAAAATTCCAAGTGCCTCTGGTCTTTATCAAGATGCTGAAAGTGTCCTGCTCAGTCTAATTTTTAAATTTTAGCTCCTGAAATCACTTATTCTCTCAGCTTTTGTGTTTACTCAATAAACAAGGAGAACTATTTAAGTAGTCTAAAGCTGAAATTGATATTCAAATCTCCCTTGGATTATAGTTTAGGGTTTCTCAACAGCAGTAATGTTGACATTTTGGGCCAGAATATTCTTTGTTGTATAGGGCTACCCTGTGCATTGTACGATATTTAACAACATCCTTGGCCTCTACCCACTACATAACAATGGCAATCTCCCCACACACCTCAGCAATTTTGACAACTAAGAATTCTCCAGAGACTGACAAACGTCATTTGGGCTAAAAATAGCTCCTCCCATTGAGGACCCCTGTATTAATTTGGGTTTTTTTTTCTTTTATTTTTCTCATGGAGATGAAGAAGAAATAAAGCTATATAACCATTCAAATAGAGGAGGGGATTAAGATGGCAAAATAGGAAAACCATGAGCTCACCTCTTCACATGGACACACCAAAACTACAACAACATAAAGAATAACTCTCTGAGAACAACCTAAAGGTTAGCAGAGTAGCTCTTCTACATTAAGGATATAAAGGAAAAAACACATCAAGATGGGTAGGAGGAGCAGAAATGCAATCTAGTCAGGACCCACAGCCCTGATGAATGACAAAAAGGGAAGGGGATATCATACACTCAAAGGTCTTCCATAAGAAATGAGGCATTTGAGCCCCACATTGGACACCCCAGCCGTGGTGACCAGGAATGGGAAAACAAACCCCCTTAATGGGGCTTACAACCAGGAGTGCCAAAGGGCTGTAGGAAACCAAGGCTCCACTCATAAAGGGCTCACAAACTTACTTGCTCCAAGTCTCAGCACAGAGGCAGCAGATTGAAAAGGGACTGGTGCTTTAGTCATCCTGCCAATACCACTCTAGCACACACCCATGCCCATGTCAAGCTCTGGGTCCAGTGTCTGCCCCTGTCACACTAATGAGGCAGCCTTCATCATGCCCCAGGAGAAGCCCTGGCTTGCACCTGGCCCTGGGTTCACACACCTGCACTAAAGTGGCAGCCCCCGGCATGCCTCAGGGAAAGCCTTTGCTCGTGACCACTTTGGCTCTGAAGTGGAGCCATTTTGGCTTCCCACCAAATCCACCTGGCACACACAGTCTGCATAGGGATGCTCCAACACAAAAACATGCTTTCAAGACAAGGACAGGTAACCATTTTACTAATTCATAGAGACCAACACAGAAAATCAAACAAAATGAGAAAGCAGAGGAATATGTTCCAAATGAAAAAGCAAGATAAAATCCCAGAAAAAAAGTCCCAATTAAATTAAGATAAGTAATTTACCAGATAAAGAGCGCAAGGCAATGGTCATAATAATGCTCACCAAACTCAGGAAAAGAATCGAGGAAAACAGTGAGAACTTCAGTAAAGAATTAGAAAATATAAAAAAGAACAACCTAGAGCTGATGAATACAATAACTAAAATGAAAATACACTACAAGGAATCAAAAGCAGATTGGGTGATAAAGAAGAATGCATAAGTGACCTGAAAAGCAGAATAGTGGAAATAACTCAAACAAGATAGTAAAAAGAAAGAAGAATTTTAAAAAACAAAGATACTTTAAGGGACACCTGAAACAACATCAAGTGTAATAATATTAGCATTATAGGGGTCCCAGAAAGAGAAGATAAAAGAGCAGAAAATGTATTTGATGAAATAATGACTGAAAACTTCCCCAACCTGGGGAAGGAAATAGATATCCAAATCCAGGAAGCAAGGGGAGCCCCAAATAAGATGAACCCAAAGTGAGCCACATCAAGACATATCATAATGAAATAGACAAAAGTTAAAAATAAAGAGAGAATGTTAAAGGAAGCAAGATAAAAGCAAAGAGTCACATACAAGGGAACTCCCGTAAAGCTAGCACCTGATTTTTTAGCAGAAACTTTGCATGCCAGAATGGAGTGGAATGGTATAGTTAAAGTGTTGAGAGGAAAAAAACCCTAAAGTCAAGGATACTTTAGACAGCAAGGTTATTATTCAGAAAAAGGAGAGATGAAAATTTTCCCAGATAAGCAAAAAATAAAAGAGTTTATTAGCAATAAACTAGCTTTGCAAGAAAAGTTATAGTGCAATATTTAAGTGAAAAAGAAAAAGCCATAACAAGAATAAGAAAATATATGAAAAAAAAATTTAAAAACTCACTGGTAAAGGTAAATACATAGTAAAGACAGTGAATCAACCACTTAAAAAGCTAGTATGAAGGTTAAAAGACAAAGATCATAAAATCAACTATAACTATAATAAGCAGTAAAGGAATAAAGAAAAAGATGTAAAATGTGACATCAAAAACATAAAACATGGCAAGGGAATAAAAACTGTAGAGCTTTTAGAAGGTGTTCAAATTTAAATGACTACCAGCTTAAAAAATACACACACACTTTGATATATATGACCTTCAGAGTAACCACAGACTAAAATCTACAATAGAGACATACACACAAAGAAAGCAAAAACTGGCAAAGAAACCACAAGAAAAGCAATACTCACAACAGACAAAATAGGTTTTAAAACAAAGAGTATAATAAAAGACAAAGAAGGGTATTACCTAATGGTAAAGAGGTTGATCCAAGAGAGAATATAACATTTGTAAATATATATGCACCTAACATAGGAACTAAATATATCAAGAAAATATTAACAAGCAAAAGGGGAGAGATTGAGAGTAATACAATAATAGTAGGAAACTTTAATGTCCCACTTACATCAATGGATAGATCATCCACAGAAAATCAATAAGGATACATTGGCCTTAAATGACACAATAGACCAGATAGACTTAATAGATATCTAAAGGAACTTTCTATCAAAAAGCAGTAGAAGACACAATTTTTGTTCAATTGAACATGAAGTTTTCTCCACTGTAGATCATAATATAGGTAAGAAAAAAAGTCTCAATAAATTTAAGAAGATTGAAATCATATCAAGCATTTTTCTGAGCACAACTGTATGAAACTAGAATCAATTACAAAAAGAAAACTGCAAAAATCCCAAACACATAGAGACTAAACAACATGCTACTAAAAATCTAATGGGTCAATAAAGAAATCAAAGAGGATATTAAAAAGAAAAACCTTGAGACAAATGTATATAGAAACACAACTTTACAAAATCTATGGGATGCAGCAATGCAATTCTAAAAAAGAAGTTTATACTGATACAGAACTACCTCAAGAAACAAGAAAAATAACCTAACGTACCACTTAAAAGAATTATATAAGGAAGAATAAACAAAGCCCAAAGTCAGCCAGAGAAAGAAATAATAAAAATCAGAGAGGAAATAAATAAAATAGAGATTAAAAAATAAACAAAAACAAAAACAGAAAAGATCAATAAAACCGAGCTGGTTTTTTGAAAAGATAAAAAAATTCATAAACCTTTAGCCAACTCACAAGGAAGAAAAAAGGACCGAAATAAACATTATAAAAAATGAAAGAGGAAAAATAACAACCAATACCAAAGAAATACAAAAAAATCATAAGAGAATACTATGAACAGTTATATGCCAATAAATTGGACAACCTAGTTGAATTGGACAAATTTCTAGAAACATACAGCCTGACAAGACTGAGTCAAGAAGAAACAGACAATTTGAACACACCAATCACTAGAAGTAAAATAGAATCTGCAATTTTAAAAAATAAAATAAATAAAATAAAAAAACTCCCTGCAAATAATGGTCCAAGATTGAATCACTTCACTGTGGAATTCTGCCAAACATACAAAGAAGAATTTATACCTACAGTCCCCAAACAATCCCAAAAAATTGAAGAGGAGGGAACACTTCCAATTTCCTTCTATGATGCCTGCATTCCCCTGATTACAAAACCAGACAAAGACACTACAAAAAAAAAGAGAAAATTACAAGTCAATATCTTTGATGAACATAGATGCAAAACTCCTGAACAATATGCTAGCAAACTGAATCCAGTAATGCATAGAAAAGATCATATACCATGATCGAGTTGGATTTATTCTAGGGACACAAGGATGCTTCAACATATGCAAATCTATCAATGTGATACAGCACATCAACAAAAGAAAAGACAAAACCACATGATCATCTTAATAGAAGCAAAAAAGATGCATTTGACAAAATTCAACATCCATTCATGTTACAAACTCTCATCAAAGTGGGTACAGGGGGAAAATATCTCAACAAAATAAAGGTCATTTATGACAAACCCACATTCAACATAAAACTCAATGGTGAAAAGTTGAAAGTCTCTAAATAAATTCAGGAATAAGACAAGAATGCCCACTTTCACTGCTTTTATTTAAGATAATATTGGAGGGGGGTAGAGTCAAGATAGCTGACTAGGAGGATGTGGCGTTTACATCTCTGCACAACTAGGGAACCTACCAGGCACTGGTGGGGGACCACAGACACCTAAGGGGATGGGAGGAAATCCTGAGTGACTGGGTAGGATGTGGGGGGAGGGAGGGGGAGGAGAAGTGGATGCAGGACTGGACCAGCACCCCTGAGAGGTGGTTGGGGGAGGGGAGGTGTTCCCACATCCAGAGAGGCCTACCCATGCTTAGGGGATCAACAGGGAAGGAGGAGACCCTTGAGAGAGCATAGGATTGGAAGGGAATACAGCCAGCATTTCCCCTACCCACTTGGGCTCCAGGGAGTCTGCTGAGATCCCGGGCTTAATCCTCTGCCCACCAAGGCTCCCTCTGACCTTACTGAGACTAAGCCCTGCCACCACACCCCCACCCTGGGCCTTACTTCTACATGCCACAATCCAAGGCTCCACTCCAGCTGTGCTGCCTTTCCCGGCAATGTGGGTCCTGAGCCAAGGCCCCACCTAAGCTCCACCCCCCACAGCCAAGGACTTTTCCAGCCTTTTTTTTTTTTTTTTTAACATTGTGGTTCTGTTTTACCTTGTTGTTGTTGATTCATTTATATTTTCATTTTCTCTAATAAACTTTAGATTTTTCTAATATTATTTTTTTCTTTACACTTTGTTATTGTTCTGCTCCTTTTGGCTTGTTCTCCTCCCCCACTTTTTATTTTTCTGTTGTGATTCTGTTTTACTTTGTTGTACTTGTTGCACTTATATTTTTATTTTTCCAAAGATATGTTTTATTTTTCTAATTTATTTATTTTTATTTTTTGTTATTGTACTGCTCCTTTTCTTTTCTCTTCTTTTCTTTTCTTTTGCTTCATCACATGGCTTTCAGGACCTTGGTTCCCAGGCCAGAGGTCAGGCCTGAGCTCCACTTGTGGGAGCACCAAGTCCAAACTGCTGGACTAGCAGAGAACCTCAGATTCCAGGGAATATTAATCAGAGTGAGGTCTCCTGGAGGTCCTCATCTCAACACCAAGACCTGGCCTACACAACTTCACATAAACTCCAGTGCTGGACACCTCAGTCCAAACAACCAGTAAGACAGAAATACCAGTAAGACAGAAATACCAGTAAGACAACCCCACCCATCAAAAAAAAAAAATGAGAAGAAAAAAATATGTTACAGATGAAGGAACAAGGTAAAAACCTACAAGACCAAATAGATAAAGAGGAAATAGGCAATGTACCTGAAAAAGAATTCAGAGTAATGATAGTAAGGATGATCCAAAATCTCAGAAATAGAATGGAGGTGTGGATCAAGAAAAAACAAGGAATGTTTAACAAGGACCTAGAAGAACTAAAGAACAAATAAAGAGCGATGAACAACACAATAACTGAAATTAAAAATACACTAAAAGAAATCAATAGTAGGATAACTGAGGCAGAAGAGCAAATAGGTAAGCTGGAAGATAGAATGGTGGAAATAACTGCTCAGGAGCAAAATAAAGAAAAGAGAATGAAAAGGAATGAGGATGGTCTCAGAGCCCACTGGGACAACATTAAACACACCAACATTTGAAATATTGGGGTCCCAGAAGAAGAAGAGAAAGAGAAAGGATCTGAGAAAATATTTGAAGAGATTATTGTCAAAAACTTCACTATCATGGGAAAGGAAATAGCCACTCAAGTGCAGGAAGTGCAGAGACTTCCATACAGGATAAAGCCTAGAAGAAACAAGGTATCCAAGACACATTAATCAAACTAACAAAAATTAAATACAAAGAAAAAATATTAAAAGCAGGAAGGGAAATGTAACAAATAACATACAAGGAAATCCCCCTAAGGTTATCAGCTGATCTTTCAGCAAAGACTCTGCAGGGCAGAAGGGAGTGGCAAGATATATTTAAAGTGATAAAAGGAAAAAACCTACAACCAAGATTACTCTACCCAGCAAGGACCTCATTCAGATTTGATGGAGAAAACAAAACTTTACAGACAAGCAAAAGCTAAGAGAATTCAGCACCACCAAACCAGCTTTACAACAAATTCTAAAGGAACTTTTCTAGATGGGAAACACAGAGAAGGAAAATGACCTACAAAAACAAACCCAAATCAATTAAGAAAATGGTAATAGGAACATACATATTGATATTCACCTTGAATGTAAATGGATTAAATTCTCCAGCCAAAAGACACAGAGTGGCTGAATGGATACAAGAACAAGACCCATACATATGCTGTCTACAAGAGACCCACTTCAGATGTAGGGACACATACAGACGGAAAGTGAGGGGATGGAAAAAGATATTACATGCAAATGGAAATCATAAGAAAGCTGGAATAACAATACTCATATCAGATAAAATAGATTTTAAAATAAAGGCTGTTATAAGAGATAAAGGACTTCCCTGGTGGAACAGTGGTTAAGAATCCACCTCCCAATGCAGGAACAAAGCTTTGAGCCCTGGTCAGGGATGATTCCACATGCCGCGGAACAACTAAGCCCATGCGCCACAATCACTGAGCCTGCGCTCTAGAGCCTGCAAGCCACAACTACTGAGCCCATGTGCCACAACTACTGAAGCCCATGTGCCTAGAACCCGTGCTTCACAGCAAGAGAAACCACCACAACGAGAAGCATGCACACTGCAATACAGAGTAGCCCCTGCTCACCACAACTAGGGAGAAAGCCCGTGTGCAGCAAAGAATACCCAACGTGGCCAGAAAGAAAGAAAGGGAGAAAGAAAGAATGAGAGAAAGAAAGAAATTTTTTAAAAAGAGAGATAAGGGAGGACACTACATAATGATCAAGAGATCAGTCCAGAAGAAAACATAACAATTACAAATATTTAAACACCCAACATGGGAGCACCTCAATATATAAGGCAAATACTAGCAGCCATAAAAGGGGAAATCGACAGTAACATAAAAATAGTGGGGACTATAACACCCCACTTACACCAATGGACTGATCATCCAAAAAGAAAATAAATAAGGAAACATAAACTTTAAATGACATATAAAACTAGATGGACTTAATTGATATTTATAGGACATTCCATCCAAAAACAACACAATACAATTTTTTCTCAAGTGCACACAGAACATTCTCCAGGATAGATCACATCTTGGGTCACAAATCAAGCCTCAGTAAATTTAAGAATATTGAAATCATATCAAGCATCTCTTCCAACCACAACACTATGAGATTAGAAAACAATTACAGGAAAAAAAAATGGAAAAAACACAAACATATGGAGGGTAAACAATATGTTACTAAATAACCAAGAGATCACTAAAGAAATCAAAGAGGAAATCAAAAAATACCTACAGACAAATGACAATGAAAACACAATAATCTAAAGTCTATGGGATGCAGCAAAAGCAGTTCTAAGAGGGAAGTTTACAGCGACTCAATCTCACCTCAAGAAACAAGAAAAATTTCAAATAAATATTCAAAACTTACACCTAAAGCAAATAGAAAAAGAAGAACAAAGAAAACCCAAGTTAGTAAGAGGAAAAAAATCATAAAGATCAGAGCATAAATAAATGAAATAGAAATGAAGAAAACAATAGCAAAGATCAATAAAACTAAAAGTTGGTTATTTGAGAAAATAAACAAAATTGATAAACCATTAGCCAGACTCATTGAGAAAAAAAAGGGAGAGGACTCAAATCAATAAAACTAGAAATGAAAAAGGAGAAATTACAACTGACACTGCAGAAATACAAAAGATCATAAGAGACTACTAAGAGCAACTATATGCCAATAATTGGGCAACCTGGAAGAAATGGAAAAATTCTCAGAAAGGTACAACTTTCCAAGACTGAACCAGGAATTAGAAAATATAAACAGACCAATGACAAGTAATGAAATTGAAACTGTAATTAAAAATCTTCCAACAAACAAAAGTCCAGGATCTGATGGCTTCACAGGTGAATTCTATCAAACATTTAGAGAAGAGCTAACACCTATCCTTCTCAAACTCTTCCAAAAAATTACAAAGGAAGGAGCACTCCCAAACTCGTTCTATGAGGCCACCCTGATACCAAAACCAGACAAAGATATCACAAAACAAAGAAAATTAAAGGCCAATATCACTGATGAAACTAGACACAAATATCCTCAACAAAATACTAGCAAACAGAATCCAACAATATATTAAAAGGGTCATACACCATGATCAAGAGGGATTTATCTCAAGGATGCAAGGATTCTTCAATATACACAAATCAATCAATGTGATGCACCATATTAACAAATTAACGAATAGAAACCATATGATCATCTCAATAGATGCAGAAAAAGATTTTGACAAAACATTTATGATAAAAACTCTCCAGAAAGTGAGCATAGAATGTTCCTACCTCAACATAATAAAGGCTATATACTACAAACCCACAGCAAACATCATTCTCAATGGTGAAAAGCTGGAAGATTTCTTCTAAGATCAGGAATAAGACAAGGATGTCCACTCTTGCAATTCTTATTCAACATAGTTTTGGAAATCCTACTTATGGCATTCAGAGATGAAAAAGAAATAAATGGAAGCCAAATTGGAAAAGAAGTAAAACTGTCAGTCTTTGCAGATGACATGATACTATACTTAGAAAATCCTAAAGATGCCACCAGAAAACTACTAGAACTAATCAATGAATTTGGTAAGGTTGCAGGATACAAAATTAATACACAGAAATCTCTTGCATTCCTATACCCTAACAATGAAATATCAGAAAGAGAAATTAAGGAAACAGTTCCATTTACCATCGTATCAAAAAAATAAAATACCTAGGAATAAATCTACCTAAGGAGGCCAAAACCTGTACTCAGAAAAGAGTAAGATACTAATGAAAGAAATCAAAGGTGATGCAAACAGATGAAGAGATATACCATGCTCCTGGATTGGACTGGAAGAATCAATATTGTGAAAATGACTATACTGCCCAAAGCAACCTACAGATTCAATGCAAGCCCTTTCAATTTATTAATGTCATTTTTCACCGAATTAGAACAAAAATTTTACAATTTGTATGGAAACACAAAAGATCCTGAATAGCCAAAGCAATCCTGAGAACAAAAAAGGAGCTGGAGGAATCAGTCTCACCAACTTCAGACTACAGTACAAAGTTACAGGAATCAGGACAGTATGGTGCTGGCACAAAAACAGAAATATAGATCAATGGTACAGGATAGAAAACCCAGAGATAAACCCACGCACCTATGGTCACCTAATCTATGACAAAGGAGACAAGAATATACAATGGAGAAAAGACAGACTCTTAAATAAATGGTGCTGGGAAAACTGTACAACTACATGTAAAAGAATGAAATTAGAACACTATCTAATACCATACAGAAAAATAAACTCCAAATGGATTAAAGACCTAAATGTAAGACTGGACACTATAAAACTCTTAGAGGAAAACATAGGAAAAACACACTTTGACATAAATCACAGCAAGATCTTTTATGACTCACCTCCTAGAGCAATGAGAATAAAAACAAAAATAAACAAATTGGACTTAAACTTAAAAGCTTTTGCAGAGCAAAGGAAACCATAAACAAGATGAAAAGACAGCCCACAGAATAGGAGAAAATATTAGCAAACAAAGCAATGGACAAAGGATTAATCTCCAACATACACAAACAGCTTGTACAGTTCAATATCAAAAAAAATAAATAAACCAATCAAAAAATGCATGGAAGACCTAAATAGACATTTCACCAAAGAAGACATACAGATGGCCAAGAGGAACATGAAAAGATGCTCAACATCACTAATTATTAGAGAAATGCAAATCAAAATTAAAATGAGGTATCACCTCACACCCATCAGAATGGCCATCATCAAAAAATCTACGGACAATAAATGCTAGAGAGGGTGCTGAGAATAGGCAACCCTCTTGCACTGTTGATGGGAATGTAAATTGATACAGCCACTGTGGAGAACAGTATCGAGGTTCCTTAAAAAACTAAAAATAGAACTACCATATGACCCAGCAAACTCACTAATGTGCACACTCCCTGAGAAAACCATAATTCAAAAAGACACATGTACCCTAATGTTCATATCAGCACAATTTACAGTAACCAGGACATGGAAACAACCTAAATGCCCATTGACATATGAATGGATAAAGAAAATGTGATATATATATATATATATATATATATATATATATATATATATATATATATATATGAATATTATGGAGCCATAAAAATAAATGAAATGGGTCATTTGTAGAGATGTGGATGGACCTAGAGTCTGTCATACATAGTGAAGTAAGTCAGAAAGAGAAAAACAAATATCGTATATTAATGCATATATGTAGAATCTAGAAAAACGGTAGAGCTGAACGTATTTGCAGGGCAGGAATAGAAAAGCAGTTGTAGAGAATGGACATGTGAACATGGGGGTGGAAGGGTAAGGTGGGGTGAATTGGGAGATTAGGTTTGACATAAATACACTACCATGTGTAAAATAGATAACTAATGGGAACCTGCTGTATAGCACAGGGAGCTCAGCTCAGTGCTATGTGATGACTAGGTCAGTGGGATGGTGGGGAGGGGGAGATCCAAGAGGAAGGAGATATATGTATACATATAGCTGATTCATTTCATTGTACAGCAAAAATTAACAAAGCATTGTAAAGCAACTAGACTCAAAAAAAAAAAAAAAAAAAGATAGTATTGTAAGTCCTAGCCACAACAATGAGACAAGAAAAAGAAACAAAATGTACCCAAGTTGAAAGGGAAGACTTAAAACTGTCACTATTTGCACATGACATGATACTCTACATAGAGAATCCTAAAGTCTCCACCCCAAAACTATTAGAACAAATAAATGAATTCACCAAGGAGGCAGGATACAAGATTAATGTACAGAAATCTATTGCATTTCTATACATTAATAATGAATCATAAAGAGAAAGTAAAAACAAAATTCCTATTGATATCACATCAAAGAAAACCAATAAAATTTCTAGGAATAAATTTAACTAAGGAAGTGAAAGAGCTATATGCTGAAAACAAAAAAACATTGATGAAGAAAATTAAAGATAATTCAAAGAAAGGGAAAGATCTCCTGTACTTTTGGATTGGAAGAACTAATATTATTAAAATGGCCATACTACCTGAAGCAATCTTCAGATTTAATTCATGCCACATTAAAACGTCCAGGACATTTTTCACAGAACTGAAACAAATAATCCTAAAGCTTATATGGAACAACAAAATTCCAAAGCAATCCTGAGGAAAAAGAACAAAGCTGGAAGTATAACCCTCCCAGACTTCAGAAGATACTACAAAGCTACAATAATCAAAACAGTATGGTATTGACAGCAAAAAAAAAAAAAAGAGTAGAGAGCCCAGAAATAAACCCATGGGCATACAGCATTAATCTATGACAAAGGAAACAAGAATATACAATGGAGAATGACTGTCTCTTCAACAAATAGTGCTGGGAAAAGTGGACAGCCACATATAAAACAATGAAATTAGAACATTCCCTCACACCATATACAAAAATAAACTCAAAATGGGTTAGGACCTAAATGTAAGACATGAAACCATAAAACACGTAGAAGAGGACATAGGAAAAACACGTTGACAAATTGTAGCAATATTTTCTTGGGTTGTCTCCCAAGGCAAAAGAAATAAAAGCAAAAATAAACAAATGAAACCTAATTAAATTTAAAAGCTTTTGCACAGCAGGGAAAACCAACAACAACAACAACAACAACAAAAGACAACCTCCAGAATGGGAGAAAATATTTGGAAGTGATGCGACAAGCAAGTGGTTAATAACCAAAACATATAAGCAGCTCATACAACTCAACATCAAAAAAAAAAAACACAGAATCCAATCAAAAATGGACCTAAATAGACATTTTTCCAAGGAAGACATACAGATGGCCAACAGGCACATGAAAGGATGCTCAAAGATGCTAATTATTAGAGAAATGCAAATCAAAACCATAATGAGTTATCAACTCTCTCCTGTCAGAATGGCTATCATCAAAAAGTCTAAAAATAACAAATGTTACAGAGGATGTGGACAAAGGGGAATATTTGTACACTTTTGGTGGGAATGTAAATTGATGCAGCCACTATAAAAAATAGTATGTAGATTCCTTATAAAACTAAAACTGGAATTACTATGTGATCCAGCAATTTCACTCCTGGGTATATACACAGGAAAAATGAAGAATCTAATTTGAAAAGACATATGTACCTCAATGTTCATAGCAGCACTATTTACCATAGCCAAGACATGGAAGCAACCCAAGTTCCCATAGACATATGTTTGGATTAAGAAATGTTATATATATATGTGTGTATATATACATATATATACATACACACCCACAATGGAATAGAATGCAGTCAAGAAAAGAATGAAATACTGCCATTTACAACAGTGTGGATAGACTTAGAGAATATTATGCTTAGTGAAATAAGTCAGACAGAGAAAGGCAAATACTATATCACTTATATGTGGAATCAAAAAGATAATACAAATGAATTATATACAAAACAGCAACAGACTCACAGATATAGAAAATAAACTTGTGGTTACCAAAGGGGAGAGGGGAGGGGGGAAGGACCATTAGAGGTATGGGATTAACAAACTATTACATATAAAGTAGATAAGCAAAAAGGATTTACTGTAGAGCACAGGGGAATATACCTATTATCTTGTAATAACCTATACTGCAATATAATCTGCAAAAATACTGAATCACTATGCTGTATATGTAAAACTAACACAATATTGTGAATCAACTATACTTCAATAACAAAAATAATAATAATAAGAGGGAAGTTCATATCATTACAGGCCTACCTCAAAACAAGAAAAGTCTCAGATAAACAACAAAAAGAATTAGAAAAAAGAAGAACAAATAAAACCCAAATTTAGTAGAAGGAAAGAAATAACACAGATCAAAACAAAATTATATGAATGATCCTAAAAAATAGAAAACATCAATGAAACTAAGAGCTGGTATTTTGAAAAGATAAACAAAATTGATAAACCTTTCATCAAGATAAAAAAAAAGAAGGCCCAAGTAAATAAAATTACAAATGAATGCAGAAATGTTACAAACAATATTAAAGAAATACAAACAATATAAGAGAATACTAGAAATGATTATATGTCAAAAATTGGACAACCTAGAAGAAATGAATGAATTCATAGAACCATATATGCTTCCAAGGCTGAATCAGAAAAAAATAGAAAATCTGAATATTTGATTATTAGTAAAATGCAATTGAATCAGTAATCAATAAACTCCCAACAAACAAAAAGTCTAGACGGATTCACAGAGGAATTCTACCAAACATTTAAAGAAAAGAGAGTTAACACCTATCCTTCTCTAACTATTCTCAAAAAATTGAAGAGGAGGGAACAATCCCAAATTTATTCTACAAGGCCAACATTACCCTTGCACCAGAACCAGAGAAAGACCAACAAAAAAAGTGTATTACAGGCCAATACCACTGATGAACATAGATGCAAAAATCCTCAACAAAATATTAGCAAACCAATACAATACATTAAAAAAATTCTACATCATGATCAACTGAACTTTAACCCAGGGATTCAATGAAGGTTTGATATCTGCAAACCAATCAGTGTGATACACCACAATTAATAAAACAAAGAATAAGAATTACAGGATCATCTCAATAGATGCACAAAAATTATTTGATAAAGTTCAACATCCAGTCATGATTTAAAAAACATAAACTTTCAAGAAAGTGGGTATAGAAAGAACATACCTCAACATTATAATGAACTCACAGCTAACATCATACTCAATGGCAGAAAGCTGAAAACTTTTCCTCTAAGATCAAGAACAAGACAAGAATGCCCATTCTCTACTTTCATTCAACATAGTGTTGAAGTCCTGGCCAAAGCAATCAGACAAGAAAAAGAAATAAAAGGCACCCAAATTGAAATGGGGGAAGTAAATCTGTCACTATTTGCAGATGACATGTTACTCTATATATAGAAAACCAAAAGTCTCTGTCAAAAAGCTATTAGAACTAATAAATAAATTCAAAATATTGAAGGATACAAAATTAATATATAGAAATCTGTTGCATTTCTATACACTAATAATGAACTATCATGAAGAGAAATGAAGAAAAAAATTCCATTTAAAATCACATCAAAAAAAAAAAAGGAATAAATTTAACCAAGGAAGAGAATGGCCTGTGACTGTAAGACATTGATGCATGATACAAAGAAATGGAAAAATATATCATGCTCATTAAATGAAAGAATTAATAGTGTTAAAATATCCATATTACACAAAGCAATCTGCAGATTAATGCAATTCCTATCAAAATACCCATGGCATTTTTCACAGAACTAGAACAAATAATCCTAAAATTTGTATGGATTCACAAAACATGTGAAATAGCCAAAGAAATCTTGAGAAAGAACAAAACAGGAGGTATCACACTCCATGACTTCCAACTATAATACAATGCTACAGTAATCAAAATAGTATGGCACTGGTGAAAAAATAGATATATAAATCAATGGAATAAAATAAAAAGCCCAGAAATAAACCCACTCACTTATGGTCAATTAAACTCCAAAAAAAGGAGGCAAGAATATACAATAGGGAAAAGACAGTCTCTTCAATAAGTGCTGTGGTGAAAACTGAACAGCTACATGTAATAGAATGAAACTACACCATTTTCTCATACCATATAAAAAAAATAAACTCAAAATGGATTAAAGACTTAAATGTCATACCTAATACAATAAAATTCTTATGAGAAAACATGGATGGTACACTCTTTGACATTGATTTTATTTATATGTCTTTGGATCTGTCTCCTCAGGCAAGGGAATCAAAAGCAAAAATAAACAAATAGGGCCAAATCAAACAAAGAAGCTTTTGCACAGCAAAGGATGTCATCAACAATATGAAAAGGCAAGCTACCAAATGAAAGAAGCTATTTTCAAATGACATATCTGATACAGGGTGAATATCCAAAATATATTCACAAACACCCTGATTAAAAATGGGAGAAAGTCCTGAATAGACATTTTTCCAAATAATATATACAGATGGCCAGCAGGTACATTAAAAGATGCTTAACATCACTAACCATCAGGAAAATGCAAATCAAATGAGATATCACCTCACAGCTGTCAGAATGACTATTATCAAAAAGGCAAGAAATAACAATTGCTGGTAAGGATTTGGTGAAAAGGGAATCCTTGTGCACTATTGGTGGGAATTTAAATTGATACAGCCACTATAAAAAATAGTATGGATGTCTCTCAAAAAATTAAACATAGAGCTATTATATGAGCCAGGAATTCCCCCTTTAAGTATTTATCAAAGAAAAAAAAAAAAGTAAATGCACCCCAATGTTCATAGGAGAATTATTTACAATGGCCAAGATATGGAAGCAACATAAGTGTCCATCAACAGTTGAATGGATTAAAAAGGTATGGTATTTATATACAATGGAGTGTTACTCAGCCATAGAAAATAAAAATTTGCCATTGTAACCACATGTTGTTTAAGCGTCCCAGGTTTTGGTACTTTGTTATGGCAGCCCTAGAAACTAATACGCTCTTTATAATGTCTCCAGTGGAAATGGCCACTGTGAAGTAACTGCTGTGTTGGGCATAGCTGTCTTTTACCAGTGCATACTACATTCTGATGTCAGAGGGAAAAAACTATCTTTCTTTCTACCAGAATGGAATGGATGCATCCAAAGTTCCCCAAGGGACATTTGATGCTAGGTTATTTATTTAATGATATGTTGCTAAAGGTATAACAAAAGGCAAGTCAATACAAGAACTTATTTACAACTTCTACAGAGACCCAGATTTATCCTATATTCCTTACCAATCTTGATGTATTTCCCATGACTCAGAGCAGCTTACTGATTTCATCAACATCACTAGCAATACTCCATTTTTCAGAGCAAAATGACTCCTCACTTCAGCCGAAAACTCATCTTTTGTACATTACCCTGACCTTTTCCCAGAATGATTGAAAACTAAAATGTCTATACTTCTCAGAAGAAACTACACTCCTGTGAATCCCAAGTGTGTTGTCCATCTCCATGCTGTAACACAATAAACTTGTAAAAATGTGATAATACATTTTTCAAAGTCTTGGTTTAAAAAGTCTTGGAGTCCATGGGCTTCCCTGGTGGCACAGTGGTTAAGAATCTGCCTGAAAATGCAGCGGACACAGGTTCGAGCCCTGGTCTGGGAAGATCCCACATGCCGCAGAGCAACTAAGCCCGTGAGCCACAACTACTGAGCCTGTGCTCTAGATCCCACGAGCCACAACTACCAAAGCCCGCACACCACAACTACTGAAACCCTCACTCCTAAAGCCCACATTCTGCAACAAGAGAAGCCACCACAATGAGAAGCCCACTCACCACAAAGAAGAGTAGCTCCCACTCTTCGCAACTAGAGAAAGCCCACCCAGCCACGAAGACCCAACACAGCCAAAAATAAAGAAATTTAAAATATGTATATATAAAAACTCTTGGAGTCCAGTCTCACAAATTGTCATCTGTTGATGATATAAAAATGAAACCATTTTTGATATGAGTATAGCTACTCCAGCTTTCTTTGATTTCCATTTGCATGGAATATCTTTTTCCATCCCCTCACTTTCAGTCTGTATGTGTCCCTAGGTCTAAAGTGGGTCTCTTTTAGACAGCATATATATGGGTCTTGTTTTTGTATCCATTCAGCAAGCCTGTGCCTTTTAGTTGGAGCATTTAATCCATTCACGTTTAAGGTAATTATCAATATGTATGCTCCTATGACCATTTTCTTAATTGTTTTGGGTTTGTTTTTCTTGGTCCTTTTCTTCTCTTGTGTTTCCCACTTAGGGAAGTTCCTTTAGCATTTGTTGTAGAGCTGGTTTTGTGGTGCTGAATTCTCTTAGTTTTTGCTTGTCTGTAAAGCTTTTGATTTCTCTGTCGAATCTGAAAGAGATCCTTGCTGGGTAAAGTAATCTTGGTTGTAGGTCCTTCCCTTTCACCACTTTAAATATGTCATGCCACTCCCTTCTGGCTTGTAAAGTTTCTGCTGAGAAATCAGCTGTTAACCTTATGGGAGTTCCCTAGTATGTTTTTTGTCATTTTTCCCTTGCTGCTTTCAATAATTTTTTTTTGTCTTTAATTTTTGCCAATTTGATTACTATGTATCCTGGCATGTTCCTTCTTGGGTTTATCCTGTATGGGACTCTCTGCACTTCCTGGACTTGGGTGGCTATTTCCTTTCCCACGTTAGGGAAGTTTTCGACTATAATCTCTTCAAATATTCTCTCGAGTACTTTCTCTCTATATTCTCTTCTGGGATCCCTATAATGAGAATGTTGTTGCATTTAATGTTGTCCCAGAGGTCTCTTAGGCTGTCTTCATTTCTTTTCATTCTTTTTTCTTTAATCTGTTCCGCAGCAGTGAATTCCACCATTCTGTCTTCCAGGTCACTTATCCGTTCTTCTGCCTCAGTTATTCTGCTGTTGATTCCTTCTAGTGTAGTTTTCATTTCAGTTATTGTACTGTTGATCTCTGTTTGTTTGTTTTTTAATTCATTTAGGTCTTCATTAAACATTTCTTGCGTCCTCTCGATGTTTGTCTCTGTTCTTTTTCCAAGGTCCTGGATCATTCTCACTATCATTATTCTGAATCCTTTTTCTGGAAGGTTGCCTATCTCCACTTCTTTTAGTTGTTTTTCTGGGGTTTTATCTTTTTCCTTCATCTGGTACATAGCTCTCTGCCTTTTCATCTTGTCTATCCTTCTGTGAATGTGGTTTTTGTTCCACAGGCTGCAGGATTGTAGTTCGTCTTGCTTCTGCTGTCTGCCCTCTGGTGGATGAGGCTATCTAAGAGGCTTGTGGAAGTTTCCTGATGGGAGAGACTGGTGGTGGGTAGAGCTGGCTATTGCTCTGGTGGGCAGAGCTCAGTAAAACTTTAATCTGCTTGTCTGCTGCTGGGTGGGGCTGGGTTCCCTCCCTGTTGTTTGTTTGGCCTGAGGTGACCCAACACTGGAGCCTCACCAGGCTGTTTGGTGGGGCTAATGGCAGACTCTGGGAAGGCTCACGCCAAGGAGTACTTCCCAGAACCTCTGCCACCAGTGTCCTTGTCCTTATGGTGAGACACAGCCACCCCATGCCTCTTCAGGAGACCCTCCAACACTAGCAGGTAGGTCTTGTTCAGTTCTCTATGGGGTCACTGCTCCTTCCCCCTGGGTCCTGATGCACACAAGACTTTGTTTGTGCCGACCAAGAGTAGAGTCTCTGTTTCCCCCAGTCCTGTTGAAATCCTGCAATCAAATCCCTCTAGTCTTCAAATCTGATTCTCTAGGAATTCCTCCTCCTGTTTCCAGACCCCCAGGTTGGGAATCCTGACGTGGGTCTCAGAACTTTCACCCAAGTGGGTGGACTTCTGTGGTATAAGTGTTCTCCAGTTTGTGAGTCACCTACCCAGCAGTTATGGGATTTGATTTTATTGTGATTGCACCCCTCCTACCATTTCACTGTGGCTTCTCCTTTGTGTTTGGATGTGGGGTGTCTTTTTCAGTCAGTTCCAGTGTCTTCCTGTCGATGATTTTTCAACAGTTAGTTGTGATTCTGGTGCTCTTGTAAGAGGGAGTCACATCTCTTGTTCTTGACTCAGAGTGCATTCAGCTTCCTCACTTGGCTGGTTTTAAAAGTGAGGGGTTCACAAGGAAGGATGATGGAAACAGCCTCTGTGTTCCTCTCATGTGAGTTTTCCTAAACATTGCAATTAAGTTTTAAGAACCTAAAACTTGTTGAATTTTCATGTAATATCAAAAATATCCACAATTATCTGAAAAGGCTACAAAAATAGTTCTATTTTAATGCTTGTTTTGCAAATCTGAATTTATTCCAACAGTTATCACTAGATGAATTCAGAAAACTACACCCAGCTGTGGGTGCCTTGTAGGAATACATAAAACACACTGGAGCACACATGTCACAAGGATATTGTGATGCACCCATGCACATCTGGTGTTCCAATGTTCCATTAGATTTCACTTCACCCTCCCACCACCACTACACAGAAACTCACAAGGTGCAACCCTTCCAACTGCCAAGGACACAGGGCCCCACCCTCCCCCGTCTTTAGTTTTCCACATTTCCTCTCAACTTATCTTGTACTTTTCCTCTATGTTTGTGTTCTCTTTTCTTTCTTCATCTCTCTTCTCTCATTTTTTTAAAATCTCTCTTTTGTTCTCTTCCTCTTGCCCTTAGGGTGGTGGACCTGGGATCTAGGTAGGTGGTTCCATGACCCTATTAGGTGGTTCACCTAGCCCCATAAACAAACTTCAGGTCTTTGGCAAGGTAAAGTGCTGTATTATAGTATTTATTCATTTCTTAACTATTTAATGTGTAAAACTATGCTACCACTTTTATTAGATTCCTATTTGTTTTTCAATTAGATTCCCAACTAGTTCTTTGCATGTCACTGAGAAATTTTGAAGTGCTATATCCGTTCTTAGCCTCATTTTCATATAACTTTATTTTCCTGTGCTTTTTAGGAATGCATGTGTGCCATTAATGCAAACTGACTGTACTCCTCCCTAAGTATTTTCTTCATAATCTTCTTTGAATACTACCTATACTTCACAAACTTCATCCAGATTTTCTTTGTATATTTTGACCAAAGCACTGTATTGCAACACCTTCAATGCAGAAGCAGAAATGAGAATCCACTGTCTTCTATTATGCCAGATGTTTAAAAAATTTGAAAAATATGCAAGATCATTGTTCTCATGAAATTTTTTTGGTTTTGGAAAACAGTTATTTTCCATAAAAAAGTTAACTGCATGGGTTTATTATTATTATTTTAGGTGAATTTTTAAAAACTTCTTTATTGGAGTATAATTCCTTTACAATGGTGTGTTAGTTTCTGCTTTATAACAAAGTGAATCAGCTATACATATACATATATCCCCATATCTCCTCCTTCTTGCATCTCGCTCCCACCCTCCCTATTCCACCCCTCTAGGTGGTCACAAAGCACCGTGCTGGTCTCCCTGTGCTATGCAGCTGCTTCCCACTAGCTATCTATTTTACATTTGGTAGTGTATATAAATCCATGCCACTCTCTCACTTCTAGATTAATTATGAATATAAAAATATTTTTAACATTTCTCTTAATCCCTGGTAGGATAAATATCAGGAGATATAACCCACATAAAGAAAAGCTGTTTAGGGCCCTCAGTATTTCAAGAGTATAGTGAGGTCCTGAGACCAAAAAATTAAGGAATTTTTAGTTTAGAAAAGCACGTATTTATAAGCCTCTCAATTCTGAAACACAACATCCAGGTTGAAACACAGTATCTAAATTGCTCTCTATGTAAAAACTATATGAAGATTTAGTTTTCCAACTGGTAAGAGAAAGGCAGGTTCCTGAACTTGGGGCATTATGGAAATAATCTCTTTGTTATTTTTGGGTAGAAGTAAACAAGAAAGAGCTAGAGCAACCTGGAGAATTTATAACAAAATATTCAGAAAAAGTCTAGAGGAGATGGCAGAAAGAGTTGAGAGTTCAAGCTTATAGGTAACAATCAGGACATGCAATGGCCCAAATCCAACTCTTGAAAATCCCACCAGTAACAGGAAGATTCTATATTTCCTGTGATAAAATGCAAAATAAGAATACAAATTAGTTTATTAGGTATTCCAATAATATAGAGCCCAGAAAGCTGGAGAGTTAGGGATCACTCTGGTATTTATGTTTGTATCAGACATTTACCTTATGTCACTGACACCTCCTTCACACCTTCATTGTCCTATATCAGATGTGAGGTCAGCCCATTTCCCAGATGACACCAGGGGGTAAAAACTGGAGAAAAGCCAAAGGGCTTTGTGTTTGCTTGTATATCTAAATGCTAATCTACTTCACTGATAATCTTTTACCTTTCCTGGGTCTCAAAAAATAAAATAAAATAAGGCAGCAAGAGGAGCTATTTCTGCCAATGGAATTATTCTTGATTTATTTCTTTGTCCCTTATCCTTTAGGAAATGCATCTTGCTGTAATTCCATCAAAAGCGACACTCTGATGTAGACCCTGATAAATAAAAAGAAATCAAGGAAATGATTTATGCAGAGAACTTTGGTCAAGTTATGTAATTTCCATTTTCTTTTTTTGGTAAAACTAAGTAGTGTAGGGAACAAATTATCAATTTCAATCCTATTAATTGATATTAAATAATATTATTTTAAAGATGTTTTCAATTTATTAGAATTCTTACCATTAAATATTGACTATTTTAAAAGTACATTTAAATGTGTTTACACTAATGGACAACATTTTTTTAAGAAAATAAATGCTGATGATAGTTGACAACATCTGGAGGAACTTCTAGGGTAAAGTGAGTACCTTCCACCCTTGTTGCTTTTAGAAAGTGATGGGGGTAGAATGGGCAACATGATCCAAATCTGGGGACCCCTTCTTGTCTTTCTAGAACAATCTATCACCTCAGTTCTGCCCATCTAAGAAAGCATCATTGAAGCTATGTCGCAGGGGAACAACAATCTCAGGAATATGTAATTCAGCTTCCATGTGAAATTATACTTCTGAGGGATTTTTCCTTTTCCTTCCACATTATTCTAACTCTGTAAATTCTATTCTCAGGCAAAGCATGAGTAGTTCACATGCCACGAATATTTGATCTGTCAGATTTAGAAGAAAATGATCAACATTTTTTGTAGCCTACTGTCAACCCTATTTCTTTTTTTTTTTTGCTTTTTTTACTTTATTCCACATTTTATTTTAGAAAAATTAGATAGCAGTAGTCATTCCTTACTCCATTCACCATAAAGAATTTACGATAATAATTATTAAAGTTTTTGCTCAATTTTTCCTATTGTTATACTATTAAGTAACATTCACTTATTTCTTTTTTACACTATTTTGAATATTGAGTTGGTAACCTGTCTTGCAGGGGGGTAAAGAGGCTTTGGAATAGCACAGTATAATAGCAGTCTGTCATTTTGATTTCCTCTTGTACATGAGTTTTTAGACAACATAGTTTTTTTTTTTTAAATAAATCACTCATTTCATGACTTAAAAAAAAAACAGTTATGGACACAGAGGCACAAAATTACCCCCTAGATAATACTAGGTAAACATAGAAAATTCAAAGAAGCAGAATTTTTAATAATCTTTTATGAAAAGTTATTACTTGATCATTTTAGAATCTACTAATTATTACTGTATCTGAGGGGAAAATATTAAGGTAATTTTTCCTCCTAGATTCAGAGACCAAGAAATTATAAAAATAATAATGCTAGGCATAATAAGAAAATAGAAAATATCCAGATTCATAGTAGTAGTTGCTCCTCTGTAGTTGCTAAAACTAAATTTCTAGAATATAAAAGCAACTACAATTCTTATCACTCCTTGATTTCCTTTATAGAAAGTGGACTCAGGTATGAATGAATCTCCATTGGGAAGAACATAGCTCTCCTTTTAGTAACCATTATCATGAAAATGAAGCTTAGAACATCTAAACAATAAACAAGGCATATCTTTTACATGAGACATGAAGTTCTGAGCTATACTATCATTTTGGTATTAAACTAGAGGCAGATTCCAAACAGCAGCTCTTTATCATTTTGAAAACTTCAAATGACAGGTAGATATAAGTAGGTACTGCTATTACTGTACCTAGGAAATCATGAGCATTGATGTGCAAGACCCCAGGATAATGAGTTTTTCAAAGAGATGTCCCCAGTCTGGATAGCACTGCTATTATTAACTAGCAAATTTCTCAAATACATTTTATAAAAGTTGATCACACTCCAGTATCTTTCTGAAGGTAGTCAGTAGTACCCCTTCTTTGTGCTTTAACCACAGGGGTTTTTATTCCTCTCCTTTTTTCAGGGGCCTAATATGAGTAAAACTATTGTATTGAACCTCAAAATTTTCAAATCCTTTGACTCAGGTCTGTGAAACTAAACCCCAGCTTACTAAAGTTGCGGGTGGGTGGGCCTGTCAACATTTCCCAAAGTCTAGGAATTGAGAACAGTCAGTATTATAATTCTCCTAAGTAGCTCAATAGACAACCTGTGTCACTATGCATTTGCTTTCTATAGTCCACAAGATAAACCCTTCCAAGTCAAGGGCAACAATCATAGCAGATGGTAAATGAACACTTGAGAAACCAACTTTGGGATTTCATTTATCTTTTCAACTAAGAAACAGCAATAGTGTATGAGAAGGCCAAGAAAGTTGGGGAATCATATCTTATTTAGACTTTGAGGATGAATTTCTAAATAGGACCAAGCGACTCCCCTGATATTTGGGAAGCTTGGAACAGTATGAGCTGTCTCTCATATTCTATACACCTTTATGTCCCTTACAATATGTATGGTGTACATGGTGGGAATACACTATCTGTTCATTTAAAAATAGACTTAAACAAAGCAGAATGGACAACTTGGAACCCCTTTCTTCCTACTGGTGACATTGTGATGAAGATGGTGATAAACCAGTTCCTCTAATTAGCTCACAGTAATAACAACTCACTGCACCTTCTAGTTACAAAGTATTTTCATAATCCCGAGCTCAACTGCCTGTGAGGTCATTGCCATTATTATCATTTCCATTTTTAAAATAATGAAACTGAGACACAACAAAGATTTTGAGAAACATCTTCCAAAGTCACAAAGGTAAGTAGGAAACATAATAGGAACTTAAAAATGAGTTTTCTGACTATACACTCAAGCTTCTGAGGAATCTAAATTCCTTAAAAATTCAAGGAGTTTGTAAATAGAGAGTAGTGTCTTATTAATCCTGGTCAATGAATATACATTTCTTATTTGGAAACTGGCAGAGAATTATGACTCTTATTTACCACAATTGCTTTGAAGCATTCACAGAAATTTAAACTGTTAATAATTGAGCTTGGTAATTGAGCTTGGTAGGCTGAAGCACTTGGAAAATGTGTCACGAGTGAGACAAAGAGCAGGCTGAAAAGCTCATTAATCATTGCTTTCCTTTCACTGATTACAGAAAAGTAAGAAGCTCAGTGTTGCTAAAATAAGGCTACAGAATTTCTTTCACAACAACACATGGTCCCTGAATTTCCAGACAGAACATATTTGAGTCATGATTGAAGTCAAATATGATTCTTTCAAAGCGTTTTCTTGTAAGTAATTTTATTAGTAAAACAATGGTAAACAATATGTTAACAAAGAGATTGTACTCTGATTTTCACAAGTGATGTTTCTATGTATGCATCATTTTGGCTTAGATGAAAGCAAACAAATAAAAAGATGTATCACTTCTATCTCCCCACACCAAAAATTATTTTAAATAACATCATTTAAAATACCAGTCAATGCTTCTTTCATAAATCCATACACAAAACCAAAAAAAAAAAGGAAGAATAATATATTGAAACAATTTTTGCATTTGTGTTCATGTGGAGTGGTAAAAATTCTTATACTATAGGTATGATAATAGTGTAATAAGGTTATGTGACTGTCTTTTTAAAAATATCAGAACTTGTATTTCCAAATAAGTGTTAGACTTTCTCAAACCTTTTGGAAATAAAGTGGAATATAAATACACAAATGAAAAGTGAATGATGTTGTCAGCTCACCATACATAATATTATAACACTTCCATTGCTCAAGTTGCTTCTATTCCCCTTTTAGAATAACTTTCAAAGTCTGTGGCACCTCATTTAAATGAATGTAATGACAACGAACGCTCATCCTTTTGGCAGTCTTTTATTTTTGGAATAATATAAAAGTCATTTGTTTCCAATTCTGGTAAGTTTGGGGAGTCTATGGAGTTGTATTTAGAAGTCTATTTCTCACAGTCAAAGAAATATTAACTTGAGCATTAACAAAAGAAAGACTTAAACAGAATGCCAGTCCAGACCCGACAGGTATGGGTTTTCAACTTTCAAGGGTTTTTATTGTTGTTGTTGTTGTTTCTCTCTTTCTCTCTTTTTTGGTCAGGAGAGAGTGGTGTAATGTAGAGGAGTGGGTGTATTTTCAGTATAATTTTTCCATGGTCTTCTGTCCAAAGAGCAAAAGCTATTCAAACATATATCATATTTGGATTTCTATTGTCAGGAATGAAGGTTAAAACACAAGTATCATTCCCATTCACAGTAATAAACTGAAAGAGAAGCACTAGGTGGATTTTCTAGGACCATTCAAGGAGCTTCTCAATTAACATTTCCTAAATTCTTGCACCTAAAAACAATACCACAATTTTCTGGTGAATCTTCCTAAGACAAGACCTGTAATATTTTTGAGTAATTATGAAGAATGGGAGAGTCTAAGCTAAGAAAAAATAACTTCTCTGTTTAAAATTTAATTTCATTTGTAATTAAATCACCTATTCATTAAAATTGTAGTATTTAGATTATACTGGATATTAGGTCCATAATACAATATACACACTGTCCATGTGAAATAGCCCTAATGAACATAGCCTTTTCTTTTTTCTAAAAAGTAATATTACTTTCTATCTACATGGAAAGTTCTGGGACCCAATATTAGATTCTTTGTTAATGTGAAGAATCTTTATCTCTTTAAAACAGTAGATTGTACCACTGACTCTCAACCCACAGTACACATGCTCAACCTCCCTGTGATGGGTCATGATACAATAGCTCTAGAAAATGTTCTTTTCATTCCACAGCATCAACCAATGGACCAGAAGTTTGAATAATTTGAGATATGATTTCACAGAAAGTTGAGAAAAAGAAAAATTGCAATGAGAATTGATAAAAATGAATGAAATATATGAAAAAAACAAGATTTTAATATAATAATTTCTCTGCTTTTGATATACTTCCCCCTGCTGAACAAATTCTTCCTGCTTGATATTGCTCTAATTGAAATGCTTTGGTACACCTAGATTGAATTTTTAGTTCATCCAGGAGTCCTCGTGGAACACAGAGGGGAAAAATATCACCAAATTGTTATCTGTGTCAACAAAATGACTACTCATTACTACAGATTCTGCAGGGGAAAAATTCGGGCATACTGATTATTTGCCATTATGTCAAACCAATGTTGTTTTGTGATAGTGCTTTCTCTAGCCACCACAACTAACAGTACTAACAACCACATTTTTTCACTATGTGCCAGGCTCATCCCCTGAGGAAGGGACCACTGTTATTCTCATTTTACAGGTGAAGAAACTGAGGTCCATAGTGGTTAAATTATATTATCAAAAAACAGAAATTTTCATAAGAAAAACAGTCTGTCAAGAACAAAAATGAGGGATTAGGAACCAAGATGGCAGAGAAGAAGGACGTGCTCTCACTACCTCTTGTGAGAACACCAGAATCACAACTAGCTGCTGGACAATCATCGACAAGAAGACACTGGAATTCACCATAACAAGTACCCCACATCCAAAGACAAAGGAGAAGCCACAATGAGACGGTAGGTGGAGTACAATCACAGTAAAATCAAATCCCATAACTGCTGGGTTGGTGACTCACAGACTGGAGAACACTTATCCCACAGAAGTCAAACGACTGGAGTGAAAGTTCTGAGCCCCACATCAGGTTCCCAACCTGGGGGTCTGGCAATGGGAGGAGGAATTTTTAGAGAAAGAGACTTTGAAGCCTAGTGGGATTTGACTGCAGGAATTTGACAGGACTGGGGAAACAGACACTCCACTCTTGGAGGACACACACAAAGTAGTGTGCACATTGGGACACAGTGGAAGGAGCAGTGACCCCAGGGGAGACTGAACCAGACCTACCTGCTAGTGTTGGAGCATCTCCTGAAGAGGTGGGCAGTGACTGTGGCTCAGCGTGGGGACAAGGACACTGGCAGCAGAAGTACTGGGAAGTACTCCTTGATGTGAGCCCTCCCAGAGTCTGCCATTAGCCCCACCAATGAGTCAAGGTAGGCTCCATTGTTGGGTTGCATCAGGCGAAACAACCAACAGGGAGGGAACCCAGCCCCACTCATCAGCAGTCAAGTGGATTAAAGTTTTACTGAGCTCTGCCCACCAGGGCAACAGTCAGCTCTAACGACCACCAGTGCCTCCCATCAGGAAACTTGAACAAGTCTCTTAGATAGCCTCATCCACCAGAGGGCAGAAAGCAGAAGCAATAAGAACTACAATACTGCAGCCTGTGGAACAAAAACCACATTCACAGAAGGATAGACAAGATGAAAAGACAGAGAGCTATGTACCAGATGAAGGAAAAAGATAAAACCCCAGAAAAACAACTAAATGAAGTGGAGATAGGAAACCTTCCAGAAAAAGGATTCAGAATAATGATGGTGAACATGAGCCAGGACCTTGGAAAAAAATGAAGGCAAAGATCGAGAAGACACAAGAAATGTTTAACAAAGACTAGAAAAATTAAAGAACAAACAAACAGAGATGAACAATACAATAACTGAAATGAAAACTACACTAGAAGGAATCAATAGCAGAATAACTGAGGCAGAAGAACAGATAAGTGACCTGGTAGACAGAATAGTAGAATTCACTGCTGTGGAACAGAATAAAGAAAAAAGAATGAAAAGAAATGAAGACAGCATAAGAGACCTCTGGGACAACATTAAATGCAACAACATTCGCATTATAAGGGTCCCAGAAAGAGAAGAGAGAGAGAAAGGACGTAAGAAAATATTTGAAGAGATTAGAGTCGTAAACTTCCTTAACATGGGAAAGGAAATGGCTACCCAAGTCCAGGAGGTGCAGAAAGTCCCATACAGGATAAACCCAAGGAGAAACACACCGAGACACATATTAATCAAATTGGCAAAAATTAAAGACAATAAAAAATTATTGAAAGCAGCAAGGGAAAAATGACAAATAACATACTAGGGAACTCCTATAAGGTTAACAGCTGATTTCTCAGCAGAAACTTTACAAACCAGAAGGGAGTGGCATGATATACTTAAACTGATGAAAGGGAAGAACCTACAACCAAGATTACTCTACAGGGCAAGGATGTCATTCAGATTCAATAGAGAAATCAAAAGTTTTACAGCAAGCAAAAGCTAAGAGAATTCATCACCACAAAACCAGCTCTACAACAAAGGCTAAAGGAACTTCTCTAAGTGGGAAACAAAAGAGAAGAAAAGAACCAAGAAAAACAAACCCAAAAAAAATTAAGACAATCGTCACAGGAACATACATATTGATAATTACCTTAAATGTAAATGGATTAAATGCTCCAACCAAAAGACACAGTATCGCTGAATGGATACAAAAACAAGACGCATCTATATGCTGTCTACAAGAGACCCACTTCAGACCTAGGGACACATACAGACTGAAAGTGAGGAGATGGAAAATGATATTCCATGCAAATGGAAATCAAAAGAAAGCTGGAGTAGCAATACTCATATCAGATAAAATAGACTATAAAATAAAGAATGTTACAAGAGACAAGGAAGGACACTACATAATGATCAAGGGATCAATCCAAGAAGAAGATATAACAATTATAAATATATATGCACCCAACATAGGAGCACCTCAATACATAAGGCAACTGCTAACAGCTATAAAAGAGGAAATTGACAGTAACACAATAGTAGGGGACTTTAACACCTCACTTACACCAATGGACAGATCATCCAAAATGAAAATAAATGAGGAAACAGAAGCTTTAAATGACACAATAGGCCAGATAGATTTAAGTGATACATAGGACATTCCATCAAAAAACAGCTGATTACACTTTCTTCTCAAGTGTGCACAGAACATTCTCCAGGATAGGTCACATCTTGGGTCACAAATCAAGCCTCAGTAAATTTAAGAAAACTGAAATCATATCAAGCATATTTTCTGACCACAACGTTATGAGATTAGAAGTGAATTACAGGGAAAAAAACGTAAAAAACACAAACACATGGAGGCTAAACAATACGTTACTAAATAACCAAGAGATCACTGAAGAAATCAAAAAATACCTAGAGACAAATTACAATGTAAACACGATGATCCAAAAACTATGGGATGCAGCAAAAGCAGTTCTAACAGGGAAGTTTATGGCAATACAAGCCTACCTCAAGAAACAAGAAAAATCTCAAATAAACAATCTAACCATATACCTAAAGGAACAAGAGAAAGAAGAACAAACAAAACCCATGGTTAGCAGAGGGAAAGAAATCATATTGATCAGAGCAGAAATAAATGAAATAGAAACAAAGAAAACAATAGCAAAGATCAATAAATGTAAAAGCTGGTTCTTTGAGAAGATAAACAAAACTGATAAACCATTAACCAGACTCATCAAGAAAAAGAGGGAGAGGACTCAAATCAATAAAATTAGAAGTGAAAAAGGAGAAGTTACAACAGGCACTGCAGGAATACAAAGTATCCTAAGAGACTACTACAAGCAACTCTATGCCAATAAAATGGACAACCTGGAAGAAATGGGCAAATTCTTAGAAAGGTATAACCTCCCAAGACTGAACCAGGAAGAAATAGAAAATATGAACAGACCAATCACAAGTAATGAAATTGAAACTGTGATTTAAAATCTTCCAAAAAACAGAAGTCCAGGACCAGATGGCTTCACAGGTGAATTCTAATCAAACATTTAGAGAAGAGCAAACGCCCACCCTTCTCAAACTCTTCCACAAAATTGTGGAGGAAGGAACACTTCCAAACTCATTCTATGAGGCCACCATCACCCTAATACTAAAACCAGACAAAGATACTCCAAAAAAAGAAAATTACAGACCAATATCACTGATGAATATAGATGCAAAAATCCTCAACAAAATACTAGCAAACAGAATCCAACAACACATTAAAAGGATCATACGCCATGATCAAGTGGGATTTATCCCACGGATGCAAGGATTCTTCAATATATGTAAATCAATCAATGTGATGAACCATATTAACAAATTGAAGAAGAAAAACCATATGATCATCTCAATAGATGCAGAAAAAGCTTTTGACAAAATCCAACACCCATTTATGAAAAAAACTCTCCAGAAAGTGGGCATAGAGGGGACCTGCCTCAACATAATAAAGGCCATATACGACAAAATTACAGCAAACATCATTCTCAATGGTGAAAAACTGTGATTTCCTCAGTTCCTCTAAGATGAGGAACAAGACAAGGATGTCCACTCTCACCACTATTATTCAACATAGTTTTGGAAGTCCTAGCCACGGCAATCAGAGAAGAAAAAGAAATAAAAGGAATACAAATTGGAAAAGAAGAAGTAAAACTGTCACTGCTTGCAGATGACATGATACTATATATAGAGAATCCTAAAGATGCCACCAGAAAACGACTAGAGCTCATCAATGAATTTGGTAAAGTAGCAAGATACAAAATTAATGCACAGAAATTGCTTGCATTCCTATACACTAATGATGAAAAATCTGAAAGAGAAATTAAGGAAACACTCCCATTTACCATTGCAACAAAAAGAGTAAAATACTTAGGAATAAACCTACCTAAGGAGCAAAAGACCTTTTCAGAAAACTATAAGACACTGATGAAAGAAATCAAAGGTGACACAAACAGATGGAGAGATATACCATGTTCTTGGATTGGAAGAATGAATATTGTCAAAATGACTATACTACCCAAAGCAATCTACAGATCCAATGCAATCACTATCAAATTACCAATGGCATTTTTTACAGAACTAGAACAAAGAACCTTAAAGTTTGTATGGAGACAGAAACAACTCCAAATAGCAAAAGCAGTCTTGAGGGGAAAAAACGGAGCTGGAGGATTCAGACTCCCAGACTTCAGACTATACTGCAAAGCTACAGTAATCATGACAATATGGTACTGGCACAAAAACAGAAATATAGATCAATGGAACAAGATAGAAAGCCCAGAGATAAACCTACACACCTACAGTCAACTAATCTATGACAAAGGAGGCAAGGATATACAGTGGAGAAAAGACAGTCCCTTCAATAAGTGGTGCTGGGAAAACTGGATAGCTACATGTAAAAGAATGAAATTAGAACACACCCTAACACCATACACAAAAATAAACTCAAAATGGATTAGAGACCTAAATGTAAGACCAGACACTATAAAACTCTTAGAGGAAAGCATAGGAAGAACACACTTTGACATAAATCACAGCAAGATCTTTTTTGGTCCACCTCTTAGAGTAATGGAAATAAAAACAAAAATAAACAAATGAGACCTAATGAAACTTCAAAGCTTTTGCACAGCAAAGGAAATCCTAAACAAGACAAAAGACAACCCTCAGAATGGGAGAAAATATTTGCAAATGAATCAACGGACAAAGGATTAATCTCCAAAATATATAAACAGCTCATGCAGCTCAGTATTTAAAAAACGAACAACCCAATCCAAAAATGGGCAGAAGACCTATATAAACATTTCTCCAAAGAAGACATACAGATGGCCAAGAAGCACATGAAAAGCTGCTCAAAATCACTAATTATTAGAGAAATGAAAATCAAAACTACAATGAGGTATCACCTCACACCAGTTAGAAGGGGCATCATCAGAAAATCTACAAACAACAAATGCTGGAGAGGGTTTGGAGAAAAGGGAACCCTCTTGCATTGTTGGTGGGAATATAAACTGATACAGCCACTATGGAGAACAGTATAAAGGTTCCTTAAAAAACTAAAAATAGAATTACCATATGATCCAGCAATCCCACTACTGGGCATATACCCAGAGAAAACCACAATTCAAAAAGACACATGCAGCCCAATGTTCATTGCAGCACTATTTACAATAGCCAGGTCATGGAAGCAACCTAAATGCCCATCAAAAGATGAATGGATAAAGAAGATGTTGTACATATATACAATGGAATATTACTCAGCCATAAAAAGGAACGAAATTGGGACATTTGTATAGACGTGGATGGATCTAGATACTGTCATACAGAGTGAAGTAAGTCAGAAAGAGAAAAACAAATATCATATATTAACGCATATATGTGGAACCTAGAAAAATGGTACAGATGAACCAGTTTGCAGGGCAGAAATTGAGTCACAGATGTAGAGAACAAATGTATGGACACCAAGGGGGGAAAGCGGTGGGTGTTGCGGTTGGTGGTGTGATGAATTGGGAGATTGGGTTTGACATGTATACACTGATGTGTATAAAATTGATGACTAATAAGGATCTGCTGTATAAAAAAAATAAATTTAATTTAATTTAAAATTTTTTTTAAAAAATCCACATTTATCTTTAGTGGATGTGTGGTTATAAGTCCAGTGTGAAAAATAAAAATACCTTGAAAATAAATTAAAAAATTATTTCATAAAAAAGAACAAAAGTGAACTATGTATGTACAAATAAAACTGAGATAGTCGAGATAAACATTCCTCCAGATTAAGTGGGCTACAAGCCTTATGCTCATCTGAAATCTTGTCATAAACAAAAATAATATACTATTTCCAATCAAACAAACTTCAGCTTACACTGAGAGACTATATAATAATTGCACTGAATAAAAATTTGAATGTACAAATATGCATTAAGGAAGTTTATTGTTTAGAAGTTAAAAAAGATGACTCAAATGGAATTTTAATGAGAATATTGGGGAAAGAATAATTTTTACTAGCAGGAATTGAATAAATATATTTGTTGAAATCAGTGAAGGGGTCACTGTCTGCCTTTTATTTAATTTACAACTCAAAAACAAATTCTTCTGGGCCTTGATGATGCTCACTTGTTGGAAGAATTGTTAAATGGTTCTAAGTGATTTCATGTAACTCATTACTCTATAACATTCAACAATTACTGAATTCTTAATATTAAGGATTATCTACCTATTATGGTTAAAGTTGGGTTATGTGATTAAAGCTGCATTAATCAAGAACTAAAAACTATTCCAAGTTATTGGCAATATTAAATGATAGGTTGTATTGTAAAATTACTGAAGAGTATTATGCTAAGTTTTATAGTTTTCTTAAAATGAATGTTTAGTTTTTCTTCAGAAATAGTAATATTGAGGTTATGTATAAATAATACATGTAATAAACAAAAAGCAATTAATAATTTTAAATGGTAGATTATTAACTGCGGCCTTTTTGACAAAGTTTTATCTTTCAATAAGAAAGAGGAAGACCACCCAAAGCTGAAATGTTTAGGAAAGGATTCCTAGAAGACAGGGAAGTGAGATGAATATACCGGGCAGTCATTAAATAAGCTTTGGATAAAAGAGAGGAAGCCAGTCACAAAATCATAGCAGAAAAACATGAACGTAGTTTCTATATGTAGATGCAGCTTTAAAATATTGATGTTTTTATGACTAAACATTATCTGTAATCTAAAATTAGTTCAAAATTTTGCTTTCAAACTTCACTGATAGGGAGGAGCAATTGCGTTGTATTAGTAATTGAGTTTTACATTATACTTAGTCTGAGTAGAGCATGCTTATTATTTCTATTATATGATTTGTGGTTACTATGTCTTACACTAAAGTCTCCAATTCTTTTTTTTAATTAGATAATTTTAGAGATTTGTGCAACAAAATTCAAATATGTATTGCTTTTTGAGGAGAAACAAGGGAAAAAATTTTAATATTCTTGTCATTTCTAGATTATTTATGAAACTAAACATATAATCTTTAATTAAGTAGGTATAATTAGTTTTTTATCTTGATTTGGTAGGGAAAATATCTTTGAATACAGAAGATAATTTTGCAAAAACAGAGATGAGTGGGGAGAGAATGATTTGCAAAGTAAAATTTAGTATTGTTTTTTACCATTTAGAGAAAGTAGTTTCAAGTGAAACAGTTTCTTTTTCCCCCTTTAAATCCATTAATCATAGGGAAAGAAGCATAGGAGCAGAACAAGTAAAGGTGTTATAGATTAATTTCTGTATCACAAGAAGCTACAGGGAAATTCAGAGTAAGTGTGATATCACAACATAAGGTCCTTTTACACATGCCTTACTTTCAAAAATTTCTTTGGAAGCTTGGAAACTACATTGTCATTGATTAATTGAATTTCAGAATTAAAGGGGCTATGTTTTATAGATTTTCTTTTATATATAATTTAAACCACAGTTCCATTCAGCACATCTTCACAAATACAAACAGCAAATAATTAAAAATCTGCTTCACTTTCTTCTAAATCTCATTGTTGCCCTTGTTCTCTAAGCCAGTGTTTGACTTTTTCCAATTTCTATACATGCTCCTTAAGCAAAGGGCCAGTCAGTGTGACTCCAGCTGGTGCATGAACTAGAAGGGGCTTCTTATATCACCAGACAGAAAGCCTACAGGTGAAGGCACAGGTGCCATGGCAAGGAGAGTCAAGGTAGCACAGTGATAGAGAATGTACAGAATGAAATCGGAACTGGGAAGAAAGAAGCCTGCTGCCCAGGGGTGTTCCCAGTGCTAATTTGTTAGATTAATTTAACCGTGTAGCATATCAACAAAAGTAAAGCAAAGGTGCCTACTCATTCAATAAGGTGCTGTGTGTGTATCTTCTTAATATATACACACATATAACAGTATAAATATATATATCTTCTTGAGTTATATAATACATATACATATGTACATATATAACAGTGTGTATATATATGCAGATATATATATATATTTACATATACCGTAGCCCTCCCTTATTTGCGGTTTCACTTTCCACAGTTTCAGTTACCTGTGATTAATGGTTGTCTGAAAACATTAAATGGAAAATTTCAGAAATAAGAAATTCATATGTTTTAAATTGCACACCATTATGAGTAGCATGATGAAATCTCACACCATTCCACTTGGCCCAGCCCAGGAGGTGAATCATCCCTTTGTCCAGTGTGTCCCATCCATTAGCCACTTGTAGCCATCTCAGTTTTATTAGATCTACTGTCACAGTAGCACAGTGTTTGTTTAATTTATAAATTAAACTTCATCATATGTATATATGTATAGGAAAAAACAGTATATGTAGGGTTTGGTACCATCTGCAGTTTCAGGCATCCACTTGGAATGTATCCTGTGTGGATAAGAGGGGACTATTGTAAATATATATATATATATATATATATATAGTAAATATATATATATCATAAATATATATATATATATATATATATATATATATATATATACTTTTTTATTATTCCTAAAGTAGAACATGAACTTGTTAAAACTACAGAGTTTTTCTCCTTGGATAACTTTTTGAGGTAAACTTAAGAACTATATTTGAGCACACCAATTTTTCCAAAAAAAACAATAATCAAAGAAAAATACTAATAGTAGAGTTTTTAAAAATAACTTTCCTATAGAATTATCTCCTATAGAAATAAAGAATTTTGTTAATGTTTGGGAGAACTTACCATGTGAAACCCATCTAGAATTCTAAACATTGAACGCATCACAGTAGTATGGCAGTAACGTAATCTATTGTTTTTTTTTCAAAAATGTAAAATATTTGTTTCCTGCTATTAGACACTTTGGATAGTAAAAAATGCAACATCTGAATTTTTTTCAAAATGGAGTGATGCATGCAAATATTTAACAATATTTACCTAAAATATTTCTTTTTTCCCCACATTAAACTTTGTTTAAATGTTCTCAAAATTTTGAGAAATTAGCTCTCAATTAGAGATGCATTTGATGTGTATGTTTTAAAATATTCTAGAAAATAAAAACAAGGGAATAAATAAATGAAACAAGAATGGCAAAATGTTGATAATTACTGAATCTTGGTGATGAGTATATGGAGGTTTTATATGTGATTCTCTCTGATTTTGTGTGTTTGAAAATCTTCAAAGAAATTTTTAAAAATTTGCTACAGCTTTTTACTAAGTTGTTTCCACTTAGAAATACAGATTTCAGAAACTAACAACAACCACAAAACAAATGATACACAAACATTTTTCCTTCTAATTTGTACAATATACTGTTATCATCCATCTGTTTTATACCATTAAACTTGGTCATTTGAGAGAAACATTTCTGAGGTCATTCTTCTGATTTAGATTGAATTGGCTGGAGATCTAGGAAGGTTGTCTCTTGCAGTCTCCTGCAGCCTTCCTGGCAGTGTCTTGAAGACACACACAACAATACAAACATATATTTACGTGATAATGTCTCAACATCAGTACCATTATCTGCTTTCAAGAATTTGAGTCCTTCTTCCAGCTTCTTACCAGGTTGGCCATCTTCCCATTAAGCTAAATAAACTTTTAAGCAATGTGAGGAATACAAAACCAAACATGAATACAGAGCTAGCTCTGCTCTGGCCTGGATGGTTCAGGATGATGACTTATGCAGTGAAGAAAGCTGTTGCTGTTGGTGGGTATTCTTGCTGTCACTAGCCACTTTGCAGACTCAGTCTCAGTGGTAAAGCTCATATTTTCTCCTGGTGAACTAACTATGCTTACCTGTCATGATGTTATTTAGCAGACTTCACTTCAGTTGACCTTTTGACTGGACCAAAGGTAAGCACTATGCTTCATCTTAGAACACTAGTCTCCATAAAGCCCATGGGAATGGCTTATTCCAAGTTTAAAGATATTCTGGAGGAATATATAGTAGATTTTGTAAGTTAAGTTGGTGATGTGATGTAATCCAAAACTCATCTCATGAGTGAAAGCATGTCAGAACTTACCTCCAGCATTTTGTCACAATTTGAAAAGAAAATTTACATAAATGTTACCTGTATGCATTGTAGTTAGCTTTTTAAAAGTAATTGCTGACTCTTTTGACAATTTCCTCATATCTCGTGAGGCTCTAGGGTGGCTGGGTAGAATATATTTGCTAACAGCAACTATCATTGTTTTAAAATGTGTAAACTAGAGTAATATTCCTTGAAGTACCAGCCATAAATGCAATAAAAATGAAGTATCTGTAATCAGACTTAATAATAATTCTCTATGTCCGAGGGCTCACATAGTGTTTGCAGGTCTCCAATTTCCACAAAGAGATGTTAATGGTGATACTATACTCACAGCCATTTTCCCAAGACTAAAGTAGGTACATGAGGAAGACCTTCTCCATCTCAGCAGCCTCCTTCTCAAATTTCTTGACAATTTACTTCTTGATTCTATTAATCTCTTTTTCCAGTTCCCAAATACATAATATGTCTATTTTAATATCCAGACTTTTTATTAGTCCTCTGAATGTTTGCATAAAATCATCATATTCAGTCTTTGTCCGTATTATTCACATAAAACATGGTGTATGGATCAAGGAAGACAACAATACTATTTCATTTTGCAGTTTACTAACAGTTCTTTGAGCACTGTCTTTGGTTTGGAGCCACAGACTTAAGGATGAACATTTTTTAAACGAAGGATATACTGTTAAAACCCATCAGAATGACAAAATAACCCAGAATCAAGTTATATAAGAAAGAATTGAGGAAATCAGGGCCAGAAAAAAATGAAGATTTGGGTTGTCATTTGGATAAGGAAAGAAAAGGGAGTGATGGGATAGAAATTACAGATATAGGTTTAGACTCGATTGAAAGAAAGAATTAGCAGGAGCTCTTAAAATGAAATGTGGTGCCCCAGGAGGCAGAGAATATTCTATCACTGGAGGTGTTTAAGGGAAAATGAGATGAGCATCTGTATGGAAAACTTTGAGCTATTTGTCTAGATAACTTCTAAGGTCTCCTTCAGTTGCAAAGTCTCTGATTCTTTCATCAATTCTGAAATTAGTAAACAGAGCACTCTCTTGCAAACAAAACTGGCCACGGGCTTCTTTTACAACAGCAGTGGGGAAAAAAACAATGTTCTCCAAACTCTAATGTTATCCAAACATAAAAACTCATTCTTTTCGAATTATGGTTTTCTCTGGGTATATGCCTAGGAGTGGGATCACTGGGTCATCTGGTAGTTCTATTTTTAGTTATTTTTAGGAACCTCCATACTGTTCTCCATAGTGGCTGTACCAATTTACATTCCCACCAAGAGTGCAAGAGGGTTCCCTTTTCTCCACACCCTCTCCAGCATTTATTTTTTGTAGATTTTTTGATGATGGCCATTCTGACCTGTGTGAGGTGATACCTCATTGTGGTTTTGATTTGCATTTCTCTAATGATTAGTGATGTTGAGGATGTTTTCAAGTGCTTTTTGGCTATGGGTATGTGTTCCTTGGACAAATGTCTATTTAAATATTCTGCACATTTTTTGATTGGGTGCTATGTTTTTTTGATATTGAGCTGCATAAGCTGTTTGTGTATTTTGGAGATTAATCCTTTGTCAGTTGCTTCATTTGAAAATATTTTCTCCCATTCAGAGGGTTGTCTTTTCTTTTTGTTTATGGTTTCCTTTGCTGTGCAAAAGCTTTTAAGTTTAATTAGGTCCCATTTGTTTATTTTTGTTTTTATTTTCATTACTCTAGGAGGTGGATCAAAAAAGATCTTGCTGCAGTTTAGGTCAGAGTGTTCTGCCTATGTTTTCCTCTAAGAGTTTTATAGTGGCTGGCCAACATTTAGGTCTTTAATCCATTTTGAGTTTACCTTTGTGTGTGGTGTGAAAGAATGTTCTAATTTCATTCTTTTACATGTAGATGCCCAGTTCTCCCAGCACCACTTATTGAAGAGACTGTCTTTTCTCCATTGTATATTCTTGCCTGCTTTGTCATAGATTAGGTGACCATAGGTGCATAGGTTATCTCTGGACTTTCTATCCTGTTCCATTTCTGGTTTTGTGTCAGTAGCATACTGTCTTGGTGACTGTAGCTTTGTAGTGTAGTCCGAAGTCAGGGAGCCAGATTCCTCCAGCACCATTTTTCTTACTCAAGATTGCCTTCAGGGCCTTTTGTGTTTCCATACAAACTGTAAAATTTTTTGTTCTAGTTCTGTGAAAAATGCCATTGGTAATTTGATAGGGATTGCATTGGATCTGTAGATTGCTTTGGGTAGTATAGTCATTTTGACAATATTCATTCTTCCAATCCAAGAACATGGTATATCTCTCCACCTGTTTGTGTCACCTTTGATTTCTTTCATCAGTGTCTTATAGTTTTCTGAAAAGGTCTTTTGCTCCTTAGGTAGGTTTATTCCTAAGTATTTTACTCTTTTTGTTGCAATGGTAAATGGGAGTGTTTCCTTAATTTCTCTTTCAGATTTTTCATCATTAGTGTATAGGAATGCAAGAGATTTCTGTGCATTAATTTTGTACCCTGCAACTTTGCCAAATTCATTGATTAGCTCTAGTAGTTTTCTGGGGGCAACTTTAGGATTCTCTATGTATAGTATCATGTCATCTGCAAAGAGTGACAGTTTTACTTCTTCTTTTCCAATTTGTATTCCTTTTATTTCTTTTTCTTCTCTGATTGCTGTGGCTAGAGCTTCCAAAATGAGGAATGGATAAAGATGTGGTACATATATACAATGGAATATTACTCAGCCATAAAAAGAATAAAATGATGCCATTTTCAACAACACAGACAATTATCATATGATATCACATATGTGGAATCTAAAAAAAGTACAAATGAACTTATTTACAAAACAGAAGTAGAGTCACAGATGTAGAAAACAAATGTATGTAGGGAATGGGGGGCATAAATTGGGAGATTGGGATTGACATATACACACTACTATATATAAAATAAATAACTAATAAACACCTACTATATAGCACAGGGAACTCTACTCAGTACTCAGTAATGGACTATTTTGGAAAAGAGTCTAAAAAAGTGTGGATATATACATATGTATAACTGATTCACTTTGCCATACATCTGAAACTAACACAACATTGTAAATCAACTATACTCCAATAAAAATTTTAAGAAAAACAGTTATATGTACCAAAAAATTGAACAAAAAAAGTAAAAATAGATTAAAAGTTAAGAGAAATTTTAAAATAAATAAAAACTGTTTCTGTAACATCTTTAAATGTAGGTTTTGCTTAACTGTTCATTAAAATCTCAAAACATTAATTCAAACTAATACTTTCACAGAACTAGAACAAAAAATTTCACAATTCGTATGGAATCACAAAAGACCCCGAATTGCCAAAGCAATCTTGAGAACGAAAAATGGGCCTGAAGGAATCAGGCTCCCTGACTTCAGACTATACTACAAAGCTACAGTAATCAAGACAGTATGGTACTGGCACAAAAACAGAAATATAGATCAATGGAACAGGATAGAAAGCCCAGAGATAAACCCACACACATATGGTCACCTTATCTTTGATAAAGGAGGCAAGAATATACAGTGGAGAAAAGACAGCCTCTTCAATAAGTGGTGCTGGGAAAACTGGACAGGTACATGTAAAAGTATGAAATTGGAACACTCCTTAACACCATACAGAAAAATAAACTCAAAATGGATTAAAGACCTAAATGCAAGGCCAGACACTATCAAACTCTTAGAGGAAAACATAGGCAAAACACTCTATGACATAAATCACAGCAAGATCCTTTTTGACCCACCTCTTACAGAAATGGAAATAAAAAACAAAAATAAATAAATGAGACCTAATGAAACTTAAAAGCTTTTGCACAGCAAAGGAAACCATAAACAAGACCAAAAGACAACCCTCTGAATGGGAGAAAATATTTGCAAATAAAGCAACTGACAAAGGATTAACCTCCAAAATTTACAAGCAGCTCACTCAGCTCAATATCAAAAACACAAACAACGCAATCCAAAAATGGGCAGAAGACCTAAATAGACATTTCTTCAAAGAAGATATACAGATTGCCAACAAACACATGAAAGAATGCTCAACCTCATTAATCATTAGAGAAATGCAAATCAAAACTCCAATGAGATATCATCTCACACCAGTCAGAATGGCCATCATCAAAAAATCTAGAAACAATAAATGCTGGAGAGGGTGTGGAGAAAAAGGAACACTCTTGCACTGTTGGTGAGAATGTAATTGATAAAGCCACTATGGAGAACAGTATGGAGGTTCCTTAAAAAACTAAAAATAAAACTACCATACGACCCAGCAATCCCACTGCTGGGCATATACCCTGAGAAAACCATAATTCGAAAAGAGTCATGTACCAAAATGTTCATTGCAGCTCTATATACAATAGCCAGGAGATGGAAGTAACCAAAGTGTCCATCAACAGATGAATGGATAAAGAAGATGTGGCACATATACACAATGGAATATTACTCAGCCATAAAAGAAACGAAATTGAGTTATTTGTAGTGAGATGGATGGGCCTAGAGTCTGTCATACAGAGTGACGTAAGTCAGAAAGAGAAAAACAAATACCATATGCTAACACATATATATATGTAGTTAAAAAAAAAAAAAAAGGTCATGAAGAACCTAGGGGCAAGATGGGAATAAAGATGCAGACCTACTAGAGAATGGACTTGAGGATATGGGGAGGGGGAAAGGTAAGCTGCGACAAGGTGAGAGAGTGGCATGGACATATATACACTACCAAACGTAAAACAAATAGCTAGTGGGAAGCAGCCACATAGCACAGGGAGATCAGCTTGGTGCTTTGTGACCACCTAGAGGGGTGGGATAGGGAGAGTGGGAGGGAGGGAGACGCAAGAGGGAAGAGGTATGGTAACATATTTATATGTATAACTGATTCACTTTGTTATAAAGCAGAAACTAGCACACCATTGTAAAGCATTTATACTCCAATAAAGATGTTGGAAAAAAAAAAAAAACAAAGTAATGCTTTGAATTCTGGGACTTCCCTGGTGGTCCAGTGGTAAAGAATCCACCTTCCAATGCAGGGGACGCAGGTTCAATCGCTGGTCAGGGTACTAAGATCCCACATGCTGCGGGGCAACTACTGAGCCTGTGAGTCACAACTAGAGAGCCCACATGCCACAAACTACAGAGCCCACATACTCTGGAGCCCACACACCACAACTAGAGAGAGAAAACCTGCATGCCAGAACTAGGGAGAAACCCCTTCCCCACAACTAGAGAGAAACCTGTGTGCTGCAACAAAGATCCCCTGTGCTGCAACAGGCTCAATGCAGCCAAAACAAATAAATTAAATAAATAAATAAAATAAATAAATTAAATAAATATTTTTAAAAAGCAAAGTAGTTGAATGCTTATTATTTTCACATATTAATGAGCTCTTCAATAAAACATGTTTCTAACACATCATATATAGCCCTAACGTATTTCACATGTATAAACTCCCTGGTGTATATTTAATCCCAAGAATAGAAAGGGTTATTTTAGAATATGCCAGTGTTCCTTTAGGCTACTATTAACAGCTTTGATGGTTAAGAACACCATCTTTGACTCTGAGTAGAAATGGGTTCTTGTTCAGGTTGTGCCACTGACTTAGCTATGTGAACTTCTGCCACCCAACCTTCCTAACTGACCCAGTTTCTTCACCTGTAAAACATAGATAATATCACCATTTATCTTGTATTATTATCGTAAGTTAAATACAATAATGCACAAAAAGTACCTAAAATACTCTCGATGATAGCAATTATTCAATAAATATTTTTTGCTATTATTGCTGCTGCTGTCATTGTTAAAGTTTAACCCAAGAACATGAAGTAAGTTTTTACATCTTACAAATCTTCAAAAGTGTAATCTAGGAGTTCCTTGATATTCCAGTACTCACCTGCATAGCAGTTCTCACAAATTAGAACATTTTCATTTTTACTTCATTCTTATTTTCAATTCTATGACAAATATTTGGTCAATGTAATAAAGAAGCAAATTTTCAATGGGAAATTTTTCAAAATTGGTATCATAGATTTATGCTTCATATCATCCTAATAAACTTGAAGTAGCATATTATGCTTAGTCCCCAGGTGTGACCTGAAAGTTGTGCTTGACCTCATCATACACACAGTAATTCGAAGTATTTATCAAAGTATAATTGATAATAATAATAATAATATAATAATAATCAATATCAATTATATTAACAAATATTAATAAGGTTATGTTTTATTCAAAGAAAAATTATTTTATTAAGCTAAAATCATTTGCCCAAATTTTCTGCATAGGACTTCTGAACAGAAGTAAGATTAATCAGCTTCTTAAAAAAGTTTTCATAGCCACAGGCTTTCATGAATGAATACATGTTCAATAGTAGAATAGAAAAAAAGTTCAAAACAGATATATTTTCTCTGATTTTAGCAGAAATTATTTCCAAAGAATTGTGAAAATTTTTAGGAATTAACAATTTGTCATCAAACACATTAAAATTCTCCATTGATATGATTCATCACATTTATATATATATATATATATATAACATAAAATTTTACATGTTATATATGTACATATCTTCCATTACCATACCAATTTTTCCCGTAACCCAAAGGCAACCTATATTAATAGTTTATTATCTACTATTTCAACCCTCTCTTTTTCCCTCTGCCATCTTGGTACAGTGTATAAAGAATTTACTTCAGCTTGATTCACTTAATCTCTCGAAGGGCTCATTTTAAGAACATACATGTAGCAACTTTATCCCCCAAATTCAACATATTTTAAGAACTAAAGCTGCTTTCTAAAAAGGTAGGATAGAGGAAACAGAGAGGGTATGTTTCACTCCATTAAGTGATAACATCCAGTTCCTACAAATTAATTAATTAATTTGCCAAACTTCATAATATTATTGTAAATAGGTAGAGTATAAAGTCATGACTAGGGATTGCATTGAATCTGTAGATTACTTTGGATAGTATAGACATTTTACAATATTAATTCTTCCAGTCCATGCACATCAGCAATATATGGAATCTAAAGAAATGAACTCACAGGAAAACAGAACAGAATGGTGGCTGCCAGAGGCAAGGGGTGTGGGGTGAGCAAAATAGGTAAAGTGTGACAAAAAGTACAAACTTCTAGTTATAAGATAAATAAGTTCTGGGCATATAATGTACAGCATGGTGATAGTTAATAACAGTGTATTGTATATTTGAAAGTTGCTAAGAAAGTAGATCTTAAAAATTCTCTTCACAAGAAAAAATAATTTGTAACTATATGAGTTGAGGAATGTTAACTAAACTTATTGTGGCAATCATTTTGTAATATATATGTATAAAAATCATTATGTTGTATATCTTAAATTAATACAATGTTATATCAACTATATCTCAATAAAACTGGAATAAAATAACATCACGGCAAATATTCAGACATTGAAGTGAAAGCAATAAAGAGGAGAGGTAAGAAGAGGATAAGTATGAGTAAAAGCAGAAGAAGAAAATTTTTCCTAACCCCACTTAGTAAATCAAAAGGAAAATTCAGATGATAACCCAAGGCTAATGATTTCTGAATTCACATTTTATGTAACATCTTATTCACTCTTCTTGTAATATGAATATTTTTTACAGAAATAGCTTAAAATTTCTAAGCTTTTGATTGAAATCAAAAAAAGATCTAAATTTACTCATTAAGTTCTATGCCATTAGTATTATTTTTCAATGTATTTTCCTGTTCAGTGAGTCGTGGACCAACATATAAGAAATATTCATGGAAGACAAAGTACTCAGGCCAAAAACACAGCGGATAAAAGCTCAAACAAAATCTTTGTAAAAACCTTAAAATTAATTTTGGTTCTAAAACCTCTTTCAGATTGTTCAGAGAGTGAGAAAGAGAGAAACTAAGGGAACACTATCGTTATTTTCAAGCACAAATTTAAGTATTACAAAAATTCTTTTTAAATTATTCTTGCGAGTCTCAGGAATGTAGACTTGTGTTCAATAAATCTGTGAAGAAATACAGGAGGCTTCATGGCCCTTGAGGTGACAGCAGAGCATAGAGGTTAAGAACCTGGACCAAATTCAAGCTCCACTACTTTCTAGCTTCATGAAATCGGGCAAGTCCTCAACATCTCTGATTCTTAGATTCCTTTTCTATAAAATGTGGATAACGATAGTACCTGCCTCATGGGGTTGTGATAATGCATGATAATGCTTTACAGAGTGCCTGCCCATAGCAATTATTATTAACTAATAAGGTTATCAAAATTAAGATCTCTTAAGCAAAATAGATGACCATTTTACTTGCTTATTCGTGGATAAGCAACAAACAATTGCTGCTTCAAAAGAGCTTGACTCTAGGGATTCCAAAAAAAGCTCCATGATTTGACAGTCCATCAAGCAAAGCAGAGGGAAAGGAAACCTCTAGAGAAAAATTGCCTCTAGCACAAAAATGCCCAGCTCCAGCTCTGCATTTTATTAACACATTGGGAAAAATTTAAAGTAATCTGGTAACATAGTTCTTAAAATGGGATTTTTCTCACATCTTTTCAACAGTACCTTTCAACACTCAAGTAAACATATTCATTTAGAACCTAGTCTACCACAAAAAGCAAATCAGGAAAGAAAATAGTTTTTCTGTGTTTTCAATCCAAGTCATCACACGAGAATACGTCAGTAATTCTCAAAAAGTGCCATGAATATAAAAATTACCATTTTAGAGACAGTTGTTTGAATAGTTTCATGCTGTTTGTCAGAATCAGAAATTAAGTGATTCTTCCAGAAAACTAGAGAATAAAATAGATGAGCTCCCTTCACATTTGATGATGTGGAATGGGAGAAGAGAAGTGCAGTTTGGTCATCAGGTGTATTGAAATGTTGAAACTTTGCAAAATACCTTATAAATAAATGTCTCAGAGGCATGAAGTGATTGTTATTAAAAAGTCATTCTATAGGCCAAGTATTTGACCTTTTAGTTCTATCTTTTGAATTCTATCAAAACTCTAACCTTACAAGTTCTAGCCCACAGTAAGTACATTTCATCAAATAAACAACAATCTTATATGCAAAAATTACAATTTGTATTGTAGTCATGGTAAAAAGCACACAAAACTAATTGACTCATTCAGAGCCATGCAGGCTTAACAGTGTAGGAGAAAGAGTTAGCCAAACTGGGCTTGAACACTGATGACACTTTCCATTACCTCTCAACTCTGACATCTTAATCTCTTTGAAATTCAATTTCTTCTTTGTCAAATGTGCATAACAATATCTACTTTCAAAGTTACTGTGAGAAATATGCAAGATGCACGTGAAGAGCCTGGCACTTCATAGGCTATCCACAATCAGATGTAAAAAGAAATCCCACATTTTCAAAAATAATTGGCTGCTTAGAATAAGCTTTGAAATTTATTGATTGTAGAGTGCCACAGGTGTCTTCCCAGTAACCTGGTAAAGGGAATTTCCTGCTTCCAAACACATGCAGATGAACATAACTGAATTTTTAATAGCATGGACTGTCCCTGTCAGGAAACTGACTGCCCATGCAAGACTCCAGATCAGTTAGGATCCTGCAGATGCTCACTGGGTTGGTGGTACTGTAAATGAGAGCTGAAACCAAAAGGCAAGACGTAGAGTAGGCAATGTGTCAGGTCTTCAGAAAGGTCTCATGTTCACTGGTTCAGAAATAATATTAGAAAAAAATAGGCAAGGGCTTATTATGGGAGGATGGAGGAAGAGAAGTTGTTCCACCTTTATCTGAAGCAGTCCTGAAACCTTTTATTCTAAAGATCCTAGACAGATTCATGGAGATCCACATCATCTCTAGAACAGCCTTTTGTTAGCCAATAAACGTAATGCCACAAAATCTTTGTCTCTTCATCGGATGGAAGAATTCTTGCAGTACTATCGCATCTCTAACTGATTGTTTAGTTGACTAAAAGTCCTAAAAGAGAACTTTGATCTTCTTTTCCAGCTACAGTTTATGTTTTTGTTATACTCTCTCTTACAGCTCAGGGTCAATTACCCAGTCACCCCTCTATCTAGAGGATATATATTACTCTTTCTTACTTTCTAAACATTCATTTCTCCATCCTACCATCTAGTAGCTACTTTCCTTTTCCTGTAGCTGGTTATAATTAATAAATTATAAATTAGACACATCTCAGCTGTTTTCTCTTAGCAACATGTTAGCAATGACTCTTTGTGGGAGTTTGGCAAAAAAGGTTTCTTCAGAAATGTTTCCAACTAAAAATTTAGTAGTTACCAAGTAATAGAATCCAAATCTTCAAACTTGTCATTTGTGGATGAAAGCTGAAGCTGTGAGGATGTGTGTCTAGAGACCCCTCTCAGTTTAAAGAGCCAACCCCGGAACCAGTGTCTAGGTCTTCTGACTCTTGGTTAGTTTTTGCATTGCTTCTCCTCTTAAAAGTTCAGTATAATTTAACAAAACTCAGAACACTTTTAATAGAATTGCATAGAAATTTGGAGGAAAATCGATTCCATCAGATAGGCTTAAATGAGACAAACAAAGACAGCTAGACACAAGAATCATAAAAATCAGTGAAGAGTGGGAAGAGGATGGATGATTTGAGTCAATTCATTATATCATGAGCTGCATCCTTGATATAGTCCCTCAAGAGGACACTTATAAATGTCACCTAACATCTCCAATCATCAGACCACAAATCGCTATGTAATCAGGGGAAACTATGATCCCCACACCTACCTGCAAATACTAATTTCACAATAATGACGTTTACATAATGATTCAATGAGACAATGAAACCAAAACTGTCAGTAAAGAATGGGATTAGGCAGGTGCACAGTCCTCACAGTGATAGTTTTACTCTCCTCATGGCAAACTTGTTCACACACTGTCAAAGAATAGTCATCAGAACTTTACTGAGCTGAGTTCTACTCAGTGGGAGTTATGGGAGATAAAAGATTAACATTATGAGACATGGGGCTTACATACCTATTGGGGCTACAAAATTTAACATAGAATAAGAACAGCAAAAGAACCCTCTAAATTATAAAGTATGGGTTCAGCTATCAAGTACTCACATAATCTGATAATGGAAATGAAGTTATTCCATGTACAGATTTCTGTATTTTTGTTATTACTACTTCATATATATATGGGTGGGAGAGAGAGTTTTACAAAATGCCTCATGCAGTTGTGGAGCTGGCAAGTCTAAAATTCATAGCAGGCAGGAAATTCAAGTAAGAGTTGATATTATAGTCTTAGGTTCAAATTCAGCTTAGGAGTTTTTGCTGTCTTTGATCTTAAGACCTTCAACTGATTGGATGAGGCTCACCACATTATGAAGGGTAATCTGCTTATTAAAGTCTACTTATTTAAATGTTAACTGTATCTAAAAAGCACATTCACTGCAACATCTAGACTGGTGTTTAAACAAATGACTGGACACCATAAGTTAGCCAAGTTGACACATATATTTTACCATTACAGTTGTAGACACTTTTATAATAATCAAGGAAATACATACTTGAAGGAAAATCACACTCATCACAGTGCTTTCCACAACATGTGGCATTTTAAAAACGTAGCCCTGGAATTCTTTGACATTCTCCCTCACTGAGAGGTTGCAGGGAAGCCTCTCTCTCTCTCTGTGTACCTTGAGCTTCTCACAGCATGATGGCTTCATTCAAAGAGGTCATGTCCCAAGAGGGAGCTTCTAAGAAGCATTTCAAACTGCATCCCAGGAGGAATCTATGTGACATTTTATGACCTATGTTCAGAGGTTGTATGCTAGCACTTCTCCATATTCTATTGGTCACAAACAGTTAGTCACAAACTGTGAAGCAGTCACAAACATTCCCTAATCCAGGAGAAGAGGACATAAACCCCATCCCTCTCTGAGAGGACTGTCAAAGAATTCAGACTCCTGTTTAAAAACTGCCACAATTATTTAACATTAACTGAGCTGCTACTATGTCCCAGGCTCTGTGCTGGACTTTCATGTTTCATTTAAACCTCCAAACTTCTTGAAATGTGGTCATCACATATAAGTAAACTGAGGGCAAGATATATTAAAACACTTCCCAAATGCACACAGCTAGCACATGGTGGAGCCAAGATTCCCACCTAAGGCATGCTGCCTCTAAATACCTACATATTTTGTATAACAACACCATCCTGCCTCCAATTCAAAAATAGAGATGGAGAATTTTTTTAAAAACTAAAATCAAATTTAATGATAATTTTTTAAACTGCCATTGGAAGTAGACATTTTTGTTTAGGTCCACCCACTGTTAATTCATTCCTCTGATAATAAGCCAAGCTGCTACTAACTCATACAATGCCCTGAGGCAAACTAGAAAAAGTTTCTCATCTAATCAGATGCAGCTCCAATGTATCATGCCTTGGCAAATGGAGCCCAGGCTAGATATCAGTTCCTAGTCACCACTGAGGTGGTGACTAGTACCCTCCTGAAATGAAAAGCTGTATATGAAAAACTATATACATTGACCTTGTCCCAAACCAACCTTGTTCCTCAGAGAGGTGAATGGAGCCCACTCCTCTCTTTGCTCCAGCTGGAACATGACTCAGGTCTGCTTAATGAGACTCAATTCCAGAGTTTTTGTTGAAACTATTAGAAAAGGAAATTAATTTCTTTGCAGACTCTTCTAGCAGTAAAGATAGCATAAAGTAAGAGTGGTTGGGGGTCACTCTTTACTGCAAAACCTGAAATAAAGCCACCAAGAGAAAAGCAGAATAAAGAGATAAAGAAGAGACTGGACCCCTGGTTCCAGCCTTGCCTGAAGCTAGATCTATCCCTGTTTCTTCAGATGCTTGAACTAATAACTCCCCTCCTTTCTTTTTAATTTTAAAAACCAACTTGTGTTTAATTTATGACACCATCAAAAGTGTTCCAATTAATACATTTCCTTGGTCATGACTTCATTGTCCTTAACTGTAAAAAAACTAAATAAACTTGAAAATCCTTTCTATCTCTATCTTCCTATCAATCTCCCTGAGACACAATTTCCTCATCTTTACAAGTAGAATGTAGGACTGAAGGAGGTTCATTTTCCTTCCAAAGCTATGATTCTGTGATTTTTATATAGTTCAGGGGAGAAAATGTCTTAGTAAATTATTTCTATCTCAATAGCCTCAGAGAATGTGTCAAGTTGGGCACAGTTCTGTAGCACTGCCACCTGGTGACTATTTGCTTCATCTATACTTTTTTCTTTAAAATCAACAAATTCAAAGGAAATCAAGATGGTGGAGTAGGAGGACATGGAGCTCACCTACTCCCATGAACACATCAAAAGTACATCTACATGTGGAGCAATTTTCACAGAAAGCAAACTGGAGACTAGAGGAAAGACACTTATACAACCAAGGCTGTAAAGAAAAATCCACAAGAAGCTGGGTAGGAATGGAAGAGACGCAGTCAGATCAGAGCCACACTCCTAGGAAGGGACACAGGAAGCGTATATCATGGGCTCAGAGATCCTCCCTAGGAATTGAGTAGCTCAAACCACATTGGGTGCCCCAGCCCTGGGATCCAACACCCGGAAGATGAATTCCCTTGACTGGTTTGAAAACCAGTGAGACTAACAGCAGGACTGTAAGAAACACAGACTCCACTCATGAAAAACATGAGCATGCCCACTACTCCTTACTCCTAAAACAATGCAGAGGAAGCAGATTGAAACTGCCCAGGGCTCTTGCCAGTTTCCTAGACCACCCCTGCACATGCCCCAGCCCATGCCAGGTGCCCATTCCAGCCCCTCTTCCTCTGCAGCACAGCTTCCCATTAGGGCAAAGGCTGCCTTTGCCAAGGAGAGTGCACAGCTGTGGGGAATGAAGCTGACTTGGACCTGGGATGACATCTGAACTGTGTGAGGGCAGCCATTACTGGAGTTCATGGAGGTGGTAGATCAGGAGTGGTCTAGAACTCTGACTGGTATACCAGGACTGCCCCAGTGTGTACCCCGATCCACACCTTGTGCCACCTCCAGCTCCCCTTGCTCCAGCACTACACCCCTCTGGGGCAAAGATGCCAGTGCTGGGAGAAGGGAGAGCTCAACGTTAAAGAGAAGAGAACCAGCTCAGATCTGACCCTCAGGGTTTCTGCTCCAGCAACTTGGGAACTGACCCTGCCCCCATTAAGGTGCTGTTGCCACTGAGCAGAGAAGAAACTCTAGACACACCTGCCTCTGACTATATCCCCTCCATCTCCAGCCTCATTGCCAACCAAGGTGTTAGCTACCACCACACCCTGGGGGAAGACATGACTCATGCTCATGTCAGATCCAGCTTTCCCACCAAAGCTACTGGGCACATGCAGAATGTATAAAGATGCTCATAAACAAGGACACCCCTTCAAGACTGGACTAGGTAATCATTTCACCAAATTTCATCTAATATCTCAAAGAAAGTTAAGCAAAAGAGAAGATATCAGAAATTGTTTCAAATGAAAGAGCAAGAAAAAAAATCCCTGAAAAAACAATTAATGAAACACTGATAAATAATATACTAGATAAAGTGTTCAAAGCAATAGTAATAAGAATACTAAGTGAAATAGGAAAAGAATAGGTTAACACAGTAAGAATGTTAACAAAGAACTAGAAAACTAGAAACAGAACTGAAGAATATAATAACTGAAATGAAAAACACAGTACGAGGAATTTACCACAGACTAGATGATACAGAAGAACACAAAAGTGATGTGGAAGAGGGAATAATGGAAGTCACTAAATCAGAGCATCAAAAAGAAAAACAAATTTAAAAATGAAAATAGTTTAAGGGACAACAGGGAGAAATTCAAGCATACTACATTCACATTAAAGGAGTCCTAGAAGGAGAAGAGAGAGAGAAAAGGGTTGAAAATATATTTGATAAAATTATGACTGAAAAGTTCCCCAAGCTGAAGAAAGAAACAGGTTTCCAGGTACAGGAAGCACAGGGAGTCCCAAACAAGATGAACACAAAGAGACCCACACCAAGACATATCATAATTAAAATGACAAAAGTTAAATATAAAGAGAGAATTCTAAAGGCGGCAAGAGAAAAACAGAGTTGCATACAAGGGAGACCTCATAAGGTTATTGACTGATTTTCTTTTTGCAGAAACTTTGCAGGCCAGAAGAAAGTTGCATGATATTTTTAAAGTGCTTAAAGGGAAAAGCCTAAAACCTAGGTCACTCTACTGAGCAGGATTAGTGTTCAGTATTGAAGGAGAGATAAAGAGCTTCTCAGACAAGCAAAAACTAAGAGTCCATTAATACTAAACCAACATTAAAAGAAGGGTTAAAGGGTCATCTTTAAGTGAAAAAGGAACAATAACAATAAATACATATATTTATATGTATTTAAACATATAAATACATTTATAGAAAAGGAAAAAGCCCAATAGTAAAGGCAAATATATAGTAAAGGCTGTGGATCAGCCACCTAAAAGCTAGTGCAAAGATTAAAAGACAAAAACTGTAAAATCAACTATAACTACAATAAAGTGTCAAAGGATACACATGAAGGTGTAAAATATGACATCACAAACACAAAACATGGGGGAGGGAAGTTAAAATACAGATCTTTTAGAACATGTTTGAACTTAAATGACTATCATTTTTAAAAAGTAGATATAGTTATGGGTCAATATATGTGAACCCCATGGTAACCATAAATCAAAAACTACAATTGATACACAAAAAGTAGAGAGAAATGAACCCAGCATAGCACTTCATCAAATCACAAGGGAAGAAATCATCAAACCACAAGGGAAGAAATTAAAAGAATATGAAAAGAATAGAGAAGAACTACAAAAACAACCATAAAACAAGTAACAAAGTGGCAACAGTAACATACCTATCAATAATCATTTTAAATATCATTGGACTAAATGCTCCAATCAAAAGACATAGGGTGGCTGATTGAATAAAAAATAAGACCCATCAATATGCTGCTTACAAGAGACTCACTCAGAGCTAAAGACACACACAGACTGAAAATGAGAGGATGGAAAAAGATATTTCATGAAAATGGAAATGACAAAAAGCTGAGTTAGCAACACTCAGAAAAGAGTCTTTTAAAAAAGTCTATAATAAAAAGTAAAGGAGGGCATTATATAGTGATAAAAGGATCAATACAAGAAGAGGATTTAACATTGATTAATAAATATGCAACTAATATAGGAGCACCTCAATATATAAAGCAAATATTAACAGACATAAAGAAAGGAATTGACAATAACACAATAATAGTAGGGGACGTTAACACCCCACTTACATCAATGGAAACATCATCCAGATGGAAAACCAATAAGGAAACAGTGCTCTTAAACGACATGTTAGACCAGTTGGACTTGATAATTACAGTGCATTCCATTCAAAAACAGGAGAATACACATTCTTTTCAAGAGCACATGGAATTTTCTCCAGTATGGATCACGTGCTAGGCCACAAAACAAGTCTCAACAAATTTAAGAGCATAGAAATTATATCAAGCATGTTTTTTCTGACCACAGCAGTATGCAGCTAGAAATAGTTTACAGGAAGAAAATGGGAAAAATACAAACACATGGAGGCTAAACAACATGTCATTAAAAAAACAACGTGAACCAACAAGGACCTATTGTATAGCACAGGGAACTCAGCTCAATATTCTATAATAACCTAAATGGGAAAATGATTTGAAAAAGAATAGATATATGTATATGTATAACTGGTTCACCTGAAACTAACACAACATTGTAAATCAACCATACTCCAAAAAAAAATTTTTTTTTAAATAAGAAAAAAAGAGAGCCCAATTAAGCAAAGTAAGGAATGAAAGAGGAGAAATTATAACCAATATCACAGAGATACAAAAAAAATAAATCATAAGCGAATACTACAATGAACATTTTGGTACATGACTCTTTTTGAATTAGGTTTTCTCAGGGTATATGCCTAGTAGTGGGATTGCTGGGTGGTATGGTAGTTCTATTTTTAGTTTTTTAAGGAACCTCCATACTGTTCTCCATAGTGGCTGTATCAATTTACATTCCCACCAACAGTGCAAGAGGGTTCCCTTTTCTCCACACCCTCTCCAGCATTTATTGTTTGTAGATTTTTTGATGATGGCCATTCTGACCGGTGTGAGATGGTATCTCATTGTAGCTTTGATTTGCATTTCTCTAATGATTAATGATGTTGCTCTATTTACAATAGCCAGGACATGGAAGCAACCAAAGTGTCCATCAACAGATGAATGGATAAAGAAGATGTGGCACATATATACAATGGAATATTACTCAGCCATAAAAAAGAATGAAACTGAGTTATTTGTAGTGAGGTGGATGGACCTAGAGACTGTCATACAGAGTGAAGTCAGAAAGAGAAAAACAAATACCTTATGCTAACACATATATATGGAATCTAAAAAACAAAAAAAGAAAGAAAGAAAAAAATATGGTCAGAAGAATCTAGGGGAAAGATGGGAATAAAGATACAGACCTACTAGAGAGTGGACTTGAGGATATGGGGAGGGGGAAGGGTAAGCTGGGACAAAGTGAGAGAGTGGTAGGGACATATATACACTACCAAAAGTAAAATAAATAGCTAGTGGGAAGCAGCTGCATAGCACAGGGTGATCAGCTCAGTGCTTTGTGACCACTTAGAGGGGTGGGATAGGGAGGGTGGGAAGGAGGGAGATGAAAGAGGGAAGAGATATGGGGACTTATGTATACATATAACTGATTCACTTTGTTATAAAGCAGAAACTAACACACCATTGTAAAGCAATTATACTCCAATAAAGATGTTTAAAAAAAGAGAATACTACAAACAGTTATATGCCAAAATATTGGACAATCTAAAAGAAATAGATAAATTTCTAGAAACATACAATCTTCTAAGACTGAATCAGGAAGAAATAGATAATCTGAACAGACGAATCACTATTTGTGAAACTGAATTAGTAATGAAAAAACTCCTAGCAAACAAAATTTCAGAAACAGATGGCTTCACAGGGAAATTCTACCAAACATATAAAGAAGATTTAATACCTATTCCTTTCAAACTATTCCAAAAGATTGAAGAGGAGAGAACACTTCCAAACTACAAGGCCACAATTATCTGATACCAAAACCAGACAAAGACACTACAAAAAAAAAAAGAAAATTAAAGGCCAATATCTCTGATGAATATAGAAGCAAAAATACTTTTAAAAAGTTAAAAATACTCAAAAAATTAGCAAGCTGAATTCAACAATATATGAAAAGACTCATACACCATGATCAAGTGAGATTTATTCTAGGGATACAAAGATGGTTCAATACCTGCAAATTAATCAATGTGATACACCCCATTAACAAAAAGAAGGATTAAAATCCATGATCATGTCAATAAAGGCAAAAAAAAAAAGCATTTGACAAAATTTAGCATTCTTTCATGATAAAAACACTTAGTAAAGTTGGTATAAGAGGGCATATATCTCCACATAATAAAGGCCATTTATGACAAACTCACAGTTAACATGCTGAATAGTGAAAAGCTGACATATTTTCATCTAAAGTCAGGAACATGACAAGGAAGCTCACTCACGCCACTTCTATTTAACATAGTATTAGAAGCCCTAGCCACAGCATCAGACAAGAAAAAAAAAAATAGAAAGGCATATAAATTGCAAGGGAAGAAGGAAAACTGTCACTATTTGCAGATGACATGATACTTTATATAGAAAACCCTAAAGTCTCCAAGAAAAAACTCTTAGAACTAATAAACAAATTCAGTAAAATTATAGGAAGCAAGAATAATATACAGAAACCTGTTGCTTTTCATACACTGTAGTGAACTATCAGAAAGAGAAAGCAAGAAAACAATTCCATTTAAAATCACATTTAAAAAAATACCTAGGAATAAACTTAACCCAGGAGGTTAAACACCTATGTTCTGAAAACTATAAGACATTGATGAAGAAAATTGAAGATGGTACATGTAAATGAAAATATATCCTATGTTCATCAATTGGAATAATTAATATTACTAAAATGTCTATACTACCCAAAGAAATCTACAGATTTAATGCAATTCCTATCAAAATACTCATGACATTTTTCATAGAACTAGAATAAATAATCCTAAAATTTATATGGAACCACAAAAGACCCTGAATAGCCAAAGCAATCTTGAGAAAGAAGAAAGCTGGAGGTACCATGCTCTCTGACTTCAGGCTATACTACAAAGCTACAGTAATCAAAGCAGTATGGTTCTTGCACAAAAACAGACACATAGATCAATGGAAGAGAATGGAGAACCCAGAAATAAACCCACACACTTATGGTCAATTATTCTATGGCAAAGGGTGCAAGACTATACAGTGGAGAAAAGACAGTCTCCAGTAAGTGGTGCTGGGAAATTTTGACAGCTATATGTAATAGAATGAAATTAGAACATTTTCTCACACCATATAAAAAAATAAACTTAAAATGGATTAAAGACCTAAATGTAAGACCAGAAACCATAATACTCCTAGAAAAAAAATAGACGGAAGACTCTTTGACATAAATCGTAGCAATATTTTTTGGCACTGTCACCTAAGGCAAAGGAAACAAAAGCAAATATAAACAAATGGGACCTAATTAAACTTAAAAGCTTTTGCACAGCAAAGGAAATCACCAACGAAACGAAGACAATCTACTGAATGGGAAAAAATATTCACAAATTTTATGTCCAATAAGGGGTTAATATCCAAAATATATAAACAGCTCATACAGCTCAATATCAAAAAACCTAAACAACCTGATTTAAAAAATGGGCAGAAGACCTGAATAGACATTTTTCCAAAAAATATATACAGATGATCAACAGGCACATGAAAAGATGCTCAAACTCTCTAATCATCAGGGAAATGCAAATCAAAACCACAATGAGATATCACCTCACACCTGTACAGAATGGCTATAGTCAAAAAAAAAAAAAAAAAAAAACAGAAATAACAAATGTTGGCAAGGATACGGAGAAAAGGGAACCCTTGTACACTGTTGGAGAGAATGTAAATTGGTGTAGCCACTATGGAAAACAGTATGAAGTCTCCTCAGAAAACTAAAGATAGAACTATCGTATGATCCAGCAATTTTGCTCCTGGATATATATGCAAAGAAAACGAAACACTAATTGGAAAATATTCATGCACCCCAGTGTTCATTGCAGCATTATTTACTATAGTCAAGATATGGAAGCAAACTAAGAGTCCATCAACAGATGAATAGATAAAAATGATGTCGTATATTAACAATGGAATATTACTCACCCATAAAAGAATAAAATTTTGCCATTTGAACAGCATGGATACCCTAGAGGGTATTATGCTTAGTGAAATAAGTCAGAGAGACAAATACTGTATGTTATCACTTGTATGTGGAATCTAAAATATAAAACAAATGAATGAATATAACAAAACAGAAAGAAGGTCACAGATATAGAGAACAAACTAGTGGTTACCACTGGGGAGAGGACAGGTGGCAGAGGTAACAGGGGTAGGTGATTAAGAGGTACAAACTACAATGTATAAAATAAATAAGCTACAAGGATATATTTATTGCACAGCACAAGGAATATTATATTTTATAATATTTTTAAATAGAATGTAATCTATAAAACTATTGAATCACTGTGCTGTCCACCTGAAAATAATATTGTAAATCAACTACACTTCAATTAAAAATATTTTATTTCACATTACATAAGCTTCTGAAATAATGTTTCAGGCCTGGAACATATGAAATTAAAATAAATAAATACATTGTAACAAACATTGAGGATCAGCTGGGCATAAGTCACTGTAAAGAGCATATGAAAGTATCTTAAACAGTCTCTGCCATCTCAGAATTTTAATTGCATGAGGACATTGTATGGCTTGTACCATGAAGATAACAAAATAAAGTAATAGAAGTAAGTGAGAAGACCACAGATAATGAAGGATTTAAAAGTATTAGTGGAAAAATTATCAACATGAATTTTAAAAGTCCAATGGGATAGTGTCATGCTAGATGGAGAGAACAGCATGGGCAAAGGGAAATGCACTGATTTATCAAAGGAGATATTGAGGAATAGCTAGCTTTTCTCCAAGTGGTCTTCTAGTTTCACATCTACAGATGTGTTCAGGGGACTATTAGGAGTAAGGGTTTTAAAAAGTAGTTGTAGATCATATTTTAGAGGAACTTGAAAGTTAGTCTAAGCAAGCAGAGTGCAGAATGGATTGGTGGTGGAAGAGCAGAGATGGGAATACTATCTGGGATGTGAGACCAATATGATGTCCTAAGGACCTAACCTAAAGTGGTGGTTGCAGGAGGAGTGGAATTAAAAAAATATCAAGAGGGGAGGGGCAGTATAGCTGTAGGGGCTTAAGAGGTACAAACTATTAGGGATAAATAAGCTACAAGGATATATTGTACAACATGGGGAATACAGCCAATATATTATAAGAACTATAAATGAAGTAAAACCTTTAAAATTTATGAACCACTATATTGTACCTCTGTAACTTATATAATATTGTGCATCAACTATACCTCAATTTAAAAAAAACCAAAACCCAGATACAAAAGATTCCATGAAGTTTGACAATTGATTAAATCCTTAAGCTGGAGAAATGCAATCTTGAGTTTTTAAGCACAGATATCCATAAAAAAAAGTGTATAGTTTAAAAAAAAAAAAAAACAGGACTCAGGAAGACGAATTTTCTTCTGTGAGGGGTATGAGGGATGGTGGAAAAAATATCCTAAACTCAGGTTTAGTTCATACTAAGGTTAGAGTTCAGAAGGATTTCTAGTTAAAGACATCCAAGGTATATCTAGGAATAAAAGTTTCAGTCTCAAAGTCTGGGTATAAAAATGCAGGATTTGGAACCACTTTTGAAATAATTGTTAAATTCATAAAAATAGATCAAGTGGACAACTAGTAGAATATATAGAGAAAAGGTTACATGCAAAACACTGAAGAACACTAACTTTTAGATGATGGGAAGAGAAAAAGAAGTCAGTAGAGGAAACAGAAAAAAAGACTCAAAGACCTGAAAGGAGCATCAGGATGGGGCAGTGTAAAGAAGCTAAGGCAGAAAAGCATTTCAAGAAGAAAAATCAACAAGGAAAAATGCATCAGAGACTCCAAAGGAGTGAAAGGATAAAATTAACAAAGAACACTGGTTGAACCACTTGGCAGTTGTTACCTATCTTAAGAGAACTGTTTTGGTGAAATGCTGAAGACAGAAGCAAGAGAAGGGATAATGAAAGAGTTCAGTCAGAGTTCTTAACGTACTCTCAAGAAATCTGTTGTACAAGGGAAAGAGATAGAATGATAGCTTAAGAGGAAAAAGGTCAAGAGAAGTTGTGTGTTTATAGGAGAGAAGAGCCTTGGTGAAAGTGAAACATTTAAAATGACATAAAGGAGATATCGACTGACAAGGCAGGATTCCAAAGAAAAGGACCAATGTCGGGACACAGCTGTAGGCACCATATTTGGAAAGAAGGTAAAATAGTTTTTCCCCAAGTAGGAATAAATTATCAGTAGATTGGTGAAACAAAGATTAATTTTATGGCAGAGAGAAGATAAAGTCCCGTAAGCTGTCACTTAGGTTCTTGATAAAGAAGACAAGAGTACACAGGATGACCAAATTGTCCCAGTTTACTAAGAATTTTTCCGATTAACACTGAAAGTCCCACTTCCGGGAAAACCCCTCAGTCCGGGGCAAACAAGGATGGTTGGTAACCATAATTGTGTATCAGTTGAGTGCTGCTGGTATCAGATGGGTGTGGGTTAGTATTTTGTTAAGATTAAGGAAGAAATTTTAAAATAATTTTATGGGGAAACTTGATAGGAGTTCATTAAAGAAGGATAAATAGAAGCCTGAGTAGCAGTGATGGGCTGTCTTATGTCTCATTAGAGGACAGGAATCTGTAATGTTATTCAGTAGGCGCTCATCTGCACAGGTTTGGGCTCAGCAGCAAAAGAACACAAACTGAGAAAGCAAAGGAATGCAGTGCAGTGCAGTTTAGGGAATTTGTTTAGGCTTATTGTAGGAAATGCTCATAAATTCTTATGACTGTTTTCAAATGTGAGAAAATGTCATTTTTTTAATATATGAGCTGAAAGATTTTGAAGAATTTTTATCAGCTAATTTCTGGCTCTGACAATTTCTCACTTTTTCCTCCTCACCACCTTCCTTCCTCTGGTGTTGAGCACCAAAGGACACATTCACAGCACAGCGTGACTCTTGGCCTTATATCTTCATGACTTGATGTTCAGTGAACTAGTGCAGTAGATTGTAGCATTTCTGGAAGTCATTCAGAGATAGTTAGCAAAAGCTTAACTGTACACAGAAGTGACTGTGAACCACGTAATAAGTTTGTGGTTCAAGGAACAGCAAAGAAGCCAGTGCTGTTGGAAAAAATGAGAGAAGAGAAGAGGCAGAGAGATGACCAGGAGGGTCCTGTAGACAGTGCAAAGACCCTGACTCTTACTCTGAGTGAGCTGGGGAGCCATGAAGAGTTGTGAGCAGAAGACTGACATGAACTGACTCACAATTTTAAAGTACCACACTGTTGAGAATAAACTGTGGCTATGAGAACAAGAATTATAGATTATTTATCTCTGAGTTAAGGGTGGTGAGGGAATATTATTTTTAAAGCTGGCAACAGATTTCCTCATAAGGAGAATATGTTTGTTTAGAAAAATAAAGCCTTCAGGACAAAGGCCACAGTTGACTAAGACAAAGATACAGAGAACTGAATTGTTCTGCATAATAGACTTGGAGAAACATTGAGCTCTGAGGTATGTGTGAGAAGGAGATTAATGGATAGGGAGCATTTGGAGAGAGGAGGGCAGCCCAAGGCAAGAGGACCGGAGATTCAAGAACAAAGTCATCTTCCTATAGTGGGAAGAGGGACACTTAGGAAGGAAAATATGAAATATTCAATTTCGGATCATCCAAAACATGATCCCAGGAAATAGGAAATCCTTCAGAAAATAAAAAGTCTAACACACACAAATGCCTTCTGTGACTAGTATCTTGAGGAAATAAAGTATTTTGAGGACAGTGACCATTTGGGGTTGACATGAATGAAGAGAAAATGTCGTGAATAGAGGACAAGGTGTGAATATAGCCAATAACTCTAGAAGTATATGTAGAGGCAAGAGAGGATCATAGAAAAATTTTCCTGGGAGAGATGCTGGGTAGTTCATCATTGCAAGAAGGATTCAAAACATTACTATCTAAATAGTAAAGGAAGAATAACTCCAACGCTGAATGGATAGAGGCAGGTAATAACCAATATAACCACTGGGGTTACATTAGTATTCACAGTGTGCTGTGCAAAATAATAAAATGTGGGGGTGAATTAATCAATCAATGTCAAGGAATAAAATTCATTTACGAAATGAATTTTGAAATAGCTAACCATGATTTTTTGCTGGGTAGTACTAATATTATATCTAATATATATATATATATGAGCTTTATAGTTCCATTAAATTTTTTACCTCTCAAGTACCATTTATTTGAGCTTACTGTGTTCCAAATCCTATGCTAAGTGCTCTATAAGACCTCTATAACCTAGGTATCATTACTATCCCACTTTAAATACCAGACCACCAAGTCTCAGATAAAGAAACTTGCTCAAGGATGTACAACCACTAGAGAGAGGAGGGCAGGGCAGAGCCAAAATTTGAACTCAGGCTGCAGATTCCAGAGTCCATACTCTTAATGACATCCTTGTATACTTCCATTTCACATGTCACACATCCATCATCATGTTTTAACTCACACACATGTCATTAATTCAAAACATGAAAGAACAGAGTCTGTTTGGGAAAATGTCTGTAATAGATACTAAAATGTACTATTTGAGGATATTCAAATCCTGTGGAAAAAATTAACAAGTGTTTATATTAGAGGAACTCTAAATATTGTACTACAAAAGAGAAATGGACAAAGTGAACTATTCCATGGAAATAAAAACAAGAAAAGGAAAAAAACATGTGGAATCATTACAGCTTTGAAGATGAACATTTTCTAAACTTCTTTTTGGAGCTCCATGTCTTTAATATAGCTGTTCTACCAGTCTGATCCAGTCACTGATGCTGTAGTTATGGTAGTCTGGAAACAAGGGAACTGGACATTGTATAATTCATGGTACAAATAACAGGAATTTTAACCAACATTTTTTGGCCAAGGTTTTTTTCTTTTTCTTCTTATAGCTGCTTCCAAGATAAATTCAAATTGATGACTCAGCCATCCTGGTCTTGTGGAAAACTCACAATCGCAATGTAACATGATTAGATAATAAGGGAAAGGACAAACTGTCAGGAAGAGATTAAGAAAGGAGAGCCCTGAGATGCTGATAAGACTTAAACCTATATTGGCATTTTTTTTATTGTAACTGGAAAATGCCACTGCTTTTAAAGTACGTTTGAAGAAGTAAGACATTTTTTGCCCTTGAAATACGTTTTTTTGATGAAAAAAGATGAAATTTAAGTAGTACAAGTTTTATGATATAATTGACTCTATAAGGAAGGAATAAAAATGATTAGAAATTAATGACTGCTCAGTATCTTAGGTATTTCTGTGACTCTTGCTCACAGGGTTGGCAGCTTTCTTCCAAAAGCAGGACTGTTTGGGCATCCTTTTCTTTCATTACAAGCTCATGCAATATGACTACAATCACTGAGCACATGAGCCTATGAAACACTAAGGACACATTGAAAATTTATCTAACAAATATAGATTGGACACCTACTCTGAGGTAAGCATTAGGACTTGGGGTCCAAAATAAACAAGACACAGTTCTTAACCTTGACTCACTCACAGTCTAGAGGAGAGTCAGACATTCAAGCAATCAGAACTGATACTTGGCTAGCATGAACCAGATGACCTTTCTACCTGCTTACAACTCTGTTGCTTATATTATGTTAGTGCCTATGCTAAAGTGGTTATTAAATACTTTTAATATCACCCCTGTAAGCAACTACAATGTAGTGGGGTTATTGCCTCTATTAAAAGCACGTATTTGATGCCAAAGAAACAGAGAAATTACATTTATCACATCTTAAATTGAAATGGAAATGATGAAGAGCTTCACATGCTCTGTAACACTCTCTCCAAATGTACCATCCCACAGCACTATTTATGAAGACTTTTAAGGTTGGGAAGGACCTTAGAAACTAGCTAGACCAACCTCTTCACTCTACAGAGAAGGAGATGGAATGACAAAATGCTTCAGTGACTTCCCACAATCACCCACCTAGTTAAGATCAGATATGGAAAGAGAAGGCAAGTTTTTCATTTCTAGTCCCCAAACTCTCTGAACTGCTTTCCCACACTAGTCAATAACTGTGTGTTCTTAAATGATCCCTGGTTGTTTTATGCTCACTGCACTGCCTTCGATGCCTTCCACAGTTCTTACCTAATGGCTAATAACTTCTACACTGGAATGGCAGCAAAGACTAGAACAAAACACTTGGGCTTACAGGCATGAGGTCAGATCCCTGTTCTGCCACAACAGGGGAGGCAGCGCACACAACTCTGGTCTCCCGGACACAGCAGATCCCACAGTCTGTGGGCAACAGAAGCAGACTGTGACCCTGTCCCTCCAGCCACAGAGACACCCATGAATCCAGCCCCTGATGGCTGCAGCAGAGACACCTACAAAACCAACAACCTTACATGCAGAAGAGACAGCTTCAACCTCAGCTTATTCTCCCACCCTCTCCCTCCTCTCAGCCAAAGCAGTGGAGGGCATGACCCAGGCAACCTTGAATGCAGCATAGACCCCCACCATCCCAGTACCCCAGGAGGTGACACCAGTGAGAGCAAAGCAACAGGAAGTCACCAATGACCACAGAGGCACAAGCAGGGACAAGGACACCAGGCAGCACCACTGGCAGAGGCAGTGGAAAGTGAAAATGGCTGATTCCCACATATAGCCAGAAACAACTCAGGTAAGAGAAACCAAAGCTTGTGTTATGTGATGCCATCTACTGAAAAACAAAAGAAAGACTTCAATTACTAACCTGTTGAATTGTTAAAGTCAAGTGAAAAAATTGTTTTTCCTAAAGAAGAAAGGTATTTGCTACTTCAGATGTACTGACAGTGGAACAACTCATCAATCTCCATGAAAAAAACACTTTTTTCCCCCCTAGAAACCATACTTAAAGTCATGGAATATTGTGGTCTAACTGATAAAGGATTCAAAATAGCTGTCATGAAGAAATTCAGGAGCTACAAGAAAATTCAGAAAGGAAGCTCAATGAGCTCAGGAATAAAATTAATGAATAAAAGTAATACTTTACCAAAGACATTAAAGCTCAAAAAAGGAACCAAACAGAAATTCTGGAGCTGAAGAACTCAATAATCAAGATAAATAATGCATTAGAAAGAACTGGAAATAGAGCAGAATATATGGAAGAGAGAATTAGAAAAAGAGAAGATAGAAATCTAGAAATAATACAGGTAGCAGAGGAGAGAGAATTAAGAGCTTTAGAAAATAAAGAAATTCTACAAGAAATATTTAACTCAGTTAGGAAGGGCAACATAGGACAATGGGTATCCCAGAAGGAGAAGAGAAAGAGAAGGGAGCAGAGAGATTCTGTAAAGAAATAATAGCTGAGAATTTCCCAAGCCTGGGGAAGGAACTGAATGTACAAGTCCGTGAAGCTAAAAGAACACAATTATCTCAACATAAAAAGATCTTCTGCAAGACCCATTATATTAAAACTGTCAAAAGTCAATGAAAAAGGGCTTCCCTGGTGGCGCAGTGGTTGAGAGTCCGCCTGCCACTGCAGGGGACGCGGGTTCGGGCCCTGGTCCAGGAGGATCCCACATGTGGCAGAGCAACAGAGCCCGTGTGCCATGGCTGCAGGGCCTGCACTCTGGAACCCACGAGCCACAATGAATAGTAGCCCCCACTCACTACAACTAGAGAAAAGACTGCATGCAGCAACTAAGACCCAATGCAGCCAAAAATAAATTTAAAAAAGAAGTCATTGAAAAACATTTAAAAGTAACCAGGAAAAATGTACAGTAACCTACAAAGGAACCTCCATTAGGCTAAAAGCAGAGTTCTCAGGAGACTCTACAGGCCAGGAGAGAGTGGAATGGCATTCTCAAAATATTGAGAGATAAAAATTGTCAGCCAAGAATACTGTACTCAGCAGAGTTATCATTCAGATATGAAGGGAAAATAAAGGCTTTCCCAGACAAAAGCTGAAGGAGTTCATACCACTCGATCTGCCTTACAAGAAATGTTGAAAGGAGTTTGTCTACCTGAAACAAAAAGGCAACAGTGCACAAAGTTTTGAGAATGGTGACAAATAGACAGGCGAAATCATAAAATTGCAACTCTATATCAGAATTTGTTGTTAAGCAATTACAGAATAAATGTTGAAGGGAAAAAGGCAGTAACAATAACTATAGATATTTCAATTTAGTAATGAATTAATAATATCAAAAGGGATAATTTCAGACAACAAAAACATAAAAGGGGAAGAGGAAGATGTTGGAACCCATATAGCCAAGTGAAGATAAGATGCTTTCAGCAGAAAAAGTACTATTTTGTCTATGAGATGTTTGATACAAACTTCAAGGTAAAAACAAAATATAAATCTAGAACAGACACAAAAATTTTAAAAAAGGAAACAGAAAAACTTCATAGAAAACTACCAAACTAAAATGGCAGACAGAAACAAGGGAAAAAAGAAACAATTGAGATATAGAGCAACCAGAAAACAAAACATAAAATAACAATACTGAGTTCTCATTTGTCAATAATCACCCTAAGTATAAATGGATTAAATGTATCAATCAAAAGACACAGAGTGGCTGGATGGATTAAAATATAAGGACCAACTACATGCTGCCTACAAGAGACTCATCTCAGCTCTAAAGGTAAAAATAAGCTAAAAGTGAAGGGATGGAAGATAATTCTCCAAGCAAATGGCATCCAAAGAAAGCTGGTATAGCCATACTTATATCAGACAATATAGACAACAAGCAAAAAAGTTACAAGAGACAAAGATGAACAGTATTAATGATAAAAGGGACAATTCATCGAAGACGTAACAGCTATTAATATAAATGAACCCAACATTGGAGCACCAAAACATATTAAGCAGTTATCAGCAGACCTAAAGGGAGAAATTGACAGCAACATTAGAATAATAGAAGACTTTAACATCTCACTTCCATCAGTGGATAAATCATCCAGACAGAAAGTCAACAAGATAACAGCAGCCTTAAAGGAAACATTATACCGATGGACTTAAGAAATTTATACTGAAAAATCAATCAAAAGGCAGCAGAATAGACATTCTTCTCAAGCACACATGAAACATTCTCAAGGACAGACTGTGTGCTGGGACACAAAAAAAGTCTCAGGAAGTTTAAGAAGATTGCAATTATATCAATCATCTTTTCTGACCATGATGGTATGAAATTAGAAATCAACTACAAAAAGAAAGTTGGAAATATCACAGACATGTAAGACTAAACAACATGGTACTGAACAACTATTGGGTTAATGAATAAATCAAAGGAGAAACCAAAAAATATCTGAAGACAAATATAAATGAAAATATGACGTACCAAAACCTATGGGATGCAGCAAAAGTAGTACTAAAAGGGAAGTTAATAGCAAATACAACCTATAAGAAACAAGAAAAATCTCAAATAAACAATTTAACCTTATGCCTAAAGGAACTAGGAAGAGAAGAACAAATGAAGCCCAAAGTCAGTAGGAGGAAGGAAATAATAAACATCAGAGCAGAAATAACAGAAATAGAGACTAGAACAACAGTACAAAATATCAATGAAACTAAGAACAGATCTCTGAAAAGGTAATCAAAACTGACAAACCCAAACTTTTAGCTAGACTCCCTAAGTATAAGAGAGATAAGGCTCAGATAAATACACAGAAACACAAAGGATTAAAAGAGAATACTATGAAAAGCTATATGCCCACAAATTGGACAACCTAGGAGGAAATGTATAAAACATAGAATCATACAACCTTCCAAGACTGAATCATGAAGAAATAGAAAGCCTAAATACACCAATCACTCATGAGGAGATTAAAGCATCAATCAAAATCTCCCCCCCCCCCAAAAAAAACAGAAGAGAGAAAGGGAGTGTTCAGACCATCGACACTGAATATGTGACTGAAACCCAGTTAAAGCCTCTACATAAACTTTTAAGATTCTGGCGGGAAGGTGGAGAGAACAACTCGTCTTAAAAGCTGCAGGAGACAAGTCTCTTCTGTTCACAGGCAAGGAACATGCAAGAATCAAGAGCAAATGTATTTCCACCCGTGTGGCTGACAGGGTTTTTGTGCTCTGGCCTGGTGCCAGGCCTGAGCCTCTGAGGTGGGAGAGATAAGTTCAGGACATTGGACCACCAGAGACCCCTCAGCCCCACGTAATATCAATCGGCGAGAAGTCCCCCAGAGATCTCCGTCTCAATGCTAAGACCCAGCTCCACCCAACGGCCAGCGGACTCAAGCACTGGACACTCCATGCCAAATAACTAGCAAGACAGGAACATAACCACACCCATTAGAAGGGAGGCTGCCAAAAATCATCCTAAATTCACAGACACCCAAAACACACTACTGGATGCGGCCCTGCCTAGCAGAAAGACAAGATCCAGCCCCACCCACCAGAACACAGGCACTAGTCCCCTCCACCAGGAAGCCTACACAAGCCACTGAACCAACCTCACTCACTGGGGACAGACACCAAAAACAATGGAAACTACGAACCTGCAGCTTGAAAAAAGGAGACCCCAAACACAGTAAGTTAAACAAAATGAGAAGACAGAGAAATATGCAACAGATGAAGGAGCAAGGTAAAAACCCACCAGACCAAACAAATAAAGAGGAAATAGGCAGTCTGCCTAAAAAAGAATTCAGAGTAATCAGAGTAAAGATAATCCAAAATCTTGGAAATAGAATGGAGAAAATACAAGAAACGTTTAACAAGGACCTAGAAGAACTAAAGAGCAAGCAAACCATGACGAACAACACAATAAATGAAATTTAAAATTCTCTAGAAGGGATCAATAGCAGAATAACTGAGGCAGAAGAACGGATAAGTGACCTGGAAGATAAAATAGGGGAAATAACTACTGCAGAGCAGAATAAAGAAAAAAGAATGAAAAGAATTGAGGACAGTCTCAGAGACGTCTGAGACAACATTAAACGTACCAACATTAGAATTATCGGGGTCCCAGAAGAAGAAGAGAAAAAAAAGGGGGGGACTGAGAAAATACTTGAAGAGATTATAGTTGAAAACTTACCTAATGTGAGAAAGGAAATAGTCAATCAAGTCCAGGAAGCTCAGAGAGTCCCAAAGAGGAAAAATCCAAGGAGAACACACCAAGATACATATTAATCAAACTATTAAAAACTAAATACAAAGAAAAAATATAAAAAACAGCAAGGGACAAGCAACAAATAACATAAAAATAACAACAAATAACATAGGGAATCCCCAGAAGGTTAACAGCTGACCTTTCAGCAGAAATTCTGCAAGCCAGAAGGGAGTGGCAGGACATATTTAAAGTGATGAAAGGGGAAAACCTACAACAAAGATTACTCTAGCCAACAAGTATCTCATTCAGATTCGATGGAGAAATTAAAACTTTTACACACAAGCAAAAGTTAAGAGAATTCAGCACCACCAAACCAGCTTTACAACAAATGTTAAAGGAAATTCTCTAGGCAGGAAACACAAGGGAACAGAAAGACCTACAAAAACAAACCTAAAACGATTAAGATACTGGTACTAGGAACATACATATCAATAATTACCTTAAATGTAAATAGATAAAATGCTCCAACCAAAAAACATAGACCGGCTAAATGGATACAAAAACAAGACCTATATATATACTGTCTACAAGAGACCCACTTCAAACCTAGGGAAACATAAAGACTTAAAGTGAAGGGAGGGAAAAAGATATTTCATGCAAATGGAAATCAAAAGAAAGCTGGAGTAGCAATTCTCATATCAGATAAAATAGATTTTAAAATAAAGACTATGAAAAGAGACAAGGCAGGACACTATATAATGATCAAAGGATGAATCCAAGAAGAAGATATAACAATTGTAAATATATATGCACCCAAAATAGGAGCACCTCAATATGTAAGGCAAATGCTAACAGCCATAAAATGGGAAATCAACTGTAACAAAATCATAGTAGGGGACTTTAACACCCCACTTTCACCAATGGACAGTTCATCCGAAATGAAAATAAATAAGGAAACACAAGCTTTAAATGACATATTAAACTAGATGGACTTAATTGATATTTATAGGACATTCCATCCAAAAACAACACAATATACTTTCTTCTCAAGTGCTCATGGAACATTCTCCAAGATAAATTATATCTTGGGTCACAAATCAAGCCTTGGTAAATTTAAGAAAATTGAAATTGTATCAAGTATCATTTCTGACCACAATGCTATGAGACTAGATATCAATTACAGGAAAATATCTGTAAAAAATACAAACATGTTGAGGTTAAACATTATACTACTAAATAACCGAGACATCACTGAAGAAATCAAAGGCGAAACCAAAAAATACCTAGAAACAAATGACAATGAAGACATGATGACCCAAAACCTATGGGATGCAGGAAAATAACTTCTAAGAGGGAAGTTTATAGCAATACAATCCTACCTCAAGAAACAAGAAGTTTCTCAAATAAACAACCTAACATTATACCTAAACCAATTAGAGAAAGAAGAACAAAAAAACACCAAAGTTAACAGAAGGAAAGAAATCATAAAGATCAGATCAGAAATAAATGAAAAAGAAATGGAGGAAACAATAGCAAAGATCAATACAACTAAAAGCTGTTTCTTTGAGAAGATAAACAAAATTGATAAACCATTAGCCAGACTCTTTAAGAAAAAAAGGGAGAAGACTCAAATCAGCAGAATTAGAAATGTAAAAGGAGAAGTAACAACTGACACTGCAGAAATACTGAGGTTCATGAGAGATTACTACAAGCAACTCTATGCCAATAAAATGGAAAACCTGGAAGAAATGCACAAATTCTTAAAAAGTGCAACCTTCTTAGACTGAACCAGGAAGAAATAGAAAATATAAACAGACCAATCACAAGTACTGTAATTGAAACTGTGATTAAAAATCTTCTAACAAACAAAAGCCTAGGACCAGATGGCTTCACAGGCAAATTCTATCAAACATTTAGAGAAGAACTAATACCTATCCTTCTCAAACTCTTCTAAAATATTGCAGAGGGAGGAACACTCCCAAACTCCTTCTAGGAAGCCACTGGCACCCTGATACCAAAAGCAGACAGAGAGGTCACAAAGAAAGAAAACTGCAGGCCAATATCAGTGATGAACAAAGATGCAAACATCCTCAACAAAATACTAGCAAACAGAATCCAACAGCACAGTAAAAGGATCATACACTGTGATCAAGTGGGGTTGCTCCCAGGAATGCAAGCATTCTTCAATATATGTAAATCAGTCAATGTGATACACCATATTAAAAAATTGAAGGATAAAAACTGTATGATAACTTCAGTATATGCAGAAAAAACTTTTGACACAATTCAACACCCATTTATGATAAAAACTCTCCAGAAAGTGGGCATAGAGGGAACCTACCTCAACCTAATAAAGGCCATATATGACAAACCCACAATAAACATCATTCTCAATGGTGAAAAACTGAAAACATTTCCTCTAAGATCAGGAAAACAAGGATGTCCACTCTCACAGCTATTATTCAACATAGTTTTGGAATTCCAGCAACAGCAATCAGAGAAGGAAAAGAAATAAAAAGAATACAAATTGGAAAAGAAGAAATAAAACTGTCACTGTTTGCAGATGACATGATACTATACATAGAGAATCCTAAAAACGCCACCAGAAAACTACTAGAGCTAATCAATGAATTTGGTAAAGTAGCAGGATACTAAATTAATGCACAGAAATCTCTTGCACTCCTATGCACTAATGATGAAAAATCTGAAAGAAAAATTAAGGAAACACTCCCATTTACCACTGCAACAAAAAGAATAAAATACCTAGGAATAAACCTACCTAGGGAGACAAAAGACCTGTATGCAGAAAACTATAAGACACTGATGAAAGAAATTAAAGATGATACAGACAGATGGAGTGATATACCATGTTCTTGGTTTGGAAGAATCAACATTGTGAAAATTACTATACTACCTAAAGCAATCTACAGATTCAATGCAATCTCTCTCAAGCTACCAATGGCATTTTTCACAGAACTAGAACAAGAAAATTCACAATTTGTATGAAAACACAAATGACCCCGAATAGCCAAAGCAATCTTGAGAAAGGAAAATGGAGCTGGAGGAATCAGGCTCCCTGACTTCAGACTATACTACAGAGCTACAGTAATCAAGAGAGTATGGTACTGACACAAAATTAGAAATATAGATAAGTGGAACAGGATAGAAAGTCCAGAGATAAACTCACTCCCTTATGGTCACCTTATCTTTGATAAAGGAGGTAAGAATATACAATGGAGAAAAGAAAGCTTCTTCAATAAGTGGTGCTAAGGGAACTGGACAGCTACCTGTAAAAGAATGAAATTAGAAACTCCCTAACACCTTATACAAAAATAAACTCAAAATGGATTAAAGAAATAAATGTAAAGCCAGACACTATAAAACTCTTAGAGGAAAACATAGGCAGAATATTTTTGACCTAAATCACAGCAAGATCCTTCTTGACCCACCTCCTAGAGATATGGAAATAAAAAACCAAATTAAACAAATGGAACCTAATGAAACTTAAAAGTTTTTGCACAGTAAAGGAAACTATAAACAAGATGAAAAGACAACCCTCAGATTGGGAGACAATATTTGCAAACAAAGCAAAGGACAAAGGATTAATCTCCAAAATATACAAGCTACTCATGCAGCTCAATATCAAAAAAACAAAAACCCAATCCAAAAATGGGCAAAAGACCTAAATAGACATTTCTCCAAAGAAGATATACAGATTGCCAACAAACACATGAAAGGATGCTTAACATCACTAATCATCAGAGAAATGCAACTCAAAACTACAATGAGGTATCACCTCACACTGGTCAGAATGTCCATCATCAAAAAATCTACAAACAACAAATGCTGGAGAGGGTGTGGGGAAAAGGGAACCCTCTTACACTGTTGGTGGGAATGTAAATTGATAAAGCCACTATGGAGCAAAGCATGGAAGTTCCTTAAAAAACTAAAAATATAACTACCATATGAGCCAACAATCTCACTACTGGGCATATACCCTCAGGAAAGCATAATTCAAAAAGCATCATGTGCCACAATGTTCAGTGCAGCACTATTTACAATAGCCAGCACATGGAAGCAGCCTAAGTGTCCATTGACACATGAATGGATAAAGAAGTTATGGCATATATATACAATGCAATATTACTCAGGCATAAAAAGAAACAAAATTGAACTATTTGTAGTGAAGTGGATGGACATAGAATCTGTCATACAGAGTGAAGTAAGTCAGAAAGAGAAAAACAAATACCGTATGCTAACACATATATATGGAATAAAAAAAAAAAAAAGTTTTTGATGAACCTAGCGGCAGGACAGGAATAAAGACACAGACCTAGAGAATGGTTTTGAGGAAACGGAGAGGGGGAAGGGTAAGCTGGGACAAAGTGAGAGAGTAGTATTGACATATATACACTACCAAATGTAAAATAGATAGCTAGTGGGAAGCAGCTGCATCACACAGGGAGATCAGCTAGGTGCTGCGTGACCATCTGGAGGGGTGGGAAAGGGAGGATGGGAAGGAGAGGCAAGAGGGCGGGGATATGGTGATATATGTATACATATAACTGATTCACTTTGTTATACAGCAGAAACTAAAACACAATTGTAAAGCAATTATACTCCAATAAAGATGTTAAAAAATAAAACAAACCCGAAAAGCTAAAGTCCAGGACCAGTCTAACAAACATTCAAAGAATATTTAATACCTATCTTTCCCAAATTCTTCAAATAAAAAAAAATTGAAGAGGAGGGAACACTTTCTGACTCATTTCATGAGGCCAACATTAATCTGATACCAAAACCAGAGAAGGACAACAGAAAAAAATGAAAATTACAAGACAATATATCTGATGAACATAGATGCAAAAACCCTCAACAAAATATTAGCAAACCAAATACAATAATACATTAAAAGGATCATGCACCATGATTAAGTGGAATTTATTCAAGGTATGCAAGGATGGTACAACATTCATAAATCAATCAATGTGATACACCACATTAACAAAACAAAGGATACAAATCATATGATCATCTCAATAGATGTAGAAAAACCATTCAACAAAATTCAACACCAATTTATGATAAAGACTCTCAATAAAATGGGTGTAGATGGAACCTACCTCAACATAATAAACAACATATGTAACAAACCCACAGCTAACATCTCACTCAATGTTGAAAAACTGAAAGCTATCCCCCTGAGATCAGGAACAAGACAAGAATGCCCACTTTTACCATGCTTATTCAACACAGTATTGGAAGTCCTAGCCAGAGCAATTAGGCAATAAAAAGAAATAAAATGCATTCCAATTGGAAACAGAGAAGTAAAAGTGTCATTTGCTGATGACATGATTTTTATATATATAAAACCCTAAAGACTCCACCAAAAACTATTAGAAATAATAAATGGATACAGTAAAGTTGCAGGATACAAAATCAATATACAAAATGCTGTTTCATTTCTATGTACTAATAATGAACTAGCTGCAAGAGAAATTAAGAAAATAATCCCATTTATAATCTCAACAAAAAGAAAAAAATACCTAGGAATAAATTTAACCAAGGGGTTGAAAGACCTGTACACTGAAAACTATAAGACATTGTTGAAAGAAACTGAAGATGGCACAAAGATATGGAAAAATATTCTGAGCTCATGGATTGGAAGAAATAACATTGTTAAAATGTCCTTATTACCTAAAGCAATCTGCAGATTCAAAGCAATCCTTATCAAAATCCCAAGAACCATTTTCACAGAGGTAAAAATTTTCCAAAATTTATATGGAACCACAAAAGATCCCAAATAGCCAAAGTAATTCTGAGGAAAAAGAACAAAGCTGAAGGTATCATACTCCCTGATTTCAAATTATACTGCAAAGCTATATTAATCAAGACAACATGGTATTGTTAGATAAACAGATGCACAGATCAATGGAATGAGATTGATATCCCTGAAACAAACCCACATATCCATGGATAATTAATTTATGACAAAGTAGTAAAGAACCTACAATGGAGAAAAGATAATCTCTTCAATAAATGATGTTGGGGAAACTGGACAGCCACATGCAAAAAAAAAGAAAAGAAAACAAAAGAAACTATACCACTATCTTACACCATACACAAAAAACAACTCAGAATAGGTTGAACACTTGAATGTAAGGTGTGAAACCATAAAACCTCTAGAAAAAAACACAGGCAATAGTCTCATTGACATCAGTCTTAGCAATATCTTTCTGAATCTGTCTCCTCAGGTAAGGGAAACAAAGGCAAAAATAAACATATGGCACTGTATCTAACTAAAAAGTTCCTGCACATCAAAGGAAACCATGAACAAAACAAAAAGTAGAAATGGTAGAAAATATTTGCATATCATATCCCTAAAGGGGTTAATATCCAAAATACATAAAGAACTCATACAACTCAATGAAAAAAAAGCAAAAACCTGATCAAAAAATGGGCAGAAGTTCTGAATAGACATTTTTCCAAAGAAGACAAACAAATGGCCAACAGACACATCAAAAAATGTTCAACATCACTAATTATTAGGGAAATGAAAATCAAAATCATAATGAGATATCACCTCACAACCATTAGAATGGCTATTATCAAAAAGGCAAGAAATAACAAGTGCTGAAGAAGACGATATAAAAGGGAAGTCTTGTGCACTGTTGGTGGGAAGATAAATTGGTGTAACCACTATGGAAAACAATATGAAGGTTCCTCAAAAACTTAAAAATATAATTACCATGTGATCCAGCTATTCCACTTTTGGATATTTATCTGAAGAACATGAAAACACTAATTCAGATATGTATATGCACCTGATGTTCACTGAAGCATTATTTACAATAGCCAAGACATGGAAACAACCTAAGTGCCTATCAATGGATGAATGGATAAAGAAGGTGTGTTTATATATATATACATATATATATAAAGATATACCACTCAAACATAAAAAATGATGAAACCTTGTCATTTGCAACAACATCGATGGACCTTGAGGGAATTATGCTAAGTGAAATACGTCAGATGGGGAATGGCAAATGCCATATGACTTTCCTCATATGTGGAATATAAAAACAAACAAACAAAGAAACCAAAGTAAAAGAAACATATAGATACAGAAAACAGAGGAGCAGTTACCAGAGGGGAAAGTCTACATGGGTAAAAGGGGATAACTCTATGGCGACAAGTGGAAACTAAACTTTTGATGGTAAGCCCAATGTAGTATATACAGAAGTCATAATACAATGCTGTACACATGAAACTTATATAATGTTATAAACCAATTTTACCTTGAAAAAAATTTTTAAGGAAAGGAAAATAACAAGACTTGCACATTCGTGAGATTTAAAATAAACTATGCAGATAAAATTCCCTGAGACTCCTGGCCTTCAGATCCTCCCTACTATAGACTATTCCCAAAATGATCTTTCTAATACAGATCGAATCAAGTTATTACTCTGCCTAAGAGAGAGAAAGCTAAACATCTAAACAGAGTATACAAAGCTCTTTACAACCTTGACTCAACCTTCTTTGCAATCTCCAATCACTCCCCACAATATTCTATGTCCCAGGGACATCAAACTAACTCATATTCCCCAAATATCCCATGCTGTCTACATCTCTGTTTTGCATGTATGTTTCCACTCCCTGGCATGTCTTCCTCTAGACCCATCTCCTATTCATGGATTTGTTTACTCCCCCAATTCTTCTTTAAAGACCTTGCTTCAATGTTTGACATTTTTACAACTAGAATGTATCTACATACTACTTTTGTAATTAAAAGATTAAATATTCTATTCCAGAGAAAAAATTATGACCATATTTAAATATCAAGTTTTCTGTTATAATTTCCTGACACCCTTGCTTATTTAATTGTGTTTCTGTGTAGTTTGTACCTTCCTCAATTATTAATATCATAATAGGTTTATGTGTCTGCCTCCACACTGAGTCACTGAAGTAAGCAACATGTCTTATATCTCCCTCATCACCAAGTTCGAGAACGAGGCCCATAAAATGTGCACCAAATGTGCCCATGAAAGACTAAACAACATGGAATCACAGTTGCATCAGTTACTCTTGGGAAACCCGGATCAAAACACATGTTAGAGCTTTTCTCTTCCAGAGCAGGAAACAGAGACAAATGTCAGAGGGCCCACTTTAGATTTCATACAGTATCTTAACAGTAATCTTCCTGTTCTGAAAACAGTCATGCACCTTGTTGTCCAATATAGTGGAGAAAATCACTAGACTAACCTTGCCCCCCAGAAACTGTTTACTCAATTCTTAAAACTTGTAACACTCAATACGCTTTTAAAAGGCAAGCTCTAGCATGGTTGATTAATTTCAACTATACTCTCTGGGTACACGATACCTGTGGAAGGCAATATTAGAAGAACTGATGGCATTTGTTTTTCTCTTTCTGACTTAACTTCACTCTGTATGACAGACTCTAGGTCCCTCCACCTCACTACAAATAACTCAATTTTGTTTCTTTTTATGAACCTAGTGGCAGGGCAGGAATAAAGACTCAGACATTGTCTTACAACAACATGATCTTTAAAGTAGAACAGTGTCTCCAAAATCATTTTTTCATAAGATTTAATCAGGGGGTGCTTCTTAACATTCACATATCCAGGTCCTTCCCTGGAAATTCTCATTCAGTAAGTATGGAAGGGGACCTCGATATAATACTTTTTAATAAGCACCACATATGGTTTTTATGATCAGACAAGTTGGGATGTGTTTAATTAAATCAAGGCTGAAAATAATACAATGGCTAAATATAATTTTGAGTATCCTTAAATTAATTAAACAATCTTTAATTAAACTTTTATTTAATCCATGAGGATTATCAAGTCTTTTTTTGACAAGAGTGTCTAAATTCATGACCATTTATCATCTCCTAGATTAAGTATTTTACTGGAGTATAAACATTAATTGCATCTGAAGCACCTCCCTTTTAATTTTCAAAGTTCCTTACACTATCTCTATATTTTCCTCACCTTACATTGTATAGTGTGATAACATCCTTTGAGGCATCAAAATTATAGCAAAGTGATCAACAAGCAATAAACTAAGATCAGTCACCAGTAATAGCAGAGAAAGGTGATCCACCAAAGCCTAAAATATTAATAGATGTGGGGGAGAAGCAAAGATTAGATCATAAGTCAGGGTAATATCTGAATCTGAAGAGTAAATCTAAGTTCAGATTTTGCATGAGTGCACAAACCACAAGAGAAGTTTAAGAAACAAATAATGGTAGATCCAGATAAATTTCTAGCACAGTGCTCTTCAAAGACAGACTCTTTAACCCCATAATAAGGGCTAAATCTCAGACAGCACACACCAGTATATTGAAATATTTTTATACTACTTGATAAATGGTCACTATTCTAAGCCTCCCATCCTTCCTAACCAAACCCCCCCATCCAGCAACCAAAGGGTTAATATCTGACACAGTAGAGGACCCCCCTAAACTCTGCTCCAGCCCTACTGCCAGCAATTATTCTGATTGCTTTAAGTCTACATCCTACAGGTGGTTAAATATTGTGATTATTACCCTGCTCACAGGATGTCTCCACTGATCTTTCAATGTACTCTTAAACACACACTTGAAACTACCAAAAAGAAATTTATTTTCTCCTAGAAAAAAATGAGTATTTGTCCTGTTATTCCAGCATTTGAATCTTTATGTCTTATTAACCTGAAAATGGCAGCCATGTCCTTTATTTGCATTGTGACTTTAAAATGAGACAGTGTATTTGTTGTACACCGGAAACTAACACAATATTGTTAATCAACTATATTTCAATTTTTAAAAATGTTAAACATAAAGCAAAAAAATGAGATAGTACATTAAATAGGCGCTTTATTTAGTTATTTTGCCAATTCTTAACTGAAAAATATTTTGCTATGTCTTTTCTACTACTCCTGTGTAGCTTCCTTCTAAATTCTTCTAAAAAGAGCCAGAAAATAAATTAGTAGACATCTATTTAGCTCTAAGGGACTATGGTGAATGTTATTATATTTAAACATAGACCTAAACAAAGCAGTACAATTTAAATAGGAAAATTATTTTATCACACACTGGTACAATGTTTTTTTTTTTTTCTTTCATGGGCTCATTATGTAACTCAATTCCAGTTTTCTTTTTTTTTTTTGAGGAAGGAATTGATTTAATTTTGTTTAATTCAGTCTTTTTTTTTTATTCAAACAGAAAGTCACAAAAATTATAATCATCCTCATCAGTTCACTCAGTCCCATGTAATTATTTTTTTTTCATCTTTATCTTTTGTTAACACTTTTACGAACTCATCAGTTTTCCATTAGAGTTCTGAAAATGCTTATTCATTCAGTTCAGCAGTATAGTCAGTTACCAGAAACCTGTACTTGTCAGAGTCTTTTCCATGAATTCCTTAAAGATGAAACCCTTTTATAGGAACTTTTTTGCAAAACCATCAGAGTACACCCAGAACTGTCTGTAAATGACAAAAGACTTAAAAATGACCACGGTTAAAGATTTGATGAAAGTTCATAATAATGCAATTGACAAGGAAATTTAGTTATTTCTGAGATATACATTTTAAAGTAATAACTAGAATTATGACTTATAACATTATACCAGAACATATAAGATTTTTAGAAATTTCATGTAATGTCTGAAACATTTATATTAACATATTTCCATACAAATAACCCAAAGAAAGTTTAGTATTAGTTGTATTTTTTTGATTGTTTCTTTGTTTTTTTATACTGCAGGTTCTTATTAGTCATCAATTTTATACACATCAGTGTATACATGTCAATCCCAATCGCCCAATTCAGCACACCACCATCCCCACCCCACTGTGGTTTTCCTGCCTTGGTGTCCATACATTTGTTCTCTACATCTGTGTCTCAACTTCTGCCCTGCAAACCGGTTCATCTGTACCATTTTTCTAGGTTCCACATACATGCGTTAACATACGATATTTGTTTTTCTCTTTCTGATTTACTCCACTCTGTATGACAGTCTCTAGATCCATCCATGTCTCAACAAATGACTCAATTTCGTTCCTTTTTATGGCTGAGTAATATTCCATTGTATATATGTATCACAACTTCTTTATTCATTTGTCTGTCGATGGGCATTTAGGTTGCTTCCATGACCTGGCTATTGTAAATAGTGCTGCAATGAACATTGGGGTGCATGTGTCTTTTTGCATTATGGTTTTCTCTGGGTATATGCCCAGTAGTGGGATTGCTGGATCATATGGTAATTCTATTTTTAGTTTTTTAAGGAACCTCCATACTGTTCTCCATAATAGCTGTATCAATTTAACTTCCCACCAACAGTGCAAGAGGGTTCCCTTTTCTCCACACCCTCTCCAGCATTTGTTGTTTGTACATTTTCTGATGATGCCCATTCGAGCTGGTGTGAGGTGATACCTCATTATAGTTTTGATTTGCATTTCTCTAATAATTAGTGATGTTGATCAGCTTTTCATGTGCTTCTTGGCCATCTGTATGTCTTCTTTGGAGAAATGTCTATTTAGGTCTTCTGCCCATTTTTGGATTGGGTTGTTTGTTTCTTTAATATTGAGCTGCATGAGCTGTTTATATATTTTGGAGATTAATCCTTTGTCCGTTGATTCGTTTGCAAATATTTTCTCCCATTCTGAGAGCGTCTTTTCATCTTGTTTATGGTTTCCTTTGCTGTGCAAAAGCTTTGAAGTTTCATTAGGTCCCATTTGTTTATTTTTTTTTTATTTCCATTACACTAGGAGGTGGACAAAAAGATCTTGCTGTAATTTATGTCAGAGTGTTCTTCCTATGTTTTCCTCTAAGACTTTTATAGAGTTCGGTCTTACATTTAGGTCTCAAATCCATTTTGAGTTTATTTTTGTGTATGGTGTTAGGGAGTGTTCTAATTTCATACTTTTCCATAGAGCTGTCCAGTTTTCCCAGCACCACTTATTGAAGAGACTGTCTTTTCTCCATTGTATATCTTTGCCTCCTTTGTCATAAATTAGTTGACCATAGGTGCGTGGGTTTATCTCTGGGCTTTCTATCTTGCTCCATTGATCTACGTTTCTGTTGTTGTGCCAGTACTATATTGTCTTGATTACTGTAGGTTTGTAGTATAGTCTGAAGTCAAGGAGCCTAATTCCCCCAGCTCCGTTTTTTTCCCTCAAACCTGCTTTGGCTATTTGGGGTCTTTTGTGTCTCCATACAAATTTTAAGATGATTTTTTCTAGTTCCGTAAAAAATGCCATTGGTAACTTGATAGGGATTACATTGAATCTGTAGATTGCTTTGGGTAGTAGAGTCATTTTCACAATATTGATTCTTCCAATCCAAGAACATGGTATATCTCTCCATCTGTTGGTATCATCTTTAATTTCTTTCATCAATGTCTTATAGTTTTCTGCATACAGGTCTTTTGTCTCCCTAGGTAGGTTTATTACTAGGTATTTTATTCTTTGGTTGCAATGGTAAATGGGAGTGTTTCCATAATTTCTCTTTCAGATTTTTCATCATTAGTGTATAGGAATGCAAGAGATTTCTGTGCATTCATGTTGTATCCTGCAACCTTACCAAGTTCATTGATTAGATCTAGTAGTTTTCTGGTGGCATTTTTAGGATTCTCTATGTATAGTATCATGTCATCTACAAACAGTGACAGTTTTAATTCTTATTTTCCAATTTGTATTACTTTAATTTCTTTTTCTTCTGTGATTGCTATGGCTAGGACTTCCAAAACTATGTTGAATAATAGTGGTGAGAGTGGACATCCTTGTCTCATTCCTGATCTTAGAGAAAGTGATTTCAGTTTTTCACCATTGAGAATGATGTTTGCTGTGGGTTTGTCATATATGGCCTTTATTATGTTGAGGTAGGTTCCTTCTATGCCCACTTTCTATATTTTTATCATAAAAGGCTGTTGAATTTTGTCAAAAGCTTTCTCTGCATCTATTGAGATGATCATATAGTTTTTCTCCTTCAATTTGTTAATATGATGTATCACGTTGATTGATTTGCGTATATTGAAGAATCCTTGCATTCCTGGAATAAACCCCACTTGATCATGGTGTATGATCCTTTTAATGTGCTGTTGGATTCTGTTTGCTAGTATTTTGTTGAGGATTTTTGCATCTATGTTCATCAGTGATATTGGCCTGTAGTTTTCTTTCTTTGTGACATCTTTGTCTGGCTTTGGTATCAGGGTGATGGTGGCCTCGTAGAATGAGTTGGGGAGTGTTCCTCCCTCTGTAATATTTTGGAAGAGTTTGAGAAGGATAGTTGTTAGCTCTTCTCTAAATGTTTGATAGAATTCGCCTGTGAAGCCATCTGGTCCTGGGCTTTTGTTTATTGGAAGATTTTTAATCACATTTTCAATTTCAGTGCTTGTGATTGGTCTGTTCATATTTTCTATTTCTTCCTGGTTCAGTCTCAGAAGGTTGTGCATTTCTAAGAATGTGTCCATTTCTTCCAGGTTGTCCATTTTATTGGCATAGAGTTGCTTGTAGTAATCTCTCATGGTTCTTTGTATTTCTGCAGTGTCAGTGGTTACTTCTCCTTTTTCATTTCTAATTCTATTGATTTGAGTCTTCTCCCTTTTATTCTTGATGAGTCTGGCTAATGGTTTATCAATTTTGTTTATCTTCTCAAAGAACCAGCTTGTAGTTTTATTGATCTTTGTTATTGTTTCTTTCATTTCTTTTTGATTTATTTCTGATCTGATCTTTATGATTTCTTTCCTTCTGCTATCTTTGGGGTTTTTTTGTTCTTCTTTCTCTAATTGTTTTAGGTGCAAGGATAGGTTGTTTATTCGAGAAGTTTCCTGTTTCTTAAGGTAGGCCTGTATTGCTATAAACTTCCCTCTTAGAACTGCTTTTGCTGCATCCCATAGGTTTTGGGTCGTCGTGTCTCCATTATTATTTATTTCTAGGAATTTTTTGATTTCCCCTTTGATTTCCTCAGTGTTCACTTCGATATTAAGTAGTGTATTGTTTAGCCTCCATGCATTTGTATTTTTTACAGATATTTTCCTGTAATTGATATCTAGTCTCATAGCGTTGTGGTCGGAAAAGATACTTGATACGATTTCAATTTTCTTAAATTTACCAAGGCTTGATTTGTGACCCAAGATATGATCTATCCTGGAGAATGTTCCATGAGCACTTGAGAAAATGTGTATTCTGTTGTTTTTGGGTGGAATGTCCTATAAATATCAATTAAGTCCATCTTGTTTAATGTATCATTTAAAGCTTGTGTTTCCTTATTTATTTTCCTTTTGGATGATCTGTCCATTGGTGAAAGTGGGGTATTAAAGTCCCCTACTATGACTGTGTTACTGTCGACTTCCTCTTTTAGTATTTGCCTTATGTATTGAGGTGCTCCTATGTTGGGTGCATAAATATTTACAATTGTTATATCTTCTTCTTGGATCGATCCCTTGATCATTATGTAGTGTCCTTCTTTGTCTCTTGTAATAGTCTTTATTTTAAAGTCTGTTTTGTCTGATATGAGAATTGCTACTCCAGCTTTCTTTTGATTTCCATTTACATGGAATATCTTTTTCCATACCCTCACTTTCAGTCTGTATGTGTCCCTAGGTCTGAAGTGGGTCTCTTGTAGACAGCATATATACAGGTCTTGTTTTTGTATCCATTCAGCCAGTCTGTGTCTTTTGGTGGGAGCATGTAATCCATTTACATTTAAGGTAATTATTGATATGTATGTTCCTATTCCCATTTTCTTACATGTTTTGGGTTTGTTATTGTAGGTGTTTTCCTTCTCTTGTGTTTCTTGCCTAGAGAAGTTCCTTTAGCGTTTGTTGTAAAGCTGGTTTGGTGGTGCTGAACTCTCTCAGCTTTTGCTTGTCTGTAAAGGTTTTAATTTCTCCATCAAATCTGAATGAGATCCTTGCTGGGTAGAGTAATCTTGGTTGTACGTTTTTCTCCTTCATCACTTTAAGTATATCCTGCCACTCCTTCTGGCTTGCAGAGTTTCTGCTGAAAGATCAGCTGTTAAACTTACGGGAATTCCCTTGTGTGTTATTTGTTGTTTTTCGCTTGCTGCTTTTAATATGTTTTCTTTATTTTTAATTTTTGATAGTTTGATTAATATGTGTCTTGGTGTGTTTCTCCTTGGATTTATCCTGTATGGGACTCTCTGTGCTTCCAGGACTTGATTAAATATTTCCTTTCCAATATTAGGGAAGTTTTCAACTATAATCTCTTCAAGTATTTTCTCAGTCCCTTTCTTTTTCTCTTCTTTTTCTGGGACCCCTATAATTCGAATGTTGGTGCATTTAATGTTATCCCAGAAGTCTCTGAGACTGTCCTCAGTTCTTTTCATTCTTTTTTCTTTATTCTGCTCTGCAGTAGTTATTTCCACCATTTTATCTTCCAGGTCACTTACCCGTTCTTCTGCCTCAGTTATTCTGCTATTGATCCCTTCTAAAGAATTTTTAATTTCATTTATTGTGTTGTTCATTGTTGCTTGGTTCCTCTTTAGTTCTTCTACATCCTTGTTAAATGTTTCTTGTACTTTGTCTATTCTATTTCCAAGATTTTGGATCATCTTTAGTATCATTATTCTGAATTCTTTTTCAGGTAGACTGCCTATTTCCTCTTCATTTGTTAGGTCTGGTGTGTTTTTACCTTGCTCCTTCATCTGCTGTGTGTTTTTCTGTCTTCTCATTTTGCTTATCTTACTGTGTTTGGGGTCTCCTTTTCACAGGCTACAGGTTCATAATTCCTGTTGTTTTTGGTATCTGTCCCCAGTGGCTAAGGTTAGTTCAGTGGGTTGTGTAGGCTTCCTGGTGGAGGGGACTAGTGCCTGTGTTCTAGTGGATGAGGCCGTATCTTGTCTTTCTGGTGGGCACGTCCACATCTGGTGGTGTTTTTTGGGGTGTCTGTGGCCTTGTCATGATTTTTGGCAGCCTCTCTGCTAATGGATGGGGCTGTGTTCCTGTCTTGCCAGTTGTTTGGCATAGGGTGTCCAGCACTGTAGCTTGCTGGTCGTTGAGTGAAGCTGGGTCTTGATGTTGAGATGGAGATCTCTGAGAGATTTTTGCCATTTGGTATTACGTGGAGCTGGGAGTTCTCTTGTGGACCAATGTCCTGAAGTTGGCTCTCCCACCTCAGAGGCACAGCCCTGATGCCTGGCTGAAGCACCAAGAGCCTTTCATCCACACGGCTCAGAATAAAAGTGAGAAAAAATAGAAAGAAAGAGGATAAAATAAAATAAAATAAAATAAAATAAAGATAAAATAAAGCTATTATAATTTAAAAAAAGAAAAAATTATTGAAAACTTATTAAGAAAAAATTTTTTAATTTTTTAAAATAAATTTTTTAACTTTTTAAAATAAAAATTAAGAAAAAAATTATTAAGAAAAAACTTATTAAGAAAAATTTTTTTTTTAATTTTTAAAATAAAAAATAAGAAACATTTATTAAGAAAAAAAACTTTTTAAGTAAAAAAAAAAAAAAAAAAAAATGGACGGACAGAACCCTAGCACAAATGGTGAAAGCAAAGCTATACAGACAAAATCTCACACAGAAGCATACACATATACATTCACAAAAAGAGGAAAAGGGGAAAAAAATAATATTTCCTGCTCCCAAAGTCCACCTCCTCAATTTGGGATGATTCGTTGTCTATTCAGGTATTCCACAGATGCAGGGTACATCAAGTTGTTTGTGGAGCTTTAATCTGCTGCTTCTGAGGCTGCTGGGAGAAATTTCTCTTTCTCTTCTTTGTTTGCACAGCTCCCGGGGTTCAGCATTGGATTTGGACCCGCCTCTGCATGTAGGTCGCCTGAGGACGTCTTTTCTTCGCTCCCACAGGACGGGGTTATAGGAGCAGCTGCTTTGTGGGCTCTGGCTCACTCAGGGCGGGGGGAGGAAGGGGTATGGATGTGGGGCGAGCCTGCGGCCGCAGAGGCCATCATGACCTTGCAGCAGCCTGAGGCGTGCCGTGCGTTCTCCCGGGGACATTGTCCCTGGATCACGGGACCCTGGCAGTGGCGGGCTGCACAGGCTCCTGGGAGGGGTGGTGTGGGTAGTGACCTGTGCTCGCACACAGGCTTCTTGGTGGTGGCAGCAGCAGCCTTAGCGTCTCATGCCTGTCTCTGGGGTCCGCGCTGATAGCCGCAGTTTGCGCCCGTCTCTGGAGCTCATTTAGGCGGCGCTCTGAATCCCCTCTCCTCGCACACCAGGAAACAAAGAGGCAAGAAAAAGTCTCCTGCCTGCTCGGCAGCTCTAGACCTTTTCCCTGACTCCCTCCCGGCTAGCTGTGGTGCGCTAACCCCTTCAGGCTGTTTTCACACCACCAACCCCAGTCCTCTCCCTGCGATCTGACCAAAGCCTGAGCCTCAGCTCCCAGTCCCCTCCCGCCCCGGTGGGTGAGCAGACAAGCCTCTCGGGCTGGAGAGTACTGGTAGGCACCGATCCTCCGTCCAGAAATCTCTCCGCTTTGCCCTCCGCACCCCTGTGGCTGCGCTCTCCTCTGTGGCTCCAAAGCTTCCTTCAGTTTGTTTTTGTAGGTCCTTTTCTTCTCTTGTGTTTTCCCCTTAGAGAAGTTCCTTTAGCATTTGTTGTAGAGCTGGTTTGGTGGTGCTGTATTCTCTTAGCTTTTGCTTGTCTGTAAAGCTTTTGACTTCTCCATCGAATCTGAATGAGATCCTTGCCCTGTAGAGTAATCTTGGTTGTAGGTTCTTCCCTTTCATCACTTTAATTATATCATGCCACTCCCTTCTGGCTTGTAGAGTTTCTGCTGAGAAATCAGCTGTTAACCTTATGGGAGTTCCCTTGTATGTTATTTGTCATTTTTCCCTCGCTGCTTTCAATAATTTTTCTTTGTCTTTAATTTTTGCTAATTTGATTACTATGTGTCTCGGCGTGTTTCTCCTTGGGTTTATCCTGTATGGGACTCACTGCGCTTCCTGGACTTGGGTGGCTATTTCCTTTCCCATGTTAGGGAAGTTTTCGACTATAATCTCTTTAAATATTTTCTCGTGTCCTTTTTCTCTCTCTTCTCCTTCTGGGACCCCTATGATCCGAATGTTGTTGCGTTTAATCTTTTCCCAGAGGTCTCTTAGGCTGTCTTCATTTCTTTTCATTCTTTTTTCTTTATTCTGTTCCACAGCAGTGAATTCCACCATTCTGTCTTCCAGGTCACTTATCCGTTCTTCTGCCTCAGTTATTCTGCTATTGATTCCTTCTAGTGTAGTTTTCATTTCAGTTATTGTATTGTTCATCTCTGTTTGTTTGTTCTTTAATCCTTCTATGTCTTTGTTAAACATTTCTTGCATCTTTTCAATCTTTGCCTCCATTCTTTTTCCGAGGTCCTGGATCATCTTCACTATCATTATTTTGAAATCTTTTTCTGGAAGGTTGTCTATCTCCACTTCATTTAGTTGTTTTTCTGGGGTTTTATCTTGTTCCTTCATCTGGTATATAGTCCTCTGCCTTTTCATCTTGTCTATCTTTCTGTGAATGTGGTTTTTTTCCCACAGGCTGCAGGATTGTAGTTCTTCTTGCTTTTGCTGTCTGCCCTCTCGTGGATGAGGCTATCTAACCAATTCCAGTTTTCTCTGGTAATTCTGTTTCTTATTGAAATGGCTGGGCTTTCTCATTAAAACAATTCACAGAAATTCATTTATGCACCAGCCTATCTGTGTGGTGAATGGAATTAGTGAGTTGCTTAGACTAGATGTCTAGGGGCAAGATGTTTATTTCTTTCATTAGGACCTGGAAAAAGGCTTTCACAACCATTGTTCTCAGTGTCCTCCCATGAACATGCATATATGGGCAAAGTCAGAGTTTTTCCATCTTTGCAGAAGCATAAAACTCTTCACAGAAAATGTTGCACAAAAGCTCACCAGATAAGCAGTGTTTCTCCAGTTAAAGGGAAATTGGTGGGGTGGGGTGGAGGGGAGGAGGAAGTACTCGCGATTCCACAAAGCACAGTGTGAAATCCACAAAAAATATGATCACTAATATCCTTTCCAACTCTAAAACTTCAATGAGAATTCTATAATGTGTTCCTACTGCTTGGGTTGTTCAATTAGACCAAATGGAGGCTCAAATGATAAAGACCAAACTAGTACAAACATACAGTGGAGGACACTAGTCTGTTACCCATAATATAAAAGAAATGACAAAAAGTGGACAAAGTTTTGCAGTTTTAACTCATTCTCAATCCCTTCATATCTCATTATGTAATCAAAACCAAATATCAATTGAAGATAAAGTAATATCGGATAAAATAAAATAATTGTAAGTCACATTGACTATGAGCATTTAGCTGTGGTGATACATATATATCATATATACAATATCTGTACATTTCATATTTATACATTCATACATTTTCATACCTCCAATATATATGCATAAATTTATACATATTCCTCTTCCAAAGTTTCCCTTGGTTATTTCATTTGGGGGACTTCTATGTCCCTAACCAGATTCTAAGTTAGACCCCCCAAAACCACTGCTCCTATATAATGATTGCAATTATTCTTTGATTACCATTATTAATCCAATGATTTGAAAAACTTAATAAAAGCTGGAAACTACAAAATCTAATCCATATTGCACAGGATAACAGGAGTTATCTGTTAAAAAATAAATTTGATTACATAATTACTGTGTTCAAAACACTCCATAGTTTCCCACCTCCCTTAGACTCAATATGAAATCCAAGACCTTTCATGATTTGGCCTATGTGGACCTCACCAGCCTCATCTTGTCCCACTACCTACCTGCCACTTCTGTTCCTGAGGTGGCAGTTTGGCTTTCTCTCAGTTCCATGTTCTCTCCCATGTCGTTGGGAACTTATTTATGCCATCCCTCAGCCTGTAAAACAAGTCTTTTCAGCCAGCTGCTTTAGCAGTCTATTCATCTTGCAGACTTCAGCTTGGGCCTCACTTCTTCAGAGAAGCCTTCCTTGACCCAGTCTATGTTAGGTATCCTTATATGTATTCCAATAGCATCATATCTTTTCACAAAACTTTGCATATTTGAAACAGTTCAATTTGTCATTTTTAATTATTTGGTTCATTTCTGAAGTTTTGTTTCCAGTAAATTCCATATGGAAAGGACCACGTCTACCTTGCTTATCTGCATAACCCCAGCACCTCTCATAGTACCTGGCATTTGACAGTATTCAATAAATATTTATTGACAACGAAGTGCACTTGGAAAATTCACAAATTTCTGAATTCATTCTTTAATGGCTCTTAGTGGTTTTTAACTGACTTTCTTATAACTAAAAAATTTTTTTTACTTTTTAATTTTCTTTTGTTATAAAAGATCTTATGATGCCTTCAAATTCTTGAACTAAATGGAATACTCTGAATATATATGTTTTTATAGAGCCATCTAGTGTCCATTTTGTTTAGTGAAGCTAAAAATAAAATAAGGCCAAAAAATAATAACAGTATGCTTAACAGTGAAGAATGCATAATCTCCATCTGGCAGTGGCAATTTAACACATCAATTGGCCACTTGAATAACTTTTTTTCCTGAACTTCCTCTGCCTTTCACCACGTAGACACTGTATTAGTCATTCTAGAATTCTGGTAACTAAAAATTTGATGAGAGATGTTTGACTAATGTGGTATCTTGAACAAATGTGCTGCTACCTGCTCCTTCCTGAAACCTAAAACATTAGGAATTGAATAAAATATGCATAAACATATAAGGATAAAGAAAAGAAGATAGGAAACAGCAGATAAGAGATATATTGAAATTTTGGAACCTAGGAAAAAGAAGAATGGGTGGTAATTGATGTCACCATTAAAGCTAAAAGCTACAGAAGACAGTGGTGGAACCTGGTAAGAAGATGAACCTCAGAGTATCTCAGAAATTAAAGATATAGGTACACCCTTCTCAAGAAGGTCCTATAGGATATATAGGATATATAGTTTATACTCCAGTAGAGTATAAACTAAGAAAAAATAAAAATAACATGGTATCCAGGACACAGAATATCCAAAAAAGGAAAGAGGTAAAGGGAATTTCCAGGATGGTCAAGTAGGGAACTCTCAGAACTCCAGCTACAAAGTAGCATAGAAAACAACCAATACAAATTAAAGCAGAAAGACGGGGTCTCTAAGAAATATCTAAAAAACAAAAAAACAAAACAATCTGCTGTTTGAATAAATGGAGAGGATATTACAGTTCTTCCAGAATATTTGGGAATGAATTAGACATAGATACATGAAAATTTTTTGAAAGACAAGAAAAAATATAAAAACAATAAATTTCCCAGCTGAGAATCATATTTAAAAAGTAATAATAATGTAAAAATTAAATATTGATTTAATCAATTGTGATATAACTACATTGAGAAGATGGGAAGAGAGAAACTAGTGGGGGTGGTGGATGCATATAAAATAACTAAATTTCTTTAGCTAAATATTTTAATATCTGAACTAAAAAATTTTAATTAAAAATCAATTACATCATTTAGAATATGGAGGCAAACTCAGAAAAGAACAGGAAGTAGTTTGAGATGATCAAGATGGCAGAATAGGAGGACCTTGAGGTCACATCACCTTATGAATTCATCAAAAATACATCTACATGTGGAGAAACTCTCACTAAAAGACAACTGAAGACTGGCAGAAAGACTGTTCTACAACCAAGGCTGTAAAGAAAAATCCACCTGGAGAAACAATGAAGGCCAAACCCATGCCCCTACCAGGGAACACAGAAGAAGAAGAGAATATCACGGGCTTGAGGATCTTCCCTGGGGCATGAGGAGTCAGCTGCATATTGGGCACCCCATCCCTGGAGTCTGACACCAGGAAGATGAGTCCCCTTAAGTGGTTTGAAAAGCAGTGGGACATAATAAAGGGCTGTGGGAAACCAAGACTCCACCAGTGAAGAGCACACACTCAGCCTTGTTTCCTCCCAGGAATTGCACTGAGGAAGCAAAGTGAAAACTATCTGAGGCCCTGGCCGATTTTCTGAAACTGCCAGAGCACTCACCACAGCCCATCCTGGCACCTGCCCCAGCTACTCTTGCTCCAGTGCTGCTCTCCACTAGAGAGAGGTGCCATTGCCAAGGAGAGTGTGCAAATTAGAGGGAACTGAACCAGCTTAGACCTGACCCTCAGGGTTTATGGTCCAGGACTCTGAGATCCATCCCCATCCCCAATAAAACAATGATGGCCATTGAACAGAGAAGCCCTAACTCACACCTGGCTCTGGCTAGAGCCCCTCCATCTCCAGCCCCACCTACCAGCAAGGTGGGAGCTGCCAGCACACCTCAGGGAAAAAGAAACACATGCCAACTTTAGATCCAGCTTTCCCATCAAAGCCACTGGGCACATACAGACTGCATAGGGATGCTCCCACACAAGGACAACCCTTCAAGACTGTTTCACCTAATCTCATAGAGACAGAGAAAGGTAAATAAAATGAAAAGACAGAAGAATACATTTCAAAAAAAGAACAAGAAGAAAACCCTGAAAAAAATCCTAAAGAGACAGAAATAAATAATTTACCAGATAAACAGTTCAAAACAATAGCGATAAGACTGCTAACAACTTGGGAAAGAGTAGATGAACACGGTGAGAATGTTAACAAGGAACTAGGATATATGAAAAAGAACCAGAGCTGAAAAATATAATAACTGAAATTTTAAAACACACTAGAAAGAATTAAAAACAGACTAGATGATACAGAAGAATGCATAAGCAATCTGGAAGATAAAATAATGGAAATCACCCAATCAGAACAGAAAAAAAAAAAAATTTCATGAGAACAGTTTAAGACTCCTATGGTGCAACATCAAGTGTACTAACATTTGCATGGTAGGAGTCCCAGAAGGAGAAGAGAGAGAGAAAAGGTTCAAAAATATATTTGATGAAATCATGACTGAAAACATCCCAAAGCTGAAGAAGGAAACAGATTCCCAGGTACAGGAATCAAAGAGAGTCCCAAATAAGACGAACTCATAGAAACCCACAAGAAGACACATCATAATTAAAATGTCAAAAGTTAAAGAGAGAATTTTAAAGGCTGCAAAAGAAAACAAAGGAACCCCATAAGGCTATCAGCTGATTTTTCTGCAGAAACGTTGCAGGTCAGAAGGGAGTGGCATGATATATTTGAAGTGCTGAAAGGAAAAAACCTAAAACCTAGGATACTCTACCCACAAGGTTATCATTCAGAATTGAAGGAGAGATAAAGAGAGCTTCTCAGACAAGCAAAAGCTAAAAGAGCTCATCAATACTACAACAACATTACAAGAAGTGTTAAAGGATCCTCTTTAAGTGGAAAAGAAAAGGCTACAAAAAGAGGTAAGAATTTATAGAAAAGGAAAAATCCCACTCGTAAAGGCAAATATATAGTAAAGGATATGGGTCAACCACTAAAATAAGCTAGTACAAAGACTGAAAGACAGAAATTGTAATATCAACTATAACTACAATAAACAGTCAAGGGATAGACATGAAGATGTAAAATATAAAAACAGAAGTACAAAATGTGGGGGGACAGGGGAGTAAAAACGTAAATCCTTAGAATGTGTTTGAACTTAAATGACTACCAGTTTAAAACAAGTAGATATAGTTATAGGTCAAAATATATAAGCCCCATGGTAACCACATCACAAACCTATAATAGATACATAAAAACTAGAGAGAAAAGAACACAAGCATACCACTGAAGCAAATCATTAAACCACAAGGGAAGAAACTAAAAGAAGAAGAAAAGAACAGAGAAGAACTACAAAAACAATGATAAAACAAGTAACAAAATGGCAATAAGTACAAACCATCAATAATCACTTTAAGTGTCAATGGAGTAAATGCTCCAAGCAAAAATCATAGGGTGGCTGATTAGATAAAAAATAAGCATCTATATGCTGCCTACAAGACTCACTTCAAAGCTAGACACACACAGATTGAAAGTGAGTGGATAGAAAAATATATACAATGCAAATGGAAACTAAAAGAAAGTTGGGGTAGCAATATCATATCAGACAAAGCAGACTTTAAAATGAAAACTACAACAGAAAACAAAGAAGGGCATTACATAATGATGAAGGGATCAATACAAGAAGAGGCTATACTATATGGGAAAATAATCTAAAAAGAGTGGATATATATATATAACAGATTCACTTTGCTGTACACCTGAAACTAACACAACATTATAAATCAAGTATACCCCAATAAAAAAAAGAAGTTATAGCATTTGTTAACATATATGCACCTAATATAGGAGCACCTAAATATATAAAGCAAATATAAAGAGATGTAAAGAAAGAAATTGACATAAAAGGAAATCATCAAACCACAAACAGAAAAACAAAAAGAAAAAGAAAGGAACAAAGACGAAACAAAGAATCAACTGAAAAACAAGGTTTGAAATGGCAATAAATACACATGTATCAATAATTACCTTAAATGTCAATGGACTGAATACTCCAATCAAAAGACATAGAGTGACAGACCAGATTAAAAAAAAAAGCCTACAATATGCTGCCTCAAGAGACCCATCAAAGGGCAAAGGACATAGATTGAAAGTGAGGGGATGGAAAAAGATATTTCATGCAAACGGAAATGACAAGAAAGCAGGAGTTGCAACACTCCTATCAGACAAAACAGACTTTAAAGCAAAGGCTATAAAGAATGATAAAGAAGGACACTATATAGTGATAAAAGGATCAATACAAGAAGGGTATTTTACACTCATCAATATATATGCACCTAATATCGGAGCACCCAAATACATAAAACAAATACTAACAGACATAAAGGGAGAAATCGATAGGTATACAATAATAGTAGGAGACTTTTACACCCCACTCACATCAATGAACAGATTTTCCACACAGGGAATCAATAAGACAACAGAGGTCCTAAATTATACAATAGAACAATTAGGTTTAATTGATATTTTCAGGACACTACAACCAAAAAAACCAGAATATACATTCTTTTTAAGTTCACATGGAACATTCTCTAGGACTGACCACATCCTAGGGCATAAAACTAACCTCAACAAATTTAAGAGTCTATAAATTATTTCAAGCATCTTCTCTGACCACAATGGCATGAAGCTAGAAATCAACCACAAGAAAAGAATGAGAAAAAAATGTTTACATGGAGACTAAATAACATGCTATTAAAAAACCAATGGGTCAATGAGAATAAAAAGGAAATTAAAAAATACTTTGAGACAAATGACAATGAAAACACAACCAAGCAAAATCTATGAGATGCAGCAAACACAGTTCTTAGAGGGAAGTTCATAATGATACAGGCCTTCATCAAAAAGCAAGAAAAATCTCAAGTAAACAGCCTAACCTACCACCTAAAAGAATTAGAAAAAGAAGAACAAACAAAACCTAAAGTCAGCAGAAGGAAGGAAATAATAAAGATCAGGGAGGAAATAAATAAAATAGAGATTAAAAAAATAATAGAAAAAATCAACAAAACCAAGAGATGGTTCTTTGAAAGGGTAAATAAAATTGACAAAACTCTGACCAGGCTCACCAAGAAGAAAACAAGAGAGAACCCAAATAAACAAAATAAGAAATGAAAAAGGAGAAATTGCAACTGATACCACAGAAATTTAAAAAAACCATAAGCAAATACTATGAACAAGTAAATGCCAACAAATTTGACAATGTAGAAGAAATGGACAACTTTCTAGAAACATACAGCCAACCAAAATTGAATCAACAAGAAATAGATAATTTGAACAGACTTCTAGATCACTAGAAGTGAAATAGAATTTGTAATTTAAAAAAATTCCTGCAAACAAAAGTACAGGACCATATGGCTTCACAGGCAGATTCTACCAAACATACAAAGAAGAACTTATAGTGATTCTTCTCAAACTCTTCCAGAAGAATGAAGAGGAAGGAATACTCCCAAAGACATTCTATGAAGGCACCATCACCCTGATACCAAAACCAGACAAAGTAACCACCAAAAAAGAAAATTACAGGTCAATATCTTTGATGAATATAGATGCAAAAATTCTCAACAAAATATTAGCAAACCAAATCCAACAACACATAAAAAAGATCATACACCAAGACCAAGTGGGATTCATCCAGGTTCACAAGGATGGTTCAACATACACATATCAATCTATGTAATACACCACAAAAGAAAAGTCAAAAACCACATGGTCCTCTCAATAGATACAGAAAAGAATTTGACAGCATTCAACAACCATTCATGATAAAAACTCTTACCAAAGTGGGAATAGAGGGAACATATCTCAACATAATAAGAGCCATTTATTACAAACCTACAGCCAATATAATACTCGATGGTGAAAAGCTGAAAGCTTTCCCAGTAAAATCTAGAATAAGACAAGGATGCCCACTCTCATCACATCTCTTCAAAATAGTATTAGAAGTCTTAGCCACAGCAATCAGACACGAAAAAGAAATAAAAAATATCTAAATTGGAAGGGAAGAGGTAAAATTGTCACTATATGCAGACAACATGATACTATATATAGAAAACCCTAAGGAATCCACACAAAAACTACTAATTCTAACAAATGAATTCAGCAAAGTAGCAGGATACAAGATTAACATTCAGAAATTGGTTGCGTTCCCTTACACTAACAATGAAATATCAGAAAGGGAATGTAAAAAAAAAAAAATACCTTTTCAAATTGCACAAAATAAAATAAAATACCTAGGAATAAACCTGACCAAGAAAGTGAAAGACTTATATGCTGAGAACTATAAAACACTAACAAAGGAAATAAAAGAGGATTCAAAGAAATGGAAAGATATTCCATGCTCTTGTATTGGAAGGATTAATACTGTTAAAATGGCAATACTACCAAAAGCAATCTACAGATTTAATGCAATCCCTATCAAATTACTGATGACATTTTTCACAGAACTAGAACAAATAATCCAAAACTTTATATGGAACTGTAAAAGACCTGGAATTGCCAGAACAATCCTGAAAACAACAACAACAACAACAACAATAAAAATGCAGGAGGCATAACTCTCCCAGACTTCAGACAATACTACAAAGCTACAGTAATCAAAACAGTGTGGTACTGGTACAAAAACAGGCATATGGATCAATGGAACAGAATACAGACCCCAGAAATAAACCCAAACACATACAGTCAATTAATCTGCGAAAAGAAGGCAAGAATATAAAATGGGAAAAGGACTATCTCTTCAGCAAGTGGTACTGGGAAAGTTGGACAGCTGCAAGTAAATCAACGAAGTTTTTAAAGTAATTTTTATTGGAGTAAGTTTGCTTTACAAGGTTGTGTTAGCTTCCACTGCACAACAGAAGGAATCAGCCATACACATACAGATATACCCTCCCTTTTTGACTTCCCTCCCATTTAGGTTACCACAGTGCATTAGGTATCATTCCCTGTGCTATACAGTAGGTTCCAATCAGTTGTCTATTTTATACATAGTATCAAAAATGTATAGGTGTCAATCCCAGTCTTCCAATTCCTCCCTCCCCACCACTTTTCCCCTTGGTATCCATACATTTGCTCTCTACATCTATGTCTCTATTCTGCTTTGCAAAAAAGATCATCTATACCATTTTTCTAGATTCCACATATACGAGTTATTATACAATATTTTCTCTTTCTGACTTACTTCATGCTGTATGACACTCTCAAGATCCATCCACATCTCTACAGTGACCCAATTTCGTTCCTTTTTATGGCTGAGTAATATTCCACTGGATATATGTACCACAACTTCTTTATCCATTCCTCTGTCAATGGACATTTAGGTTGCTTTCAAGCCCTGGCTGTTGTAAATAGTGATGCTATGAACATTAGAGTGCATGTATTTTCTTGAATTAGGGTTTCCTCTAGGTATATGTCCAGTAATGGGATTGTTGGGTCATATGGTAATTCAATTTTTAGTTTCTTAAGAAACCTCCATACTGTTTCCCCTAGTGGCTCTAACAATTTACATTCCCTCCAACAGTGTATGAGGGTTCCCTTTTCTCCACACCCTGTCCAGCATTTATTGTTTGTAGATTTGTTTTAACATCTTTATTGGAGTATCATTGCTTTACAATGGTGTGTTAATTTCTGCTTTATAACAAAATGAATCAGTTATACATATACATATGTTCCCATGTCTCTTCCCTCTTGCATCTCACTCCCTCCCACCGTCCCTATCCCACCCATCTAAGTGGTCACAAATCACCAAGCTGATCTCCCTGTGCTACGCAGCTGCTTCCCACTAGATATCTATTTTATGTTTGGTAGTGTATATATGTCCCTACCACTCTCTCATTTTGTCACAGCTTCCCCTTCCACTTCCCCATATCCTCAAGTCCATTCACTAGTAGGTTTGTGTCTTTATTCCCGTCTTGCCCCTAGGTTCTTCATGACCTTCTTTTTTCTTTCTTTCTTAGATTCCATATATATGGGTTAGCATATGGTATCTGTTCTTCTCTTTCTGACTTACTTCACTCTGTATGACAGACCTAGGTCCATCCACCTCACTACAAAAAACGCAACTTCGTTTCTTTTTATGGCTGAGTAATATTCCATTGCATATATGTGCCACATCTTCTTTATCCATTCATCTGTTGATGGACACTTAGGTTGCTTCATTGTCCTACCTATTGTAAATAAAGCTGCAATGAACATTTTGGTACATGACTCTTTTTGAATTATGGTTTTCTCAGGGTATATGCCCAGGAGTGGGATTTCTGGGTCGTAAGGTAGTTCTATTTTTAGTTTTTTAAGGAACATCCATACTGTTCTCCATAGTGGCTGTATCAATTTACATTCCCATTAACAGTGCAAAAGGGTTCCCTTTTCTCCACAACCTCTCCAGCATTTAATGTTTGCAGATTTTTTGATGATGACCATTCGGACCAGTGTGAGATGATATCTCATTGTAGTTATCATTTGCATTTCTCTAATGATTAATGATGGTGAGCACTCTTTCATGTGTTTGTTGGCAATCTGTATATCTTCTTAGGAGAAATGTCGATTTAGGTCTGCTGCCCATTTTGGATTGCGTTGTTTGTTTTTTTGATATTAAGCTGTATGAGCTGCTTGTATATTTTGAAGATTAATACTTTGTCAGTTGCTTTGATTGCAAATATTTTCTCCCATTCTAAGGGTTGTCTTTTTGTCTTGTTTATGGTTTCCTTTGCTGTGCAAAAGCCTTTAAGTTTCATTAGGTCCCATTTGTTTATTTTTGTTTTAATTTTCATTACTCTAGGAGGTGGGTCAAAAAGATTTTGCTGTGATTTATGTCAAAGAGTGATCTGCCTATGTTTTCCTTTAAGAGTTTTATAGTGTCTGACCTTATATTGAGGTCTTTAATCCATTTTGAGTTTATTTTTCTGTATGGTGTTAGGGAGTGTTCTAATTTCATTCTTTTACATGTAGCTGTCCAGTTTTCCCAGCACCAATTATTGAAGAGGCTGCCTTTTCTCCATTGTATATTCTTGCCTCCTTTATCAAAGATAAGGTGCCCATATGTGTGTGGGTTTATCTCTGGGCTTTCTACCTTGTTCCATTGATCTACATTTCTGTTTTTGTGCCAGTACCATAGTGTCTTGATTACTGTAGCTTTCTAGTATAATCTGAAGTCAGGGAGCCTGATCCCTTCAGCTCCGTTTTTCTTTTTCAAGATTGCTTTGGCTATTCGGGGTCTTTCGCATTTCCATACAAATTGTGAAATTTTTTGTTCTAGTTCTGTGAAAAATGCCAGTGGTAGTTTGATAGGGATTTCATTGAATCTGTAGATTGCTTTGGGTAGTAGAGTCATTTTCACAATGTTGATTCCTCCAATCCAAGAACATGGTATATCTCTCTATCTATTTGTATCATCTTCAATTTCTTTCATTAGTGTCTAATAATTTTCTACAGGTCTTTTGTCTCCTTAGGTAGGTTTATTCCTAGATATTTTATTCTTTTTGTTGCAGTGGTAAATGGGAGTGTTTTCTTAATTTCACTATCAGATTTTTCATCATTAGTGTATAGGAATGCTAGAGATTTCTGTGCATTAATTTTGTATCCTTCTACTTTACCAAATTCATTGATCAGCTCTAGTAGTTTTCTGGTAGCATCTTTAGGATTCTCTATGTATAGTATCATGGCATCTGCAAACAGTGACTGCTTTATTTCTTCTTTTCCAATTTGGATTCCTTCTATTTCTTTTTCTTCTCTGATTGCTGTGGCTAAAACTTCCAAAACTATGTTGAATAGTAGTGGTGAGAGTGGGCAACCTTGTCTTGTTCCTGATCGTAGTGGAAATGGTTTCAGTTTTTCACGACTGAGGACGAAGTTGGCTGTGGGTTTGTCATATATGGCCTTTATTATGTTGAGGAAAGTTCCCTCTATGCCTACTTTCTGCAGGGCTTTTATCATAAATGGGTGTTTAATTTTGTCAAAAGCTTTCTCTGCATCGATTGAGATGATCATATGAATTTTCTTCTTCAATTTGTTAATATGGTGTATCACATTGATTGATTTGCGTATATTGAAGAAGCCTTGCATTCCTGGAATAAACCCCACTTGATCATGGTGTATGATCCTTTTAATGTTCTGTTGGATTCTGTTTGCTAGTATTTTGTTGAGGATTTTTGCATCTACGTTCATCAGTGATATTGGCCTGTAGTTTTCTTTCTTTGTGACGTCTTTGTCTGGTTTTGGTATCAGTGTGATGGTGGCCTCATAGAATGAGTTTGGGAGTGTGCTATATTTTGTGCTATATTTTGGAAGAGTTTGAGAAGGATAGTTGTTAGCTCTTCTCTAAATGTTTGATAGAATTCACCTGTGTAGCCATCTGGTCCTTGACTTCTGTTTGTTTGAAGATTTTAAATCACAGTTTCAATTTCATTACTTGTGATTGGTCTGTTCATATTTTCTATTTCTTCTTGGTTCAGTCTTGGAGAGTTGCAGTTTTCTAAGAATTTGTCCATTTCATCCTGGTTGCCCATTTTATTGGCCTATGGTTGCTTGTAGTACTCTCTTATGATCCTTTGTATTTTTATGGTGGCAGTTGTAACTTCTCCTTTTTCATTTCTAATTTTACTGATTTGAGTCCTCTCCTTTTTTTTCTTGATGAGTCTAGCTGCAGATTTATCAATTTTGTTTAGGTTCTCAATGAACCAGCTTTTACTTTTATTGATCTTTGCTATCATTTCCTTTGTTTCTATTTCAATTATTTCTGCTCTGATCTTTATGATTTCTTTCCTTCTACTAATAAATTACTGAAGTTACATACACACCCTCACACCATGCACAAAAGTAAACTCAAAACGGCTTAGGCAAAATATTCTCTGACATAAACTGTAGCACTGTTTTCTTAAGTCAGTCTCCCAAGACAATAGAAATAAAAACAAAGATAAACAAATGGGACCTAATCAAACTTAAAAGCTTTTGCATAGCAAAGGAAACCATTAAAAAAAGAATATTAGAGACCTTCAAGATGGCGGAGGAGTAAGATGTGGTTATCATCTTTCTCCCCCCAATTACATCAAGAATACTTCTACATGTGGAACAACTCTTACAGAACACCTACTGAAAGCTGGCAAGAGACCTCAGACTTCCCAAAAGACAAGACAATCTCCAAGTAACTGAGTAGGGTAAATGAAAAAGAAAGAGACAAAGGAATTGGGACAGACCTGCCCTTCTCAGAGGGAGCTGTGAAAGTGGAAAAGTTTCCACACACTATGAAGCCCACTCACTGGTGGGGACATGGGAGCAGTTTCAGAGTCTTCGAGGAGAGGGCAGCAACAGGGGTGCAGAGGACAGAATGGAGAGATTCCGGCACAAAGGACCAGTGCTGAACAGCACTCACCAGCCTGAGAAACTTGTCTGCTCGCCTGCTGGGGAAGGTGGGTGTTGAGTGCTGAATCGGGCTTCAGAGGTCAGACCCCAGTGTGATGGCTGGGGTTGGCTCCATGAGGACAGCCTGGAGGGAGCTAGTGTGACACAGCCAGCTAGGAGGGAGTCCAGGAAAAATCCTGGGCAACCCAGAGAGGCAGGAGACCTTTGATGCAGGGTTCAAGAGGAGAGGGGCAGCCCACCATAGGAACTTCCTGCTCTGTGGGCTCACAGATGGCAGGGAAACATCTATGCGAGCATGAGCATGAGCTTTTATCTCAGACGCCAGAGACTGCTGCCACCAAGGGTCTTGTGTGCAAGTGCAGGTCAGTACCCACACCTTCCCAGGAGCTTGTGCAGCTCGCCACTGCCAAGGGTCCTGTGATCCAGAACCAATTTCCCCAGGGGAACGCACATTGCACCTCAGGCTCTTGCAACTTCAGGCTGGCCTCTGCCACCTCAGGCACTCCCTGCACATCCCAATTGTAACTAACGTATCCCTCCTTCTCTCTGACCTGAGTGAGTAAGTTAACTCTAATCAGCCACTGCTTTAGCCCCCTCTTGCCTGGGGTTGGGGGGAACAAACATCTAAGGGTGGCTCATACACAGAAGCAGGGCCAAAACCAAAGCTAAAACCCAGGAACTGTGCAACCAAAGAAGACAAACGGAAATATCCCCATGCAGCTGCAGGAGAAGTGGATTAAATCCCTGCAATCCACTGGGTAAACCCTGAATCTGTGGAATATCTGAATAGATAATGATTGTTCCCACAATTGAGACTGTGGACTTTGGGGGCAACTATGGACTTTGCGGGAGTACACGCAGGGGTAAAGCCAGATCAGAGCCTGAGCTGGCCCCACAGTGCCCACAGCAGGTCCAGAGACCTACCAGCAAGTATTGGAGGACTTCCTGGGAAGGCAGGGATTAGCTGTGGCTCACTGTGGGGACAAACACACTGACAGCTAATGTCACAGGAAAATATTATTACTAATTTTTTTCTTTTTTTTCTTTTGTTTTGTTATTCTTGTTTTATTATTTTTTTAATTTTAATTTTTCATTTACTTTTTCTTTTCTTTGGTTTTTTATGTTTTTATTTTTAATATATTTTTATTTCATTTACAATTTTTTCCTATTTCTACTGTAATTTTTCATTATATTGTTATATCCTTGTTTTTGTTTTTTTCTTTGTTTTGTTTTGTTTTTATCTTATTTTTAAATACATTTTATATTTTTCTATTTTTTCTACTTTGTGTTTTGTATTTTTTCCTTTTGTTTTCATCTTTCTTTTCTATTTACATTTTTTGATTGTTTTTGTGTGTTTCTTTTATGCTTTCTTTGCCTTTTTTAAGTTTGCTTTCTGCGTTTGATTTGTTTTTGGATTTAATGTTTTCTTAGTTTAGTTTTTAGTGTTTATTTTCATTTTGGGGTTTCTTTGTTGGTTTGATTGCCCTCTTTTTTTAGTTTTCTCTCTTATTTTCTTTGTCTTCTTTTTCTTTTCATTTCTTTTCTTTTAGTGAGTGTATGTTTCTTTGTGTAATTTTGTCCGTTTAGGCTCCCCCACTTGGAACCCTACAAAAAACCAGTGGGCCAACCTCAACCACTGGGGGGCAGACACCAGAAGTAAGAGGAACTACGACCCTGCAGCTAGCAGAAAGGAGACTCCAAACACATTTTGTTTGTAAGTTTACAAACACATTTTGTTTGTAAGTTAAATAAAATGAGAAGACAGAGAAATATGTTGCAGATGAAGGAACAAGGTAAAAACCAACAAGACCAAATAAATGAAGAGGAAATAGGCAGTCTGCCTGAAAAAGAATTCAGAGTAATGATAGTAAAGATAATCCAAAATCTCAGAAATAGAATGGAGAAAATACAAGAAACGTTTAACAAGGTCCTAGAAGAACTAAAGAGCAAACAGTGATGAACAACAAAATAACTGAAATTAAGAATACCCTAGAAGGAATCAATAGCAGAATAACTGAGGTAGAAGGACAGATAAGTGAATTGGAAGATAGAATGGTGGGGTAGTAACTCCACAGAAGTAACTGCCACAGAGCAGTTTAAAGAAAAAAGAATGAAAAGTATTGAGGACAGTTTCAGGGACCTCGGGGGCAGCATTAAATGAACAAACATTTGAATTATAAGGGTCCCAGAAGAAGAGAAAAAGAAAGTGTCTGAGAATATTTGAAGAGATTATAGTCAAAAACTTCCCCAACATGGGAAAGGAAATAGTCAGTGAAGTCCAGGAAGTGCAGAGAGTCCCATACAGGATAAATCCAAGGAGAAACATGCTGACACAAATATTAATCAAGCTATCAAAAATTAAATACAAAGAAAAAATATTAAAAGCAGCAAGAGAAAAGCAGCAAATAATATACAAGGGCATCCCCATAAAGTTATCAGCTGAACTTTCAGCAGTAACTGTGCAAACCAGAAGGGAGTGTCAGGGTATATTTTAAATGATGAAAGGGAAAAAAACTACAACCAAGATTACTCTACCCAGCAAGGATCTCATTCAGATTTGATGGAGAAATCAAAAGCTTTACAGACAAGCAAAAGTAAGAGAATACAGCACCACCAAATCAGCTCTACAACAAATGCTAAAGGAACTTCTCTAAGTGGGAAAGACAAGAAAAGAAAAGAACCTACAAAACCCAAAACAATTAAGAAAATTATAATAGAAACATACATATCAATAATTACCTTAAATGAGAATGGAATAAATGCTCCAACCAAAAGACACAGATTGGCTGAATAGATACAGAAACAAGACTTGTACATATGCTGTCTACAAGAGACCCACTTCAGACCTAGGGACAAATACAGATTGAAAGTGAAAAGATGGAAAAAGATAGTCCATTCAAATGGAAATCAAAAGAAAGCTGGAGTAGCAATAGTCAAATAAGATAAAATATACTTTAGAATAAAGAATGTTACAAGAGACAAGGCAGGACACTACATAATGATCAAGGGATCCATCCAAGAAGAAAATATAACAATTATAAGTGTATATGAACCCAAAATAGGAGCACCACAATACATAAGGCAAATGTTAACAGCTATAAAAGAGGAAATCAATAGTAACACAATAATAGTGGGGGACCTTAACACTCCACTTACACCAATGGACAGATCATCCAGACAGAATATTAATAAGGAAACACAAGCTTTAAATGACACAATAGGCTAGACAGATTTAATTGATATTTATAGGACATTCAATCCAAACAACGGATTACACTTTCTTCTCAAGTGGTCACGGAACATTCTCCAGGAGAGATCATACCTTGGATCAGCAATGAAGCCTCAGTAAATTTAGGAAAATTGAAATCATATCAGCGTCTTTCCTAACCACAACACTATGAGATTAGAAATCAATTACATGAGAAAACTGTAAAAAAAACACAAACACATGGAAGGTAAACAATATGATACTAATTAACCAAGAGATCACTGAAGAAATCAAAGAGGAAATCAAAAAATACCTAGAGACAAATGGCAACGAAAACACAATGACCCAAAACCTGTGGGATGCAGCAAAAGCAGTTCTAAGAGGGAAATTTATAGCAATATGATCCTACCTCAAGAAACAAGAAAAATCTAAAATAAACAATCTAACCTTACACTTAAAGGCACTAGAGAAATAAGAACAGAAAAGAAAAATAAAAACACCCAAATTAGTAGAAGGAAAGAAATCATAAAAATCAGAGCAGAAATAAATGAAATAGAAAAAAAGAAAATGATAGCAAAGATCAATAAAACTAAAAGCTGGTTCTTTGAGAAGATAAACAAAATTGGTTAACCTCTACAGAGACTCATCAAGAAAAGAGGTAGAGGACTCAAATCAGTAAAATTAGAAATGAAAAAGAAGAAGTTACAACTGACACCATAAAAATACAAAGGATCATAAGAGAGTACTACAAGCAACTACATGTGAATAAAATGGACAACCTGGGTGAAATGGACAAATTCTTAGAAAGGTATAACCTTCCAAGACTGATCTAGGAAGAAATAGAAAATATGAACAGACCAATCAAAAGTAATAAAATTGAAACTGTGAGTTTAAATCTTCCAACAAACAGAAGTCCAGGACCAGATGGCTTCACAGGTGAATTCTATCAAACATTTGGAGACGAGCTAACACCTATCCTTCTCAAACTCTTCCAAAAAATTGCAGAGGAAGAAACCCTTCCAAACTCATTCTAGAAGGCCATCATCACCCTGATTCCAAAATCAGACAAAGATTATGAAAAAAGGAAATTACAGACTAATATCACTGATGCATATAGATGCAAAAATCCTCAACAAAGTACTAGCAAACAGAATCCAACAATACATTAAAAGAATCATACAACATGATGCAGTGGTATTTATTCCAGGGATGCAAGGATTCTTCAATATATGCAAATCAATAAATGTGATACACCATATTAACAAATTGAAGAATAAAAACCATATGATCATTTCAATAGATGCAGAAAAAGATTTTGAGAAAATTCAACACCGATTTATGATAAAAACTTTCCAGAAATGGGCCTAGAGGAAACTACCTCAACATAATAAAGGCCATATATGACAAACCCACAGCAAACATCATTCTCTATGGTGAAAAACTAAAAGAATTTCCTCAAGATCTGGAACATGACAAGGATGTCCACTCTCACCACTACTATTCAACATAGTTTTGGAAGTCCTAGCCACGGCAATCAGAGAAGAAAAAGAAATAAAAGAATACAAATTGTAAAAGAAGAAGTAAAATTGTCATGTTTACAGGTGACATGATACTTTACGTAGAAAATCCTAAAGATGCCAGGAGAAAACTACTAGAGCTTATCAATGAATTTGGCAATGTTGCAGGATACAAAATTAATGCACAGAAATCTCTTGCATTCCTATACTCTAACAATAGAAGATCAGAAAGAGAAATTAAGTAAACAATACCATTCACCAGTGCAACCAAAAGAATAAAATACCTAGGAATAAACCTACCTAAGAAGGGAAAAGACCTGTACTCAGAAAACTATAAGACACTGATGAAAGAAATCAATGATGACATAAACAGATGGAGAGATATACCATGTTCTTGGATTGGAAGAATCAATCTTTTGAAAATGACTATAGTACCCAAAGCAATCTACAGATTCAGTGCCATCCTTATCAAGTTACCAATGGCATTTTTCACAGAAATAGAACAAAATCTTAAAATTTGTATGGAGAGACAAAGGAGCCCAAATGCCAAAGCAATCTTGAAGAAAAACAAAAAACGGAGCTGGAGGAATCAGATTCCCTGACTTCAGACTATACTATAAAGCTACAGTAATCAAGACATTATGGTACTGGCACAATATCAGAAATATAGATCAATGGAACAGGATAGAAAACCCAGAGATAAATGCACACACCTATGGTCAATGAATATGACAAAGGAGGCAGGGATATACAGTGGAGAAAAGACGGTCTCTTCAATAAGTGGTGCTGGGCAACCTGGACAGCTACATGTAAAAGAATGAAATTAGAACACTCCCTAACACCATACACAAAAATAAGCTCAAAATGGATTAAAGACCTAAATGTAAAGCAGGACACTGTAAAACTCTTAGAGGAAAACATAGGAAGAACACTCTTTGACATAAATCACAGCAAGATCTTTTTTGACCCACCTCCTAAAGTAATGGAAATAAAAACAAAAATAAACACACGGAGCCTAATGAAACTTCAAAGCTTTTGCACAGCAAAGAAACCATAAGCAAGATGAAAAAACAACCCTCAGAATGGGAGAAATATTTGCAAACTAAGCAATGGATAAAGAATTAATCTCCAAAATATATAAACAGCTCATGCAGCTCAGTATCAATAAAAACAAAAACCCAATTTAAAAAAAATGGGCAGAAGACCTAAATAGATATTCCTCCAAAGAAAATATACAGATGGCCAAGAGGCACATGAAAAATTGCTCAACACCACTAATTATTAGAGAAATGCAAGTCAAAACTACAATGAGGTATCACCTCACACTGGTTAGAATGGCCATCATCAAAAAATCTACAAACAATAAATGCTGGAGAGTGTGTGGAGAAAAGGGAACCCTCTTGCACTTTTGGTGGGAATGTAAATTGATACAGTCACTATGGAGAACAGTAAGGAGGTTCCTCAAAAAACTAAAAATAGAATTACCATATAACCCAGAAATCCCAATCCTGGTCATATACCCAGAGAAAACCATAATTTAAAAAGACACATACACCCCAATGTTCATAGCAGCACTATTTACAATAGCCAGGTCACAGAAGCAACCTAAATGTCCATTGACAGACGAATGGATAAAGAGGATGTTGTACATACATACAATGGAATATTGCTCAGCCATAAAAAGAAATGAAATTGGGTTATTTGTAGAGACAAGGATGGACCTAGAGACTGTCATACAGAGTGAAGTAAGTCAGAAAGAGAAAAACAAATATCATATATCAATGCATATATGTGGAATCTAGAAAAATGTTACAGATGAACTGTTTTGCAAGGCAGAAATAGAGACACAGATATAGAGAAAAAATGTATGGACACCAAGTGGGGGAAGGGGAGGTGGGATGAAATGGGAGATTGGAATTGACATATATACACTAATATGTATAAAATAGATAACTAATTAGAACCTGCTATATAACACAGGGAACTCCACTTCACTGTACAGTAGGAACTAACACAACATTGTAAAACAACTATACCTCAATTAAAAAAATTTTTTTTTAATTAAAAAGTAAATAAATAAATAATTTGAGGACAGGGTAAGTGGAGTGTTCATGTTTAAGAGGCAAAGAATTTCAGTTTGGGAAGAAGAAAACTGTTTAGAGGTGGATCATGGTGATGGTTGTATAACAACAATGTTAATATATTTAATACCACAGAACTGTACACTTAAAGTGATTGAAATGGTAAGCTTTGTGGTATGTACAATTTACCAAAATAAAAATAATAATAGCAATTAAATACCTAAACAAAAATTGAAAAGACAACCTATGGAATGGGAGAAAATATTTGCAAATGATGCAACAGAAAAGGGCTTAATCTCCAAAATATACAAATAGCTCTACAACTCAAAACAAACAATCCAATCCAAAAATGGGCACATGACCTTAATAGGCATTTCTCCAAAGAAGAGATACAGATGGCCAATAGGCACATTAAAAGATGCTCAATGTCACTAATTACTAGAGAAATGCAAATCAAAACTACAATGAGGTACCACCTCACACCAGTTACAATGGCCATCATTAAAAAGTCTACAAATAACAAATGCTGGATAGTGTGTGAGGAAAAGGGAACACACCTACACTGTTGGTGGGAATGTAAGTTGGTATGGCCATCATGGAAAACAGTATGGAGGTTCCTCAGAAAACTAAAATAAAATTACCATATGACCCTACAATTCCATTCCTGCAAATATACCCAGGCTAAACTATAACTCAAAAAGATCCATGTACCCCTATGTTCATAGAAGCACTATTCACAATAGCCAAAACATGGAAACAACCTAAACAAACAACAACAAACAATCCATTGACAGATGAATGGATAAAGAAGATGTGGTACATATATACAATGACATACCACTCAGCCATTAAAAAAAGAATGAAATAATGCCATTTGCAGCAACATGGATGCAACTAGAGACTATCACACTAAATGAATTAAGTCAGAAAGAGAAAGACAAATACCATATGATATTGCTCATATGTGAAATGTAAAATATGGAACAAATGAACCTATCTACAAAACAGAAACAGACTCATAGACATAGAGAACAGACTTGTGGTTGCCAAGGGGGAGGTGGGCAAAGAGAGGCATAGACTGGGAGTTTGGGCTTGGTAGGTGCAAACCATTACATTTAGAATGGATAAACAACAAGGTTCTACTGTGTAGCACAGGGAACTATAATCAGTATCCTGTGATAAACCATAATGGAAAAGAAAAAATAAATAAACTTGAATTTATTTTTGAACTACAAAAAAAAAGAAAGAAATTGACAATAATATAATAATAGTAGGGGACTTTAACACCCCACTTACATCAACAGAGAAATCATCCAGGCAGAAAATCAATAAGGAAACAGTACTCTTACGTGAAATATTAAACCAGTTGGACTTAATAGATAATTACAGTACATTCCATCAAAAAAATAGAATACACATTCTTTTCATGTGATGGAACGTTCTCCAGCATAGATCACATGCTAGACCACAACACAAGTCTCATCAAGTTTAAGAGGTTAGAAATTATACCAAGCATTTTTTTCTAACCACAATGATGTGAAACTAGAAATCATTTACAGGAAGAAAAATGGAAAAATGCAAGCACATGGAGACTAAACAACATGTTGCTAAAAAAGCAATTAGCTAATTAAGAAATCAAAGTGGAAATCAGAAAATACTTTGAGACAAATGAAACAAAACTTTCCAAAATCTAGGGGACACAGCAAAAGAAGTTCTAAGAGGGAAGATTTTAGAGGTACAAGCCTACTTCAAGAAACAAGAAAAATCTCAAATAAACAGCCTAACATACCATCTAATAGAATCAGAAAAAGTACAGAGCCCAAAGTCAGAAGAAGGAAGGAAGTAATAAAAAACAGGGAGGAAATAAAATAAAGACTAAAAAAGAATAGAAGAGATCAATGACAAAGACCAATTTAAAAAAAAAAGTTTTAAAAATTGATAAGCCTTTAACCAGGCTCATTAATAAAAAAGAGAGAAGACCAAAATAAGCAAAGTAAGAAATGAAGAGGAGAAATTACAACCAATATCACAGAGATACTAAAAATCATAAGAGAATACTACTTATAGCTATATGCCAACAAATTAGATGACCTAGAAGAAATGGATAAATTTCTAGAAACATACTATCTTCTAAGACTGAATCAGGAAGAAGACAATCTGAACAGACCAATCACTAGTTATGAAATTGAATTAGTAATCAAAAAACTCGCAGCAAACAAAGTCCAAGACTGGAAGGCTTCACAGGGGAATTCTACCAATGTATAAGGAAGATTTAACACTGATCTTTCCCAAACTATTCTCAAATAATTGAAAATGAGGGAACACTCCCAAATTCATTATACAAGGCCACATTACCCTGATACTAAAACCAGACAAAGACATTACAAAGAAAAGAAAATTGCAGGTAAATATCTCTGATTAATAGAGATACAAAAAAATATGTTCCGTCTATACCAATTTTGATAAGAGTTGTTTTCTTTTTTTAATTTTATTTATTTTATTTATTTATTTATTTTATGGCTGTGTTGGGTCTTCGTTTCTGTGCGAGGGCTTTCTCTAGTTGCGGCAAGCGGGGGCCACTCTTCATCGCGGTGCGCAGGCCTCTCACTGTCGCGGCCTCTCTTGTTGCGGAGCACAGGCTCCAGACACGCAGGCTCAGCAATTGTGGCTCACGGGCCTAGTTGCTCCACGGCATGTGGGATTTTCCTAGACCAGGGCTCAAACCCGTGTCCCCTGCATTGGCAGGCAGATTCTCAACCACTGCGCCACCAGGGAAGCCCCTTGATAAGAGTTTTAATCATGAATGGATGTTGATTTTTTTGTACCTGTTGAGTTGGTCATGTGATTTTTATGCTTTGTTTTGTTAATATGGTGTATCACATTGATTGCTTTGCAGGTACTGAAACATCTTTGCATCCCTGGAATAAATCCCACTTGATCATGGTGTATGATCTAAATATATTGCTGAATTCAGTTTGCTAATATTTTATTGAGTATTTCTTGACATTAGTATTTTTTTATTGTCCCTTAATTTGAATTTCTCTGAAGTTTCTTTGTGGTTAAATTCAGTTCATGCATTTTGGCAGGAATAACAACTAGCTGCCCATTATTCCATTATTGGTTAGGTTAGCTTTGAAAACTTGGCTAAGATGGAATTCTTCCATTTTCTCCAATGTGGCTACTATTTTTTCCTTTGATGTTAGTAGATAATTTCTAGGGAAAAACTTTTTAAATATTTTATCAAATTTTCACTCAAATTTTAACAGCTATTGAGCATTCTTGTGTGAATCAATTATTATGATGATAGCAGCAAAATGATTTTTTAACTTCATTATTTCTTCTGGTTTTACTAATTGACATTCTATTGTGCAGAGTTTTTAAATCTCTGGTGCAGGACTGCATCCTCACCATCAAACCTCTCTCTGGAATATGAAAGAAAACAAACAAAAAAAGTCATTATTTAGCCTGAAATCTGATTTTTATGGCATTTTCTCTTAAAATATAAAAAGTTCTTCCAATGTAAGGGTAAAGTCTACTAAGCATAATGTTGGTAAAGTATAAATCCAATATGTGTTTAATGTTAAACATTAAATACCAGCATGGTCCCTTTTTAACTCAGTTGTATTTCTCGTGCTCACTGATTAACATGACCTATAATTTTTAAAACACAATAATCACAGTATTTCTGAAAAACAGAAAAACCTGAGTAAAATTATATGTTCTGTAAGATGAGTGCTTGCTAAAGCCCAGAGGGACTTACAGCTGTGTAATTCCCACATTTTACAGATGAGGAAACAAAGTCCCCAAGTGGACAAGTTATTTATACAAGATCACATCAATAATTAATTAACTAAAAAAAAAGAAAAAAGGCCCAGAGCAGAGATCTCCTGCTTTTATATGTTACATTATCTAAAAGGCATGTTAATTAAAAAAATAAAATTTTATAACACAAAATGGTTAAAAAACAAGCTTCCTTATTTCTCTTCAGACAGTTTTGTTAAATCTTTTGAGAGTCAAATAGGAAAAATTATCATGACTAATGACTTTTTGAAAACTGTTAAAATTGCAAAAAGGAGAACACCAAGCTCCCAAAAGCAATGGGATTTTTTCCCAGGAAGCAGGGCTTTCAGAAAAAGAGGTGTGGGGACTTTTCTGTCTCCCAAAGAGATACTGAAATACTGCTCATTCAGCAAGAGAATCATCCCAGCTGTTCAGGCTGTGTGTTCAGTGGTGTCCATGCCATGTGCTCTTAGTCATGTAGAGACAAGGATAGCTTTCCTGGAAGTGGAGCACAGTACTTTGTTCTCTATCTTCTGATCCACCTACTGTCTCAGCAGCATGAGATGCCTGAAGAACTTACTGCCAGCAGAGTTTATAACCCAGCCTTTCTATCCCTGGTATTCTAAAGTAGACCTCCTAAGAAAGGATTTTGTTTGATGATTTTGCAGTCTTGAGAAATTTTGAATTTTTGAGGTTTCAGGACATGGTTTCAGTGTATATTAGAATAACAGTTATCCACTTTATTTCCTTAACTGGAATTGTGCTTAGTTACAGGAAGAAAGAGGTTTGGAACAGACTTGTGAATACTCTCAGTGATAACCTTCTGAAGACACTGATGAAGAAAATTGAAGAAGGCACAAGTAAATGGAAAGATATTCCACGTTCATGGCTTGGAAAAATTAATATTGTTAAAATGTCCATTCTACCCAAAGCAATCTACAGATTCAATGCAATCCCTATCAAAATTCCAATGGCATTTCACAGAAATAGAACAAACTCTTAAAATTTGCATGGAACCACAAAAGACCCCGAATAGCCAAAGCAACCTTGAGAAAGAAGAACAAAGCTGGAGTCATCATGCTTCCTGAGCAGTATCATATCGGCATAAAAACAGACACATAGATCAATGTAACAGAATAGAGAGTTCAGAAGTAAACCCACACATATATGGAGAATTAATTTATATATTAAGATATCATTCAGCCATAAAAAAGCATGAAATCTTCCCATTTGCCATGACATGGACGGACCTTGAGGACATTATGCTACGTGAAATAAGTCAGACAGAGAAAGACAAATACCATATGGTGTCATTTATATGTGGAATCTAAAAAATGAATAAACAAACTCATAAATACAGAGAACAGATTGGTGGTTGCCAGCAAATACATTGGTGGGGGCTGAGTGAAATAGATGAAGGTGGTCAAAAGGTACGAACTTCCACCTGTAAGTAACTCATGTGGACAGACTGTAGTTAACAACAATGTATTGTATATTTGAAAGTTGCTAAGAGAATAGATCTCAAACGTTCTCATCACAAGAAAAATATTGATAACTATGTGTGGTGATGGATATGAACTAGACTTACTGTGGTGATCTTTTCACAACAAAATTGCTGTACACCTGAAACTAATATAATGTTGTGTTTCAATTACATGTCAATTAAAAGAAGAAGAATAGAATGCTTTGGCATATTTTTTACTGGTTACTTTTCCCCTCCCCCTGCTGGAAGCATAAGGGCATTTTTCTCTGATACTCATTGTGGGGACCTGGTAAAGTTCTTGGAAGTAAAACTCACAAAAGTGTGATGGCCCTCTTATGACTGGACCCCTTGAAGTTTTCTCTCTCAGACTTGTCCACATGAAACTTTTAGCAATTCGTCGACTGCATTTTAGGTTTTCCTACCCTAATACTGGTCCTTGCAGAGGTTTCTGCTGGTGAATTTCTGCTCCGGTAAGTTGTGATTCTCTGTATCTTCCTGTCTGTCTCTCATATTTTGGGCTCAACAGTTTTCCCAGTGACCTCACTTCTCTAACAGATCTAAAAAAAATTGTTAATTTTTCAGTTTGCTCAGCTGTAAAGAGCTATTGTTAGGACAAACTGAAGACTTCTGTGCTCTTTAGATGCCACACTAGAAACCAGAGCTCTTGAGGTAATATTTTAATTACCTTCCTGAGCTCCTTCGTCTGGGTGTTAATTTATAGTCCAGAGTCTCTTTCTGCTCTATTGAACTGTTTAAATAGCTCAAGATCACCATCCTCTCCCTCCTGCTAGCAGCAATGTTTTACATAGATTTTCTGTACAAATCTATTCCCTGACAGGATAAAGGCACATAGGAAACTTCAGCCCAAGCTCACTGCTTCCCTTTTGCCCCAAAAGCTTCCAAGCCCTGAGACCAGAACATATATCATCCAGATCCTAATAAACTGGATAGTATGCTTCCTGGCTCTCCTAAGAGACCTACACATATCCTTGTCCAGACTCCTCTACTCCCAATTTTTTAATCACCATATCTGGTTTTGGTATCAACAATACAGAGAAAATAGAAAAAGGGCCCACATTTCACTCCCATCCCCATCTCCAGCCATAGATGCTTCCACATGCAACTTTTATTACGAAAACAAGATGATTTAGAAAAAGGAGAAGGATAGGGTCTGTGTAACTCTAAAATTTGTTCTATTTCTACCATTACATGCTTTAGGAAGGAAATATATCGACAGACCAGACTAAGAATAAGGGCCTCAAAACACACGCCTTCCTAAAGTTCAGTATGTATTCCTCCTCTGACTATGAAATGACATTAACAACAGAATTTACTTTTGTGTCATCAACTGTGCCATCCTCTTTCTCACAGATGGGATATAGGTACTGGCACAAAGGTCATAGACATAGGCACTCCGTTAGAACAGTGTGCATTCTTTCTGCATGAACTGATCCCAAATGAGGATAAAAATTTCCTGACCATCTTCCCCACTCTCAAGCCATGGATTTTAAACAATGCCAAAAGAATTGAAGTTCCACTGTGTCTAGAATCTTTGTCTATTTTGTATACTGATATGTACAGAGCACCTAAAACAGTGTACAGTTTAGGCACTTCATAAATATTTGTAGAATGGCAGAGAAGACATTGGTTTAATATACCAAATCTTGGAGGCAGTGTTCTGGAGCTATAGCTCAAAGAAGCACTCTAATAATGTAAAAAATCCATATTAATAAAAAGTCTGATTCCATTTTGATGTTTGACTGTTGACAGCTCTTAAGTTCCACTACTCCCCTTTCCTCTTCTGCCCCACATCTGGACAAGCTGATAAGAAAGCCTGCTGTTTCTTTCATTGGCACCAATAGGAACTTAAAATCACACGAGCGTCATCCCATTCAAATGGGAACTCTCACCTCAGCCCTACTTCCTCACCACCGTAGAACATCAAGTTAGTAACTCCTGTCTGCCCTCTCAAAACATTTTTGGACCTGCTTGGGATCCTACCCTGTCTCCTAATGAGAGTCTCATTATAAGAATAATGAACCCTTCCATATCCTCTTAGTGCATGTATGTCATCATTAGTTTTGATATCTGAACCAAATTTTGGATGGCAGGGGTAGTGTGTCCATCCCATCTCAGTGGGGTGACTACATCTTTGAAGATTAGTTTTTTAACTTAAAAAAGCATGTTAATTTTATATTCTATTCCATAATATTTGCATGTTTAAAATAAATGCTTCAAAATAAATTCTGAATGCTTAAATAAATGCTTCAAAAATTTTCCCCAAAAAAAGTACTTTGAGTGAAATTGACACCTCAGGAAGATGAATAACATTTAACCCATGGCTTCACCTATTCCCTGGCATACAGTTATTTGAGCAAAGAGTATTTCAGTTTGAGAGGTATAGATGCAGTCCTATTCCATTAATTTATAAATGACAGAAACTAATGTCAAGAAAACAAAAGAAATTTCTAAGGTCATGCAGTCAACTGGAACAAAGATCCTTTGACTCCAATATGTCAAATATTTCCAAAATCTAGTTTATTGTTTTTATTTTGATATATATCTAACATTCATCTAATGCAATCAGGGAGTTTGTATAAATTATTTAGAAGCACAGTCAAGCATAAACACCGATTACAAATTACTATTTTAGGAATTAAAAGTATCGAGACAAAGGGTGAGTTGCAAGTAAACGGCTGCAAAAGAGCAATCACCATCTTTTCATGTACCTGTTAGCCATTTGTATGACTTCATTGGGAAAATGTTTATTCAAGTTGTCTGCCCATTTTCAATTGGATTCTTTGATTTTTTGCTATTGAGTTGTATGAGTTCCTTATATATTTTGGATATTAACCCTTATTAGATAGATGGTTTGCAAATATTTTCTCCCATTCCATAAATTGCCTTCTCATTTTTCTGGGTGTTTCTCTTGCTGTGCAGAAACTTTTTAGTTTGATGTAGTCCCACTTGTTTATTTTTGCTTTTGTTGCTTGCACTTTTGGTTTGATAGCCAAAAAATCATTGGTAAGACCAATTCAAGGAGTTGTTTTCTGTTTTCTTTTAGTTTTACAATATCAGGTCTTATGTTTAAGTCTTTGATCCCTTTTCAAGTTAATTTTTGTGAGTGGTGTAAGATAGGGGTCTAATTTTGCATGTGAATATCCTATTTTTCCCAACACTTTTATTGAAGAGAGTGTCCTTTCCCCATTGAGTATTCTTGGCTTTTTTGTCAAGTACTAGCTGACTGTACATGCATGCATTTATTTCTGAGCTCTCAATTCTGTTCCATTGGTCTATGTGTCAGTTTTTATACTAGAAAAAGAAGTACAGACTATTCCCAAAGAGTTTTGCTTGTAACTGTAGTAATATGTCTAAAGATCTTCAGAATACTGTTCTCACAGCCAAGACTTGAATTAAAGTCTGATTATTGAGTTGCAATAACCTGTGCTGACAGGCCATTGTTATTGTGCCACTTGTGAGAGAGAGGAGAGTGAGGCTAATGACACACTCATGGCTGTGAGTCAGACTTGAGTGCTCCATCAGTCCTAATCCAGTCCCTGCACAAGGGGATGCATCGCTGAGATTGGATAAACACAGGGCCCATGAAAAAGTCACCAAGAAAAAAACAAACCAACTCTTATGGTTTATATTGTCGTTTCTTGGCTTCTTGTGGATTATGGATTTATTTATTTGTAAGTAAAATCATAAATATATATAAAAACATATATGTAAAATACATTAAAATTAGTTAATTTAAGTGAATAGGTGGGTGAACTTGACAAATTAATTTCTTATTCCTTAATTTCCTCATCTATTGGTACTGTATCACAGGTGGTTGATTTGATTTAAAGAGTTAATATAGGGCTTCCCTGGTGGCGCAGTGGTTGAGAGTCTGCCTGCCAATGCGGGGGACACGGGTTCGAGCCCTGGTCTGGGAGGATCCCACATGCCGCGGAGCAACTGGGCCCGTGAGCCACAACTACTGAGCCTGAGTGTCTGGAGCCTGTGCTCCGCAACAAGAGAGGCCGCGATAGTGAGAGGCCCGCGCACCGCGATGAAGAGTGGCTCCCACTCGCCGCAACTGGAGAAAGCCCTCACACAGAAACGAAGACCCAACACAGCCAAAAATAAACATAATAAATAAATAATAAATAAAAATTTTTTTAAAAAAAGAGTTAATATAAGTGTTAAACACAGTTCCCAGCACATAGTAGGTGCCATGTAAATATTAGCTATTATTAGTATTACCATGTTGAAGCTCACAACCAGTATATAAAAAGTCTTGGTTTATATACGTCTTCTTCTCTAAACAGGAGTTCCTGGAGGATAAAGATCATTAATTCAACAGATTTACTGAGACATACTGTGTACCCCGAGCTGGACCAGATACCAGGGTAAAATGGTGAACAATATACAGACCTTGTCTTAGTCATTCCTGCACATGCACTGATTCACTCTGTACCAGGCAAAACGCAGATGCTCAAAAGAGTGTGCCCTAAGTCAATAAGTAGCTGAAAATATAGAAAAAAATAAATAATGCTGAAAAGATGAATCATGCCCCTACTAGATAATTAACCAGGGAAATGTAAAACCCTAAATATGTGTACTAAGTGACCTGTTTGTCAAAAACTGAGTCTAATTTGCAACTAATTACAAAAGTTTTTAAAGGACCTTAGAGAAGCTGAAGCACTCTGTATATAATGTAGATAGTGAAAATTAAAATAACCAAATTATGAAACTAACATTTATGGATCCCTAAGGTATGTCAGTTATACTACCAGGAGTTTTGTATTAGTATTTGCTTCATCAATAAATTACCTTATTTAATTCTATTAAAGAAAAAAATAAGGATTATCAGTCCCATTTTTCAAAATAACAAAATCGAAAGTCATTGAGTGACATAGATGTGCTAGTAAGTGGCAGATGTGTGTGTGATTCAAACCAAGATCTGCTAACAAGTGGCAAGCATGTGATTCAAACCTTGTATTTTTTGTCATTCTTTACAAACTTCCTTATGGTACAAACTTTAAAAATGACTTGTTTAAGGATCAAAATTAATGAGGTTACATATCCATAGAAGAAACCTGACTTGGAATTTTTCATCTCATTCCCAATTAGCTGTGTCTAAAATGTTTAATTGTGCATAACTTTTTAAATGCTTAACATGTAAAACATAACTCTAATATTATCTCAGACACTTTAGTTCAATTTGCTCACAAGTTAATTTTTTTATTATGTTAAGGGCTGTGACAAAATCTATTTGAGTAAGAGAGGAAGAGGAAAGTAAAGCACTTAACTATAAGAAGATTGGCTGAAGCCTTTCACAAGTATGAACAGAGTAAAAACTGTGAATTTATGTTAGCTTTTAAAATTAAGTTTCAGACTTAAGAAAATGAAGATGGGAGAAAGTACTCAGCTTCAACGTGTAATAAGGTATTTCCATGGAATGATTTTTTATTCAGTATCATAATGGGTGCAGGAATATTTGTTGCTCCTAAAGGGGTGTTAAAATACTCTTCACTCAATGTAGGAGTCTCCCTAAGTATTTGGGCTGCTTGCGCCATAGTGTCTATGATGGCTGCCCTTAGTCACGCAGAGCTGGGGACCACATTCCCTAGAAGTGGAGCACAGTATTATTTCCTCAAGAGATCTCTTGGACCCTTTATTGTTTTCTTCTATCTCTGGATCAATCTATTTAGTACCCCAGCAGGAACTGCTGCACGTGGCTTTTTACTAGCAGGGTATATAATGCAGCCTTTCTATCCTGGATGTTTTTTTCCTGAGATGCCAAAGAACTGTTTAGCATTGGCCATTTTATGGTGCTTGGGAATTCTGAATGATCGAGGAGTGAAGGAGGTGACTTGGTTTCAGACTGTCAGTACAGTTGTGAAAATGACAGTACTCTGCTTCATATCTCTAACTGGAATCGTGTTATTTGTGAGAGGAAGAAAAGAGAACCTAGCCAGGTTTGAGAAAGCTTTCGATGCTGAAGTTTCAGATGCCTCACAGATTGCTGAAGCCTTCTTACAAGGATTATATGCATATTATGGCTGGGGAGTCCTTGTTAAAATAGCAGGTAAAGTCATTATTTTTAAATTATAAAAAACACCACCACGCTATAAACATACAACGGTTAATCAGCTTAATTCTAAGAAAGAAATACTACATTGTTTTAATATAATGTGTTTCTCTCTTGCTTTTATCAGGTGGGTGGGTGGAAATGCATTAAACTCTGTACAAATGTGTCTTTCCAGCTTTGGAAAGTGAAATATTTTCCAGATGTTTACAAATTAAAACAAGTAAACACAGAACTGACACAGCTTAAGGACTCCAAGACAATTGCAGTTTTTTACTGAACAAATATTTTAATAGTCTACACTTCGTAGTTATAACAACCCTCAGAGAAAAATTTTAAATACAGAAGATATAAATTAAAATAAAGATTATGTGTAACCAATTATCTTGTATGTACACACATGTGGGGGTCACACTGCACATATACTCTTATAACTTTATTTTACCTAAAGCACATAGTGAGAATTCAAAATATTATTAAATATAAATGCTTTTAAATGAATACACAGTATTCTATCATATGTAATTTGACCATTTTTCAAACTTTTTCCCATTGCTGGATCCCAGAGTTGTTTCTAGTTTTTCACTTTAAAATTTTACACTCATTGTTCCAATCATTTCCTTTTATGTAAATCTTTGTGGGTTTCTCATTGCTTTATTAGAAAAAATCTTGAAGTAAAATTACTAAGTGAAGTATACAAATATTTAGAAATGTCTTGAGGAATATTGCCAAATTGCCTTCCAGAAAAGCTTTACAAATATATCTATCAGTATGAATTAAAATGACTAGACTTGGCTTCATCAAACTTGTTCATTCTTTAGTCACCTAGAGCTGTGAAAATCAAATTTCAGTGTTATAACTCATTTTTTCTTCAATTTCTAATGGGAGCGAAGAGTTTTGCAAATGTTCATGACCATTTGTGTTTCTTCCTTGTAAGACAGGTAAATGGTTTTCCCAGTTTGTTGTTTGTTTTTTATTTTGTTCATAAGATTTTAAAAATTTCAGTCTTAAAGACTAGAATTTATTTATGTTTATTTAGTTATTTATATAATACCTATAAGTACCAAACTATCCATCTTTTAATTTTTCATTGTTTTCATACTTGAAAAGTCTTTCCCCATCTCAAGGTTTAGATAAATATGTATCTGTGATTCTTTCTCTAAATCTTTATGGTCTTATTTTGCATTTTACTTTTAATACATATGAATTATTTTGAGGGAGCTGCATACTGTGAGTTAATAATATAATTTTGTATTTTCCAAGTAAACATATATGTCAATTTTGGTGTTGGCAATATACACTCAAGTTTAATTTAAGGTTTAACTAGTCTAGAGCCTTAATCCAAGGAGTGAAAAGAGCAGGAGAGTCTACCCTAAAGTCCTAGAATATTGTGACGAGATTAACAGATGAGCTATTCCAGCCCTTCATTAACACGTACTTGTAGTTCTATTGAATACAATGATGGCCGTAAGGTAAGGGAAGATTTGCTCCAGTCCTCCTGGCCTAGAATCCAGGTTTTCTGTTATTTTCTTATCCAAAAAAGCTCATGTTGAGTATATCAGAGATACAACATTAAAACCCAGAATTTAGCAAAATTCTGTTGCTACTAGAATCAATAATTTACCCAAGCTTGGTAAATAAGCATTCAACAAAAATGAACTCTTGTTGTGTGCAGTCGTTTCTTTTACTTATTATGTGTTATATTGAAGCCACTTTCAAAGATTATATAATTAGCCATTTTTTATGTGTGGCACTTTTTTTTGCAGGAGAGCTGAAAAACCCTAGTGAGAATATCCCCAAATGCGTGGTTACTGCACTTACCCGTGTGGCACTGATCTACTTATTGGTTAACATTTCCCACCTAGCTGTCCTGATGCCAAAGGAAATCATGTCCTCAGGTATGGCTACACAGAACCAGGGGGAGGACACTCTGTTTCATTCTCCTGAATAAAGGGAGTTTCTAATGTACAGTGGATTTTTTGCATACTTTAAGAGAATTATGCTAAATTAGTTCATGTCTGGATTATTTATTTATCTATTTATTTAAAGGCAAAAGTTCAAAAGGTCAAGCAATCTCTTTTGAGCATATAGTAAAGGGTGAAGTCTAGGAGCAAAAATATGGAAAACACCAAAAATTATAAAAGGAAAAAAAGCAGAACACAATGGAAAGAATAGAATAGAACAGAATAAAATGGGATAGAATAGAATAGAAAATATGAGAGTACTTATCAAAATCCCTTGGGATATACTTAATAAGGTGTATATGGGTGCTCTGGGATAGCATTTGCCTCCAGGAAATATAACTCATACTTTGTCTCTAGGCATATCCCCAAAATCTATACAGAGCTTGAGTACTTAACTTTTCTTATTACTGAAGTAGAAGTGAATCCTTCCACAATATATATATCTATATAGAGATATATAATTTCAGTTTACCCCAAAAATGATTCAAATTTTCAGAATTTTTAAGAATTACTACTTTATAGTAAAGAAACTGATTTTTTGCTCTAAAAATAGACAAACTGAAAGAGCCTCAATTCTCAATTGAACTTAATATATCTAAACAAATATATTAATAAAGTATATATTTTTAAAACTTTACATTTCCAGTTATCATAAGGCCCTAAAGATAAAAGAAAATCAATAATAGGCTCTCATTAAAAAGAAAAAGAATGAAAAGAAAAATAAGGCCTATACTACATCCAAGCTTGAGGCTCCTCAGTTATCTCAACTCTAAAATGACACTATTTACAATAGCCAAGACATGGATGCAACCTAAGTGTTCATCAACAGATGAATGGATAAAGAAGATGTGGTAGATAGATAGATAGATAGATAGATAGATAGATAAATAGATAGACAGACAGACACACTGGAATATTATTCAGCCATAAAATAGAAGGAAATATTGCCTTTTGCAGTAACATGGATGGACCTAGAGATTATCATACTGAGTGAAGTAAGTCAGACAGAGAAAGACAAATATTATATGATATCAGTTATATGTAGGATCTAAAAATCACTACAAATGAATTGATTTTACAAAACAGAAACAGACTCACAGACATAGAAAACAAACTATGGTTACCAAAGGGGAAAGTGGGGGGAAGAATAAATTAGGAGAATGGTATTAACAGATACACATCACTATATATAAAAGAGATAAACAACAAGGATTTACTGTATAGCACAGAGAACTGTATTCAATATCTTATAATAACCTATAATGGAAAAGAATCTGGATATAAAACTGAATCATTTGCTGTACACCAAAAAGTAACACGATATTCTAAATCAACTATACATTAATTTTTTTAATATAAAAAATAAAATGAGATGAGTATATTATTTGGTCATATCACTCAGTAGTAGTAATAACAAATGTGAAAATATATGTGAAGGCACTCTGGAACACCTATTGCAAAATAATATTCTGCTTCAGATAGATCACAGATTAATTAAAACAGCCATATATTTGAAATAAAAAAACCTAATTGCAAAAATCACCTTTCAGATATTGAGCTTTTTTCACTTGGTAAGGATTCAGTAACTCTTGGTTTCAATTCTCATGTGAGTAAAATAGGGAGAAAAATTGTTGCCCTTTGTATTGCATAGCATAATTAGAGTAAGAAAAATCACTTTACAGAATCTACAAAATCAAGTTATGTGAATTATAGTGGTTAAAACACAAGGAAAAAATACTCTGTGATGATCGTAAACATCCAAAGGAAAGTAATATTTTTCACTGAAATTAGCCCTTTGATGTTAGAAAATAAAACCTGTGACTTGCCAAATTTTATAGAGTAGAAAGATAGTAAATAGTTTCATTCACAAAAATTTTAGACAAGACATGTTTACATTAGTAGACACAGTTTGAGTCAGAGGGTGAAAACCCATAGAACTATCTTCTTAATGTAGTGAATTCAGTAGGACACATACAGATAAAGCCCATATCTTTGCCAGCCCGAGTTTGCGGTCCAGTTTGGGGTTATCATCAAACCAGTCAATTTTCAACAAGTATGCCCTTGAAATAAGAGTGTCAGAGAGGAGCTAGATAAACTCTTCACACATCCCTGGCTGACTGGGGAACTGCAAGGGAAGACCACGAGAGTCAGGCAGTAAGTAAAAGCCAAAGCAACTTGAAAACTGGCTGAACTTTGAATGTGCTTCCCAACACACACACGGATTGACTGTGAAAGTATGGAAGCCTTATGGATTTGAGATGTTTGAGCATAAATTCTGCTCAAATCATTAACTGACCACTAAGCTATGCAGCTAACAGTAGCAACCTCTAGGAATCCAAACATGAAAATTAAAATTAAAATTAAGAATTAAAATATGAGAAGACATAGTAGCTTCACACCATGAAGAAAACAGGGTTTATCAGTCTACCAGGCAAGTTACAAAAACAACAACAACTCAGGAAAATGTATGAAGAAATAATGGCTTGGGAATTCTGAAAACTGATGAAAAACATTAATAAATAGATCCAAGAAACTCAATGACCCCACAATAAATACAAAGAGGATCAAACCTATACCTATCAAAGCCAAATTGTGAGAGCCAAAGCAAAGCAAAAGAGAAAGCAGCAAGAGAAAAACTACTCATTGTATACAGGGAAGTGATAATAAAATGAACAACTGACTTATTTTTTAAAATGGAGGCCAAATAGCAGTGGAATGACACACTTAAAGTGCTGAAAGGGAAAAAAAAAAAAACCTGTCAACCAAGAATATGATATCAAGTGAAAATATCCTTCATAAGTGAAGGCAAAATAAAGACATCACCAGAGAAACAAAAACTGAGAGAATTCATTGCTAGAAGACTTACTGAAGGAAATTCTTCAGGCTGAAGAAAGTAACTTGAATGAAAAGGAAGGAAGAAAGAGAATCAGAAACAGTAAGTATATGGGTAAATATAAAAGAGTCTGTATGTGTGTATACACATTTTTCTTTGAATTTTAAAAAAATACCTAAGATTATTTTAAGCAATAACTCTGAAACTTAAGTGTAGGGTTTATAAAATGTATAGATGTAATATATATGACAATAATAGCACAAAGAAAACAGAAGGAAATAAGCTATAGTGGAGCAAAGTCTCCATATTTTACTGAAATTAACTTGAAATTGATTTTGATGAATTTAAAGGTGCATGTTGTAATTACCAGACCAACCACTAAGAAAATAACTCAACAAATCAACAGAGGAATTAAACTATCACATTAAGAATATCTGTTTAGGGACTTCCCTGGTGGCGCAGTCATTAAGAATCTGCCTGTTAATGCAGGGGACATGGGTTCGAGCCCTGTTCCGGGAAGATCCCACATGCCGTGGAGCAACTAAGCCCGTGCACCACAACTACTGAGCCTGTGATCTAGAGCCCACAAGCCCCAACTACTGAGCCCGTGTGCCACAACTACTGAAGCCCACACACCTAGAGCCCATGCTCTGCAACAAGAGAAGCCACAACAATGAGAAGCCCATGCATCGCAATGAAGAGTAACCCCCTCTCACTGCAACTAGAGAAAGCCCGTGCACAGCAATGAAGACCCAATGCAGCCAAAAATAAATTAATTTAAAAAAAAGAATATCTGTTTAGGGAATTCCCTGGCAGGAATGGTTAGGACTCAGCACTTTCACTGCCAAGGCCTGAGTTTGATCCCTGGTTGGGGAACTAAGATCCCACAAGCCATATGGTGCAGAAAAAAAAAAGAATATCTGTTTAACACTAAAGGAGGAAGTAAAGGAAGAATAGAAGAACGAAAAGACATAAGACATAAAAAACAAATAGCAAAATGACAGGTGTAAATACAACAATATCAATAATATTAAATGAGAATAAGTTAAACACTGCAATAAAAAGGCAGAGACTGTCACACTGGTTAAAATCATCAATCCAACTATATGCTGTCTAAATGAGACACACTTTAGATTCAAAATCACAATTAAGTATAAAGTAAAAGAATGGAAAAATTTATACATGTAAACATTAACTGTAAGAAAGCTAGGAATAGTAATATTAATAAGAAACAAAATAACTTTAAGAAAAAAAGATTGCTAGAGACAAAGAAAGGCATTTCATAATGGTAAAAGGGTCAATGTATAAGGAAGATGTAATAATTATAAATATATACACACCTAATAACACAGCCCCAAAATACATGAAGCCATACTAATGTAACTGAAAGGAGAAATAGACAATTCAGCAACTATAGTTGCAGATGTCAGTATATCACTCAATAACTAGATAGAAAGTCAATAAGGATATAGAAGATCTGAGCAGCACTATCAATCAAACTGATCTCATTGACATTTATAGATCACTCCACCAAACAGAAGCAGAATATACATTTATTTCAAGCACTTATGGGACATTGTCTAGGATAGACCTAATTCTAGGATATAAAACAAGTCTCAAAAAATTTGAGAAGATTTCTACCATACAAAATATTTCCTGCAACAGCAACAGAGACAAAATAGAAACCAACAACAGAATGTAATTTGGGAAATCCCACATATTTGGAAATTAAACAACACACTTCTAAATTACCCATGGGTCAAGTAAGAAATCACAGGACTCTCAACAACTATGAAGATTTATCCCTGATTGAAAGCTTACAAGTTAGTCTGGCACAGTTTCAGGGAGGCTGGAAATGGAGACAAAGACAATTTATTTTTCATAACAATAGCAGTACCTAGAATGTCATTTTTATGCTGGTTCCCGAACCTCAATTCCCACAAGACAGAGCAAAGAAGGCCAGGTGATACTTCCACATGACAGTAGAAGATCCCCAAACTTAGGGAATCCAAATCTTTTATAATATCTTTTATAAGTCTCTCTTCAGGAGGTAGGTTCCAGGAATGGTTCTAAAAGACAAAAGATCATTATTGTCCTTCCATCCCCATATTTTTCAGAGTCTAAATGTTCCCTCCTGGGCTCCCACAATTGCCACTGTAAGAGAACTTAGCAAAGCAGGTACTCAACCAAGCATTCATTATCCTTGTAATCTATGACCATGTCAATCCAACAAGAGAATCCAGGTGCATGAACCAAAATTAATTTTGAATCCTCTTGGCTTCCTTATGGTCAGCTGCTGTCCAGATGTTATACCAACCAGGTGAGATTGGGGTTGCTGTGTGAGGAAAAGAAGAAGCATAAAATCCAGCAGTGATCAGGAAAGCCTCCTGAGTTTTCAAAATAGGTCTATATAACTTCCTATCCTATTCTCCCTGATCATCACCCAGGAAGCAGCCAAGAGTAGACGATCACTCTCTAGGGATGGTTATATTCAGTGACCAAACTACCTGACCAAGGTGCATGGACCAGAAGAATGTGAGAGAGGAAGAGTCAGAAATATTTCCGTGTTAATTTTTGAGGAAGCCATCCAAACACTAAACGATATCAGATGTATTCAAAAGCCATATATGAAAGATACATTGAATATCTTTGCCTCCAGCACATTGATGTGTCTTTGTGTTGTACACAACTGTCAGATTTTTGAATGGCCAAACACATAACACAGACTAGTTTCAAGGGCCACAGTAGTGTGGCCAGAGTGGGCTGATCAAATTGGAAAGGCAACACTGTAACCTGAAAAAGTGCCAACAGCTATCAGTTGTCACTCCCAAGAGAGGGTCAAGGTACAATGTAGTCAATTTGCCAGGAGTGAGCAGGGACAATATGTTGTGCAAGTGGCCTCCCTCACTGTGAACAAATGGTCAAATCTTGGCAGAAGTCACAGTGTGACACATTTGGTGTTAGCCTCTGTAGCAAAATATGGAGTCCTTTTTCTTATGTCCAATGTATGATGGTAAATGTATTGCCATGTCTAGAAAGATGATGAATTCAGACATCAATTATGGCAATCTGGAAAGTGCAGTATCATTCAACAGCTTTATTCCAATTATTCTCATCAGAGAAGGGGCTCAGTGGACAGAACTTAAGGCTATTCTCATAGCCCATGCCAATTCCCCCCTTGATGAACCTTGCTATATTTCTAATGACTTGAACTATTGTCAATGGCCTGGGTGCTTGGTCTGTCACTTGGAAAACTACAGACTGACAGATTAAAGACACCCCTCTCTGGGACCATAAACTATAGAAAGAAATAATGGCTGCTGATTGAATAATCTGATGATTGGTCACCCATTCCTGAGTAGAGTATCCTTGTTTATTTTCCATTCTGCATAACTGGTGCAAAGGTTAACAGCTGTAGCAGCCTAGTGGGCACCATAAGGTTTCAGCTTAGCTAACCTATCAGTGGACCATGCCCAGACATTTACAGGAACCCTTGTGAACCAGCAACTCCACAACTCAATGTACCCCATTGAACCAGAAACTCCACTTCAGTCAGCAAACTGAGATGTAGCTTATACTTTTTCATGCAAAACCAAAATGCCACTGGGCCAGGCTAGCTATGTTCTTGAATATGCCATTTCCATTTGATAAGAGAGATTTGTTGGGCTCTTCATACCTTTTTAATAATTGAATACAATTTGATTCATCCCAAAATGAGAATATTAGGCTGGAAAGTCACAAGGCCTCCATGAGTCAGGTGTTCAGTTTTACAATATCCCAGTAGCAAGCTAATATTTTTTTCAAATGGAGTTTACCTGGTGGTTGTGTCAAGGAGGAAACAAGTCAAAAACCTCAAGGGCCACCTCCAACTATAAGGTGCCTCTCTTTGCCAGGAAATGCAATAGAAAAAAATCATCAGTCACAGAGACTTCTCGGTCAAAGGAGTAATTATGGTTGTGGATCCTGAAAGGTAGAAAGTGTGCCATAGCTTGTTGGACAGCTTTCAATACAGCCTGTTGATTTGTTCCTCCACTCAAAGGATACTGATCTGTGAATTAGCTGATACAGAAGACCAAGTAGAGTGCCCAAGTGAGATACATACAATCTACAACACACAAAGTATCCATAAGGTGCTGGGTTTCCTTTTAGTAGTAGGGGACCAGAGACAATTTTTTTCTTGACTACCAGAGAGACTGAGTGTTGTGAATTTACCTGCATGTTCCCCAGAAACCTTACTTGGCAAACAGTACCATAAATATTGTTGGGATTCATCAGCCTGTTGGTAGAAGTGTAACAATACCAACTCAGGTCTGTTTAGACTGAGGCATTTGACTTGCCCACCAACTGGACATGAACAATACAGTATAAACTGTGGATATTGGATGGCAGACAGTACAGTATAAACTTTGGATATCTTGCAAAATCCTGAACACCAACTGGTGACAAATATCAGGGGAGTTTAGGAATCCCTAGGGGAATACTCTGAAAGTATGTTGAGCAAGTGAGATAGAAAAAAAGTGTTGGTAATGTTTGAGACAGAATACCAACCGGCATCAATCTATTCAGTAATTTTTTCCATTACAGTCACAATGTCTGGAATAACCACAAATGGGGCTATAGGAGCAACAATTGAGCATTTGGTAAGAATCCACTGTAAAGCTCCAGATCCCAGTAGCTTTTGTCACTGGGCATAGTTATATTGAGATATTGCATCTTTTACCACGCCCCCCCCTGCTGCCTTTAAGTTTTCAATCAGGTCTGTGATCTTTCTCCTACTGAGATTCTATGTTGTTTTGTTGAACCACACAAGGAGGAAGAAGGAGAGGGTTTGGAAGGAACGTACATGTTTAATAGTCTCCACATGCATCTCTACCTGAACAGGAGAATTGCCTCTGGACTTTTTGATCATTTATAGTACAAGCATCTAAAATATCAATACCAAAAATATATTCAACAGTGGAAACCATGAAAATACAGTACTTTGAATTTGCCCAAAGTGCTTTATTCACAAAGGAACTTCTGTGGGTAGAGGGCTCCACTTCTGCACTGTGAATTCTATCCAGATCCCTCTAGCCGAATCTAGCCCTCACTCCACATTCCTGGTTTTGTTGGTACTTGGGAACCCATATCTAAAAGCCTTCATAAAGTTTCCCAGTATATTTGGATGGGTATAGCCTTCAGGGCAGGGAGACCTCAGTCACACTTCTAATCATCTTTCTCCTCAAGACACCTGAGGTTGAGGGAGAGAAGGGGAGAGACCATGGAAAAAGAGAGAGTGGCTTTGTGCCACTAAGATACATTTTTTAATCTTGAATTAACAAAACTGCCTCCAGAAGACAGAGAATATCTGAATAGATCTATATTAAGAAAACAAATTGAATTAATAATTTAAAATCTTCCCACAAATCAAATCCCAGGTCCCAGTAGCTTCTCTGATGAATTGTATCAAACATTTAAGAAAGAAATAATGCCACTTCTAAACAAACTCTTTCAGAAAACAGAAGAGGGAACACTTCCCAATTTATTTTATGGGACCAGTATTTCTATGATACCAAAGCCAGAATAATTCTTTTCACAAAGAAAGAAAATTACATACAAATGTTATATACAACATGTATTGTTCTATGAACTACAATGCAACAATTCTTAAAAACATTGGTAAATTGAATCCAGCAACATATAAAAAAGGATTATACACCATGAACAAGTGAGGTTTACCATTGGTTGGTTTAACATCCCAGAATCAATTAATGTTTTACTAATATGGTAACTGACAAAGATCACATTATAATATTGAGATTCATAAAAAGCATTTGACAATGGAACACTCATTCGTGATTTTTAGAAAACTTTGGAAAAAAAGTAGGGATAGAAGGGAACTTCCTCATTTAGATAAAGAGCAGTTTCAATCTACTACTACTAGTCCTTTGTCTTCACTACAATTACAATTTAATGCTTGCTAAGTGAATTAATTAAAAATACTATACAGTATCAACATTTTGTCAGTTACATAATTAGTGGCTTCTCTTTTTTTTTTTTTTTTTTTTACAGATGTTTTTGCTGTCACCTGGATGGGTGGAGTAATCCCTTCATGCAATGGGCCATTTCAATTGCTGTTTCTTCCTCAAAACTTAGCTCCCTTAATTGTACTGTATTTTCAACTTCAAGGATATGGTATATGGCAAGCCAGGAGAGTCAGCTAACTTTGATCCTCTCAACTCTGAATATCCAGTCTTGTCCAGTTGTAGCTGTGATTCAGACGCTCACCTTTTTTTTTTTTTTTAAACCTCTTTAATGGAGTATAATTGCTTTACAATGGTGTGTGAGTTTCTGCTTTATAACAAAGTGAATCAGTTATACATATACATATGTCCCCATATCTCTTCCCTCTTGCGTCTCCTTCCCTCCCACCCTCCCTATCCCACCCCTCTAGGTGGTCACAAAGCACCGAGCTGATCTCCCTGTGTTATGTGGCTGCTTCCCACTAGATATTTTATGTTTGGTGGTGTATATATGTCCATGCCACTCTCTCGCTTTGTCCCAGCTTACTCTTCCCCCTTGCCATATCCTAGAGTCCATTCTCTAGTAGGTCTGTGTCTTTATTCCCGTCTTGCCCCTAGGTTCTTCATGATGTTTTTTTTTTTTTAAGATTCCATATATATGTGTTAGCATACGGTATTTGTTTTTCTCTTTCTGACGTACTTCACACTGTATGACAGACTCTAGGTCCATCCACCTCACTACAAATAACTCAATTTCATTTCTTTTTATGGCTGAGTAATATTCCATTGTATATATGTGCCATATCTTCTTTATCCATTCATCTATTAATGGACATTTAGGTTGCTTCCATGTCCTGGCTATTGTAAATAGAGCTGCTATGAACATTTCGGTACATGACTCTTTTTGAATTATGGTTTTCTCAGGGTATATGCCCAGTAGTGGGATTGCTGGGTCGTATGGTAGTTTTATTTTTAGTTTTTTAAGGAACCTCCATACTGTTCTCCATAGTGGCTGTATCAATTTACATTCCCACCAACAGTGCAAGAGGTTTCCCTTTTCTCCACACCCTCTCCAGCATTTATTGTTGGTAGATTTTTGATGATGGCCATCCTGACTGGTGTGAGATGATATCTCATTGTAGTTTTGATTTGCATTTATCTAATGATTAATGATGTTGAGCATTCTTTCATGTGTTTGTTGGCAATCTGTATATCTTCTTTGGAGAAATGTCTATTTAGGTCTTCTGCCGATTTTTGGATTACATTGTTTATTTTTTTGATATTGAGCTGCATGAGCTGCTTGTAAATTTTGGAGATTGATCCTTTGTCAGTTGCTTCATTTGCAAATATTTTCTCCCATTCTAAGGGTTGTCTTTTCGTCTTGCTTATTGTTTCCTTTGCTGTGCAAAAGCTTTTAAGTTTCATTAGGTCCCATTTGTTTATTTTTATTTTTATTTCCATTTCTCTATGAGGTGGGTCAAAAAGGATCTTGCTGTGATTTATGTCATAGAGTGTTCTGCCTATGTTTTCCTCTCAGAGTTTTATAGTGTCTGGCCTTATATTTAGGTCTTTAATCTATTTTGAGTTTATTATTGTGTGTGGTGTTAGGGAGTGTTCTAATTTAATTCTTTTACATGTAGCTGTCCAGTTTTCCCAGCACCACTTATTGAAGAGGCTGTCTTTGCTCCATTGTATATTCTTGCCTCCTTTATCAAAAACAAGGTGACCATATGTGCGTGGGCTTATCTCTGGGCTTTCTACCCTGTTCCATTGATCTATATTTCTGTTTTTGTGCCAGTACCATACTATCTTGATTAGTGTAGCTCTGTAATATAGTTTGAAGTCTGGGAGCCTGATTCCTCCAGCTCTGTTTTTCTTTCTCAAGATTGCTTTGGCTATTCAGGGTCTTTTGTGTTTTCATACAAATTGTGAAATTTTTTGTGCTAGTTCTGTGAAAAATGCCATTGGTAGTTTGATAGGGATTGCATTGAATCTGTAGACTGCTTTGGGTAGTAGAGTCAGTTTCACAATGTTGATTCTTCCGGTCAAGAACATGGTATATCTCTCCAACTGTTGGTATCATCTTTAATTTCTTTCATCAGTGTCTTATAGTTTTCTGCATACAGGTCTTTTGTCTCCTTAGGTAGGTTTATTCCTAGATATTTTATTCTTTTTGTTGCAATGGTAAATGGGAGTGTTTCCTTAACTTCTCCTTCAGATTTTTCATCATTAGTGTATAGGAATGCAAGAAATTTCTGTGCATTAATTTTGTATCCTGCTACTTTACCAAATTCATTGATTAGCTCTAGTAGTTTTCTGGTAGCATCTTTAGGATTCTCTATGTATAGTATCATGGCATCTGCAAACAGTGACTGCTTTATTTCTTCTTTTCCAATTTGGATTCCTTCTATTTCTTTTTCTTCTCTGATTGCTGTGGCTAAAACTTCCAAAACTATGTTGAATAATAGTGGTGAGAGTGGGCAAGCTTGTCTTGTTCCTGATCTTAGTGGAAATGGTTTCAGTTTTTCACCATCGAGGACAATGTTGGCTGTGGGTTTGTCATATATGGCCTTTATTATGTTGAGGAAAGTTCCCTCTATGCCTACTTTCTGCAGGGTTTCTATCATAAATTGGTGTTGAATTTAGTCAAAAGCTTTCTCTGCATCTATTGAGATGATCGTGTGGTTTTTCTCTTTCAATTGGTTAATATGGTGTAGCACATTGATTGATTTGCATATATTGAAGAATCTTTGCATTCCTGGGATAAACCCCACTGGATCATGGGGTATGATCCTTTGAATGTGCTGTTGGATTCTGTTTGATAGTATTTTGTTGAGGATTTTTGCATCTATGTTCATCAGTGATATTGGCCTGTAGTTTTCTTTCTTTGTGACATCTTTGTCTGGTTTTGGTACCAGGGTGATGGTGGCCTCGTAGAATGAGTTTGGGAGTGTTCCTCCCTGTGCTATATTTTGGAAGAGTTTGAGAAGGATGGGTGTTAGCTCTTCTGTAAATGTTTGATAGAATTCACCTGTGAAGCCATCTGGTCCTCGGCTTTTGTTTGCTGGAAGATTTTTAATCACAGTTTCAATTTCAGTGCTTGTGATTGGTCTGTTCATACTATCTATTTCTTCCTGGTTCAGTCTCGAAAGGTTGTGCATTTCTAAGAATTTGTCCATTTCTTCCAGGTTGTCCATTTTATTGGCATAGAGTTTCTTCTAGTAATTTCTCATGATCCTTTGTATTTTTGCAGTGTCAGTTGTTACTTCTCCTTTTTCATTTCTAATTCTATTGATTTAGAGTCTTCTCCCTTGTTTTCTTGATGAGTCTGGCTAATGGTTTATCAATTTTGTTTATCTTCTCAAAGAACCAGCTTTTAGTTTTATTGATCTTTCCTATCGTTTCCTTCATTTCTTTTTCATTTATTTCTGATCTGATTTTTATGATTTCTTTCCTTCTGCTAACTTTGAGGTTTTTTTGTTCTTCTTTCTCTAATTGCTTTAGGTGTAATGTTGGCTTATATATTTGAGGTGTTTCTTGTTTCTTAAGGAAGGATTATATTGCTATAAACTTCCCTCTTAGAACTGCATTTGCTGCATCCCATAGGTTTTGGGTCATTGTGTTTTCATGGTCATTTGTCTCTAGTTATTTTTTTATTTCCTCTTTGATTTCTTCAGTGGTCTCTTGGTTATGAAGTAATGCATTATTTAGACTCCATATGTTTGTATTTTTTACAGATATTTTCCTGTAATTGATATCTAGTCTCATAGAGCTGTGGTCAGAAAAGATACTTGATACGATTTCAATTCTCTTAAATTTAGCAAGGCTTGTTGTGTGATGTGTGATGACCTATCCTGGAAAATGTTCCATGAGCACTTGAGAAGAATGTGTATTCTGTTGTTTCTGGATGGAATGTCCTATAAATATCAATTAAGTCCATCTTGTTTAATGTATCATTTATAGTTTGTGTTTCCTTATTTATTTTCATTTTGGATGATCTGTCCATTGGTGAAAGTGGGGTGTTAAAGTTCCCTACTATGATTGTGTTACTGTTGATTTCCCCTTTTATGGCTGTTAGTATTTACCTTATGTTTTGAGGTGCTCCTATGTTGGGTGCATAAATATTTACAGTTGTTATACCTTCTTCTTGGATTGATCCCTTTATCATTATGTAGTGTCCTTCTTTGTCTCTTGTAATAGTCTTTGTTTTAAAGTCTATTTTGTCTTATATGAGAATTGATACTCCAGCTTTCTTTTGATTTCCATTTGCGTGGAATATCTTTTTCCATCCCCTCACTTTCAGTCTGTATGTGTCCCTAGGTCTGAAGCGGGTTTCTTGTAGACAGCATATATACGGGTCTTGTTTTTGTATCCATTCAGCCAGTCTATGTCTTTTGGTTGGAGCATTTAATCCATTTACATTTTAGGTAATTATCGATATGTATGTTCCTATTCCCATTTTCTTAATTGTTTTGGGTTTGTTATTGTAGGTCTTTTACTTCTCTTGTATTTCCTGCCTAGAGAAGTTGATTTAGCCTTTGTTGTAAAGCTGGTTTGGTGGTGTTGAATTTTCTTAGCTTTTGCTTGTCTGTAAAGCTTTTGATTTCTCCATCAAATCTGAATGAGGTCCTTGCTGGGTAGAGTAATGTTGGTTGTAGGTTTTTCCCTTTTATCACTTTAAATATATCTTGCCTCTCCCTTCTGGCCTGCAAAGTTTTTGCTGAAAGATCAGCTGATAACCTTAGGGGGATTTCCTTGTATGTTATTTGTTGCTTTTCCCTTGCTGCTTTTAATATATTTTCTTTGTATTTAATTTTTGTTAGTTTGATTAATGTGTCTTGGATGCCTTGTTTCTTCTAAGGTTTATCCTGTATGGGAGTCTCTGCGTTTCCTGTGCCTGGGCAACTATTTCCTTTCCCATGATAGTGAAGTTTTTGACTATAATCTCTTCAAATATTTTCTCAGACCCTTTCTCTTTCTCCTCTTTTCTGGGACCCCAATATTTCAAATATTGGTGCATTTAATGTTGTCCCAGAGGGCTCTGAGACTGTCCTCAATTCTTTTCATTGTTTTTTCTTCATTCTGCTCTGCAGCAGTTGTTTCCACTATTTTATCTTCCAGGTCACTTATCCATTCTTCTACCTCAGTTATTCTGGTATTGATCTCTTCTAGAGAATTTTTAATTTCATTTATTGTTTTATTCATCACTGTTTGTTTGCTCTTTAGTTCTTCTAGGTCCTTGTTAAACATTTCTTGTATTTTCTCTATTCTATTTCCACAATTTTGGATCAACTTTACTGTCATTATTCTGAATTCTTTTTCAGGTAGACTGCCTATTTCCTCTTCATTTGTTAGGTCTGATGGGTTTTTGCCTTGTTCCTTCATCTGCTGTGTGTTTCTCTGTCTTCTCATTTTGCTTAAGTTACTGTGTTTGGGGTCTCCTTTTCGCAGGCTGCAGGTTCGTAGTTCCCATTGTTTTTGGTGTCTGTTCCCAGTGGCTAAGATTTGTTCAGTGGGTTATGTAGGTTTCCTGCTTGAGGGGACTAGTGCCTGTGTTCTGGTGGACGAGGCTGGAACTTGTCTTTCTGGTAGGCAGGTCCACATCTGGTGGTGTGTTTTGGGGTGTCTGTGGCTTTATTATGATTTTAGGCTGTCTCTCTGCTAATGGGTGGGGTTGTGTTCTTGTCTTGCTATTTGTTTGGCATAGGTTGTCCAGCACTGTAGCTTACTGTTCATTGAGTGGAGCTGGGTCTTGGCATTGAGATGGAGATATCTGGGAGATTTTTGCCATTTGATATTACGTGCAGCTGGGAGGTCTCTTGTGGACCAGTATACTGAGCTTGGCTCTCACACCTCAGAGGCACAGCCCTGATGCCTGGCTGGAGCACCAAGAACCTGTCATCCAAGTGGCTCAGAATAAAAAGAGAAAAGAAAGAAAGAAAGAGAGAAAGAAAGAAAGAAAGAAAGAAAGAAAGAAAGAAAGAAAGAAAGAAAGAAAGAAAGAAAGAAAGAAGAAAGAAAGAAGAAAGAAAGAAAGAAAGAAGAAAGAAAGAAAGAAGAAAGAAAGAAAGAAGAAAGAAAGAAAGAAAGAAGAAAGAAAGAAAGAGAAGATAAAATAAAATAAAGTTATTAAAATAAAAAATAAAAAATAATTATTAAAAAGAAGAAGGAGAGAGCAACCAAACCAAAAAACAAATCCACCAATGATAAATACTAAAAACAAAACAAACAAACAAAAAAAAACGGACAGACAGAACCCTAGGACAAATGTTAAAAAGCAAAACTATACAGACAAAATCACACACAGCATACACATACACACTCACAAAAAGAGAAAAAGGGAAAAAATATATATATAGTTGCTCCCAAAGTCCACCTCTTCAATTTGGGATGATTCATTGTCGATTCAGGTATTCCACAGATGCAGGGTACATCAAGTTGATTGCGGAGGTTTAATCCACTGCTCCTGAGGCTGCTGGGAGAAATTTCCCTTTCTCTTCTTTGTTCGCACAGCTCCCAGGGTTCAGCTTTCGATTTGGACCTGCCTCTGCATGTAGGTTGCCTGAGGGCGTCTGTTCTTCGCTCAGACAGGATGGGGTTCAAGGAGCAGCTGATTTGGGGGTTCTGGCTCACTCAGGCGGGGGGAGGGAGGGATACGGAGTGCAGGGCGAGCCTGCGGCGGCAGAGGCCATAGTGACGTTGCACCAGCCTGAGGAGCGCCATGTGTTCTCCCTGGGAAGTTGTCCCTGGAACACGGGACCCTGGCAGTGGCGGGCTGCACAGGCTCTGTGGAGGGGAGGTGTGGATAGTGACCTGTGCTTGCACACAGGCTTCTTGGTGGCTGCAGCAGCAGCGTTAGCATCTTATGCCCGTCTCTGGGGTCCGCGCTGATAGCCGTGGCTCGCGCCCGTCTCTGGAACTCCTTTAAGCAGCACTCTAAATCCCCTCTCCTTGCACACCAGTAAACAAAGAAACAAGAAAAAGTCTCTTGCCTCTTCGGCAGCTCCAGACTTTTTCCCGGACTACCTCCCGGCTAGCCATGGCTCACTAGCCCCCTTCAGGCTGTGTTTATGCAGCCAACCCCAGCCCTCTCCCTGGAATCCGACCAAAGCCAGAGCCTCAGCTCCCAGCCCCCGCCCGCCCCGGCGGGTGAGCAGACAAGCCTCTCGGGCTGGTGAGTGCTGGTCGGCACTGATCCTCTGTGCGGGAATCTCTCCTCTTTGCCCTCCACATCCCTGTTGCTGTGCTCTCCTCCCTGGCTCCGAAGCTCCCCCCTCCGCCACCCGCATTCTCTGCCTGCGATAGGGCTTCCTAGTGTGTAGAAACCTTTCCTCCTTCACAGCTCCCTCCCACTGGTGCAGGTCCCATCCCTATTCTTTTGTCTCTGTTTTTTTTTTTTCTTTTACCCTACCCAGGTACGTGGGGAGTTTCTTGCCTTTTGGGAGGTCTGAGGTCTTCTACCAGGGTTCAGTTAGTGCTCTGTAGCAGTAGTTCCACATGTAGATGTATTTCTGGTGTATTTGTGGGGAGGAAGGTGATCTCCACGTCTTACTCTTATGCCATCTTGAAGCTCAGATTCTCATCTTTGCCTCCATTTTAATTATTCCCTCAGACTTAATCCCCATAAACTATGTGGGATTCACAGATTGGATTCAACTTGGGCTAATGATGATGGGCTTGTTTAAACTGAGATTCCAGGATTCCCACCTATCCAGACCTTATAAGGTAAATCAAACCTGAAAAAAATTCCCTTCACCTTTCTAAAGAGCATTTTGTACTTTTACTTTTTTCTTACATCTGCATGTAAAATCTTTCGAGCCCATTTTAGGAACATCTGTTCTAAAGAATAGATTTTATAGTTATTGGTTCATAAGCTTCTTAGACCATTTTCAATTTGAAATCTCAAGAGAGAAAGCACAGGACTGGTCCTTGTTAGTAAAGGCAGAGGATCCTGAGGCTTTTTTATATTATAATACAACTAGTGAAATTTGAGTCCAAAGGGACCATGTGTGGGTTGTACAATGTTTGTACTAGATCTCAGGGAAAGAGATGGACCAATGTCCATGGCCAATGATTATTTGAGTGTCCTCTTAATGGTACCACCTTAGATAACCCTGTAGGCTTGCCTAGGACTTTTCAGGCTTCTCAACTCAAATGTCTATAAGTGTATAAGTCTCCAGCTTTAATGGCCAATATAGAAGAGCTACACTCTAGATATTTGTGAAGGAGTATAATTGCAAACTCATTCATCTTTCAAAAGCTTACCTCAGAGGCAGAATATGTATGAAGGATTGACTGAGGGATAAGTATTCTGTCAATTCCTCAAACCACCAAAACGTCTCTATATTAACTATATCTGAAATGCTTCATAGCATTTGGAAGAATTTTTCCATAGCCTGTGGAAGAATTTTTTTCTTCTAATTGTTTACTACAGCCCATCCATCTCTATTGTGGATTTAACCAATGTTGTGTTTAACCAAACAACCTCTGGCAACTCATTCCTATACTTACTGAAAGGAGATTAAGTGATATATTTTTACATTACGCAACTGTCTCTCTAAATGTAGACCCATTGAAGAAAATTCTTCCTAATATTTGTATCAGAAATACTTGTGTTTCTAGGCAGATTATTTAGTTTTCTTTACAGACACTGACACTGAAAATCAGCCTCTATATACCGGCACCAAATTGAATCTCGGAGACAGAGTTTGGGTGAAGTAGAAAAGAATAGCTTTATTGCTTTGCCAGGCAAAGGGGACCACAGCGGGCTAATGCCCTCATAGCTGTATGTGCCAACCTGGGGGGGGGGGGGGTTGTGAGAAGTCTTATAGTCAAAGGGTGGTGTTGCTGATAAGGATCAGGGTACCTGCAGGGCATGAATTCCTTCAATCCAGAGATCCTCTGGCATCAGATGGTCTCGTGATTCTCAAGGTTATCGAGCTGTGACCTTCTCTCTGGAATGAAGAATACTTCATCACATAGTTAACATCTTCCATTTGGTGGGGGTTTTAGTTCTGCAGAAGAGCTCAAAGATATTGTTAGGTATATCCCTTGAGGAGGAACCAGGACCCTGCCCTAAGGTTGCACTATTGTTTCTTTTTTTATTATTATTTTTTACTGAACTGTAGTTGAATTGCAATGTTGTGTTAATTACTGCTGTACAGCAAAGTGACTCAGTTATACATATATATACATACTTTTTCATATTATTTTCCATTATGGTTTATCACAGGATATTGAATATAGTTCCCTGTGCTATAAGGTAGGACCTTGTTGTTCATCCATTCTCTATATGCCAGTTTGTATCTGCTAATCCCAAACTCCCACTACTACCCTCTCCCACTCCCTCCCCTTTGGCAACCACCAGTCTATACTCTATGTCCCTGATTTTGTTTCTGTTTCATAAATATGTTCATTTGTCTCATATTTTAGATTCCACATATAAGTGATATCATGGTATTTGTCTTTCTCTTTCTGGCTTATTTAGTATGATAATCTTTAGCTGCATCTATGTTGCTGCAAATGTGGTATTATTTCATTCTTTTTTATGGCTGAGTAGTATTCCATTGTATATATGTACCACATCTTTAACCATTCATCTGTTGATGGACATTTAGGTTGCTTCCACGTCTTGGCTATTGTGAATATGAATAGTGCTGCTATGAACATAGGGGTGCATTTATCTTTTTGAATTATAGTTTTGTCTGGATATATGCCCAGGGGTGGGATTGCTGGATCATATGGTAACTCTATTTTTAGTTTTCTGAGGAACCTCTACAGTGTTTTCCACAGTGACCACACCAACTTACATTCCCACCCACAGTGTAGGAGTGTTCCCTTTTCTTCACACCGCCTCCAGCATTTGTTATTTGTAGACTTGTTAATCATGGCCATTCTGACTGGCATAAGGTGGTACCTCATTGTAATTTTGATTTGCATTTCTCTAATGATAAGTGATGTTGAGCATTTTTTCCATGTGCCTATTGGCCATCTGTATTTCTTCTTTGGAGAAATGTCTCTTTGGGTCTTCTTGCACTATTGTTTCTTGACTGCTCCTCCCTTGTCTCTGCATCCCCTCCCTTTCCTGATTAGCAACTGTTTAAACCTGCCTTTTGGAACTCAGGGAAGGTCATGGGGGCTAAATGAAGCCTATTTCTTACAAACAAGAACCAGAAGACTGAGAAAGACTTTTGTGCCCAGGAGTCCCACAGGGTCCTGCTTGGTTTCAGTACTTAAGTTTTGTAAGATCATGCTTCCCTTTTCATGTAGGCTGCTAGAAAACTTAAAGCTGAATTAGTGGTTTGTCACTAACTTGTAAAATGGCTTATGGCATGCATATCTTGCTATATAGCTTTTATTATTCCTAGGCTTATAAGTTATTTTTAATGAGGTAGGTTCCAAACAATCCTTATTTTTATCAATGAGCCATATTCTAAAAGCAATCAAGGGGGCCCTTTTATGATGTATTAAGTTGGCCAAAAAGTTCGTTCGGATTTTTCCATAACATTTTATGGAAAAACCTGAACGAACTTTTTGGCCAACCCAATACCTTGTATAAGGTAAAAGGAGGTAGAAGAATACCCACAGGAATATCTCTGCAGTACACTAAGGTACAGGGGTGGACTAGAAAGTTAAAAAAGAAAACCAAGACAGTTTATAGCTAAGATTTTCAAGCTATACTGTGAAAAAGAATAACTCTGGGATTTCTTGTATAAATTCATATTCCTAGACATCACCCATGGGGATTCTAATGCTTAGGTTGAGGAACAGAAATCGACATTTCAATACTGAAAAAATGAAAGATAATGATAATCTTGCATCTGTGTCATTTAATGACTCAATAAATATGTACTAAGCAACTACTGTGTGGAAGACACTACTCTAAACACTTTAAAGGTATGTAGATAAATTGGCCATTAATTATGCCATCAATAGCTTCATAGTCTAATAGGAAAGAGAAGAGAGTTACACAAAATATAGTAACAGGCAATAATCAACAACACTTAATTAAGCATTTTATTGTTTGCAGGTACTATTCTTTAATTACATATAATAGTGTGTGTTTGTGTATTCTTTAATTGTCCAAATTAAGATATACAAATTTGAAAGATATGCATTGTTAAGATCCATTTTAAAGGAAAAGTGAGGATCAGAGAAAGTGAATCTGAACCCTGTGGTCCTTTTATAATAAAAATATGCCCCAAATGAATTATATATATATATATGTTATATATTAGGTTATATATTAGGTTGAGGTGCAGAAAATATTAATTTTGATATTGCCTGAAAATAGAAAAGTTAGAAAAATTTTATGGTGAAAAAATGCTTTAGGGTAACAGTCTGGAATGTTTCATGATGTCTTCATTCAAGAGCTCTGAATGGGCAAGTGGCACGGACTTATGAAAAAATCAAAAGGTCAGCAAATTGGTGAAATTGTTAAGTAAAAGCCTTCAGTTCTGCTATTTCACACCCCAAGGAGATTCTCAGCAGATTATTTTCTCTTACATAGAAAGGAGGAAGACCTGGTAATATTTTTTTTATCAATAAAACCAACTTCCTCAGTAGTAAACAAATGTCTGTAGATAAAATGTTTTATGTTATTATTTGTAATAACCTCCAAGACCACTCTAATACAAATTTATGTTTGTTCTCAGGTACGTTTGCCATTTGAATTTGGAACCATGGCCATGTCTTTGTTCTTGGTTTTGACACCCATTATCAAGTCTCCTAAGATGCACCATTTCTATGTTCTTCTTTTTATCCTCAGCGGACTTTTGTTTTATTTGCCTTTTGTTCACTTTAATTTGGGTTCTACATGTTTCAACAAGATAACTTGCTTTTTACAGTTGCTATTAAAAGTCTCACCTGCTGATGATGTTGATGAATATATTTCAACAGAAGGAAATTTACAGAAAAATCCACCTACAACTGCAACCAAAAAAGAATAAATTATGCATATTTGACAAATGATTGATTTATTAAAAGCATCTTTCTCTTTCTTCTTTTTATGTATCAATTTCTTTTTTTTTTTAATTTTATATATTTATTTATTTATGGCTGTGTTGGGTCTTCGTTTCTGTGCGAGGGTTTTCTCCAGTTGCGGCAAGTGGGGGCCACTCTTCATTGTGGTGTGCGGGCCTCTCACTATCGCGGCCTCTCTTGTTGCGGAGCACAGGCTCCAGACGCGCAGGCTCAGTAGTTGTGGCTCACGGGCCCAGTTGCTACGCGGCATGTGGGATCCTCCCAGACCAGGGCTCGAACCCATGTACCCTGCATTGGCAGGCAGACTCTCAACCACTGTGCCACCAGGGAAGCCCTTTATGTATCAATTTCATACAATTTTTTTTTTTTGGCCTTTACACAAAATCATTTAATTATGTGTTATCATCAAGATTTTGATTAAAATTGTGTTCTATGACAGTCATGATCTAAACGATTACAAAGATAAAGTAAAATTATATTTGATCATACAAAATGAAATCGATGTCAAAAATGGGAAAATTTGCTTCCCAACAAATCTTTCCCTAAAGTGGACCTCTAGAGTGACAGTGCCTATGGACCGTGAACATCATGACATACACAGGCTGGATACTGTACTGTTGCCTTTCCACCCAGGCTGTCTGAGGCCCTCCAGAACCCAGTGATGTGGGCTGGAGACTTCCCTACTTTGTTTACGTCAGCTGGCTTTGAAGTGTTTCTCACCAGCCCAAGAAACACAGGAAATCAGTTTGGCAGAGGGAAATAAACAGATGGACAGAGTTATTTATTTTGAGGGGAACTCTGTGCTCTTTGAATTAAAGTAATGAGCACTTTATGATGCAGTGAAGCTCTTTTTGCATTTCATTTGAATAATTCAAGATGTAAACAGAGCCCCATGGCAGATGAGCAGTACCAAACTTCCTCAGCTTCTGGATATTCTAATAAAGGATTGGGGAAGGGAACATCCTCCCTCTTACAGAAGTTAATAATAATAATAGTAATAATGATGGTGATGCTGTCAATAATAGCATCTTCTTATCAAGCATTATTATGTACAGGCCCCATGTAAGACACTTCTGTATACGGTATCTTTAATCCTCATCATACCTCTGCATGTTCCTACTTAAAGCTGACAAAACTGAGTCCCAGAAACTGGGAAATTTGTTATGGTTTCAGAGCTGGTAAGCGGTGGAGCTGGGATCTGAACCCATTTCCCTGTTATTCTAAAACTCTTAACTCTTTCTGCTGCACCATAGACTGAGGAGGTTCTTCTGTCACCCATTCCTCCACTTTAGCATGTTTGCTTTGCTTTTATTTGAACTTAATTGGAAAGCATCTTTCTCTTTCAACCAGAATAATACTCCTTATGTATATGTATGTACATGGTACATATGTAAAACACAACCAGCACAAGATACCTAATGCCCAGAACTTTCACACTTTAACTCTCCTTATCTGTAACTAAAACCTTACTTCCCCAGTAATGCATGCTGATCTCAGTCTCCCAAGACTGAAGTAGATGTCCCTCTTTTTGCACTGATGTTTCTGAGCTTATGATATCATAGTCCACACTCTCTTTTAATTGTCTACCTACTTTTTTCCCTAAAGACAGTGAGCTCCTCTAAGGGAGGGATTGTTCCTTAGTCATTTTTTTTTATTTCATTCATTTTTTTAAATTTGGATACTCACCCCTTCAGACAGCATGTGGATAAGAATAGACATCTTATAAAATAAATGTCTGAATTCACAGACAAATGAGTGAATAAGTGAATGGACTGTAGGTGTACATCCCTATAGGGAGCGTCTCCCCTGATATTCTGCTTCAGCTTAGGTTCTTGGCAACACCTCAGAAGTATTCCATTATTGATTTTAGCTCTACTTTTTTGGGTGACTGAGGCTGGAATGCCATATAGAGATAGTACCAAAGAAGAGTCTACACTAGTTCTTACCAAATATTTATTTTCTTTCACCCCTTGACTGACTTCTCTGAAACTGCTTTTGTCAATATGACCCTACCAGTGTCAACATAAATGTTCCCATTTGTATTTATCATGATGCTCACTGGTGACCTGACACCACTATTCTAAATGTAATTGCAAACCACTTTTAGTGATAGCATTGAAATGATTAATACAAAATGAAAATTAAATCCTAGAGAAGGCAAACAGGTATCAGAGAACCTAGGTTGAGAAAAAAAAAAAAATGGGCAATTAAGGATGAAATTGGATCTAGCATATATACTTGGACTAGCTTACTACAGGAATAATACATGGAGAGTCTTATGATGACCTAGTGAATGATTAATAAATCAGAGCCCAACTCTTCTTTTCAAATTTTGTCTCAGTGAGGTTTTCTATAAAATGTGTCTGGCAAAGAAATTCACAAATAACAGGTGTCTGAAGAGCATGTAGTCTATATTCTGTTTGAAAGTTGGTTCAAATACTCTAGAATACAGGTCTCTGAGTTAAAAAGTTGATGTTTTATAATGATAACTAAGGAATCTGGTCTTTAGAACACAATTCAAAGGAAAACACCACATATGACACTTTTTGCACACTCTAAATAGTTTACAGGCACAAGGCTGGTAGACGACAGGTGGTCTTGCAGATTCTGGACAGCCCAGGAAGGTATGTTTGGCTATGCAGAGGACAAGTGGGCTGGTGCACCAAGGGTGCCACTCTAGGAGAGATACCTGATGACCTGCCACCTCACATTTCTACAGAGAGGTTGGAAAAGGGTAGAGATCATTCAACTGTGTAGAAAGACTCTGAGCTTGGCAATTAAGGTGTCAATCCAGCAGACATGAACAAATACAAATTAGTCCCAGGACTTCCCTGGTGGTGCAGTGGTTAAGAATCCACCTGCCAAGGCAGGTGACACGGGTCCGAGCCCTGGTCTGGGAAGATTCCACATGCCATGGATCAACTAAGCCCGTGCACCACAACTACTGAGCCTGTGCTCTGGAGCCCACGAGTCACAACTACTGAGCCCACGCGCCTGGAGCCCGTGCTCTGCAACAAGAGAAGCCACCACAACAAGAAGCCCGCATACCACAGCGAAGAGCAGCCCCCACTCACCGCAACTAGAGAAAGCCTGCGTTCAGCAACAAAGACCCAATGCAGCCAAAAATAAAATATAAATAAATACATAAATTTATTTTTTTTTAATTTTTTTTTAATGCTATTCTTCTCTGCTTACATTCTTTTTATGTATGTATGTATGTATGTATGGCTTTGTTGGGTCTTCGTTTCTGTGCGAGGGCTTTCTCTAGTTGTGGCAAGCGGGGGCCACTCTTCATCGCCGTGCGGGGGCCACTCTTCATCTCGGTGCGCGGGCCTCTCACTATCGCGGCCTCTCGTTGCCGAGCACAGGCTCCAGACGCGCAGGCTCAGTAATTGTGGCTCACGGGCCGAGTTGTTCCGCGGCATGTGGGATCTTCCCAGACCAGGGCTCGAACCCGTGTCCCCTGCATTGGCAGGCAGATTCTCAACAACTGCGCCACCAGGGAAGCCCAATAAATTTATTTTTTTAAAAAATTAGTCCCAAATACAGCTAGCTCATTGCTCGTCACCCCCAGATCTCATTGCTTGTTAAAAAGAAAAAGATGTTTAGGGTTGATATGGAATTAAATGTTCAAAAAAAGGATTTTTCCTTTAAGTTTTCCTTTAAACTGCCTTTAAGGAGGCACTTCCCTGTTTTGTGAAATGTCCTTCTCTGATCAAAATCTTTCATCCCACCCACAAAGAACCAGCCCATCCATTCCATGGAGTAGTATCCACAGTCATCTTCAATCATGGCAAGTGAAAGCCCCCAGCCAAAGGGTAGGTATGAAAACAATGCCAAAACAGTAATCATGACCTGAATCTCCCATTCATAGGTAACATTTGTAGTCCCACAGCACAAAAGAGGAATTCACTTACTGCGGTCTTTCCAGAATTTCTGGATATCTATTTCTAGGGATAATAGTCACTAAGGATTCCATCCTCTATAACATTTGTTATTTCTTGTCTTTTTGATGATAGCCATTCTGATAGGTGTGAGGTGATACCTCATTGTGGTTTTGATTTTAAAACAAACCATTGTCGAGTGCAGGAGCCCAGCAGTAATGAACTGCTCTGGATGCTCCACATACTACAAGCAGCCTCATTAATTCCCAGGTTTCCCTTGCATGGAAGACTTGTTGTTCCAGAGCTTCAGTTCTAAAGTTCTAAAACCACCATGTAACTGGCCAACCCTACTTGTCAAGTGTCCAGTCCTTGACTCTAAGGGGAATGCTTCTCAAACCCTGTGTATCACAGTTGGCCATTTTACCAGGAAAATTGGTCCACATTTATGCACCTCAAGGTGCACAAGTCAAAGCTACTAATAACACAAGCTACAGTGCAGGGTCAAAGGAGTTTACAGATACAGTGCTGTGGGTACACAAGGGTCCCCAGACTCTTAACATCCTATGAATAGATGTCCTTATACCAGACATGGTGCCAGGATTCTACTCCAGAGAAGGGTCCTCAATACTCTGAATATGTATACATTTATAGAAGAAAAAGTGGGAGCAGGGACCAGATAAATAAGTCCAAAGCCTCTAAGGATTCTAGTATTCCCTTCACAATCATCCATTTGAAGCAAATGCAAAATATGTTCAGCAGAAATTTAAAGTCAGTCCCTTTATCTCTACCTCCAACCAACAATCAAGGCACAGACGAACAAAAGGAATGAGTACTACTGCCACTTTTAGCATTCAGTCACCTAAAATTATTATGCTATGTAACTATTATGCTAATTATTAACCAGAGACTCTCAAGGTGAAACCAGGCATCTAAAAAATCTATGTAAAACTTAGTAAGGGCATTATAAACATGAACACTTAGCAGGTTAATTTTTCTGAGGTACTAAATAAAGATTAAGAGAAAAAGTGTTCTATATACAGAAGAGATGATTCAAAAATTATCCATCTGGCTTTAGCTGAGATGTCTATGACCGTTTGACCCATATTTCTAACATGTAGGGAGAAAATAAAGTATCCTAATGGTTTGGACAGAACGGAAATCATTTTACAAAAATTCATTTGTACACAAATAATTTTAAAATATGAAAGAAAATCAGGTAAAATGATGTATATTAACTTTTCATCTTGCCACTTACAAGGAAAAGGTATTTAGCTACTATGGGAATGCAGTGTAGAGCAGTGGTTTAGAACATGAAATTTAGAATCAAAAGACCTAGGTTCAAATCTTGACTCTAACATGGCATGTGGATATTTGACAAGTTATTAAAGTTCTCTGAGCCTACTTACTCATCTCTAAAATGAGGATAGGGATCTCCCTGGAGGTCCAGTGGTTAGGACTCTGTGCTTCCGCTGCAGGGGACACAGGTTCAATCCCTGGTTGGGGAACTAAGGTTCCACAAGCCACAGGATGCGGCCAAAAAAAATAGATAAAATAAGGATAACCATAAATCATTTTGAGTACAGATTAAATGAAATAATTCCTGGAAACTTCTTAGCATAGAGAAGCATGAAATATTAATATATGCCTTAATTTATTTTTTGGAGAATCCACAGAATAAGGAAAAATGCATGGAGATTAGTACTATATTGATTCTGTAACTTCAAGTGGACACGAACACCAGAGTTGGACAAAACTAATTTACTTGGGCATAATACAGCATGGCCCATCATTTCCCTGGTCAGGTTCCAAGCCTAGTCAGCTTAAGTTAAAAGAGGCTTGACAGGGAGTCACTAACTGCTGAGAATGACAGCACTCTGCCCTGCCCAGTTCCTGAGGCATTAGAAATAAGAAGAGGAATGTATTCACTAGTATCTTCAATTCACCAGCTAGGAGGAACTAAACTAAATCCTCCTGTAGAGTCCAGAGGTACTTCCTGGACAACTATGGGACCTCTAATTTATGCCTCCCCTTACCCACTACTACATTGCACTCACCAGATCCCATCCCCTTTGCACTGGCGTTATTGAGGTTGCTAGCGTAGCAATGCTAGGTACAGTACTTATTTATTATTGTATAATAAACTACCTTCCAAATTTAGTGATTTAAAATTTAGTGATTAAAAGCAAACATTTATTATCTCATATTTTCTGTCAGCTAGAAATTTGAAAGAGCATTAGCTGGGTGAGTCTGAATCAGAGTATATCGTGATTTCAGTCAATATATGGGCCAGGAGGACTACAATCATCTGAAGCTTGACTGAGACTGAAAGATTCTCTTCCAAGATGGCTCCCTCTCATGCTTCTGATGAGAGGCTTCAATTCCTCACCAGGTGGGTCTCCCCATAAATTCCCCTCATGACATGGCCAATGGCCTTCCCCAGAGCAAGTAATCTGGGAGAGAGAGAGAGAAAGAAAGAGAGAGAAAAATAGAGGTTGAGAGAAGGAGAGGGAAGGGGGAACAGAATTTCACTGCCTTTTGTAACATAATCTTATAATTGACATACCATCTCTTCTGTATTCTATTGTCACACAGACCAACAGTAGTGGTAGCACAGTATGGGAGGGAAATACAGAAGAGTGTATGGATCATCTCAGAGGCTGGCTACCCCAAAGAGGACCTACCTGAGTTACAGTACAAATACAACACCCATTATTACACAACTTTGTAAGGTAAAAACTAAAAGACCCTCCTTGATCACTCTTCGGTCACCTGCCCCTTCACTCACTATACTCCAGACACAATACCTATCTTTCAGCTCCTGAGTACATCAAGTTGCTTTTCACCTACGAGGCTTTGCATGTCTCTTCCTTCTTCCTGAAATTCTCCTCCCTCCCAATCTCTGCATCTTAAGTTCTCAGTTTAAATACTGCTTCCCCTGAGAGGTCTTTCATGATCAAATTATGTCATCAGTGATGTTAATACTAACAATGATAATTGTTAATATTTACTGCATGTTTACTATATGCCAGGTACCATTCCAAGAACTTTTTATGTTCTAACACATTTAATTCCCACAATAACCCAATGAATTAGGTACTTTTATTATCCACATTTTACAAATGAGCAAACAGACACAAAGAAGCAACTTTCTTAAGGCAAGAAAACTAGGAACTGGTGAAGGATTTGAGGAATAGTGTGACTGACGTGTCCTGAACAAGAAGAGAGGGGAATGAGAGGAGATTGGAAAGAATAGTCAGGAAACTGATCTTGTAGAGCCTCAGAGACCATATTATGTTGATATTTTATTCTAAGGGCAATAGTAAACCATTGGAGAGTTGTAAGCAGTACATATAATCTGATAAAGTAATACTTAAACATTTTTTAAATATAAAGAATAATAAACACTCAACCTAAGAAACTAAACACTACAAATATTGTTGAAGAGCCCTATGCAACTCTCCTTTCCTCACTTACCCTTAGAAGTAGCCCCTTTCTTGGGACTTCCCTGGTGGTCCAGTGGTTAAGACTCCACAGTTCCACTGCAGGGGGCACAGGTTCGATCCCTGCTGGAGGAGCTAAGATCCCACATGCTGCGTGATGTGGCCAAAGAGAAAAAAAAAAGAAGTAGCCTCTATCTTGAATATCATTATATTTTTATCACGTATGTATGTATCATAAATAATAGATGACATTCTTTTTTAATATTAACACTATATAGCCACATACTATGTATATTATGTATATATACAGTGCAACTTGCTCTTTTGTTCAATTTTGTGCTTTTAAATATATATGCATTAACAGTATTATCTCTAGTTCATTCATACTGACAGCTTTGTGATATTGCATTGCGTAAATGTAATAAAATATATATTTTCATTCTGCTGTTTGACGGACATTTATATGGCTTTAAAATTTTTACAAAGAGAAACAATACTGCTGTGATCATTCTTGTATGTTTATCTCTCTAAAGTATGTCCTAGATATCAAAAGATTTTAAAACAATAGAAAGGAAAAGAAAAAGGAAAAAACACCAAAACTGTCATTATCTACAGACTAAATGATTATCAATATATTAGAATTAATAAGAAAATAATTATTAAGCAAGTAATCTGAGTCTAAGGTCAATTATGAATTACACACCAGCATCAAGTAGTATGAAAATGTTCAAAAGATAGAATTTACAAGTGAAAATAAACACAATGTACCTAATTCTAAATTTAATCAAAAAATGAAAGAACATTAAATTTACTTTTAGAGTAGTCTATCTTTTTCTGTGGAGAATGGGTTGGAAAAGACAGGAGCTAAAGCAGAAAGATGAGTTCAGAGTTTTTCACCATTACCTAAAAGAAAAATGATAGCGACTAAGATCAACTTATTTGTAGTAGAATCGGAGATACATGGTCAAATAAAGATATGATTTGGAAATAGAACCAAGAGGACTTGGTAATGGATTAGATGTGGGGGATGAAGGAAAGTATCAAAGAGATTTAAATATAGTTTTGATCAATTGAGTGGTAATGAAATCTACTGAGGCTTGAGACAAATTAGAATGGCAACAAGAGTTCCACCTTAACATATCAGTATTGAAGTTGCCTGTTATGTACAAGTAGATATAAGCAGAGGCTTCTCTTTCCAAGTGAGTGGACTAGCTTGTACCAAAACAACCCTCCCACTAAAAATAATTTAAAATGTATAAAATATTAAGATGTCTATTTGAAAAAATAAGAAATATAACAAAGCAGTAAGGGTTTAAGCAGTCAAAATCCTGAAGAAAAAAGAAAACTGGAGAAGTGAGCCTGACATTCAGCATCACTTCTCCCCTAGAAGCATTTGGCAATATGTAACTGGTGAATCAGAAGATACATCAAAATAAAATACCTAGACAGAAACATGGAGAAAGAAGTAAAAGATGGAAATACAGAAAGCAGAGTAAACATGTATAATATGGGCACAAGTCTAATATACTTCTGGGATATAATTTCACATCCATCAGATCAGCAAAAACGTTAAGTCTGACAATACTAAATGTTGACAAAGCTGTGAAATTTGGAATCATCTAATAAAACAGCAGAACCCTGTGAACTAGCAATTCCTTTCCTATGAATATCCTAAACTCAAATATGGATTAAAGAAGAAATTGTAAAAAATGTTCATGCAGCATTGAATTTAATAGTGAAAAAAGGTCATCAAAAGGCAGATAGATACATTCATAAATAGAAACTGTAAAGGCACCTTCATTCTTCCAGTTGCCAGGCCCACATACCTTGGTCAATCTTATTCCTTTCAATCTCTCATAACCCCACATCTAAATCATCAGCAAATTCTATAGGGTCTACTTTAAAAATATATCAAGAGTCCAATCACTTCAAACCTCCAATGCCAGCATTCTTGTCCCTAAGCTTAAATACTTGCTAGTTCTATGTACTTGGAGTGGTCCATCCCCAGCTCCTTTCCTTTTTTTTTTTTTTTTTTTCTTTTTTCTTTTTTCCCCAGCTCCTTTTCTTGTGTGCCGCTCTAATTCCAGAACTACAAGTAATACAATAAATAATCCAGACAGCCATCTACTGCATGCTTAGGAACATCCTTGGATCAGGAATCAGTAAACAGAAACCCCAGCAACCTAATTTATCTCCAACAGCAGTAAGTTCAATTCAGGGTAAAATTTTCCTCAAGAGTACCTGTGGTTGAGATGTAATTCACATACCATACGACTCCCCCATTTAGAAATGGTTTTTGTATATTACAACTTTTTAAAACTTGTGGCAAAATACATATAACACAAAATTTGTCACTTTGACCATTTTTAAGCGTACAATTCAGTGGCATTAGTCATATTCACAGTGTTGTGCAGCCATCACCGGGCATATTTGAATTTTTGAATAATTAACATGAAAAACATTTTAACTCTGGCCTTAAAAGAGTTCACAGAATCTTAGAACAATTCACAAGTTAATCATTTTCAAAACCAAGTTAACGGCAGTAATAAAATGCTTATGTAAGGACAATGGTTAAATCAAGAAAGCACGTTGCAGAAGAATCATGGGGGGAATGTATAAGAGTTAGCAATCCACATGAAATTTTAAAATTATTTTTCAGGATTAAAAAAAAAAAACAGGAAAAAGGCAAAAGCATGCAACTCCTGAGGGCAATAGGATTCTTCCGTGGAAATATTTTAATATTTAGTGCCACAATAGGGGCAGGAATCTTTGTGTCTCCTAAAGGGGTATTAAAATATTCCTCACTGAATGTAGCTGTCTCCCTGAGTATTTGGGCTGCTTGTGCTGTGCTGACTTTGATCTCCGCTCTCAGTCACGCAGAGCTGGGGACAACATTCCCTAGAAGTGGAGCACAGTATTATTTCCTCAAAAGATCTCTTGGATCCTCTGTTGCTTTCCTCAGTCTTTGGATCAAACTTTTTACTCATCCCTTAAGACTAGCTACTGAAACCTTGTTATTATCTACCTATACAATTCAGCCTTTCTATGCCGGGTGCCCAGCTCCAGAGCTACCAAAGAAGTGTCTAGCTTTGGCTATTCTGTGGTCTTTGGGACTTCTAAATACTCGAGGGGTGCAAACAGTGGCTTGGCTTCAAACTATCAGTACTGTGGCAAAGATGACTGTCCTCTGCTTCATTTCCCTCACTGGGATTGTACTGTTAGGGATTGGGAAAAAAGAGAACGTGGCCAGGTTTGAGAACGCTTTCGACGCTGAACTTCCTAAAGTCTCACAGATTGCAGAAGCCTTCCTACAAGGATTGTTTGCATATTCTGGCACGTCAATCCTGAACAGCATAGCAGGTAAATCTTTTTCTGAAATATTTTTGTCGCAGGCATAAAGTTTTGTCTACAAGTCTGTGGAGAAAGATATATCTGATTTGTTTATTTGCAAGGAATTGAATTAAATCTGTTCTGCATGCTCTACATGTATGTAGTTTAATCATCATTAAGACTTGGTAGATACTTATCTATATAATATACACAGAATTTAGTGTTTTACAGGTCATTCACCTATCACAAACTTGGGAATTTTATAAAGTTTTCAAGAGAAAATTAAGACCACTCTCAGATTTTACTGTACTTTATTCTAACAATTTTTCAAGACATTTTGAGTTAAAAATCAATTATATAAGAAATATATTAACATAATCCATTTGCAAAAAAATAAAGCTATCACAGATTTTATATATCTCCTACCACATTGGTAAAATGTCACATCCTAATTTTGATTCCACAATATGTCTTAGAGAAATTTCCATATTAGTTCTTAGTCATCTGACACATTCTTTTAACTGCTGCATAATATTCCTTAGAATGGCTTTACTGCACTTTCACATTAGTGGTATTTAAAATGCTTCCCATTTTTTACAATTTCAAGGACTGGTATAATATCCATGCTTCCCTGCTTATATGTACTGTTGTTTCTGCAGGGTAATGCTGCCCCCTCTGATGTCATGGTACCAAATGAATTTGGTAATAGTTGCATAGCTCTCTAGAGTAAACAAAAGAAATAAATAGAAAACAATTCACTATATTTCTTTTTCATTTTAAAATTATAGGAATATTAAATTTTAAGGACTATATTAAATATTGAAGTTATATAAAACTTCCAAACAAAATCTTTGCAAAAATTTTAATAAGAACTGGAGTTTGTTCCTCTAAATATAATGTTGCTATAGATTTTATGTTTGAAATGTCCTTAATACTTTATCAAAACTTTTAATGATGATTTCTTCAAATTCTCAATTCTTGAATTATTGAATTTTTTTTTATGTTCCCTGGTCAATGAGACACTTTGCTCACTCATGTAGATTACTAAAAATTTAACAGTTGATATGATTTTTAAGTACTTTAGCAATTTCCTTTTTTAATTGACAAATGTAACATTGAAATTTCTTGCAATAAAATTAACAGATTTTTAAATATCAAGGCTTTTCAAATAAGACTTTAATTTACCTAGCACAAATTAATTATGCCAGCAGTCACCTTGCTGCTAGTTTGGCCATTAAAAGGCACATGAGTCATAAGTGAAAATATTGGATATATATGGAGGCAGAGTTTCACAGGTCACTGCTTTTGGAACTGCATCCTCCAGGGGTCACCTAGTCACTGGGCAGTGGTGGGTTCTGCAAAAATAAATACCCAGATGTTGGTGCACCCCTTGGCTAAAGTAAAGCATCACACTAGAGCAAGCCCAGGTGTTCTTGATAGTGATCATTACCTAAAGAAACAGCGCAATGCAGCTTTAGACCCAATTCTGTTTGAAGCACTCATCTCATTCTCCTCCTACTCCTTGGTTTGATTTGTTATCAAACAAGTTAAACCTTGAAGTAAGGACAAGAATCCCATAGCTGGAACTGATAGAGAAGTGTAACTTCAGATCAATATGGTTGTGTTTGAAATGTCTACTGAAATTTTCTGGATCTGCAGACTATTAGAGCAGAAGGTCGAATGTGATGAGTACAGTAACGCGGCCAGAACTTGTGGCTAATTGAATGGGGCTGGCTATCAGAACCAGCACTTCATTAACTTACCAAATTTAGAGATCTGGCTTCTTCCATCTCAAAATAGGGTGATCCTGGCTAGAAAGAACTATCTCCCTCAAGTTTGGTTCTCCGAGTTCCTGAGCTGTCATATTCCTGACCAATTGTAAACAGAATAGATAGCTTGTGTCTAGATTCTTATGCCAGGGCCTCCCAAAGGGATAACACTGCATCCCAAGCACCACTATATATCCTTTATATTTACCTCTGAAATAGAGGAATTATATTAGGTCTCAAAGCCATCAGTGCATCCATCTCAGTAGCAGGTCTGACAATATTCAAAGGAGTCTCTAGTGACATAGAAAACTGTTGGGACTCGAGTTCTATCCACTCAATTACAAAAGGACAAAAGGCCACTGCTTCCATAACATGACTTGTGTGACTTTTGCAAGGAACAATCAGACAAGATACCATGGTATGCTGTTTAGAAAATCAGCATCACACGAAGCACGTTAATATTGTGAGCAGTTTAAAGAGAGCCTCAGATTTAATAATCTGCCTAGAATCCCCATTGTTAGTGAAGGGAATTTAGGAGGAGAAATAGAGATATACAGAATTGGCTGACCCTTAGAGGAAGTTGCATTAATAATGGCCCCACCCACTTAGATTTGCATCCACTCCTCTGCCAAAGCCCTGAAAGCAGACTTGAAAAGGGTAGTTCCCCAGCTCTATGCACAAGGTGGCCCAGAACAAGTGGTGACTTGTAGCCGGAGCAATACCCTGATTGGCTTCCTGTTAGAAGAACTTTTCAGAGACAGAATATACATGAATACTTGGAAACCCTCTTCCCGACACTTAGCATGTTGCAATATACAGTAGTCCCCCCTTATCCACAGGGGATATGTTCCAAGACGCCCAATGGATGCCTGAAACCATGGATAGGACTGAACCCTATATATATGACTTTTTTTCTTATATTAAGGGATCAAGACGGTAGCATATACAGCGTGGATCCTAGAAAAAGGGATGATTCTCGTCCTGGGCAGGACAAGCAGGATGGCATGAGATTTCATCACAATACTCAGAACAGCATGCAATTTAAACTTTATGAATTGTTTACTTCTGGAATGTTCTATTTAATATTTTCAGACCACAGTTAACCGCAGGTAAATGAAACCATGGAAAGTGAAACTACAGAGGTGTGTGGGGGGAGGGGTACTGTATCTCAGTTTCAGGGGGAAAAAAAGGACTTCTTGAGAACTGGTGAGCCTGAAGCACCCATTCTCTTAAGTTGCTGCAAGATGGAAATCTATGACAGACTTCATTCACCCTCAAGAAATCCAGCTTAGTCCTCCAGAAACTAAAGTTGTGCACATATGGGAGAGAAAAAAAGGCTCATTAGACAAAACTTTCCCCTGCCTGTATGGGAGACCAAGCAGGAGAGTCTAAGCAGACAGGGCCCCCACCATAAGCTGCTGCTCTCCTATGGTAGGAGATCAGAGGCCCTGGTCTTAGTTTACACTGAAGACAAGAATACCACAGGAAACACAAGCCACTGTTTTCCTAGACACACTTAAAATTTGGTAATACTCCCAGGTCCTAAGGATTTGACCAAAGTTGGGATCTGTTAGAGAGGATAAGGAATTTTCCACATTAAAAACAGCCAGGCTGAGCCAAGAGACAATATTCTCAAAGGACTCTTTATAAAGGATGTTGTTTTTTGAACAGTGGTGGGAAAAGAGTAGGATGAGGAAGAAAGCGTTAAGCTGGCACAGGTTAAATTTTTTTTATCTTTTACTCTTCGCTTCTTAAAGAAAAAAAAAATCCATGTTAGATGTTAATGTGAGTTTTATAACTTTCCAAAGTTGGAGTTAAAATTATTAGTCAATTTTTTATGTTATAAATTAAAAATCATAAGTTTTCATAAACCATTAATTTTAACTTATAAATAATGATATACATTTATAAAACTAAACATTTTACATAAAATTCACTTTTTCTTGTTTTTTAATAAGTGGTTGATTACTAAATTGAACATATTAAATGTCACTAAAGAATATAACCTCACTCACAATTTATAAACTGTTTTAATTGTATGTTAAAATGTATTTAATTTTTAAGCACTTTAAATGTCTGACTTGCAAAGCCTTTCTAATCACTTATGTCCTGTAACACTAAAATATTGTCTTAAATATGATGAATTTGAAGTTCTCTTGTACACTTAAATACTGTTCATAAACAATGTCTCCTATACTTGCAACTTAAAATCGCACATCTGAAAATTCATTTACATTTAAAATTTAAGTAGCAAGGCTGTTCTTTCAGGTTATCTAACATGCCAGATTCTCATAAAAATTAGACACTGGCACAAATTGTGTAATTTAGCAGAAAATAAATGGTATCAAAGGTTTTCATTTACCTGATCATTGCTGTATTTAAGTTGAAACAGTCCCATCTTATATTGGGTTTCCTAGAAGCAGAGCCTGAGGTGGGAATCCTTGTGCAAGCACTTTATTGGGGGCTTATTTCCAAGAGACAGCTGTGAGGAGTGAAGGAAACAGGACAGGGTGCGGGGGGGTGGAGCTGAACAAACATGTGGTTTCAGCTGAAGTCTAGCCTCGGCCAGATCCTACAGAGCCGCACTGTCCAAGCTGGTAACCACCAGCCACATGTGGCTAGTGAGCATCTAAAATGTAGTTAGTCAAAGTGAGGTGCTCCATAGGTGTAAAATACACACCAGAAATCAAAATCTTGAATGAGCAAAACAATGTCCAATAGCTCATTAATACTTTTTTATAAATGTTATATACTGCAATGATAACATTTTGGATATCTGGGGATAAATATATATTAATAATTCCATTTCACTGGTTTTTCTTTTATGTAGCTACTAGAAAATTTAGAATTACATAAATGTCTCACAGTATATTTTTATTAGACAGTACTGCTAGAATAGGAATAATATGAAATGTTCCCAACTAGAGGCATTAGGGATGGGCTTTTGTACCTTTTATCGGTTCGTCAATGACTGTGGGCTGCCTCTGAGGGGAGAATGTAAACTTCTAGATTTTTCTAAGCAAGGCAGCTTCCTCCCCTCCCTGCCAAATCACCCAAGGACTGAGGGCAATTCTCAGGAGAAGGGTTCAGCTACGGGGAACTAGCAGCCATTATTCACAGAAGCTGGAGGAGAGGAGAACCTGCCAGTCAAGTTGTAAAGTCATTTACCCACACAGGGGATCAGGCTCACTATCTCAGGTGATTGAAGCTGCTGGGTGGACCATCCCAGCTTACACAGTTACTTACACTTCCCAGATTCAAGATAAGACATGTGATCTGAGCACTTGATGCTTCAAGTCACATATGCACAGGCTGGTTCTGTCACACCGTTGCTATAGTAATAGGGGACCCGAAGACCTCACAATTCAGCTGACATTGATTTTATATCAATATCGCCTGATTTCTTTCCAATCAGAATTTGGATGGACAGACTGTCTCGCTTCTACACGGCTTACGACAAATTTCCTTCACTGCTTGAGTAGATTCAAACAATCTCTTGACTGCCTGGTGGACTCTAAATTGTTTTCCTCTTATGACTTTATTCATAACCCATAAGATCCTGAATTCCATTCACACCTTTCTTACTTATGATGACCCAGTAGTCATTTTAATACAGTAAATTTGCCTAGGTAGGAAAAGGTTGCTTGGGAGAGTAAGGATGAGAAAGGAACTTCCTCAGAGGTCAATTTGCTTGAGGGAAAGAGATGATGAGAGAACCGTTACTTCTGAAAAAAGGAAGAAATTACGTATCTCAGATGGGATGAAGAGACATGCTACATACCAAGCAGTCTTTTTTTTAAACGATTGTACATTTTTTATTTGTACAAATCTGTGGGCTGGCAATCTTTGTTGCCAACTGCAAAACCTGTTTCCCAAGGTCCAACAGCTAGTGAGGGTCACAGCCAGATTAGAACCCCAGACCATTTAGGTCCAGGCCTATGCTCTTAACCACTCCCCTGAACTTCCTTTTTAAGAAAAACAGTATGATGTTTAGGAATTTTGAGATAATATGTCAATTTTAGGAATTCACTGTTGATGCAATGTCTCCTCTCCTGAGGTAAGGTCCCTACAATTGACAGAAATTGACCGAAAGGCCCCTACAATTGACAGAAACTGACCCAAACATTGTTAGGTGCCTTGAGCTCATCCCTGCTTTTGGTTTAAAAACTTTATTATGTATTGGAGCTCAAAGATTTTCCCAACTGAGGACGTCTATCCAAGAGGGTGGGAGTAAGTGTCAAAAAGAACTCTGCACCTTCTGTCCAAGAAATCCATCACCTCGAGGCAGCTTCTGTCCAAGAAATCCATCACCTCAAGGTCAAAGAGATCTAGCTACATGAAGGCTGGAGGGTGCAGTGGTTACTGTCTGGTGTCAGACAAAACTTGGTTAAAATCCTGCCCTCACCACATATTTGCTGTGTGACCTTGGGCAAGTCTCTTAACCTCTCTGAGTCCCTGCAGTTTCCTCTGTATTTGAAATGTAGACAAAGCACAGTATGTCCTTGATGCTATCGTGGGTATTCAATACTACACTTTGGAAGCCTCTGTGACAGAGCAAGACATAGATGTGCTCACAAAAGGCTGACATGGCATGGGGGAGGGGGTGTCTGTTTTCCTTTTGCACCAACTGTTTCCTTTGCATAGAAGGCTACCCACTGAGATCTTCACTTAGTTCCCTCCCTCACTTCTTTTAGGTCTTCCCTCAAATGTCATTTCTCGGGTAACTTATTTAATGCAAACTTCCTCCCCCCACTCTGCTCTCATCCCTGTTTCATTTCTTTCTCTTTTTTTATTGAGATATAGTTGATTTACAACATTATATAAGTTTCAGGTGTACAACATAGTGATTCACAGGTTTTAAAGGTTATAGTCTATTTATAGTTATCATAAAATATTGGCTATGTACTATGCACTGTACAATATACCCTTGTAGCTTATCATTTTATACATAGTAGCTTGTATTAAATGCTCTTTTCCATCACTGTAAATCCATAATCATGAAATAGTTGGAATAATTAGATTTTTAGTATAAGATGGTGAGAAATCCAAGCTTTCAGGCAAAACTTGCAAAGGAGTAGAATCAGTCAAGCAGATGAGGAAACAACAGACACATGAATAATACTTTCTCATCCTTTTCATTACAAAGAAGTCTTCAAAAGTCTCATAATAATATGACCTTTTCTGATGAGTTTATTTGTGTTTTTTAGGAGAGATAAAAAATCCTGGTGAAAATATTCCCAAATCTCTGATTACTGTCCTTCCCATGGTGGCTGTGATTTACTTACTGGCTAATGTATCCTACCTGGCAGTTTTGACTCCCAGGGAAATCGTCTCTGCAGGTATGAATGTGTCTAGACAAAGAGTAAATAGTCACTACTACCTCCTCTGAATAAACAGGGACTCCTATATACTGCTATTTTTTCGATACACCCATAAGAGTGTAAATGTGATGTGGTCCTGCTTTGGTTTTCACAAGAAAGGAAAAATAATCATCTAAACAATCTATTAAAAAAATGAGCACATGCTAAAGACTAAGGTCGAAGGGTAGAAGAATGTGAAGAAGCAAGAACTGAAAAGAGAATGAGGAGGAAGAAGAGGTGGAGGAGAGACATGGAGGAGAAAGAGGAAAGAGATGAGGAGAAACAGGAGCAAGCAAGGCAAGAAGGCAAAGAAGAAACACTTTGTTAGAAGATGTTCCACCCTTAAAGGTGCACCCAGATACCTGCCCTCAAAATAGTTGTTTGGAACAAGCAGTACCATCTTCATTATCTTCATTTTTCAGATGAGGAAACTGTAGCAAGGGAAGTTAAATAATGAACAGCATTGATAAGATTCAAAGATAGGTCTCAGTCATGCTCTTCTAATGATAAAAGATTACTTCTTGTTCAGGTTATTGCTAGTAATGGATTGTAAATGTGGACAGCAGTTTGCGACCTTCAAAGGTCAGCAATCTTACCTTCAAAAATATATTCTTCCCAATTCCATCAAGCATGTTGCTCAAAGTTACACAGCTAGTAATTGAAAAAGACAGACTCAAATCCAGGTTGTTTGACTCCAAGACCTGTGTTCTCAACCACCATACTAAAATGCCTCAACACAAGCAAACCAAATCAAAGCATAACCACCACTAATAGGGCCTATTAGCAAAGCAAGCAATAGTATGAATATTTATTAATATATATCAGATGATGAATTTTATTAATACATATAATCATATAACATACACATGACTAAATGGAGATACAACAAAAAGTTAATAGTAAATGGCGCCATGTGAATGATAATCTTACAAGATATCTTTTATTTCCTTTTTTATACTGTTCATATTTTCCACAATTAGCATGTTGTACTTATGATCCAAAAAAAATCATTTTAATACCAAATAATTATATTTCCACAGAATCAAATGATGAATTTTTAGGACACCACTGCATCTTTTAAAAAAAATGTTAAATTATGTTCACTTTACTTTAAAAAGGAAGAGTAGTATTTGAAATATATTAGAAAAATTCTACAAAATTTTAATTTTTAAAAAATAGTTACTCCTGAAAGAAGAGAAGTTTGGTTATCTAGAAAATTCATTTATTGAGAACAACTAACTCTTCAAATATTCTGGATAGAGGTCAAATAATACATCAACAAAAACATAGACTCCAAAAATATTGTATATACAGATAGGCACAGGGGTCTATGAACACGTATCAGGTGTGTGGTTTTGGAGGCGCTGACTGTGTCACTCCAGTAACTAGAATTCCCCTGTAATGGATGTGTTTTCAAGGCCAGAGGTCACAAAGAGGATCAGTCTAGTGAACCGCATCACTGAACTGGAGTTCTGCTCTATCATCTGCATTCAAAGCCTTTACAAAAATAAGAAGCTTTGAAGGTCATTTTTTAAAAATCCTATATTTGGGCTTTCCTGGTGGCACAGTGGTTGAGAATCTACCTGCCAATGCAGGGGACACGGGTTCGAGCCCTGGTCTGGGAAGATCCCACATGCCGTGGAGCAACTAGGCCCGTGAGCCACAACTACTGAGCCAGCGCGTCTGGAGCTTGTGCTCCCAGCAAGAGAGGCCGCGATAGTGAGAGGCTTGCGTACCGCGATGAAGAGTGGCCCCCGCTTGCCGCAACTAGAGAAAGCCCTTGCACAGAAACGAAGACCCAACACAGCCAAAAATAAATAAATAAATAAATAGATAATAAAAATAAAGGAATTCCTTTTTTAAAAAAAAACCTATATTTTACATGGTTCCAAAAGTCAAAAGGTGTATTTATGCATCTTCTCTGAGACTAGTATAAAAATGTTATGTTGATTCTAAAAGAAAAAGAGAAATATCAGTTTCTAAAAGTAAAAAGAAACATGTTACTTCCCACAATTTGGTCTCACAGGAATACAGTAACACACTAAAGGAGATTTTTTTTTAATTATTAGCACCTTTAATTAATTAATTATTATTATTATTTATTTTTTTGGCTGTGTTGGGTCTTCGTTTCTGTGCGAGGGCTTCCTCTAGCTGCAGCAAGCGGGGGCCACTCTTCATCGTGGTGCACGGGCCTCTCACTATCACGGCCACTCTTGTTGCGGAGCATGGGCTCCAGACGCGCAGGCTCAGTAGTTGTGGCTCACGGGCCCAGTTGCTCCGTGGCATGTGGGATCTTCCCAGACCAGGGCTCGAACCCATGTCCCCTGCATTAGCAGGCAGATTCTCAACCACTGCGCCACCAGGGAAGCCCTAAAGGAGATTTTTTTAACTATTAAAATGAGGGGGAGAACTATAATTTTCCTTTCACCCTACTTCCAAACCAGGCAGCAAGTTCTGTAAAGACCCAACTCACTAACATCTCTCTCTTTGGGTGTTCCCTCCTCTTCTTTCCCCCACTCAGTGCCCAGGCCCTTATTTTTCTTACTTCATTTACAACAATAACCTCCTAATTTATACGCTCACCTCTAACTTCCTCCTTCCAATCCAGCCTCCACTCAGTCTCTAGAGATGACTCTATAAAATGCAAATCTAATCCTGTCATCTCCCTGCTTAAATATTCCACCATCTTGTTTTCTTGCATCTCCTCCCAATCTCACTCTCACAGCTGCTGCAACCACCACCCCATCAACCCATCACCACCTCCTTCAGACCAACTATCAACTCCTAACCTGACCATGACAGGTTCTCCAAGATCTGATTCAAGCCTAACTTTCTATCCTCATCTCCTGCCTTCTCTTGCACAGACACACACCCTCACCACACGTCAGCTTTTCTAAACAACTTATCACTTACAGAATAGATATTATTCTCTCTACCTCCCCAGCAATGCCATCTCACCAGCCCCAGCCTGACTGCCTATCTCATACTTGATGTCATACTGGTAAGATTGATTCCAGATATATTGCCCATTTTGCACCCATGAATACATCATAGATATCATGTAAAGCAAGTCCAAGGCAGATTGAAATGCAGTGGCAAATCACCCCTTCCAATGCATTCTCTGGCCAAAACAGACCACAAGGCCAGACCGTATTCAAGAATAAGTAAAGAGACTCCCTTTCTTGGAAGGAGCTGCAAAATCATATTACAAAGGGTATGGTTGAGGAGAAAGTGAAGAATTATTGCCATAGTTTCAATCAAGCAAAGGGACTGACGTTTTTGAAATTTTTCTAAAATTTTCATAGATGCTGTTGCTGTCACCTGGATGGACAAAATAATCCCTTCCATGCAATGGATCATTTCTTTTGGAATTTCAACTTCAATATTTAGCAGCATGTGTTGTACAGTGCTTTCGGCATCAAGGATGATCTACACAGCAAGCCAAGAAGGACAACTGCCTTTGATCTTCTCGATGCTCAATAACCACTCGTGTCCAACCATGGCTGTCAGCCAGATAATCATCTTAACTTCAGTTGTTATTATAACCTCAGATTTGATCAATTTAATAAAATATTCAGGATTAGCAATATGGTTTTTAAGAGGGTTACATATGATAGGTTTACTTAAACTAAGGTACCAGGAGCCCAATCTACCTAGACCTTACAAGGTAAATCAAAATTAAATGATAATAATGAAATGAATGATGATAATGAAAATTATGATGATAATGAAAATTATGATGATAATGAAATTTAAAATGATAATATTAAACTTCTATTCTCTTTCTAGGAATATAATCTCTTATTCTATATGAGATGCTTCTAACCAGTCATGAGTCAAATTTATGAAACATCTGAACCAGACCTCCATTTCCCAGCTTACTGATGTGTAATTGACTGTATGGGCTGCATTTGGTCTGATTTTTCTAGAGTAAAACGTCAAAACTGATTCTCCTCAAGGAAGACAGATGTTATCCTTTTTGTCATCTTTCAGGAGCTAGGCAGTAACACTTCTGAGGGGAGGGCTTTTTGCCCAGCTCAAAAGCATCTCCTCAGTCCATGAACAAATGAGGGTGATGTGGCATACTCTTCTTATGTATGGCCTTGACAGGGTCTTTATTTTATACAGTAAGATGTTAATCTAAGCCTCAGTTTAGGTGATTACAAAAATTTTGAACCTGAACTTAACTAGCAAGATAGAATCACTATCCTCTAGGTAATGTCAGCAGGGCTACTGTAGGTTCCTAGAATGTCTTCGTGCAAAATATAATAAAGCACCCCTCCCTCTAGGCAGCCCCAGCCCCGTGCCCAGGCACAGAGCCTGGTGAGCTAGATATCAGCCCCCTTTTGCCCCCTCAGATGGGTATGCTTGTATGAGTGTGAACTGCCTAAGCAACCATATGCAAAAGAAATAAAATCAGACTCTCATTTGAAAAGACCATTCTGACAATAGCGTAGAAAGTGAATTAGAAGGAGGGGTGAGCAGATTCAGGTCAAACAGCTGGCATAGATTTTCTTAGCTTTACCCCCATTTAACTCAGGAGAATCCTAGAGCTCAGAGATTAAGTAAATTACCCTAGATAAAAGGATCAGGGCTGGGATTTAAACCACACATTCTGATTTCAGAGACGAAATTTTTGTTATATTTACTGAAAAGATAGTGATGAAATTTTTTATTCTATAAAGGATCCACTGAGGAAATTTTCTCTGATCTTAGCATCAGGAATACTTGGGCCTCTTCTAAACAACTGATTTGCTTATGTCTTTTGGTGGCCTGCTTTCAGAATCTATATGGGGCATTGTGGCATGCATTTTGTGAGCCAAATTTATTGTTTATCCATGTTTCTTTATTTCCCTCATTTCTTTTTTTAATTTTCATTTATTTTGCCTTGGTATAAAATAAGCCATACCTTGCTATAATGTAAATCCTAAAAGTTTCCAAACAGTCTTTGTTTTATTCTTTAATCATGTTATAAATATAATCCAGTGGCCCATATAATTAAGATACTTCCTGGTTGTAGAGATTGTATGGAAAATAAAATTATAGTCCCATATTTCATGCCAGCGACCATAAAACCACTTGAGTGTGCTTGTTAAAAATCTGAATTCCCAGTCTCACCCCTGGAGGTTCTAATTTAGTAGGTCTTAGTTGGGCCTTAGGAATCTGTATATTTATCAATTATCTTGGAGATTCTTATGCAGAGAGGTCGATTGATCATATTTTAAGAAACACTAGCTTAGACAGTTTTGACTTTCTTCCCCCCCAAAAATTGGATCCCTCTTGGCCATGTCCCAAGTTGAAAAAAGTGAACAATAATATCTCGAATTTCAGTCATCCATTCATTCAACAAATATGCAGTGACTATCTGCTATATTTCAGGCACTCTGCTAGGCAGTTCAGAGAAATAAAGATGAATCTTTCCATCAAGAATCTTCTTAGCCTCATAGAAGAGTAAGAAATGTATACAAATCACTGTTATAAAGTTAATTAAGAAATGCCATTTGTTGAGCACATTTTACTGAAGTACACTGTATGCAATTCTGACAAAGATTTTAGGAGACCAGCATTAGATAAAAAACTCATTTTGCAAATGAGTCTAAGAGGACCCTTTTTTTTTTGACACTCAGACTTTATATTTAAACCGTAATAACACGCAACACACACATATTTCAGGAATATTTGATTAAAAACCTCTGAACATAATTATCCATTAGTACCCGCCGACCCACCGTGTCCTTCCTTCAGTTGTGGTAGGGGTGCGGGGCCCTGAGGGTCTCACTGTGCCGTGTTTGGGGTCCCTGTAGAACAGGCACTTGGGGAACCACCTTCTGGTTGTTCTCTGCAAATGGGTCTGAAGATCAGATTAATTAGGTAGACCAAAGTTATACTGCTAGTCAGTGTCACAAGCTCCCTGGAGAAGAAACTTTATCTGTCCTAAATACCTCTGTATCCTTAGCATGGCACATGCCAGTAAGCAATTCAGTGAATATTTCTTGAAAGAATGAGCAATTAAAATAACAGAGATTGCATTTCTAACCAGACTTTTCTGATTCCAGTATTTCTGCTGTTTCTATTACTTGATGGTGCTGCCCTAAGAAAGACTGGCACATGCTCCCTTAAAGAAGCATTATAAACAAATATTTCAGTTATGACATTACTGGATTTTCAAATTCCCAAAACTAAGAATGCTTCAATGATTAATACTAGAATGACATAGATAATTTTTGATTATGTTTAAATGTATTTTTTCTATGCCTGAAAACGAAGCACTAATTTTAGTAAATAAATGACAATATCTGATGAATTGAGTAGGCATTCATGAAAACTATAGAATGAATAAAATACAGTTCCACTTTTTTACAATCATTCAGTCTGCCATTGATTTACTTTCTGTAATGTAATACTGACCCTGTCCCTCTAAATATATTTGAACATATATTTGTACTTTTCTTCCTGATGTTTGGAAACATTTGTTCCATAAGAAAGAGAATGTTCTTATGTTGTTTATAGAATCCTGAGGACAACGGCATCACTAATCTTAATATTTTTTTTTTACTTTCAGGTGCCTTTGCCATTTACATTTGGATGCATAGCTATATCTTTGTTTCTGATTTTGACGCCATTGATTCAGGCTCCTAAAATAGAGCATGTCTATGGGCTTATCTTTATGTTCAGTGGACTCCTGTGTTACTGGATTCAAGTTCACCTTAATCAACATTCTGTCTGTTCTGTCAAAATCACTTGTTATTTACAATTACTGTTTAATGTTTCACCACCTGAAGACCATGATGAAGGTATTTCAACAGGAAAAAAAGACCTTAAAGAAATCTTTGTAAATAAGAAACTTTAAAATGTAAAATGTTTAATGAATGAATACATTCTTAAAGGTAACCTTTGCTTTAAAATATATACCCACAAACACAAAGCCTGTACCTCCTGCCCAACCCCCAGCTACACATATCAAACTCTTTACAATTCAAATTATTTTCCTTGTAATTGAAGCCTTAGTTCCATAGTGCCCAACATGTTTCTCACCACTTTCTTCTTGGTCGAAATTTTTAAATGCGCGCGCGCGCACACACACACACACAAAGCTTAAAAGGCATAATATGCCTTAGTCACTTAACTACTGCCTACTTCCATGTGTAAAAAATATTATAAAGTTGTAAACCAGAAAATAATATAATGTATGTCAATTATATATCAATAAAATAAATAAACAAACAAGTAAAAAAAAAAAAAAGTCATTGCCAGGAAGATAAATTCATAGGTGCCTAGTGTATAGCAGATACTTAATATTTGCTGAATGAATGAATATAGATGCAGCAGCAAAAATAAAGAAAATATTGTAAATCTGAATTTGATATTAATAAATACTATGCATTACTTTCTACTCACTGGTCTAAACTCTTCACAGTGATACCAATTAAAAGAACATATTTTACTTTCAGGTCTCTGTGTTTAGCCTTCATAAAGTGTAATATGCTAAATCATGACCCTCAAAAATACATCCAGGTCAATTAAGTTCATATCTAGTAAGAGAAGTTTATCAAAATGTTTCCCAAATTTTGTGGAACCCTAAAACCAATACATTAACTGGCATTTAAAAGGGAATAAAAGAACATAAAGACACTAAAGTTTCTAAAATCCAGTAATAATAATGATGACTTTATTTTGTTCCTGTAAAAATAAAAATAAACAAGGCATTATTTTAAAAAAAAAAAGAAGGGAGAGAATGTCATTAAAACTTGTTTAAATACTTTGAAATCGGGGTGGGGAACTTATTGGATGTCCTGTCTAGTGTACCTTTCTTAGTTACTTGCACTTTTTAATGTCTTTAAGCTATGTTACAACCTAAGTTGTAGAATATTCATAATAATGCAAATGATCTTTGACAATAGAAATATAAGTGAGTTTTGTCTAGTGGATGCAATGATTACCATGGATACTGACCACTTTTACTTCTACTTGTAAATTTATTTCGACATTCTTGATTGCCTAAGTGTGCACATTGTTTGAAATCTCTTTTAAACTGGTTATAACATCTCACTGGTTCCCTCATTAAATAGTGAGTTAAAAATTTTTTTAATATATATATATGTATAAGGTTATATATTTTTTTTAAATATTTAACTCATTTTATAGATATAGATATAGATGATAGATATAGATATAGATATTGATACTGATATAGATAGATATAGATCTCCAGGTCCTAATCCCTGGAACCTCTGAATCTTACTTTATATGGAAAAAGAGTTTTTACAGATGTGATTAAGGATCTTGAGATAAGGAGCATTTTACTGGATTATCTATGTAGGCCCTAAATGTAATCACAGATGTATTTATAAAAGAGAGATAGAGGGAGATTAGATACAGACAAAAGAGAAGGCAGGGGGAGACCTTCAAGATGGCGGGGGAGTGAGATGTGGAGATCACCTTCCTCCACACAAATACATCAAAAATACATCTACATGTGGAACAACTCCTACAGAACACCTACTGAACGCTGGCAGAAGACCTCAGACCTCCCAAAAGGCAAGAAACTCCCCATGTACCTGGGTAGGGCAAAAGAAAAAAGAAAAAACAGAGACAAAAGAATAGGGTCGGTACCTGCACCAGTGGGAGGGAGCTGTGAAGGAGGAAACGTTTCCACACACTAGGAAGCCCCTTCACTGGCGTAGACGGGGGTGGGAGGGGGTGGGCGGGGGAGGGAAGCTTTGGAGCCACGGAGCAGAGCACAGCAACAGGGGTGCAGAGGGCAAAGCGCAGAGATACACGCACAGAGGATCGGCGACGACCAGCACTCGCCAGCCCGAGAGGCTTGTCTGCTCACCCGCCGGGGCGGGCGGGGCTGGGAACTGAGGCTCGGCTTCGGTCGGATTGCAGGGAGAGGACTGGGGTTGGCTGCATGAACACAGCCTGAAGGGGCTACTGTGCCACGGCTAGCCGGGAGGGAGTCCGGGAAAAAGTCTGGAACTGCTGAAGAGGCAAGAGATCATTGTTCCGGGGTGTGCGAGGAGAGGGGATTCCTTCCCCATGTGCCCACAGAAGGCAGAGCGCCACCTAAACGAGCTCTAGAGATGGGCGTGAGCTGTGGCTATCACCTCGGAACCAGAGACGGGCATGAAACGTTAATGCTGCTGCTGTAGCCACCAAGAATCCTGTGTTCAAGCACAGGTCACTGTCCACACCACCCTGCCACCCACCCGGAGCCTGTGCAGCCCGCCACTGCCAGGGACCCATGATCCAGGGACAACTTCCCTGGGAGAACACACTGCACACCTCAGGCTGTTGCAACGTCATGTCGGCCTCTGCCACTGCAGGCTCCCCCCCACATTCCTGTTTTAACTATGTACCCCTCCCTCCCCCCAAACCTGAGTTAGCCAGAGCCCCTAATCAGCCGCTGCTTTAACCCCATCCTGTCTGGGTGGGGAACAGATGTCTGAGGGTGACCTACATGCAGAGGTGGGTCCAAAACCAAAGCTGAACCCCAAGAACTGTGCAAACAAAGAAGAGAAAGGGAAATTTCTCCATGCAGCCTCAGGAGTAGGGGACTACATCCCCACAATCAACTTGGTGTACCCTGCATCTGTGGAATACCTGAATAGACAATGAATCATCCCAAAATTGAGGCAGTGGACTTTGGGATCAACTGTAGACTTGGGGTTTGCTGTCCGCCAATGACTTGTTTCTGATTCTTATGTTTATCTTAGTATAGTTTTTAGCGCTTATTATCATTGGTGGATTTGTTTACTGGTTTTGTTGCTCTCTTCTTTTTTTAATTATTACTACTTTTTAATTTTTTATTTTAATAATTTATCTTTTTCTTTTAATAATTTTTTAAAATTTCTTTTTCCTTCTTTTTTTCTCTGTTTTCTTCTGAGCCGTGTGTCTGATGGGGTTTTGGTGCTCTGGCTGGGTGTCAGGCTTGAGCCTCTGAGGTGGGAGAGCCGAGATCAGAACATTGGACCACGAGGGACCTCCCAGCCCTATGTAATATCAATTGGCGAGAGCTCTCCCAGAGATCTCTGTCTCAACGCTAAGACCCAGCTCCACCCAACAGTCAGCAAGCTCCAGTGCGGGACGCCCCATGCTAAACAACTAGCAAGATAGGAACACAACACCACCCATTAGCAGAGGCTTCCTAAAATCATACTAAGTTCACAGACATCCCAAAACAGACCACCAGACGTGGTCCTGCCCACCAGAAAGACAAGATCCAGACCCACCCACCAGAACACAGGCACCAGTCATGTGTTCCAACAGCCACTGAACCAACCTTACCCATGGGGGGCAGACACAAAAAAAATAAGAACTACGAACCTGCAGCCTGTGAAAAGGAGACCCCAAACACGGTAGGTTAAACAAAATGAGAAGGCAGAGAAACACACAGCAGATGAAGGAGCAAGGTAAAAACCCACCAGACCAAACAAAGGAAGAGGAAATAGGCAGTCTACCTGCAAAACAATTCAGAGCAATGAGAGTACAGATGATCCAAAATCTTGGAAATAGAATGGAGAAAATACAAGAAACGTTTAACAAGGACCTAGAAGAATTAAAGAGCAAACAATGATGAGCAACACAATAAATGAAATTAAAAATTCTCTAGATAGAATCAATAGCAGAATAACTGAGGCAGAAGAGTGGATAAGTGACCTGGAAGATAAAATAGTGGAAATAACTACCACAGAGCAGAAAAAAGAATGAAAAGAATTGAGGACATTCTCAGAGACGTCTGGGACCACATTAAACGCACCAACATTCGAATTATAGGGTTCCCAGAAGAAGAAGAGAAAAAGAAAGGGACTGTGAAAATATTTGAAGAGATTATAGTTGAAAACTTCCCTAATATGGGAAAGGAAATAGTTAATCAAGTCCAGGAAGCACAGAGAGTCCCATAGAGAATAAATCCAAGGAGAAACACGCCAAGACACATATTAATCAAATTATCAAAAATTAAATACAAAGAAAAAATATTAAAGCAACAAGGGAAAAACAACAAATAACACACAAGGGAATCCCCATAAGGTTAACAGCTGATCTTTCAGCAGAAACACTGCAAGATGGAATGTTCTATATATGTCTAGACATGTTAGGTCCATTTGGTCAAAAGTATAGTTCAAGTCCAACATTTCCCTATTGATTTTCTGTCTGGATGATCTATCCATTGTTGAAAGTGGGATATTGAAGTGCCCCACTATTATTATCTTGTTATCTGTTTCTCCCTTCAAATCTGTTAGTATTTGCTTAATGCAGTCAGATGCTCTGATGTTGGGTGCACATATTTATACTTGTTATAACCTCTTGATAAACTGACACCTTCACCGTTATATACTGACCTTCTTTGTCTCTTGTTACAGTTTTAAGTTAAAGTCTATTTTGTATCATATAAGTATAGCTACTCCTACTTTCTTTTGGTTTCCATTTGCATGGAATATCTTATTCTATCTCTTTACCTTCAGTCTATGTGTGTTCTTAAAGCCATGGTGGGTCTCTTGTAGGCAGAAAACAGTTGGGTCTTGATTTTTTTTATCCATTCAGCCCCTCTATGCCTTTTGATTGGAGGATTTACTCCATCTATATTTAAAGTAATTATGACAGGTAAGGATTATCTGGCTGATTTATAGTTCCCTTGTTCCTTTCTTTCTCTTATGCCGTCTTCGTTATGATTTTCCATAATGGTATACTTTGATTCCCTTCTCTTTATCTTTTGTGTATCAACTGTAGGTTTTTGATTTGTGGTTAGCATGCAGCTTACATAGAACATCTTATAGATATAAAAGTCTAATTTAATCTGATAACAACTTTTTTTCTGAATAATGATATTATGCCTTAACTTTGTTTTCTGTTATCTACATTTACACACACACAAAGTACTTTCTTTTTTCCTTTTTTTTTTTATTGAGATATAGTTGACTTACAATATATATGCCACAGGTGTACAACATAGTGATTCACAATTTTTAAAAGTTATACTCCATTTGTAGTTATTATAATATATTGGCTATATCCCTGTGCTGTACAATATATCCTTGTAGCTTATTTATTTTGTAGATAGTAGTTTGTATCTCTTAATCCCCTACCCCATCTTGTCTCTTCCATTTTCCCTGTCCCCACTGGTAACCACTAGTTTGTTTTCTATAATTTTGAGTCATTTCTATTATATTTTATTCACTTTTATATTTTAGATTCCACATGTAAGCAATATCATACAGTATTTGTCTTTCTCTGTCTGACTTATTTCCCTAAGCATAATACCCTCCAAGTCCATCCATATTGTTGCAAATGGCAAATTTTCATTCTTTTCTATGGCTGAGTAGTATTCCATTGTATATATATACCACTTGTTCTTTATCTATTCATCTGATGATGGATACATAAGTTGCTTCCATATCTTGGCTATTGTAAATAATGTTGCTATGGACACTGGGATACATGTATTTTTGTTAATTAGTGTTTTCATTTTCTTCAGATATATACCCAAGAGTGGGATAGCTGTATCATATAGTAGTTCTAGTTTTAGTTTCTTGAGGAGCCTCCGTACTGTTTTCCATAGTAGCTGCATAAATTTACATTCCCACCAACAGTGTACTAGGGTTCCCTTTTCTCTACATCCTCTCCAACATCTGTTATTTGTGCTCTTTTTGATGATAGCCAGTCTGGCAGGTGAAATGTGACATGTATTTTGGTTTTGATTTGCATTTCTCTGATGATTAGTGATGTTGATAATCTTTTCAGGTGCCTGTTGGCCCTCTCTGTGTCTTCTTTATAAAAATGTCTATTCAAGTTTTCTGCACGATTTCTAATGTTGTACCAGATGTCTCTTAAACTGTCCTCATTTCTTTTCATTCTTTTTTCTTTTTTCTGTTCATCTTCAGTGATTTCCACTATCGTGTCTTCCAGCTCACTGATCCATTCCTCTGTATCATTCAGTCTATGGTTGATTCTTTCTAATGTATTTTTCATTTCAGTTATTGTATTATTAATCTCTGTTTGGTTGTTCTTTATATTTTCCAACTCTTTGTTAAAAACTTCTAACTTCACACTCTGTGCATTAATTTTTCTCCCTAGTTCTTTGATCCTCTTTACAATCATTTCCCCAAACAGTTTCTCAGATAGGTTGCCTATCTCTACTTCACTTAGTTCTTCTTCTGGGGTTTTATCTTGTTCCTTCATTTGGGACATGTTCCTCTGTTGCCTCATTTTGTCTAACTTGCTGTCTTTATTACTGTGTACCTGGTAGGTTGTTTACATTTCATGACATTTGCCAGCACCAGTGTCCATGTGGTAGAAAGAACTTCCAAAAATGGCTGCCACTACTGTCTATGTCCCCAGGGTGAGCTGCAGTTGCATCCTGCTTCTCCAGTAGATTCCCCCAGTAGGTCTGACCCAGACGCCTTTCAAATTACTGCTTCTGTCCTGGGTCCCTGGGCATGTGCAATTTTGTGTGCACCATTTAAGATTGGAGTCTCTTTCTCCCCCAGCCCCCTGAGACTCTGGGACTCCCCAAAGTAAGCCCACTGGTCTTTAAAGCCAAACGTTCTGGGGGCTTGTCTTCCCAGGGCAGGACCCCTGGGCTGAGAAGCCCAATGTGGGGCTCAGACCCTCACTCTTTTGGGAGAACCTCTGCAATTATAATTACTCTCCTGTGTATGGGTCGCCCAGCTTGGGGAATGGGTCTTCACTATACCATGACTTCATCCTTCTTACCTCTCTCATTGTGGTTCTTTATATCTTTAGTTGCAGAACATCTTTTCTGGTAGATTCTGGTCCTTTTCATCAATAGTTGTCCTGTAATAGTTGTAATTTTGGTGTGCCCCAGAGAGGATGTAAGCTCAGGCTCTTTCTACTCTACCATCTTGGCTGATATCTCAGTAACAACTTAACTTTGATTGCATACAAAAGCCCTAACCTTTTACTCCCCCCACCAAAACCTTTCATTTTGACATCACAATTTACTTCTTTTTATATTGTGTAGCCATTAACAAATTATTGTAGCTATAGAAATTTTTAATATTTTTGTCCTTTAACCTTTACACTACAGTTAAGTAGTTAGCATGCCACATTAAAGTATCAGACTATTCTGAATTTGACTATATACTTACCTTTACCAGGGTGTTGTATGTTTTCATGTTACTAATTAGTGTCCTTTCTTTTCAGCTTGAAGAATTCCTTTCAGCATTTCTTGTAAGGCAGTTCTAGTGGTGATAAACTCCCTCAGCTTTTGTTTGGGAAAGTCTTTATCTCGCCTTCATTTCTGAAAGACAACTTTGCCAGGTAAAGTATTTTTGGTTTTCACTTTTTTACTTTCAGCACTTTTAATATGTTATCCCATTCTTTCCTGGCCCAGAAGGTTTCTGCTGAGAAATCTACTGATAGACTGATGGGAGTTCCCTTGTATGAGAGATTTTTCTTTTCTCTTGTTGCTTTTAAAATTCTCTCTTTGCCTTTAATTTTAGACAGTTTTATTATAGTGTGTCTTGGAGAAGATTATTTTGGATTGAAATGTTCGAGTACCTATTAGCATTGTGAACTTGGATGTTTAAATATCTCTCCAGACTTAAGAAGTTCTCAGCCATTATTTCTATAAATAAGATTTCTGTTCCCCTTCTCCATCTCTTGTTCTTCTTGGACTCTAATAATTCATAGATTATTTCTCTAATGGTATCCTATAGTTCATGTAGGTTTTCTTCACTCTTTTGCATCCTCCATTCTACGTTCTCCTCTAAGTGGATAATTTCAAAGGACCTGCCTTCTACTTCACAGGTTCTTTCTTCTGATTGATCCTTTTTGTTGTTAATACTCTCTAATGCATGTTTCTATTCGTTCACTGTATTCTTCAGCTCCAGAACTTCTGTTTGGTTCTTATTATTATTTCTATCACCATGTTAAACTTTTTATTTTATTCATTTATTGTTTTACTGTTTTATTGCTTTCCTGATTTCACTGACTTGTCTTTCTGTGTTTTCTTGTAGCTCACGGAGCTTCCTTAGAACAGCTGTTTTGAATTCTATATCTGGTAAGTCACAGATCTCCATATCTTTGGGTTACTGGGAGAGTATTGTATTCCTTTGGTGCTGTCATGTTTCCTTGATTTTTGATGTTCCCTTAAGTTTTGTATTGCTATCTTTGCAGTTGAAGAAGCAGTCACTGTCTCCAGTCTTTAATGACTTGCTTTGAGATAAAAATCCCTTCTGTCAGACCTTGTAGAGATTCTGAATGCATGGTAAGCATTCAACAAAAATGATAAAGTAAGCTCATATTATTTGCAAAGTCACTTTCTTTTATACTATATATTACAATGAAGCCACTTTCAAAGATTATATAAGAAGTTATTTTTTATAAGTGGCCTCATTTTTTTTTTACAGAAGAGCTGAAATACCTGGTAAAAATAGCTTGTAGTTGAGGAAATATTTATCTGCCAACTATTAACCCTTTCCTTCCACACAGACACCAACACCACTACCTCTTCTGCCTCCACACAGTCACCATCCATCACTCATCACCACCTGACATATTATACATGTGTGTTTATTTGTTTGCTTACCTCTCCTCTGACTAGAATAAGAAAGTACTTTGTCCTGACTAGAATATAGAAGGTTTGACTGTTTTTATCCTTCATATAGTGGGTACTAGATAAATATTTGTTGCATTTTAGGGGGTCTAGAGATTTTGAGGCTGATAAAGGGAAAAGATAAGATCAGCTTGTGATGGCACATACAAGACTTACTTGGGCAGCACTCTTACTGGTTTGCAAGTGAGAGAAATCACTCACAGCATGAGACTTCCCAGAGGCCATGGCAAGCCACTGGAGGGGAGGAAGGCAAGAAAATTCCTGGGGAAAGGAGAATCAGACAGAGGCTTGTGCATCTAGAAGATGTCACTCAGCAGCATAGCATGCAGTCTCTGGATCAGAGAGTTCCCAAGGGCAGCAGTGATGTAGAGTCTTTATTGCCCTGAGCTTACCTTACTCATGCTAACAGATGTTGTGTGCAGTTTCGCAGGGCATGCAAAGCAGGCAAGTTCTAAATGGCTAAAATATGATTATTTGGACTATATTTAAAACAATGGAATGTTTAAAAACTTGCTTGCTGGCTTTAGAGCTAATGGGTTTCAGCCTGCTGTGAGGAAGCAGACAACCTAGAGTCCAGTATGCAGAGGTCATCTTTGGCTCCTTCACATACCATGTGTGAAATGAACAAAACATCACAAGTTAATTTCTCTATAGCTGATCCTGCTACCAAATTAGTGGAGGAATAAATGTTTGAATTAATGAATAAATATACATTGGGTAAATTAATACCTATAAACTGGTAGAAGAGCAGTAGCCTTACATCAATTTAATACTAGACTGGTTTGCATATATACTCAGGCCCAATATAGATATACTAGTTAATCCTAATTGTGGTGTAATTAATCCTAATATGTGAGGTAATCCAACAGGTGTTTCACATATATTATCTCATTCAATACTATGGAGCTTATACTACAATATTAAATTGTTATCTTCATTTCCTAGATAAGGAAATGTGGATTCTAAAAAAATAACACAACTTGCTAAAAACCATGCCGCAAGTAAGTGGCAGAGCGGGATCCAAACCTTTGCTCACTTGAATGCAAAGTTTACATTCTTTCCATTAAACTACAACTTCCTCCCTAGATACTCATCTACAAAGTATTATTTGAGTTAAATAATATCATTGTTATACCTCCAGTGGAGACTTCTCCACCCAGAACCTTTGAAATCATCCTTTCTTAATTAGCTGTGACTAACTTGTTCAGTGGCATAGACAATTTTTAAAAAATAATTAATGTGTGAAACATTTTAACTCTGGCCTTCAAAGAGGTCACAACATTGCATAACAATTCACAAGTAAATCATTTTTAAAACCAAATTAGGTTTAATAATAAAACGCTTGTGGAAGGATGAGATGGCTAAATTAAGGCCATGTCACTGTTTGGGGAGCCTTTCAGGAATATGGAAGGAAAGTATAAAGACACAGCAATCCACATGAAATTTTAAAATTATTTTTCAGGATTAAAAAAAAAAAAAAAGGCGAAAGCATGCAACTCCTGAGGGCAATAGGATTCTTCTGTGGAAACATTTTAATGTTTAGTGCCACAATAGGGGCAGGAATCTTTGTCTCCTAAAGGGGTATTGAAATATTCCTCACTGAATGTAGCTGTCTCCCTGAGAATTTGGGCTGCTTGTGCTGACATTGATCTCCACTCTCAGTCACACAGAGCTGGGGATGACCTTCCCTAGAAGTGGAGCACAGTTTTATTTCCTCAAAAGATCTCTTGGATCCTCTGTTACTTTCCTCAGTCTTTGGATCAAACTTTTTGTTAATCCCTTAAGAATGGATGCTCAAATCTTATTACCATCTGGCTATATATTTCAGACTTTCTATGCCAGGTTCTAGGTGTCCATGGAGCGCAGGTGGGGAAGCAGTGAGGTTAGACAGTAAAAGACTGTGAAAAACATAATTTTGTAAATTTGTTTTATTTTTTACTTGAGTGAGCAAAATTTCTCATCGATGGTGACCATCAAGAACTTGAAGAGATCATCATTAAAACTTTTTGAATTAAAATTTTATAGTCATTTCAAATATAAAATCTCTTTTTCATCTTCAAAATTAATTTTTGAAACCATATACATTTTAGAATAATTTTGTCAAGTTCTATAAAAGATTCAGTGGGGATTCTCATGATGGAATTTTATTTGAAGTGTATTTGGGGAAAATTGACATCTTTATAATAATGATTAAAGGTTTCTCTTGATTAAACTTTTTGATAAACTTCAGTTTCTTACACAAAATTTTGCATACTTACTGCTAGACTTATTCCACAGCTTACAATTTTTGTTGCTATGTTGATTTAGAAAATCCAAGAGAATCTATGCAGAAAATTATATCTTATGCAAATAAAAGCAGTTTAATCTCTTCTTTTTAAATTCTTAAAACATATTTTTCTTTCTTACAGCATTGGTTCTAGATCATTTTTAAAATAGAGCAGGAATCCTTGATTTGCTCATGACTTTAACGAGAATACTTCTAATGCTTCATATTAAGTATGATGTTTGCTGTAGGTGTTTAGAAAATGCTGTTTAGTTACAGCACCATCGTCTACCCTTCACTTGCTAAGATTTAAATTATGAAAGAATATTGAATCTACTAAATGACCCTTGCTTCATTAAGATAATTATGCTTTCTTAATCAACTAATGTAGGGCATCTTTTTTAGCTTAATGAGTCTCCCCTCTTTTTTTCTGTTAGTCTAACAGTTTCTTCATTTTATCTTTTTGAAAAACCAACTCTGTTTTGTAGATTTTTCCTAGTGTTTTTCTAGTCTCTAGTTCTCTTTCTGCAGGAGCCCATAGCCTTTTACTCCCTCTGGTGCCTGACTGATGTACTAACTAGGGGCCAGGATGGAAGGCAGTTCCACTGCTCTCCCTGCTTTCCTGTGGAGAAGCCTCAAGCCCTGGCTTTCTCCCAACCTAGCAGAGCTGTGCCTGGGTGCACAGCAAGGCTCTCATCCCTTTTCCTTTGTTCTTAGCTGCCCCAGCAAACTATGCCAAAACCAGCCCCACTGGCAGTGCCATGAAAGGCCAGGACATTCTGGCATGCTCTACCCAGTGTTTGGAGGGGGTGGTGCATACAACTAAGTAACTAGAATTCATGAGTGATGCAAGTTCTTTCAAGGTCACAAATCACAAAGGGGACTGATCTTATGCTCCCATGCCATTGACCTGATGTTCTGCACTGGGATCTGAATGTATCAAGTCATCATAAAATTTTTAAAACTTTGGGTTTTATTTTGAAAAAAGCTTATATATTTTTTATATGGTTAAAAAGCCAAATGATGCCTTTGTGTATCTTGTCTGAGAAATTAGCATAAAAGTGCTAGTTGATTCTAACAGAAAAAGACAAACGTAAATAACAGGATGTAATAGCACCATTACATTTTGGTCTCACAGGAATGAGGTAAAACACAAAAGGATATTCAAAAAATATCAATGAAGAAAAAGTTAACAACTATAGTTGCCTTCTACCCTGCATCCAAATCAGTCAACAAAGTTTATAAAATCTATGTTATTAACTTCTCCTCAGGTATTTTTCTCTCCCATCAGTCCCACCCCTAGGGCCTTTGTCCAGGCCTTCATTTTCCTCAGCTGGTTTACTGCAACTGTCTCTTAACGCCTGCTGCCAATCTTTTCCCTCCAATCCAGCCTCCACTCAGTTTCTAGACATGTTATAAAACACAAATCTAATCCTGTCATTTTCCTTCCTAAATACTCATCTTGTTTTCTTGCATCTCCTCTCAATCTCACTCTCACAGCTGCTGCAACCACCACACCATCACTCCATCATCACCTTCCTTCAGACCAACTATCAACTCCTAACCTGACTATGGCAGGTTCTCCAAGATCTGATTCAAGTCTAACTTTCAATCCTCATCTCCTGCCTTCTCTTGCACACATACACCCTCACCACACGTCAGTCTTTCTAAACAACTTATCATTTACAGAATAGATACTATTCTCTCTACCTGCCCAGCAATGCCATCTCACCAGCCCCAGCCTGACTGCCTATCTCATACTTGATGTCATACTGGTAAGATTGATTCCAGATATATTGCCCATTTTGCACCCATGAATACATCATAGATATCATGTAAAGCAAGTCCAAGGCAGATTGAAGTACAATTTAAAAATATAAAATAAAACTGCAGAATGTAGTTATTGAAAAGAGTTGATTACAGATTATTTACAATTACAATTATTTACAATTACAACCTATTAATGATAGGTTTTTTGAATTTTAGAACTGAGATCTCCTATAGAAACTACTTTAATAATTTTTGTTTTGCAGATAAAGAATTAGAAGCAAAACTGCAGGTTTCTAAGCACTTGTGATTTTAACAGGCAAATAATAGAAATACAAATTCATCAAATTATCATTCTGAAAAATTAATCAACCTTTAAGTGCTGAGGTAACCCAGATACAATCTACAATTTTTAAACTCTACTAACTATAATAAATATCTTGATTAATTAATTATAATTAATTACATAATTTTGGAGGAAATATCCAGTACATTTAATATCATTGCAGAATGACTTGTTTCTTATATCAGTTGTTTGTTTTAGGTTAGACTATAATACTTATCCTCATTGAAAAAAATCTCTATTTTAATTGATATTCAGTTATCGTATTAGTGACTTATCTGTCATCTAATCCTATCTCCTCCAGAACAAAACAAAACCCTTTATTTAGCTCCTATTTCTGTTATTTGGCAATTTGCACTGGTTCAGCTAGCTGCTTCCGGGCTCATGCATGCATCTGTGTGTCCTTAGCTGGGGTGACTTGTTTCTGCTACATGTAGCTTGCTCAAATGGCAGCTCAGGCAGTCTTCCAAGAGAAGGAGCAGAAGTGTGCAAGATGTCCTGAGGCCTAGCATTAGATGTCTTGGGACTAGCACTAGAATTCCAATGAATTCTATTGACCAAAACAAAAAGTAACATGTAAGCCCAGAATCAAGGATCCAGTAAAGAGTTTATACCTCTACCTCTTGTTAAAAGGAGTTGCAGACACATGGTAAAGCATGTAGCTATAGGAAATAGTGAATTGTGGCTACAAGTTTTAGAATATATTAGGTACAGCTAAACAATAGGAGAATAATGACAGTTAAGTCTGGATATATCTTCAACATTAGAAAGTTAGCCCTTTATTTGACGGCCAATGATAATCAATAAATGATCTATAATAAAAATAGGAAAGAGTTTTATTCCAGCCAAACTAAGAACTATAGCCCAGGGGACACAGATTCAAGAAGTACTTGAATTATGTTCTGCTGGACAACAAAATGGGGAAAGCAAAAAACAGCAAAATTATATAAATTGTCAAGAATTGGGCTTGGAGCTGGTTAAGAAGTAAGGGTGTTTGTTAAGCAAGGTTAGGTTGGGGTCTGAAATGGTTGCATAGTTACAAGGGGAGACTTTGAGACCATAATGTTGCAGCTGGCAGCTGCTAGCAGATATTGTTTTGAAAACAGCTGGTGGTGTCCTTGAGTTTGATACAGTTCAGAAAATTCAAGTTCTGGAAGATGCAGGAATGTGTTTGAAACCACATCTACAACGGCTGCTCAGCTCCATTTTGAATGCCTGAATCACTTAATCCATTTTGATTTTTAAATGCATTCTTTCCTTTAATGGTTAAAGCAGATGTACAATGCATGTTTGACGTAAGGTAGGCTGTTCCAGTTAGCATAAAGCCAAATCATCTATAAGCCAGAATGACTTCCCCATGCCTCAGTATGTGAAAATTTCTTCCGTCACCAATGGGGAACCACGGAAGATTTTAGTTTAGGATAGTGACTGGTCCAGGGTTGAGATAAACATTTTGTCTCCATTTAAAAATATTCCCTTGGGCTTCCCTGGTGGCGCAGTGGTTGAGAGTCTGCCTGCCAATGCAGGGGACACGGGTTCAAGCCCTGGTCTGGGAGGATCCCACATGCCGTGGAGCAACTAGGCCCGTGAGCCACAATTACTGAGCCTGCGCATCTGGAGCCTGTGCTCCGCAACAAGAGAGGCCGCGATAATGAAAGGCCCGCGCACTGTGATGAAGAGTGGCCCCCACTTGCCGCAACTAGAGAAAGCCCTCGCACAGAAACGAAGACCCAACACAGCGATAAATAAATTAATTAATTAATTTAAAAAAAAAGAGTAACCAGATTTAAAAAAATAATAATAATATTCCCTTGACGCAGAAAGCAATGTAACCAGGAGGGTTCTTGCACCTTATTTGGGTATTGTTTTCCTACCTGGAATGCCATTCTGTCCAGAACACACTGTGAGCTAGCAAGACTCTGATCAGTCATCTACTAATGACTTCCTTTTATAAAACATTCCCACTACCCACAGGAATATACAGTTGGCTTAAATGCTTCTGTGCTATTCCTAGCACTGGCCCTGCTGCACAGCAAGTCTCCTTCCTCCACTGAACTATGAATGCTTCCAGGAACAAGAATGGGCTTCATCTTATTCCTCACTGCATAGGGAGGTGACTGGCACAAGTAAGGCATCCAGTAGACGCAATAACCTGGGGGAACAACTTATAGGTGTGTAAGACTATAGGTCTGTAAAAACAAACTGCTGTGAAATCGCCTTCAGAAGTCAGTCGCTTACAATGCAAAAATCATACAGAAGAGCCACAAAGGTAAGACCCATTCCTTCCCCAACCACCAAAGGCCAGGCAAAATGTTTCGCTTTACGGCAAGGCTCGGGAGTCGCGCCGTAGATACCGTAAAAGGGAGGGAAGCCCTCGTTGGGGAAGCTCAGGCTTCTGGCTTTGTGACACCGTCGGGGCGGGAAAGTGCCGGCTGTCGGTTGGAGGGAGGGTCCTCGGCCGCCCCCTAGGGCTGGACTTCCGCGCACCCGGGAGGCGTATTCCGGCCTTTCCGACCCAGCGCTGGGCGCGGGTTAAGACCCAGCTCCGCGTCGCCGGTGCCATGGAGGCGCCGCTGGAGGCGGAAGTCGAGAATGAGGACGGCGAGAGCAGCTGCGGGGATCTGTGCTTCATGGACAAAGGCCTGCGGAGGTAAAGGGCAGCTTTACCGGAGACCGCACGGCAGGGGCCGTGGGCAGCGGGCGGTGTCGGTGGAACGGAGGCGCGGGGCAGCTTTACGGAGACCGCACACAAAGGCGTCTGGCTGTCGCCCGCCGTTCTCCGCCACAACTGCGCTGCTGAAGTGCCAGATCCAAATCCAACGAGCCCCCTTTCCTTTCCTCCAGGGACTAATGAGCACCCTGGAAACTGCCCCACGTCCTGGTTCCCTGCCGGCGTTTGACCATCCTCCCTTCTTCGCTGGTTCTCCTTTCTTTACTGGCAATTATTTCTTTGCTTGCCCTGTAATTGTTGGTCTTCGCGGGTTCTGTCCTCTCTTCTTTGCTCTTTCTCTTTGACAGAAAGTGGCAAAGTAGTATCTCTGGCAACCGTAAAGCAAGAGTTTGCTGCTCTTCATTGGTTTTGCCTTGATTCTCTTAGCTCCTGGTCTAATTTCTACTTTGCAGAGCCCTGTGATACACATACTGTTATACTTCTTGAAAATACTAAACATAACATATTTAGTTCACCGCTTTCCTCTTTCATGCAGTCCAAATTTGTTCACGATACTAGGCTCTTGGTTCTGCGTTGCTGATTGGTCCCTCTCTGCCTTTTCAGTCTTACCTCTTAACCTTTCTCCGGTTACACCCTGTGATTAGCCACACTAAGCTACATGCGGGCAGTTCCATAGTAGGCTTCTCTGTGCCTTTCCACACACTGTTCCTTTGTTGCCTGCTCTCTCTGTGCACCTTGCTGATAATTAAAGCAACTTGTTCTGGATCCTGATCTAAAATTTGCCAGAAAGCCCCAGGAAGGTGTTTTTCAAAAGAATATTTATATTTATATTTAATAATAGCTGCCATTTACTGAATGCCATTTGTGTATCCATGTTACATATATTATCACAAATCTTCACAACAATTCTGCAAGGTAGTAATTTTATGAGGGACAGATCTGAGATTCAGAGGATCTTTATAATTTTCCTAACATCATGCAGCTGGATTAAGTTTGAATTCAAAACCATTTCTATCTAATTTCACTGTCTGCTTTTTCGACTATACTATATTATATGCACAGTACCAATTTCCAGAAACCGAAATGCTTCAGAAAATAGATGGCTGTCATTAAGAGCATGTGTTAACAGCATAAAGTCTGGCACTAAATAATAGCTCAGTAAATGACAGAAGCAAGATAATTGGAAAATATTTAAAACAGTCACATTTAGAGATTGCTAGTTTGAAATTTAGAAATGCTTTATCATTTTCTGCCAGGGGTTCTTATGTGCTTCAGTCTGAAGACTAAAGGATAAGTTGAATGACCTTATGTCATATTCATACTTTTCGTGTTTTAATTTTAAATTTGAGATTCTTAATGCAAATTTGGAAGCAAACTTGAATTCCTTGTTTTCCCTTTACTCCCTGACTGCTAAACTTCTCATTTTCCTGCTACTAGATTTCCTACAGCTTTACTATAGCTGCTATAGAACATAGAACAGATGCCAATGACATTGTGTGTCCCAGTTCAAGCATCTCTGAATTATGTGCACTGTAGTTTATATCCCTGGAACTCCTATCTTCAGAAGAGGTTCCAGTTAAAAATGGCAGTAGTTGACAGCATGAAGAGATGAGTTCCATTTAGAGGAGATGCTTTCCAAATTTCAGCAAGGGAGGACAGGGACTGTTGCACTACGAATAGCAATAACTAGTGGTTTATTTTGAAATCAACTACATTCTGGGTTAAACAGTCATAGCAGACAGTGAAGAGAATAAGATTGTAAACTCTAGTGCCAGATCTGTATTTATACTGGCTCAATTTGGTAATAGCTACAAGAATTTGGACAAGTTATTTAATTTCTGTAAACCGTGGCATCCTTTGATACCTACTGCTTGGAGTTGTTCTGAGGATTAAATGGGCAGAGGAAACAGGTAATTCATTTACTCAAGTAACACAGCAAAAGTGGTAGAGTGCAGATTTGATCTGGGGGTGGTAATTCATTTACTCAAGTAACACAGCAAAATTGATCTTGGGGTGTTATGATTCTAGGAACTGACTTTACGAATAACTGCTTTCACTCAGTGCTGATGACTTTGTTTGCATATAAAAGCTAGAAATGCCCGGTATCCCTTGCCTCTCTTGATAATGGTCCAAAATACTGGTTAGTTGTAAGAAGCACTGTACCTTATGAGACATTTCAAGGCTACCACAAGTAGGAAGAATTTTATTATAGAATGAATAGAGCACATACTTACTATCTACATGCTGTTTGGTTAATTTTAGTTATTTGGTCATGATTTTTAATCCATTTTTTACTTGTTTTTGATAATATATATTTTCCTTTGTAGCATATCAGAGTTATCCTTAGATTCAGCCCTTCATGCCATCAATCTTCATTGCAATAACATCACGAAGATCAAAGCCATTGATCACATTTGGAATTTACAACATTTAGATCTGTCATCTAATCAAATAAGTCAAATTGAAGGGCTAAACACACTGACAAAACTACGTACTTTAAACTTGTCCTGCAATTTGATCACAAGAATAGAAGGTTTGTAAGTGATTTTCATCTAATACTTTGCATAGGGGAGCTGATTTAAGTCCATTTTTCATCTTCTTCCCAAAAGAATGGGATAAGTATTACCATAAACTTTTCAAAACTGACCCTAAAACTCTATATAAAAAGTTTTCTTCTGGAAAAATTATCAATTTTTAAAAAATTATTTTGTAAAATACCAACAGAATTGATTTCACTGTTATCAGACTGTAGATTTGCTTCAGAGCAGTCTGAAATAGTATTGTAATACCATATAACTCTAATTAATTGATTATTTGAATCTTATAATGGCTTTATTTTATTTTAGGACTTGAAGCACTAACTAATCTGACTAGACTGAATTTATCTTATAACCACATAAATGATCTTAGTGGTAAGTAGATATGCTTATGTTTTCTATAATGCTGAGTATTTGCCACGTATAATGAGTTAGACTGAGCTATGCATATTGAAGAACTGAATAATCCAATTTTTGACCAAAAATCTTATCTAGAGGGTGTTTCTCAGTCATATTTGGTTTTTGTTGGTGCTAAAGCTACAGCTGGATAAAAAACTAGGAATAAAAACCAGAGTAATCAGTAACAGAAAAAACTTGGTTAGAAAGAACCTACTTTGGGAGAATAATGTTTTAATCTTAGATAATTAATATACTATTATGTAGAGAGGAATAGTTCCAGCAGAACTTTTTACAGTGATGAAAATATTCTGTATCTGTGCTATCTGGTACGGCAGTCAGTAGACAGATATGGCCTTTGAGCCCTTGAAATGTGGCTAGTACACTGAGGAACTGAATTTGTAATTTTATTTAATTTTAATTAAATTTTTATTTAAATTTAAAAAGCCACATGTGGCTAGTGCTACCGTATTGGACAGTGTAGGTATATAGCATTCCAAAGGCTATAGCAAATTAACAATCAAGGTTTTTTTTTCTTTTAAAGATTTATTATTATTTATTTATTTAATTTATTTTTTTGGCTGTGTCAGGTCTTAATTGAGGCATGCGGGATCTTCTGTTGTGGTGTGTGGGCTTCTCTCTAGCTGTGGCGTGCAGGTTTTTCTTCTCTAGCTGTGGCACGTGGGCTCCATAGTTGTGGCACGCAGGTTCCAAAGCTCATGGGCTCTGCAGTTTGCGACATGCGGGCTCTCTAGTTGAGGCGCGCAAGCTCAGTAGTTGTGGCACACGAGCTTAGTTGCCCCGCAGCATGTGAGATCTTAGTTCCCTGACCAGGGATCGAACCCGCATCCCCTGCATTGGAAGGTGGACTCTTTACCACTGGACCACCAGGGAAGTCCCAGGATTTTTTTTTTATTTTCTTTTTGACTTTACCATATATAAGAAGGTTAAAAATTGTTAATCTTTTAATTGATTAAAGTGATACACTGATAAAATGAACGGAGTTTTATGATAATTTTTAAAATTATCTGTCAGAACTAGCAGAATTTCTCTAATTATCTTCATAATCCTTATCAATATTTGAAACAGTCTTATTCATTTGTTTGTTTTTCTCCCCTGCTAGAAAAATACGACCCTACGCCAGGTACTTAGTACACAAAAAAATAAAATACAATGACCTAGTCCCTACCCTTAACCAAGGTAGCAACAGTATTTTAATTTTTAAAAATCTTTTTCCCCCAAAATGTGAAAGTATTAGAATTGAGTATTAACTGTAGCTCTGTCTCTGCTGTGTGATGCTGAGCAAAGTATATTGTTCTTTGGATGCAATTTCCTTAACTGAAATATGTGAATTTTGGATAATATAGTTCATTCATTTACTTCTTTAGTGATGAAAAAATAACAACAACAAATAGATAAAGTTCTTATCACAAGGTTTACATTGTAGTGGGGAAGTAAAACAAATAAATGAGATCATGTCAAAGCCCCCCAAAAAAATAAGCAAAAGATTTGAGCAGACCCTTCTCCAAGAGGATATCCAAGTTGCGAACAAGCCCATGATAAAAAAAATGTTTAGCATCCTTAGTAATTAAGGAAATGCAAATTAAAATCATAATGAGATCCACTTCATACCTCCGAGAATAGATATACTTTTAAAAACTTAAAATACAAACCGCTGGTGAGATTGTGGAGCAACTAGAACTTGCATACATCGCTGGTAAAATTCAAAATAGTAAAGCTACTTTGGAAAACAGTTTGAAGGTTTCTTATAACGTTAAACAAATACTTAGCATATAATCATGCATTTCTACTTCTAGTTGTTTACCTAAGAAAAATGAAAACATGTCTAATCAAAGACCTGTACATGAATGTTAATATGATTATATCACTTTTTAATATAATCATGTTTATATGATTATTCATAATCTCCAAAAACTAGAAACCACCCATTTGTCTATTACCTGGTAAATGGATAAACAAATTGTGATACATCCACAGGATGGAATACTACTTGGCAATAAAAAGGAATGAACTATTGATATATGCAGCAACATAGATAAATCTAAAAAGAATTATGCTAAGTGAAAGGAGCCAGACACAAAAGATTACACTGTATGATTCCATGTATACGATATTCTGACAAAGCCAAAGATACAGGGGCAGAAATGAGATCATTAGTTACCAGGGGTTGAAGATGAGGAGAGAAGATTGATTTACATAGGGACACAGTGATTTGGGTGATGAAAATGTTCTGTATCTCCATTGTAGGGGTTACGTAACCGTATATGTTTGTTAAAGCACATCAAACTCTACTGTATATATTTTCTGCAAACCTATTAAGTTCTAATAGATAATTCTTAGAATGATAATATTTTATATGTTCAGAAACACTTCAGTAAGTAAATAATGACAGTTCATACAATTAAGAACATGCAAAAACACTAGGGCGTGATCAAGCTTGCCATGATAAAGGCAGAAAGAAGGCTGCTGTGGCTAGAGCATAGCAAATGAGGGATTAATGTGCTAAGAAAAGAGATAACAAAACAGGCAAAAGTGAGATCACGTACAGCTTCATAAGCAGGGTAAAAAGTTTGCATATTATTCTAAGTACAATAGGAAACCATTGGAAGGCTTTAAACAAGTAAGTGACTCAATACATCTGTTTAAAGGATCACTTTGGCTGCTGAGTAGGTGAAGAATGGACTTCAGTAGGACAGGGGTGAAAGTCAGGTGACAAGAAGCTATTCCAGTGGTCTGGATGAGAGATGATGGAGACTTGGACTAGGATGGAAACAATATAGAGGAGTACATACATTATGTTTTGCATGTGGAGTTCATAGAACTTGCTGATGGATTGAGATGAGGAGATGAAGGGAAAAGGAATCAAAGATAATTAAGAGTTTTCTTTGTAGTAACGGGTGGATGATGGTACTATTTCCTGACATGGGGAAGACTGGAGGAGGAACAGGTTTAGAGATGAAGGGGTAAGAATGAAGGATCCTATCTTAAATTCGAGAGCCCTATTAGATATATGTGTGTGTATGTGTGTGACCTGTGGGTTTGGGGTAGGGCATCAGGGGTGGTGTTGCAGGTTTGGCACATCAGTGGTGTTTGTTGCCTTGACACTATAGGAGATTCTGGAGAGTGTATGAATAGAGAAGGGGGCGACCAGGAATGCGCCCTGGGGCACTTTAAAATCAAAACATAAAAGGGACATGAAACTGCAACATAAGAGAAAGAACCAGTAACATGGACCAGGAATTTAGAAACGTGATGGTAAATTAAGAAGAAATGCTGAGTACTCATAAGAATGCTTGACAGGAAATCTGATCCTGTAGTGAGTGGTCAGAGACTTTTCTGAGGGTGTGACAGATGAACAGAAGTTAGTGATGAGGACTATGAAGAAAATAAAAGAGGCAACCCTGTAAAACAGATGAGTAGAAGTTAGCCAGATATGATAAAGCTCATTGAGGAGAGAAGAGTATTCCAGTCAGGTTGAAGAAATTGAAGGGGAAAAAAAAAAAAAAAAAGGTGAGTAAAGTTGCATTTATACATGGAGAGTACTAAACTAGGCAAAATTGAAAAATAAGACCTTCATCTGAATAGTGTAGAGTGTATCTCAGAATGGCCCTTCCAAAAGAAGGAAGGCTAGGGCATTCAGCCATGGATGATTCTCCTTTTGTTGAGGGGTTCCTGGAGGTGTTAACTCCTTCACACTTCTGAGCTAAACTCTTGCTCAACAAGCTCCATTTTGAAGAAAATTCTGAGGCATGGCCCCTGTCCACCACAGCTGCAGCTGAAGTCAGGCTGGCCAGGGAGATGTGCCAGGAACCAGCAGCCTCTGCTACAAACCTAGTTTCTAACATTACCATGCTCTAGATAATCTCATGCAAGAAATGTTACCAGGGAGCTAAATCAAATGGGTGCTATTTATATTTATTTTATGCTCAAACCAATGAAATTGGAGTGTTAGCTTATGTCTCCTAATTTAAAATAATGTGTTGATTGAGAGCCTAAAGCCATTGCTTTATTCTTATTCTCATAAAAGTACATGGGCCCGTAAAATAGATAGCTAGTGGGAAGCAACCGCATAGCACAGGGAGATCAACTCTGTGCTTTGTGACCACCTAGAGGGGTGGGATAGGGAGGGTGGGAGGGAGGGAGATGCAAGAGGGAAGAGATATGGGAACATATGTATATGTATAACTGATTCACTTTGTTATAAAGCAGAAACTAACGCACCATTGTAAAGCAATTATACTCCAATAAAGATGTTTAAAAAAAAAAAAAAAAAGTACATGGGCCTGGGGAGGCTCATTTGTTTTGTTTAAACAGAGCCCAGGTACCCCTGGGCTAAGGCCTCAAAGCGATGCCAAACCTTTGTTTCTTCAAAACAACAATTGACTTTGCTGATACCCTGTTCATTAGATATAGCTGTTTACAGAAGGGTCTTATTAATGCTACTCCTTTGCCTCTTGAAATACAACTTATATAAAAATTATTTTTAGTTAGCTGTTAGAAAAATTACTGTTGTGACATCAAAAAATTTTTTTTCCTGTTGCAGGTTTGATGCCCCTTCATGGAATTAAACATAAACTTAGATATATTGACCTACATAGTAATTGTATAGATAGTATCCATCACCTACTTCAGTGTACAGTAGGATTGCACTTCTTGACTAATCTTATTTTGGAGAAAAATGGAGAAGATAATCCTGTCTGTCATTTACCAGGTATGATCGATTAATTTAATACTTTTTGTAACAGTTGATTTTCAGAGCTCTTTTATTTCCTGCAACTTGTATTTATGACCTCCTTGAATTTGTCTTAAGCTTTGCAACTTTTTATTATGTATTTGGAAAAGTATAATTGCAAATAAATTATTTTATTAAGACAAACTAAATTGCTGTTAAAAGAGGAATACAAGCTGAGGAGATAAGTAATTCTCTTTAGACAGTTTTATATTTGATAAGTGAATGCCTCAAAATTAAATTGTGCTTATGATATATTCTTATAGTATAATACTAAGCAGCCATAAAAAAGAATATAGAATCTCTTTAGCTACTGATAAGCAGTTATCTCCAAGATATACTACTGTTAAGAGAAAGAAAAGCAAGTTGCGAAACATTGTGTATAGTACGCTCCCATTTGTGTGCAAAGGATAACACGTGTGTGTGTGTGTGTGTGTGTGTTTGCTGAGTATATATATATAAAATATCTAGAAGGATACACAAAAAACTGATAATAGTGGCTAACTTCAGTATTAGGTAGGTAGGGATGAGGAAATGAGAAAAGGGCATCTGGGAATCAGGAAATGTTAGGAAAACTTTTTACTGAGTACCTTTTGAATTTTATACCATGTGAATGTGTTAAATTATTAACAAGTAAATGACTTTTTTAAGAAGAAAGCTTAAACTTAATATGAGCTTAAACTTATTAAGATACAAGATATATAGACGATGCTGCTGAAATGCCATTTGACCTAATTCAAAATCATTGAGGTTGGCAAAGATAAAGCAGACCAGACTGCCATTTCTAGAACTCACTTATCTCAAATTGCTTAACCCAACAATAAGATACAAACGTAGAATATGAATATACATTCTAAAGATGTGTTTGGGTAGAAGTTGGCTGCAGAGGCTGTGTTCTCATTAATATGCAGCTATGAGAAGGCTTTTGCCAGAATGGAAACCTATTTTGATAATTTTACTTTGCAGAAGAGTGTATTAGATTTGAGATCCACTATTTTCCTAAGCCCATATAATGATAGAGTCTCCCTAAAAATCAGAGCAGATTTCCATTTTGGGGGGAAACCCTTTTCTTAGAAAAAAAACCTTATTCCTAAGACAACTTTAATTTACTGACCCACAAGTTGGATTTTTTTTCCTAATAATCTCGTCTCAAGAACCTCTAGTTCCTATAGTCTGAACCTTTGTTTTTCATTTTCTTTCCTAGATGAGGTATTTCTCTGAACACAGTTGCCCTCCCCCCAGAATTATTACTGAAATTACTTTTCTTTCCTCAAAATTTCTAACATGAATTTGCCAGACTTCTTTCTTTTGTAGTTCTTCCAACCACTTTATTTTACTTGGTTTTAAAATTTATCAAAATTGAAGTGTTTCTATTAGCCTAAACACCAAATTAATGTTAATTTGCCAGACTTCTCATATGTAATTAGGGAAAATAAACATATTCTTAAATACTTGATTGATTGTTTTAATCCTAGTTATATGGAATTTAAGAGGAGAAAGCAGGAATGTTTAAGTTTGTTAATGCTTAGGCCTCACTAGCAAAATTCTTGCTTCTCTGATTGTTATTCTCATCATCCTGATTTACATCTATACTAATCATATTACAAATAAACAAGAGATATGTTTGGCTTTCTGTCTGGAATAAATTGCCACTGGTTTCATGCATTTATAGCTTTACAGCAATTTTATGAAAGATAGATCCAGAAATGATGATATTTTAACTTTCTGACTTTCATCAGGAGGGTTGTTTGGGAGGGATTGGGGGGGGGTAGTGTTTTGTTTGTTTTGTATTTAATGATTATGTACTGGAGAAGAACTAAGTAGTTTTTTATTACACGTTTATTAGTTGCATTCCAGGACTAATTTTATCATTCAGGTGATATATCTGGTAGCTGATAAATTTACTTTGTTCTAGAAATAATTAACCTTTCTTTCTATGCTTGAGTTTTCATTTTGAATGATTTGTTTCCAAGGGTACAGAGCAGTTATGCTCCAGACTTTGCCACAGCTTAGAATCCTAGATTGTAAGAACATATTTGGTGAACCAGTAAATATGGCAGAAATAAACTCATCACGCCTACAGTGCTTTGAAGGTCTTTTGGATAATTTAGTTTCTTCTGACTCTCCCCTAAATATAAGTGAAGATGAGGTATAGTACAGTTTTTTTTTTCTAATAAGAAGATATCTTCAAATTTTAATTAATAAATAAATGTAAATTTAAAGGATTTTGGTTTGTTTCTGTGTCATAGATCATTGACAGTATGCCAGTGGTAACACCACCTATCGATGAAGTAGCTCCCTTGGATCACTTTGCAAGTACACCAGCAGATACTGGTTTGGCATCCTTTATATCTGTGTGTCCTTCTTCTGAGCCAGAGAAAGTTAATAATGAAAGTGATTTTCAGAATGAGATGAAACTTCAGAAATTAGATGACCAAATTTTACAGCTTCTCAATGAAGTAAATATTTTTCCTACTTTTCTAAGCAATGTGTTTGTTGAAGAAAAAAATAGTAAGAAAATGTGCAATAAAATTGCATACAAGCTGACCCACCAGAAACAATCTATATTTATTGCATTGGTGTGTATGTTTATTTTTTTTTCTTTAAAATAGGATTCTATTGTAGTAGCGGTAGAAAAAACATACTTTTTTCACTCATTTTCCTTAATGTCCTCCTTCAAATCTTCATTATGTAATTCCTTTGTTGTTCTGCTGTCCTTCACATTATTTCCACCCACCCACCTTTTATTTCAAGTAAATAGAACTCTTTGGATTCAGTGCTTATTAACATAGAGGATACATGAGCTACTTTTGGCCTCTACTTTCTCTTAGTTGTTTCATGGTCAAAACCACTTCTATAACCTATAGCTAAATGGCAAGTTATTTTATATAATTCCTGCTTCAATTCTGTTTGCAGCAGACCCTTACCAAATAACCTCTGCTTTCTTGAAATACTAATCCTTTTTTACGCCTGCTACTGGTTCTCTGGTTTTTAGAAATCTTTGAACTATGTGGATGATCTGTAATTCCTAGAATTTTCTACTATTTGAGTCTCCAACCTTCTCTCTAGCATTCTTGCTCTGATCTATACTGACAGTTGTTTCCTTAAACACTACACCTCCCAGAATGAAATGGATTTTTCCTTTATCCCCTACCTGGACATGGGGGAGAAAGACTGTGGGATAGGCCTGAAAGGCTATTAGTCAAAAGTCAGTTTGACCTAGAAATTTGTAGTTGAATTTTAATATTTAAATTTTTTCTGAAAATGGTGGGTAGTGGAAAATGCTTATGGAATGATTATGGTTCAATGGGTTTTTAATAATCCTGAACTATTGTCTTAGCTATAACATTAGCAATGCTTGATAAACATGAGGTCTACCTTAGGTGGGTGCGTGAATAAGACTATAAGGATTCTGTGTGCCAAAAATCCCTAGAGATTTCAATTTGGGCCACAGAGGTAGATTGTAGTAGAACTGGGACAAGAATGCTGGCAGATGCATTCTTTGACATCATTGATATATTACTGAGATACTAGGCTCTTCATCTCTTCAGGTTTCATCTTCCATCTTAGAATGGCTCACTCTTCTTTCTCAATGTCAGAACTTAGATTTAAGCTTAATAACCTAAATTTGAAGTGAACTTTTCAGCTTCTCTTATGCCATCCTCATTTCATTCTCACAGTAACTCAATCAAGTAGATAGGGATTAATATATCGTTGTTCTTGTTTTATAGAAAAGAAACTCAGTTTATTTAAGAGTCGTTTATTTTAGTGAGGCAGAGTTGAACTTCAAACCCAAATGTCCTGATATCCAATCTGGTATTCTTTCCACTGTCATGCTTCTTATGCAGTTAGTGATAATTCTTCCTACTTTATAAATAAGAATAGGAGTCTAGCTCTCTGGGGGAAAAAGGATGATTTGTTGCTATGCATATAAAAAATGTTTAGGAGAAGGACTTATTGTTTGCTAACTTACTTGGTATAAAGGGTAAACATACAATTTGAATTTCAGTTGATATATACACTTAAATTATAAGTGAAGTCATAAAGTTACTGAAAATGTGCTATAATATAATGATAGTTATTCTTCTTAATTACTGGACTTATAATTGTTACACTGATTTTGAGAATTGTCTCTGTGAAAGGCTGTTTTGTCTTTAAGTTTTCATTTTTCCCCCACCGTTTTATTATGAACATTTTAAAACTTCGAGCAAATTTAAGAGAATTTCTTAGTGAATTAGCAGTATACCCACCAACTAGATTCCACCATCAACATTTTACTATACTTATTTCATCATATGTCTATCCATCTACTCATTTATCAAACTATCTTATTTTATGACACATTTTAAAGTGAATCACACGTATCAGTATACCTCCCCCTAAATACTTAAGCCTGCGTATCATATCATTATAGTTCAGTATATTTTTACAGTTTTTTTACTTTTACTTTTTTTTTTTTTTTTTTTTACTTTTGATGTAAAATAGAGATGTGTGTATTCCCTGAATTGACAGTACATAGGCCTGTTACCCAAACTTTTATGAAGGTAAGCATCACTGTCCTAAAATGTTCCCTCATGCTGCTGCTCACAGGCATTCCTCTCCTGCACTCCCCACCCTCACCATCACTTTTCTCATTTTTTTTGACCATAGATTATTTAATACTCCTTCCAGAACCTAATATAAGTGGAATCATACAGTATATATACTCTTTTGTGTAAGGCCTCTTTCACTCAGAATAACCTTGAAATCAGTCCATTATTATGTGTATCAGTAGTTTGTTTTTATTGCTGCGTGGTATTCCGTTGTATGAGTATACCACAGTTTATTTTTCCATTATCCCTCTTGATATGCCACTGGGTTCTTTCCAGGTTTGTGGATAAAATGCTATGAACATTACAGTACAAGTCTTTTTGTGAACTTAGGTCTTCATTTCTCTTCAGTAAATAGCTAGAACTAGAATTTCTAGATTATAGGGTAGGTGTTTGTTTAGTTATATGAGAAACTGCCAGAGCTTTCCTAAGGTGATTGTTCCATTTTATTCCCACCAACAATGTATAACTGACTGTTCCAGTCGTTCCATATCCTCACCAGTGTTTGGTGTTAGCATTGATTTTATTTTAGCCATTCTAGTGGGTGTATACTGGTATTCATTGTGACTTTAATTTGCATTTCACTAATGATCAGTGATGTTAAGCACTTTTTCATGTACTTATTGAATCTTTTGTGCAGTGTTCAGAAATTTTGCCCATATTTTTATTGAGTGATTAGTCTATTACTGGGTTATAGGAATTCATTTTATATCTTGAATACTAATGTTTTGTCAAATATATTTTCTCCCAATCTGTGGGTTGCATATTCATTTCCTTAAGGGTCTTTTGATAAGCTACAGTTTTAATTTTACTGATGTTTATTGTCTAGTTCTATCAGTTGCATGTGAGATATTAGATTCTTCAACTATGATTGTGGATTTGTCTACTTCTTCCTTTAATTCTCTCAACATATGCTTGCCATATTTTTAAGCTCTCTTACTAAGCACATACACATTTACGACTAATTTTTCTTCCTATTTAAGTGACTCTTTTATCATTATGCAATGTAAATTTATGTTTTTACTCAATTTTGGAATTTTTGGACATCATTGCTTCAAATATTTCTCTGTCCCATTCTCTCTTTTCTCTTTTTTCAAATTCCATTTAGACCTTTTGATGTGTCCCACAATCCCCTGATGCTCTGTCTGTTTTATCAACTTTTTTTCTCTGTATTCTTCATATTGAATAAGTCCACTGAACTATCTTCAAGTTTACGTATTCTTTCTTTTATCACCTCGTTCTGTATTAGTCCAGCCACTCAATTTTTACTTTAGACATTGTATTTTTCAGTTGTAAAATTTCCATTTTTTTAAATAATTTTTACTTCTCTGCTGAATTTCCTTTTCATTCATGATAAGCATTTTTTATATCATTGAGCATACTTATGATCACTGTTGTAAAGTTCTTCTCTGCTTATTTGAACATTTAGGTCCTCTCAGGTCTCCATTGATTGTCATTGCTCTTGAGAATAGGTCATATTTTCCTGGTTCTCCCTATTGTGAGTAATTTTGGATTTTGTCCTGGACAGTGTGAATGTTACTTTGTGGAGAATCTAGATGCTGCTATAGGCCTCCAAATCCTTTGCTGGGCTTCTTGCAGTCTATTCCATACTATCCTCAGATTCTTCAGACCCAAAAGTTTGTGGGTTTCCCACCTGAGTTTTAAGACTCCCTACGTAGTGCCGATTGTGCTGTTTTCTTAGGATAAAAGCCATAAAGCAGAAACAATCCATTCTGGTCATATTTCCAGGTGTCAACACTCCTCTAGAATAAGACTACTTTTGTTCACTTTCCAGGATTCCAAGTAGTGTTTGTTTGTTGTTGTTTTCTTTGTATTTTTCCCTGGTTTGTAATTGTTATCTTGAGAGCATCAACCTCATAGGAGCTTACTTGTCCATACCAGAAGTTGAATCTTGTCTTTAATTCCAAACATACCTAGTTTATAAATCTTTAATCTTGTAAAAAGTTATAACATTTTAGAAAATGTCAAATTATGTTCTTTTATACTGAATTGAACTTTTTAAACACTTTGGTTTTTTTATTCTAGACTTCTAATTCTTTAATAGATAATGTTCCTGAGAAAGATCTCAGACCAAAAAGAGACACAGATGTGACTTCTGAAAGTGACTGTGGAAACAGAAAAGAATGCAATAGAAAAATTCCTCGAAGATCAAAAATCCCATATTATTCCAAAACTATTCAAACTATTAAGCACCACAGTAAAAACAACAGTGCTTTTATAAGGTACTTCTTTTAGTTCTATAAATTCAGATAAGGCACACAGAAGTTAATATTGCTGGCTTCTTTCTTAAAGCTATCTCATGGTCATATTTTTTTACTATTCTAATGTCAAAAGATTTGACTTTTCAGCCTTGCAGCCTCAGATTTAGTCAGCACTTTCATATAAATTTATATAAAAGGCTCTCTTTCCTTATGCTGGATTGTCATTACCTAAGTTGTAAAAAATAGTAATAAGTATTATACATTTCTTTGAGTTATTTTTTGTGGTTTTTTCTTTGCAGTTGTAATCGTAAAATGAAACAACCTTTCTTTAAAGAATTACACGTAAGATCATCTTTAGTGAACAATAATATATTAGAAGAATCAGAAAAGCAGAAGACTGAAATAATTAAAGTAAACAACGGTAGCTCAGAAAATGCCACTTACCGGGTATGATTTAAGAGATTAAGAAAAATTGGATATGAATAATCTTAGTTTTATATTCAAAGTTAGTCCCAGAAAAATTATGCATGTTTTTATGAGCAAAAAAATATTTCGTGTAATTTTATTGGGGTTTGCGGTTGGGTTATTTTCCCCTTCCTGATTTCCAGATTTTGTGTAATGTTACTATTTTTGTAATTTTTAAAGGAATGGAAATTACACATTTATTTAAGATCACATTTCAGTGAAATCATTTTGTTGTATGCTTTGGAGGAGAAAACATGTCTGAATTTTTGAATTCTTCCTAAAGCAATGGTTCCTAACTTATGAGTCTCAGACTCCTTTAAATATCTAAGGAAATCTATGGGTTTTTGCAGAGAAACTTCCTTAGAGAAACTCATAAAATGTTGTATATAATTTCAGGGTATTCATGGGCTCTCCTGAAACCCAGTTTTGGACCCATGGATTCCAGATTAAGAGACATTCAAGAATTTTTAAATTCTTCAATATTTTCCTTAATCATTCACATGTTGTTAAGAATCTTTAGCACACATTGATTTATTTTATATTTTTTATTAACTTGCCCTTATTTTACCGTGAACAACTGGTTATACTTATGATTGTAATGTGCACTATTCTTCCAATAGTATGATTACTTTTTGAAACATTTCACACCTTTCATGCTATTGGTTTTGTCCCCTTATTCTCAGGTATAAAGGCCTTAATATTTAGAAAATAATAAAAATCATTATGACAATAATAATAGCAGCTAACATTTATTGAGTGGCTATTTTGTGCCAGACACGTTCTGCATGCTTTACTTCCATTCTTTTGGTTAATTCTCACCACAGCCCTTTGAATTAGATGCTCTTATTCCCACATTATAAATGAGAAAATTGAGGCAGTGAGAGGTTAGGTAACTTTTCCAAGTTCACATAACAATATTGTTTTCTTTCAGGCACTTGTTGAGGAACTAGACCAAGAGAGAGAGAAGAGATGGAAAGCTGAACAAACTGAAAAGAAACTTATGGATTATATTGATGAACTGCATAAACATGCAAATGAAAAAAAAGATATTCATAGCCTGGCTCTTCTTACTACAGATAGGTAAGGGGAAAGTCTGTAAACCATAAGTTATCTCATAGCACAAAGAATGCTGAACTTGGAACTGGAATGCCTTAGTTCAAACTAGCTGTAGTATGATAAAAAAACTATGTATGTGGTTTTAGTTTGAACTAATTTTATTTAAAGATTTACAGCTTTGTCAGTTTTTTACATTAACAAAGGATTCAGGATATTTGAGCCCTCAAGCTGGGAGATGTCAGATCAATAAAAAAAAGTATTATAAGTAAAAAACAGGAAGAGTGTAGAGCTGGGTTTGGCAGGCTTTTTCTGTAAAGGATGGGGCTTTGCACACTTTTTCTTTAGGCTTTCTGGGTCATAATCAGTCTCTGTGTTGCATATTCTTCTCAACAATGGGCTTCAGTACCAGATAACCCAAGTTTCTTAATTCTAATGTCTTTATTCCATCTTATTCCATTTCCCGTTTCATCTCTTTTTTTCTGTAGTAAATTATGTAATACAGGATTGTCTTATTCCAATATGTGAGAATACCAAATGGTTTTCTGAAATAACAATAACTTTTTTCTTCTGTTTCCTATAGGCAATTACTTTGAAAGTTATGCTTTTCCTTAAAAGGTTATAAGATTTTTTCCATGGGGTTCCTTTCAATTTTTGTCTCTTCTTCTCCTTGAATGAGCACTGGGTTTCTAGACTTGGTATTTGCCAACAAATAGGGCTTAGGAAGTTGCTCTTGGTTCCATTTCTTAGCTGCTTATACAGTAGATAATTCCCTTTCTACAATCTTCATTCATTAGTAAGTTGACGTACACAGCTCTCAGCCCAATTCCCAGGTTCTTTTAAGCATTTAACTAGTAAAGTTGTGTGGTACTGATGTGGTATTTTCTACCCCTCACTACCTGATTCTCTGATTCTTTGTACTTATGGAATATAAGGAAAACTACTATACTGAACGTGTTCCATGAAAACCTCTGTAATTACTCAAGCTATGATGCTTTGTGCTATTACTAGCCAAACCACCACTACCCACCAATTACTTGCCTTATACAAGACAGTGCTGGACAGGGGTAAAGGAACAGAATGGATAAAATAACTGTCCTCTGACCACCTCAGAAGAAACAGCACTTTTGTTTGCAGTAGGTGCTTAGGTAGCCAACATAGTTTAATGATAGATTTATAGAGACTGTGTGACTCAATGAGTCACAGTCAGACAATGAAAGAGAGGATATATCTTCCCTTTTTTTTTTTTTTTTAATCCAGAAAGATACAAGGCAAAGCCTGAGTGTTCTAAGAGCTGTTATTATTTTAATTTAGTTCCATTTGCCTTATTGTTGAAATTCCTCCCTGATTTTGGCACTGTGTTTTCTCTTGTTTAGCGTCATATGTGTATGAATTTTTGTTTTATTCTGTTTTGTAGGTATTATCTAGTGGAATATTAGAGAAAGTTATGTCTGGGGTTGCTAGCCAAATTCTATTTTAATTGGAAAGCTTTGGACACACCTCATCTTTATACTTCTTTAACCTCTCTGCTGTTGTGCCATGTTTCCCGTGTTACATATTTGTTGTTCTCTTGAAAATTCATCTTCAATCTTTTCTGATTCTTTTTTCATCTATACCCCAAATGTTTTTTGGGGATTAGGTCCTCACCAATCTTCATATTCCCTTATGTGACTTGGTAGGGACTCTGTTTTCCTCATACCTAAGACAGGGTCTAGCATCTAGGTACCATGCTGTGAGTATATATTATCTCAAAAAGTGAATCTTCTCTACTATGCTTTCAGTACCTAACCAGTAAGCTCCCAAATCTTTATCTGTTTTATAGGCCTCCTTGATTAACAAATTGTTCATCTAATCATCTACTAAAAGTTTCTTGTCTACATTGCTTATAAGTGTCTTAAGATCAACATGTCCTTAGGTTGACTTTTTCCTGCTCCCTTATTCTGTATTCTTTGTTCTAATAAATGGTGTTCCATACAGTCAGCCACCAAAGCTAGAAATTTCAGAATGATTTTTTTTGCTTCCTTTCTCTTTCTCAAACTTCATAACCAGTTGGTATTGATACCGTCTTCATTCTGCTTAAAAGGTGTTGAACTATCTCCTCTCTATCCCCAAACGGTTGCATCAGTTTAGGCCCTTATCTCTTGCTTTAGAGGATTTCTCTAATTTTACTGATCGGTAGCTTCTCTGCCCCTTCCACCATATGGTCCACAGAATAAAGTCCAATATTCTTTCATATAACATACCAAACTAGAGTTGAGAGAGTGAACAAAGGAAGACCAGTTTGGAGACGACTCTCAAAGGCAAGAGGACAAGAATTGGAGAAATGACTATAGTATAGAGGCTGATGAGTATAGGGATTTTTCTCAATTATGGCTTGGCAATTATAGTAGGTACGCACTGGAGTGGCTGCCTAGCTCAGAAATTCCTTCATGAGGCTATGCGTTTGCTATTCGTTGTCCCCTTTTCAAACACTCGACTGCTGTTCTGTCATGAACTGCCTCTCTGCTATAATATTGGTTAAGAGGTGAGCCCCTGACCCAGGCTGGGTAAATATATGCCTTAGCCCACATGGCCACAGTGACCACTGCATGGAGTGGGCATATGAACCAAATTGGACTAACCAGAGCCTTTCCCAGAGCTCAGTTCTAAGTTGAGCTAGAGAAAGGTAACCTTTTCTGTTTGGTTCTCACTGCTGTCAGAGATGTTTATAGCCTTCCCCATCTCCCTGGCATATGTTACAAAGAAGCCTGCCATAGGAAAAACTGAAACCAGCCTGAGGGAATCAGAGAGAGAGACCTGATGGTATTCATATCCTTGGTTTCAGCTGTCCCTTGGAATAGTGCCACCCCAGCCTCTGAATTGGTTATGTGGGTCAATAAATTCTCCTTTCTTACTGAAACTGGTTAAGAGTTTTTAGTCAAAAGGCTCTAAGTAACACAGAGGTAGTATAGTACTAGGATATAGTACTTAGTGTCTGGGGAAGATACAGGGAACTCAGAGTTGACTTCCAGGTATCTGTTCAGATATTGCTTCTCTCCTGTAGCTTTATAAATGCATCTGTGTCCCCTCTGCTAAATATTAAGCTCCTTGAAGACCAGGCTGTATCTTATTCATCTTGCTTGCTTTTAAGCCTACATCTAGCACAATGCCTGAAAAAATAAGGTGTTTTGTAGTTTTGCTGTTGAATAGTAAAGTTCACATAAGATAAAGTTTCATTAATTTATTTTTTTTCTCAATCTCAATATTTTATTTTTCAGCTTTGTTGAGGTATAATTGACAAATAAAAATTGTATATATTTAAGATGTACAATGTGATGTTTTGTTATACATTGTGAAATCATTACCACAGTCAAGCCAATTAATATATCCTTCACCTCATATAGTTGTTTTTTTGTGTGTTGAGAATACTTAATATCTACTTGCTTAGAAAACTTCAAGTATACAATGCATTACTTTTAACTTTAGTCACCATGTTGTACATTAGGTCTCTGGAACTTACTCATCTTATCACTGAAAGCTTGTACCCTTTGGCCAACATTCCCCCCACTCCTGACCCTTGGTAGCCACCATTCTACTCTCTGTTTCTATGAGTTCAACTTTTTTTTTTTAATATTTATTTATTTATTTTGGCTGCACCAGGTCTTAGTTGCGGCACACAGGATCTTTAGTTGCGGCATGCACACTCTTAGTTGTGGCATGCTTGCAGGATCTAGTTCCCCAACCAGGGATCGAACCTGGGCCCTCTGCATTGGGAGTGTGGAGTTTTACCCACTAGACCACCAGGGAAGTCCCATGAGTTCAACTTTTTTTAGATTCCACATATAAGTGATATCACCATTTATTTCACTTAGCATAATCTCCTCCACGTTCATCCATTTTGTCACAAATGGCCAGATTTCATTCTTTATTAGGCTGACTGATGTGGCATTTATTTACTTATTTATAACCTTTTAATCCATTCATCCATTAATAGACATTTAGGTTGATTCCATATCTCGGTACTGCAAATAATGCTGCAATGTAGATGGGAATGCAGGTATCTCTTTGAGATACTGGTTTCATTTCCTTTGGATATATACCCAGAATTGGGATTGCTGGATCCCACTTTTATGGTAGTTCTATTTTTAATTTTTTGAAGAACCTCCATGCTATTTTCCATAATGGCTGCACCAGTTTAAATTCTCACCAACAGTGTATAAGGCCTCCCTTTTCTCCATATCCTCACTAAGACTTGTTATATTCTGACTTTTGGATAATAGCCATCCTAACAGGTGTGAGGTGATACCTCACTGTGGTTTTGATTTGCATTTTCTTGATGAATAGTGGCATTGAACATGTTTTTATATACTTTTTGGCCATTTGCGTATTTTTGGAGAAATGTCTATTTGGGAGTTTTGCCCATTTTAAAATTGGTTTATTTGTGGTTTCTCTGCTTTTGCGTTGTATGAATTCTTTACATATTTTGGATATTATCCCATTATCATATATATGGTTTGCAAATATTTTTTCCCATTTGTCAGGTTGCCTCTTTAGTTTCTTGATTGTTTCCTTTGCTGTGCAGAAACTTTTTATTTTGATGTAGTCCTACTTGTTTATTTTTGCTTTTCTTGTTCATGCTTTTGGTGTCCCCATGGAAAAATCATTGCCAAGATCAATATCATGGAGTTTCCTTCTATGTTTTCTTCCAGGAGTTTTATGGTTTCAGGTCTTATGTCTATGTTCTTAACCCAGTTTGTGTTGATTTTTGTGTATGGTGTAAGATAAGACCCAATTTCATTTTTTTTCATGTAGATATCCAGTTTTCCCCATACCATTTATTGAAGAGACTGTCCTTTCTCCGCTATGTATTCTTAGGGGCTTTGTTGAAAATTAGTTGACCATATATGTGTGTGTTTATTTCTAGATTTTCTATTCTGTTCCATTGGTCAATGTGTCTGTTCTTGTGCCAGTGCCATACTGTTTTAGTTACTACAGCTTTGTATTTTTTTTTAATTTTTATTGGAGTATAGTTGCTTTACAAGGTTGTGTTAGTTTCTGCTGTGCAGCAAAGTCAATCAGTTATACATAGACATATACCCACTCTTTTTTAGGTTTCCTTCCCATTTAGGTCACCACAGATCATTGAGTAGAGTTCCCTGTGCTAAACAGTAGGTTCTCATTAGTTATCTGTTTTATACATAGTGGTATATATATATAAATCCCAGTCTCCCAATTTGTCCCACCCCACCCCCCTTGGTAACCGTAAGTTTGTTCTCTACATCTGTGACTATTTCTGCTTTGCCAATAAGTTCACCTGTACCATTTTTCTAGATTCCACATATAAGCGATATTATACGATATTTGTTTTTCTCTTTCTGACTTAAGTTCACTCTGTATGACAATCTCTGGGTCTGTCCACGTTTCTGTAAATGGCACTATATCATTCCTTTTTATGGCTGAGTAATATTCCACTGTGTATATGTACCACATCTTCTTAGATAGAGTTTCATTAATTTATGTAAAATGTTTTTCCTCTTGGCCCAATGCTAGTTTCAGGGATGGGCGAAAGGCATACTGTTTTTCAACTATTTTTTATCTAAGGAGAATTTGGAACATACTTCAAATCTTCCTCTCTACTGTAACTTTTAATGTTTAGTACAGTTTTTATCCTTCTATATGTGTAATATACTTAAAGCAACATTTGATTTATGCTTTAGGCTAAAGGAAATTATTTTTAAAGAGAGAAATTCCAAACTACAACTCGAAATTATGGTTCACAGACTTCAAAATGAAATTAAAAAACTAACTATTGAATTAATTAAAGCAAGAGATCAACAAGAGGATCACGTTAGACACTTAAGAACCCTGGAAAAAGCATTAGCAAAAAAGGAGAGGCAAAAAGGGCAACAGCAAGCAGCACAGGTATTTCTCTATTTTACTCTATCAGTCCCATGAATTAACACATTCAGAGCTTCTGTCCTGAAACAAATTATGTCATTATATAGTAAACATAAAAGATGTTAGGCTGAATGCAAAAATTAGTTTAAATGTACCAGTAATTTAACCTATGGAATCATTTCTTCAATTAGGGCTGCCAGCATTCACAAAGCAGAGTTGGTGGAAATGCTGCAGGTTGTTAGGCTTGTGTTTAAGAGCCAGTTTTTAAATGTCTCCTTGGGGTGCTTGGAGACTTTTAATTTTCATGCCTTTTGAATGGAAATTTTCAATAAAGTCTGTGGTGAAATAAGAGTTAATGTTAATGTGTTTGATGCTTCTAAGACTACACTTCACGTGACCATAGCATTATTTAATAAATTTTGAAAGTCAACTTAGTCACTAGGTCCTGTTATTTAGAAGGCACTTGTCTTTGGGGAACTGACATTAAAATAGAAGCAGAGGAGATTATTATCTAAATACTGTAATGGTGTGTATTTTACTCAGATGCAACTTATCCAAGAGGTGGAACTCAAAGCCGCAGCTGCTGATAGAGAAATAAACTTACTTAGAACTTCTCTTCATCAAGAAAAGGAACAGGTGCAACAACTTCATGAACTTCTTGCATTGAAAGAACAAGAACACAGGTAAATAAAATATGTATATTTTAGGAAAATATGGACATTTAAAAATAGGAAAAAGTTATTTGGTTTTCCCCCCTGCCCCCGCCAAGACTAGACAGTGATTGAGCAGTGGTAAAGTCTGGCACAGTTAGCTCATGGAGAATGACATGTTTATGTATGTATGCTTTAGAATCAGTCTTAGAGTTAGAACTAGTAGCTTAAAAACAAATCAGTAACTTTATTGAGGTTGAGGTATGGCCTTATAGCAATGAAGCTCATTTTCCATTTCTCTAAGCCCAACTAAAAATTGATCATTGTAATACAGAGAAAGCTGTTTTAATTGACTTCCAAGTAACTACTTGTTAAATTATCAGTATTCTTTATCCCTTTGAAGCAGGTTTCAACAAACTTTCTCTGTGAAGGTCCAGATAGAAAATATCAATACTCTAGGCTTTTCAGGTCATGCCTAGCTCTCTCTTTGTACCACAAAAGTAACCATAGACAGCACATCACATAAGTGAATGGGCGTGGCTGTGTTTCAGTAAAAGTTTACTTCCCCACAAGAAGGGCAGCAGGCCAGATTTGGTCCATGGGCTGTAGTTTGCCAACACCTGCTTTTTAGAGTCCACAGTAATTTAAGCACATTCAGCTAGTTATCTGCTTACTACCAGTTGAATGATTGCCATGAGTTAATTGTGTTTGTTCTCAGGCCTGTTTTGGTTTTGTCCTTGTGTAAATTAAGTTTTAATATATAAATTAAATTTTGATGCTCTGGGGAAAATTGTCATCATATGTGTGGTCAAGACAACTATAAAAGATTGGGGGGCAAATAATCACAAAAATCTAAAAATTGGCACTTAATTTTCCTTTCAGATATCTTTTAACTTGTTTTAGTTTAAAGAAACCAAAACCAGAAATAATGGGTTTTGTTTTATGAGTTTGATTTATTCAAGAAAAATAATGGAGAACTCTGAAGAATGAATTCACATTTAAATTAAAAAACTGGCCCTATATTAAAAGATTGGTGAAGTTTCACACATAACTGTTGTTTTCAATTAACCAACCACCAGGACCAGTCAGACTGTATTTATTGTATGTCAAAGACTCAACCAAAGTAGAAGATGCAGTGAGATAGAACCTGACTTCTGTGAATGCACCCAAAGAATTTTAGAAACCGTAAAATGATTCTGAACTATCTCAGTGAAGTTAAGATTTGGCATACTCCTCTTATCCCTGTCACCACTGAATGCGCAATCAAAACTCATATTCTTTCTGTATCTACCATCCTATCCCCAGTTTTCTGTGTTTGAAAGTGAGGAGCTGATCTTTAACAATAGGGAATATAGAACATTTAATAACTATTTAGAGACCTTTAAAGTTTTTCTTTCCAGATAAACAGCATCCTGTGATTTTCATTTGTTTTTCATTCCAGGAAAGACCTTGAAACAAGGGAGTTTTTTAGTGAAGCTGAGTTCCAGGAAGCCTTAGCTAAAGAAATTGCTAAAGAAGAGAGAAAACATGAACAAGTTATAAAAGAATACCAAGACAAAATTGATGCATTAAACCAACAGTATATGGATTTAGAAAATGAATTCCGTATTGCTTTAACTGTTGAAGCCAGAAGATTCAAAGATGTAAGAATTGGCGTCTAGCTTTTTATTGAAAACAGAATCAACAAGATATGGTTTGATAAGAGGACTACGTTTTAGAATTCTAGCTCTATTTGCATGTTGGCTATATGATCTTAACCAAATTACTTAAATTCTTAGAGCCTTATTTCTTCACCTAAATAATAGCTAATCTTCAGTGCTGTTGCCAAAGCTAAGTGAGGTTATAAATGGTCAAGTAAAGAGAGCACGAATAGGAATTAGGAACCCTGAATTCTCTATTACTATAGAGCAGGGATTGGCAAACTAAACTCTCCGGGCTCGATAAATGAAGTTTTATTAGAACAGAGTCGTGCTCACTTGTTTACATAGTATCTGTGGCTGCTTTTATGTTATAATAGCAGGGTTGAGGACTTAAAACACAAACACATACGGCCTGGCTAGCCTGCAAAGCCAATTATCTGTGAATTTTATTCTGATTCTAAAAATGAAAGAAGTAAGCTGTTTCCAGAAACAGATATTTTCTAAATATTTGCAGAACTGCTATTTATAATGCAATTTTGAAATATAGGTTAAAGATGGTTTTGAAAATGTTGCAACTGAATTAGCGAAGAGCAAGCATGCTCTTGTTTGGGCTCAACGAAAAGAAAATGAATCTTCCTCTTTAATTAAAGATCTAACCAGTATGGTGAAGGAACAAAAAACAAAACTTGCAGAAGTTTCTAAATTGAAACAGGAAACAACGACAAATTTACAGGTAAGACATTGTAACATTATATTTCCTTTTTAATTTTTTGTGTCATTTTCTCAAGAATATTGTGATGATTTTAGGAAGTACACAATTATGAACTACATAACACTACTTATATATTCTGTGATGATTTTAGGAAGTACACAATTATGAACTACATAACACTACTTATATATTCTTACATGTGTGAAAAGTAATATAATTAGGAGATAAACCATGATTGCACAGATTGTATTGCTTACACTAAAATAGTATTTAACTAAAATAAGTGAATTAATTTTAAGAAGCATACTAAGTAAATGTACCAGTTTTACAGTGATACAGGTTGTTGAAGTTTGGGAAATACATGAATTGTTGATATATTAATTTTGTGGTAGTGGTTGTTTTTACATATACCTAACTATAATAATTTTTTAATTACTTTATTTCTGTTGTCTCAATTTTAAATATTAGTGGTATTTTGCCCAAAAGGATTCACTTTCTATAAGTAACCTTTAGACTATTGATATAAATATTCAATATTTGGTGAGAAATTTTGAGTATTACATGTGTAGTTGCGTTTTTAAGATATTAAATAAAATTCAGAGCGTTTAAAGGAGTAGGCTCTTAAAATGTGACTTTTTATTTCATGACCTACACTTATCTTTACTTAATAAAATTTAAACATTTTCTGATGTAAAATTTAGGAACATTTACTTTGTATTTGCTTAAGTAACATTTTTTCTCATTATAAAATGCAAAAAGAAAATAAAGAAGCACTTAAATATAATAATTACTTTGCATTTTTTTTCAATGTGTTTTGGTGGTATACAGAATCAAATCAACACACTTGAAATTTTAATTGAAGATGACAAGCAGAAGAGTATTCAAATAGAACTTCTCAAGCATGAAAAAATGCAGCTTATTTCCGAACTAGCAGCCAAGGAATCGCTAATTTATGGTTTAAGGACAGAAAGAAAAGTATGGGGACATGAGTTGGCACAACAGGGTAAAATTCTCAATTTTCAAAGGGAAAAAATAGCCCATTCTGCTAATCCAACAAATCTGTGTATTAGAAAAGGAAGGGCTTAACTCTGCCTAGACATACCAAGAAAGAAGGTGACACTGTATATGAAAGGAGAAATAGTCATTTGCCAGTCAAACAGGAATGAAATTATACTTAGGAATTGGGAAGTAGTTTATTACACCTGTTATGAAGTTATAGCTCTGATTTTTTTGCTGTTGGTTTTCTTCCCCACTATAATTTGGTTACGTTTCTGAACAGGTATACATTTACAATGCTACAACTGAATAAGTCATTGAAAACAATTCTTTCGTATCTAGTGATTTTAAATTATTTGTACATATGCAGCATTCATTTTTTTTTAGCTAAAAATGTTGGTAACATTTATGATGTTATATGTGGAGAAATGTGAAATCGTTTATGAATGAAAACCACTTTAGGTTCAGGTAAACTTACCCTCAGTCTCATTCCCTTTCCAGTCACCATAAGGCAAGAGATATATACCATTTTAAGGCATTCTTAGAGACTTTACAAATTATGAATAGTAGGTGTTGGCCTAAATGGAACATTGTTCATTTGTCCATTCCATATAGAAATCTGTAATATGATTTTGTTTGGACAGCATAACGTGACCCATTAAATATTTCATGTCTGAGTTAGTTGTTCATGATTTGTGGTTTTAGGTTCTCAAATAGCCACAGTTGTTTAGAAGGCCTTTTTGTTCTTTTCCCCTTTCCTCTTCATATTGTGTGCTATTATATATTTTGTTTCTTTATTCAGCTTTTCTTTTTATTTACTATATTATACATTGTGAAATTAGATGTTCATAAAATATAAATTCTGCAAGGTCTTTTTAAGTTTTTTACTGATGATGTTTGTTTCTTAGGATCTTCTGTAGCCCAAAATCATGGGAGACTAGAGGCTCAAATTGAAAGTTTGTGTAGGGAGAATGAATCTCTGCGAAAGGCAAGTGAACGTGATAATGACACATTAAGAATTAAGTGCAAAATTGTAGAAGACCAAACTGAAACCATTGGAAAATTAAAAGAAGTAAGTTTGACATTTTATTATAGGAAAAGAGCATGTGGAAAGTTTGAAAAATCTGTGGATCAAAGTATAATAATAAATATTTGTCTCAATGTATCCCAACTGTTATGGAATTTAAGACATATTATCATGTTTTTTCTTTTATGTTTGGCTCTTTGCTTTTAAAAGTTATATATGACATTTATTTATTAACTTATTAACTTGAAATTACTTTTACCTCAAGATTTTATGGAAAATGTTATTATGGCCCTTTGAAATAATTGGAAGTAGTGTCCATAAAGGGTTAGGAACCACAAAAACAAATATTTTATTTAAACTTTTCATTGTTTAATATCTTCCAGTATTGCTAATTCACGTCTCGAAATTATGACAGAACCTACTATCCTATATTTTAAAGTATTTGAATAGAAAGAACGTAAAAGATTCATGCTTGTTCCCAAGGGAAACCATTTTTACCCTCTTCTTCAATATGGCCTATCTTAAGAGAGAATACTAACAGGATCACTCGTTTCAAAGTATCTTACATGAAAATTTCCAGAGAAATATTCTGAAAGTTAGCTTGAACAGTGAATCAAATTTGAACTCCAAAATTTTCTTCTAGAGATTATCTTTAAGGTATAAAAATAGCTGAGAAAAGGGTTTTTAAGAAACTTGTAAGTGAGATTATCACCCATAAAGTTAGGAACTCATTCTTTAGAGTAATTATAACTACCTAAGATTTGATTTTTTTTTCCCCTTAGTCATTTTTAAGAAACTCCTTGAGAACTTAACTTCGTCAAGTACAGAAAATAAAGAAACATATTTATCACCATGTTGCTATATCCATAGCTAGATTTAGACTGTGAATGCTAGAACTGTATTACCCTAAACAATTATATTGGTTTTTTGGTTTTGCATGAAACCAGAATTTCAATTATATCTGTCATACATTGCCAAGCTACACTGAAAATTATTTAAATATTTTTGGCAGTGAGTATTTTTTCTTGTTTAAAAATCTATGCTTGGTATAATACTTGTGGTTGACATAACTACTTCCACAGTAAGACTACTGCTTATTAATCTCTGAGCAGAGTTTTGGGAGGAAATGACTAGTAATGAATAACATAGCGGAGCCAAAAAACAGATGACTTTTAGTTTTAGATTTTTGGTTAAAAAAAAAAGTTTTCAGATTTTCAACTCATCATTTTTCTTTTCACAACTTAGTACACTTACTTTAAAGAACACTGTATCAGCCTCAAAGATATGAGCATTAATGGTGCATTCCATCTAATCACAGAACATACAGAGATAGCTAGGCATAATTTCTTTTAGCAGTAAATTCATCATAGCTAATAACTTAAAGGGATAGTGACCTAATCTGCAAAATTTGGAGTTCGATGTTTTCAATTAAGTAGATCCTGTAATTAACTTCTGACTATGGAAATCAGAAACAAATCTTTTGAGATTTGGTTTCCTCCTATGTCTTATTTTGGTACTTTTAAGTATGGATCACAAAATTCTCCGATGCTACAATGTTATTCTTTTTATTAATGAGGTTTTTCATAAGAATCTTCCATAGCTTTTGTGGATTCCTAATATAATATGTGTCAAGACTGCTCTCCTCTAAGTACTTACTTAAGTATTACTCTTAAGTACGAGAGTTGTGTGGAGAAAATAAACAATTCATGCCTTTTATGCAAATGTTGGTCAAGACTAGAAGACTACCTGATATCTTTGCTTAGAATTTTTAGATATATAACACACTGAGGAATTGAACCACATTTTTTAAAATACTGATGAATTCATGCCTAAATTAGCCTTGTTCAGTATTTGTTTGTTTGCCTGCATCTTCTTCCCAAAAGGGAAAAAAAGGCAAGGTGGGGCAGGGGAAACAGGGTAAAAACAAAAACTACCAATTTCATCTTTTCACACTTTTGGAGACTGATATCAGTAGTTGGTGTTATAGCAGGGCTGTTCCAGCCGTTCAGGCATACCCCCTTAAAGCAAGCATGTTCACTGAAGTAAGTAACCCATATAAGGCCTAATACCTGCAAACACTTAACAGTGCCTAAGGTGGTCTTGAGCTTTCATTATCCTCTGATTTGTAATATGCAAATAGAGGATAAAGTATGACTCACAATATAGAAGATATAATAAAAGGAAGTTTTGGAGGATGTAGAGCCTATTTTCATGTGACATTGTAATAGTGATGAAATCATACTTTATTTTAAAGTATTTGCTCACCCTAATGCAGAAGATGCTTGTTAGCATAGTAGAAATAGCATTTTAATTTGTGTCATACATGTACAGTGAACATGTCTCTGCTGTATTCCATGTTAATTGAAATTTTCATTGCACAGTTTTCTTTTCCTTCTCTTCTGCTCCCTCTGTGTGGTTGGTAGTTACTAACTTAATGAAATAAAAAGTGTAAATAGTTCATCTTTCTTAGTGGCAGTTAAAACAAAGTAGTAGTGCTATTCCTTACTGATTGTGATTTTTAAAATGTTCTGTAAATCTTTTCTAAAACATTCTTTGAACGTTCAATTTATTTTTTAATCTGTAGTTTTTATAATAATTTTAAACCATATTGAATTAATTAGGAAATGAGATATTCAAGATTAATAAAAATAATTATTTTTTTAAATAATGATTTTTTTTTTATGTAAAAATGAAGTGTTTACAGGAAAGGGAGGAACAAATCAAAATATTACACAAAAAGATCACTGAAATACAAAAATGTACCCAAGAACAACTTGATGAAAAATCTTCACAACTGGATGAAATAATTGAGAAATTAGAAAGACACAATGAAAGAAAAGAAAAACTAAAACAGCAGTTGAAAGTAAAGGAATTAGAACTCGAAGAAATTAGAAAAGCTTACAGGTATTATACGAATTTCCTGTTGAGAAATAACATGTGGCTTAATAATTTCATATAACCAATTTTATTTTTTTAATTATTTCTTCTCATATTAGTACACTTAATCAGAAGTGGCATGATAAAGGAGAGCTTCTGTGTCATCTTGAAATGCAAGTAAAAGAAGTGAAAGAAAACTTTGAAAACAAAGAAAGGAAACTTAAAGCAGAAAGAGACAAAAGTATTGAACTGCAAAAGTAAGGATTAAGTCCTAAAGTATGTGGGATATCTTTAAACATAAAACTGAATTGGGATGGGTGGGTTGTGTAGAACGGCGGGGGGATGGGGGTGAGGAGGGTAAAAACATGTTGGACATAGGTATTTGCCAAGTACTTTGTTTCCATTCCATCTATAAAATGAAGATTATAATAGTTCCTACCTTAATGTTTGATGTGAGGTTTAAACTTTATGTATATGTGTATTTATATGGTTTGTATGGATTATTTAGCATTTAAATAGTACCTGACACATAGTAATTGCTGTATAAATATTTCATTTTTATTACTGTGATTATTGTTTTCAAGCTCTGTTTGAATGAAAGCAGCAAGTGATATTTTTGGCTGTTGTATGTGGAGTTTAGAGGAGGAAATCACTGACTACCAGGGACAGTGAGCTCCTGAAGAAGCTAAAACAGATTTAGGTAGCCGTTGGCCTGCACCAGCTGAGGATAAGAGTTGATTTTAAAGAAGGGGAAGAAAATGTATACATATATGCCATTGTTTTATGGATTTTATAAAATACTCTAGAGGAAATGAGGGTTTTACCTTGTAAGCTGTATAACTAGACTTGTTAAAATAATTTACAAAGTTGACTGCCTTAAAAATTAGGTAGCATGGTTTAGTGACCAGTGCTCATGTCAAGATACAGAATGGCATAGATAACATGGCATATAGGTAGCCCAAAAATCTCATATAGAGGTAGGTTCCCATTATATCAAGTCTAATAGAACCTGGAAATTTGGTTTCTCATATTTTAATTCTTTATAAATGAAAAGGTGTTATTATACTCCCCAGAAAGTTTTGATTGATAATACAGTCATTTGTTTATTTGCTAATGGACCCTGTTCCACTTCGCTTTACAACCAAGCACTAATACAGAGACCTTGACTTGGAACCTATTACAGTTTTCTCTCCTGCTGGTCACAGCTTTGCAATTTGGAGTCCTTTCGATCCTAAAAGAAACAATCATTTCATATAACTAGCAGTTCCTAAACTTAATAAAAATCATAAAGCCTGACAATTTTTAGAATCTCTTATATTGCATTGTTCATCATGTCTTTAAGAGCAAAACAATAAAGGCCTGATTTTATACATTAATGCTTTTATGACTAAGATTGATATATGATTTTTAATTTAATGGAATTTTAATAAAATAAGTAAATTATTATTCATAAGAATAGATTTTATTTGCATAGTTTCTTAAAATGTATAAATTGATTTTTTTCTTATATCTTATTTTGAACCCAGCAATAATTCTGTGAGGTTGGCTGAACAGGCAGGATTATTGTGTTTTATAGTTGACAAACTTTAAACACAGAGTTTGTGACTCGCCCTTAGTTTCATAGCTACCAACTGTTGCAACTGGGAATAAAAAAAAATGCTTTTGATTCATGGTCCTGATGCTGAAAACTCAGCCTCTGTACACTGGTGGAGAATCAAGTCTCAGAGACAGAGTTTCGGGTGAAATAGAGAAGAATAGCTTTATTGCTTTGCTGGGCAAAGGGAGACACTACAGGCTCGTGCCTCAAAAAACTGTGTCCCAACCTGGGAAGTGAGGAGTTTTATAGCAATGGTTCAAGGGCAGAGTGGCTAATAAGGATCCGGGTATGTGCAGTGCCTGGACTCCTTTAATCTGGCCTCAGGTGGTCTCCTGATGAGCTTCTCTGGTTCCTTTAATCTGGCGTCAGGGGGTCTCCTCCCTAGTCTCTGTGTCCCCTCCCTTCCCTCATTAGCAACTGTTTGAATCTGCCCTTTGGAACTCAGGGAAGGTCATGGAGGCTGGAGTCTATTCCCTACAAACAAGAAATGGGGACACAGAAAGGCTTCCATGCCCAGGAGCCCCACAGGGTCCTGCTCGGTTTCAGTCCCAATGTTCAATCTGGTATTACAATGGGCTATGCCAAAATCAGGAAGTTTGTTCATTATGGACTTAACATTTTTAACAAAATTATTCATACTTAATACAAAGGAATGGGTATTTGGCCTATAAGAAACTTTTAGCGCTAAAATTTTGTGAATACTGTTTATAATTTGTTTATTAACATAGGGTTTTATCCATTAAGCATTAACATAGGGAAGTCAGACATATATGCTTACAAACTTGAACCTTCCTATAGTATATATACCTCAAATTATTATCACACTGCTAATACGTGGAGGAAAAAAAGATTGATAGTAGCATCTATGAAGGTGCTTATAAACCATATTCTTAGACTCAAAATAAATGAGAACCAATGTACTCTAACTTCCAGAGGGTAATAGTGTAACAAACTTCCACTGATATTACCCTACTCTATTCTGTTACTAAGATTCTGTTGGATGGTGAACTACTTATATCTTTAGTTACTGAAGATAGCCCTTTGCTATTTAATGGAGTTATGCTTCCATTAAAATATGAATGTAAGAGCTTCCATCTGAAAAGACAAAAAACAGCCTAATTTTTATATGTACAGGTAGATATGTGGGTTTGTTTTGTTTTTAAGGGATGCAATAGAAAAGCTTCATAGTATGGATGATGCCTTTAAAAAACAAGTTGATGCAATTGTTGAAGCTCATCAAGATGAAATAATACAGCTGGCAAGTGAAAAGCAGAAATGTATTGATTCTGCAAATTTAAAGGTACTGTAAGTAAAATTCACTTTGATAATCAGTATTAAATTGTTATAGCTAAGTAAATTGGATCTTTGACAATGATAAAAGAGAAAAGGAAGCATGATTTAATAACCAAATAGATATGAAGAAAATTGCCAGTACAATCATGAAGCCAGACCAAAATGTCAGTAATACTTAGATTAGTTGTAGAATATAATCTTAATGAAACCAAGATTATAAGTTTGATTCTGATGTGCACCTGCTCCATGAACTCTGGATAAAAATTTCTGTATCCCTAGCCAATTTCAGCTGGAAGCCCCTTTGGTTACACATAGGCAAGATAAGAATGTGAATGTATTAAATACAGTCCATCACTACCTAGGACAAGTTCTCAAGGAGTGTTTTATTATCAATTAGGGTTCAAAACTGTCGAGTTTCTCATTTTAATGTCATTGACAAAGGAATGGGTTAGGATGATAATAAATCAGAGGCAAACATCAGAATTACCTGCAGAGCTTTTTAATAATACATATGCATGTGCTTCCCCCTCAGACTTTCATTCACTAAGACTGGGATCAGACCCAGGTATTTTCCTCAACAGGTGATTCCCATATGACCCCTCTGTTAAGATCCACTAGATGAGCAGACAGTTATGAATTTCCATTTTTCCCTGATTTTGAAGTAATAATAAGAAACAGATATCTTTAAGACTGGAGATTTAGAAATCAGCAACTGGAAAAGGAAAAGAGTTAATAGAAAAGGAAAGTAATACTTCATATATTATAATCAAGGTTGTATAATTAAATGACATTACCATCAGGAGTCTATGTAACCAGAAAGAGGGATTTAGGTCTTTGGAAATAATCACAATGAATAAGGAAATATAACTTGTTTAAAATTTAGTTCTTTATTTCATTTCAAGCCAACAGATGTTTCAGATATCTTATTTAAAATCTACTGATTGTTGAACAAGAGTACATTAGGTATTACTAAATAAAGTATAAAAGTAGGCCTTTAGCTAAAAGGAAAATACTGTGTTTGATTATGGACATCTTGCCAATATGATGTAATATCAAAGGGAGGTGTTTGTTACAGAATAGAAAAATTTCACCAAAGCTTAAATGTGGTAATCATGAAAAAAAATTTTAAGGCATCACATTAGAGCTCATCATTTAAATTAGGAAAAATGTTAGTTTTCAAAGGGAAAAAAATTAGGAAGTCTGTATTAGAGATTAGGAAGAGGGAAGTAAACAGAAAGGGATGGTTATATTGGTAGTACTCTCAGGAATGTTGTATGTTAGGAGAGAGAGTTTCAAGCAGAAATTAATAGTATCAAATACATTGAATCCTAGGAGAATGTAGGTTAACAATAAATCGTAAGATGATTTCTCAAAAAGATGGTAATTTATAACCACCACCAGCAATTTTAGAAATGCAGTGTTTAAATTAAAGAGTTTCTTTGGGAACGGAGGTTGTTTCAGTTTTTAAAGTCTGTAAGGGTAAGTCAAATTCATGATTCAGCATTCATAATCAGCACAGGAGAGTGGAAAGATTAAGTCAGAAAACTGGGTATCATCCAAATATGCTACTGAGAAGCTACACAACTTGAACAAGTTTTCTAAATTATAAAATAGAGTTAAAATAAATTACCATGTGTTCATCACAAGAACCTATGAGAAATAAATGGATAATACACATGTAAGTACTTTGTATACAGTATAACATTTTCCCTATTAGTATTTGAACAAGTTAACATTTTATTAACCTCTGTGCTTTAAATGAACATCACAAAATACAAAATGTATAAGAATAAATTTTTTACTTTTTGCATTTTTTAAAATACATTTTCATTAAGAAATGTAAATGTTATAAAATTTATATGTTGATTTAGGTTCATCGAGTTGAAGAAGAAATGCGTGGACTTCTGGAGGAAACATGCAAGAACAAAAAAGCAATGGAAATAAAAATTAAGCAACTTGCTTTTGCTCTAAATCAAATTCAGCAAGAAATGTGATGGTTCTGAGAATGGATTGAATTGAAATGAACCAGCAGACCTATTGTAAAAATGATTAAATATTGTGATAGTAGTAACTGCTATGACTTTGAAATGTCTCTTTCTACACATTTCATTCTGATTATATTTTAAAAGGCTTGATCAAGTATTTATTAATTGTATATGTAGGGTTTTTATAATAAATTGTTGACATTTATAATAAATTGTTGACAATTATGTGTATTAGAAAGACGTATCAAAATAACTAGACTTAAAACACTTTTTCTTGTTTCTGTGCTATACATTGTTTGGTAATTACACATTTGCCTACAAATATGTTAATGAAAATTAAGATTAGTATTTTGACTATATGAGGGAAAGTATTTTAATATTGTTGTTAACCTTACTGTGTTGATGAAGAACTAATTATATTTATTGGTTGTCCTTTAGTTGACATAGTGCCATTCTTTTAAAATGCTCATAAATGTAGCTAAAAAATATTTTAAATCTGTATAAGGGATGTGGTATATTTAAGAATGCATATGTATGCATCTGCACATCACTCATAATGACCCCTTTTTATATAATGCACATGACTTTTTCATTAAAGATTACATTTAAGGTTTTATAAACATTGTCTCAAGAGGAACACTACTGTTCCACTGTCATTCTTTCATTTTCCCTTTTTAGTTACTATTTATGAAGAGAATTCTTATTTTGTAACTGGAAACAGTTTTCTTCCATTTCATATCAGTTCACTTATTACTATTTTACTTTTGTCATCTCTTATGTTCCTCTGTATGCAGAACAAAGATCTAAATGCTATTCTCCTTACTATTTCTGAAAGAATATAATAGCAAATTCTTAACTAATAGCCAGTGAACTAAGTTTTTAAAATTAAATGGAATCAGAAAAAATGTAAATGTAAAGAGAGGGCCCCATTTTGTTATAGGCAAGATTTATACTGAAATCCGTGGGACATCAAGCATGTCAGTATATGTAATGGGAGTCTGTGGGGGAGGGGAGGACATAAGAAATATTGGAGAAAATAATGGCTGAAAACTTCCTAAATTTGATGAAAAAGATTAACCTACAGATTCAAGAACTTCAGTAAAACCCAGGATAAGCACAAAGAGAACCACACCTAGACACTTTACAGTCAAACTGTTGGGAAAATCTTGAAAGCAGTAAGAAAATATGATTTATTTCATATAAAGGAACAATATAACTAACAGTTGACTCCTCATCAGAAATAATGGAGACCAGAAGGCAGTGAAAGACATATTTTAGGTACAGGAAGAAAAGGAACAGTAAATCAAGAATTCTACATCCAACAAAATTATCCCTCAGAATAAATGCAAAACAAAGGAGACTAGAAGCAGTGGGCTGACAGAGTACTCAAAGAAAAAAAATTAGCTAAGAATCTTATATCCTGCAAAATGATCTTTTAAACATGAAACCAAAATCAAGTCATTCCCAGGTAACTGAGAAAATGTGTTCCTACCAGACCCACCTTTCAACAAAGGCTGAAGGAAGTTCTTAAGGCTTCAGATCCTTTCAGAAGGTGACCCTAGAGCGTAATTTGAATACACATGAGAAGAAAAACAAAAACACTGGTAAAGGTAATTATGTAATTATAAAAGAATATAAATACATATTTCTTTTCCTTCCATCCCTTAGCTGATTAAAAAAGCAAATATATAAAACAATGTGTATAATTGTATTATTGGGAGTAAAACATAAAATGTAATATTTCTCAATATCAGCACAAAGGTGGGTGAAAGCAAAGCTGTATGGAAGCAAGGAATAACAGGAGACAGTAACTTGAAATCATAGGAACAAGTGACAATAATAAATGAAAATAAATATGAAAATTTATAAATTTATAAACTATAAATATATATTTGCTCTCCTTAGACTTTAAGTTATATAAAACAACTATAAAAACATAGTTGTAATTATAAAATAGATGTAACATATATAACAAAAAGCACAAAAAGAGGAAGAGAATAGAGCTATATAGGAGAAAGATTCTATACTTCATTGAAACTGGGTTAGTATAAATCTGTTGTATATTCTGATAAGGTATATATAAGCCCTTGTGAAGCCATTAAGGAAGTAACTCAAAATAGGTAACTAAAATATAGTTAAAGGGAATTAAAATGTTATACTAGAAAATATTTGTGTAATACAAAAGAAGCAGAAGTAGAGCAATAAAAAAGTATAAAGCAATTATTAAACGCAATAAAAAAGACAAGATATTTAGAAAACAAAAAGTAAAATGGCAGAAATAAGTTCAACTCATGTCTAATTCAACTACAATAATTATGTTAAGTGGGACTGGATTAAATAATCCAATCAAAAGACAAAAATAGACAAGAAAACAAGATCCAACTATATGTTGCCTACAAGACACTTTCAATTCAAATATGCGAATAGGTTGAAAGTAAAAGGACAGAAAAAGATATGTAAATAGCAACCATAAGAAAGGTGGAGTGGCTATACTAATATCAGACAAAATAGACTTTAAAACAAAAAATGTACTAGTAGGAAAGATGATAAAATGTCAATTTATCAGGAATATATAATAATTATTAACATGGATGTACCTACTGACATATTCCCAAAATTCATGAAGCAAAATTGACAGGCTTGAAGGGAAAAAAAGGTAATTCAACAGTAACAGAAAATTCATTACTTCACTTTCAATAATGGATAGAACAATGAGGCATAAGATCAACAAGAGAACAGAAGACTTCAACAACACTAAACCAACTAGGCCTAACAGACATCTGCAGGACACTTTCAACAACAGCAGAATCTTTACATTCTTCTGAAGTGCACATGGAACATTCTGCAGTATAGATTAGATGGAAGGTCAAAAAGCAAGCCTCAATGGGTTTAGAAGTATTGAAATCACACAAAGTATGGTCTGTGACCACAGCTAACTGAAATTAGGAAGGAATAACAAATTTTGGAAATTTACAATTATGTGGAAATTAAACAACACACTCCTAAATAAGTACTGGATTGAAGAATAAATCACAAGGGAAATTAGAAAAATTCTTTGAGGTGAATGGAAATGAAAAGAATGTAACAAAATTTATGAGATGTAACTAAAGTAGTTGTCAGAAGGAAATTTTTATCTGCAAGCAACTACATTAAAAAAGAAGAAAAACCTGAAATTAATATCCTAACCTTCCACCTATAAATACTGGGAAAAGTGGAGCAAACTAAAGCCAAAGCAGACAGATTGAAGGAAATAAAAATTAGAGCAGAAATTAATGAAAATAGAAAAACAATACAATCAATGCACCTAAAATTTTGACTTTGAAAAATCAACAAAATTGACAAAGCTTGAGCTAAATTAATTAAGGAAAAAAGGGCTCAAATTACTAAAATCAGGAATGAGCACAAGAAAATAATAATAATAAGGGTGGGAGGAAACTTTGGAAGTTGTTGAATATGTTTATGACCTTAATGATGGTGATAGTTTCATGAGTTTATACTTATCCCCACTCATCAAATTGTACAGATTATGTACAGCTTTTACATGTCAATCATACCTTAATACAATGGTTTAAAATAAAAAGAAGAACTCCACAGGCACTAGAATCAAAAAGAATAAAATTCTTAGGTATAAATTTAGCAAAAGTGCAAATCTCATATGCTGAAAACTACAAAACATGGTTGAAAGGAAAAAAAGAAGACAATATTCATGGATTGGAAGACTTAAGGTGGTAATTCTCCCCAAATTCATCTACAGATTAAATGCAATCCCTACCAAAATCTCAGCTAGTTTATCTGCATAAATTGACAACATGGTCTCTAAAATTCATACAGAAATTCAAGGGACCTAGACTATCAAAACAATCTTGAAAAAGTTGGAAAACTCACACTTCCTCATTTAAAAGCTTACTAGAAAGGTACAGAGGGACAGCAGCCAAGGTGGCAGAGTAAAAGGACCCTAAGCTCACCTCCTCTCAGGAGCACACAAAAATAACAAAAATCTGCAGAACAACCATCATTTAAAAAGACTGAAACCTACCAGAAAATATCCTCTACAGCTAAAGACATAAAGAAGGAACCACAATGAGACTGGTAGGAGGGGCAGACTCATGATATAATCAAATCTCATCCCCCCAGGGTGGGTGATCCACAAACTGGAGAATAATTATATTACAGAGGTTCTCCCACAGGAGTGAGAGTTCTGAGCCCCAGCCTGGGGTTCCAACACTGTGAAGAGGAGTTCCCAGAGCATTCAGTTTTGAAGGCCAGTGGGGCTTAATTGCAGGAGCTCCACTGGATTGGGGGAAATAGAGACTTCACTCCTAAAGGGCATACACAAAATCTCATGCATACCAGGACCAAGGGCAAAAGCAGTAATTTGATAGGTGCCTGGGCCAGACCTACCTGCTGGTCTTGAAGCATCTCCTGGAGAGGTGGGTGGCAGCTGTGGCCCACCATGGGGACATAGACACTGATGACAGAGATATGGGGGTGCGTTCATCTATATGAACTCTCACTGGAGGGAGACATCTTGCTTGGGTCCTTAGCACCAAGACCTGGCACAACCCAACAACCTGTAGGCTCTAGTGCTGGAATGCCTCAGGCCAAACAACAAACTGAGTGGGGACACAGCCCCACCCATCAGCAGACAGGCTCCTAAAGACTTCCTGAGCCCACAGACACCTCTAGACACGCCCCTAGACATGGCCCTGCCCACCAGAGGACCAAGACCAACTCCAGCACAAGTCTCTAGACCAGCCTCAACCACCAGGGGGCAGGCACCAGAAGCAAGAAAACTGAAGTCCTGCAGGCTACAGACAGAGTCCACAAATGCAGGCCAGACATTATCCTGGGACCAGCTGGTCCCTAGCCATTGGGTGACGAGAGGGGAGTACACTGCTGGGATGCATAGGACATCTCCTACAGAGGGCCACTTCTCCAAGGTTGAGAAACATAAAAAGACTGCACTCTTAAAGGGCATGCACAAAATCTCACACACTCTGGGACCCAGTGTAGAAGCAGTGGTTTGAAAGGAGCCTGGGTGACACCTAACCTGCTGAACTTAGAGAGTTTACTGGAAAGGCAGGAGGCAACTGAGCTCACCCTAGAGACATAGACACTGGGACAGCCATTTGAGGGAGCTCATTCTACCATGTGGACACTGGTGCTGGCAAGCGCCACTTAGAATCTTCCCTCTAGCTCATAAGCCTCAGGACCCAGGCCTGCCCCCATGCACCAGCCTATAGTCACCAACACTGGGACAACTCAGTAGGCAGGGACAAAGCCCCCTGCACACACACACACCAGCATAGAAGCTGCCTTAAGACTCAATGAGCCCACAGCCTCCCCTGGACATGACCCTGCCACCAGAGGGCCAAGGAACTTGTCCCCACACACCAGTGTGCAGGCCTAGACCTGGGACCCCAGGGCCCTGCAACCAGAGACTCTAGTACCCAGATCCACGTACCAGTGGGCAGACACCAACCTCAGAATCCCTGGCCTCGCTCACCAATGAGCCTGCTCTAGCCTTGGGATCAGTCTCACAGACCAGAGGGCAGACACCAGCCCCAGGACAACTGCAGCCCCACAGCCTGTGGACCCAGCCCACCCACCAACAGTCCAGCCCCAGCCCTGGGACTGGCTGGGCCCTGGCCCTGTCCACCAGCAGGCCAACACAAGCTTCAGAACATCCCAGACCCCACAGCCAGGGGTGTCAGGAACCAGTCCCATCCAATAACAGCTCTGGGACACCCTGGGCCCTGAAGGCAGAACTCAGGACATCGCTCTGCCTATGGGTAGGTCATCACTAGCTCCAGGACATGGCTTCACCCACCACTGGGCAGGAACCAACCCTGGGATCTCCTGTAACCTGACAGCCCACCAGTGAGCGAGTACTAGCTGTCTGGGGTTCCACCACCAGCTACCTCATGACATAGCCTCAACAACGAATGGTCAGCAGCCTCCAAACAAGGCAGAGCCTGGCAACCAACTGGACCAGGGACCAACCAAGTCTACCAGACTTCCCACAGTAGTCAGCCCACCACAACAGAAGGACCCAAGCAGCCCACATAGGGGGAACCCCTGGAGCATATAGCTCTTGTGACAAGAGGGGAGTGCACTGCTGGGACACATAGCTACATCTCCTACAAAAGGCTACTGTTGCAAGGCTGGAAAATGTAACCAACCTACCAAATAAATAGAAATAAAAACAGCAAGTTAGGCAAAATAAAGTGACAGAGGAACACATTCCAAAAGAAGGAACAAGATAAAACCCCAGAAAAAGAAATAAGTGAAATAAAGATAGGCAATCTACTTGGGAAAGAGTTCAGGGTAACAATTGTAAAGATGATCAAAGAACTCAGTAGAAGAGTGGATGCACAGATTGAGAAGTTAGAAGTATTTAACAACAAAGTATTAGAAAATACAAATAACAACCAAACAAAGACGAAGACTACAATAACTGAAATGAAAAATACACTAGAAGAAATCAACAGTAGACTAAATTATACAGAGGAAAGGATCAGCAAGCTGGAAGACAAGGTAATGGAAATCACTGACACCAAACAGAAAAAATGAGAAGAAATGAAGACAGTTTAAGAGACATTTGGGACAACATCAAGTCTACTAACATTTGCATTATTGGAGTTCCAGAAGGAGAAGAGAGGAGAAAGGGACTGAGAATATATTGAAGACATAATAGCTAAAAAATGTCCTAACCTAGGAAAGGAAATAGACATCAAAGTCCAGGAAGCATGGAGAGTCCCAAACAATATTAACCCAAAGAGGAACAACACCACAACACATTGTAATTAAAATGGAAAAATTAAAGATAAAGAGAGAATATTAAAAGCAGCAAGTTACATACAAGGGAACTCCCATAAGGCAATCAGCTGACTTTTCAGCAGAAACTCTGCAGGCCACATAGGAGTAGCCCGATATATTTAAAGTGATGAAAGGGAAAAATCTACAACCAAGAATACCCTGCTCAGCAAGGCTCTGGTACAGATTTGATGGAGAGATCAATTGTTTTAAAGACAAGCAAAAACTCAAAGAGTTCAGCACCACAAAACCAGCTTTACAAGAAATGATAAAGGACGTCTCTAAGTGAAAAAGAAAAGGCCACAACTAGAAACATAAAATTATACAAGGAAAAAGCTCATCAGAAGACAAATATACAGTAAAGGTAGGGAATCATCCACATACAAAGCTAGTAGGAAGGTTGAAAGACATACTAGTAAAATCATCCATATTCACAATAAGCAGTTAAGGGATACACAAAACAGTTAGATGCAATATATGATATCAAAAATAGTAATCATGAGGGGAGGAACATACAATTGCAGGGTTGTCAAAATACATTTGAAATTAAGAGATCAGCAACTTAAATTAATCATGTATATATAGATTGCTATATGTAAACCTCATGGTAACCACAAACAAAAAAATCTATAATAGATACACAGACACACAAAAAAGAAAGAAATCCAAGTATAACACTCAAGATAGACACCAAATCACAAGAGAATAGAACAAAAGAAGACGAAAGGAACAACAACAAAAACCCCACAAAAATAATCCCACAACAATTCACAAAATGGCAATAAGAACATACACATAAATAATCACTTTAAAAGTAAATGGACTAAATGCTCCAATCAAAAGACATAGAGTGGTTGAATGAATACAAAAACGAGACCCATATATATGTTGCTTACCAGAGACTCACTTCAGACCTAAAGACACACAGACTGAAAGTGAGGGCATGGAAGAAATTATTCCACACAAATGGGAATCAAAAGAAAGCTGGAGTAGCAATACAAATATCAGAGAAAATGGACTTTAAAACAGACTGTTATAAGAAACAAAGACGAACATTACTTAATGATGAAGGGATCAATCCAAGAAGAAGATATAACAACTGTAAATACATATGCACCCAACATAGGAGAACCTAAATACATAAGGCAAATATTAACTAACATAAAGGGAGAAATTGACAGTAACACAATAATAGTAGGGGACTTAAAACTCTGCTTACATCAATGGACAGATCACCCAGAGAGAAAATCAATAAGGAAACACTGGGATAGAGGACACATTAGATCAGATGAACTTAATAGATGTAATGGAACATTCCATCTAAAAGCAGCAGAATACACATTCTTTTCAAAGGCACATACAACATTCTCCAGGATGGACCACATGCTAGACCACAAAACAAGCCTTGGTAAATTTAAGAAAATTGAAACCATATCAAGCACATTTTCCAACCAAAATGCTATGAGACTAGGAATTAACTACAAGAAAAAAAAAAAAACTGCAAAAAACACAAACATGTGGAGGCTAAACACTATGCTATCAAACAACCAATAGATCACTGAAGGCATCAAAGAGGAAATCAAAAAAATGTCTGAAGACAGATGAAAATGAAAACACAATGATCCAAAATCTATGGGTTGCTGTAAGACGAGATCTAAAAGAGAAGTTTATAGTTATACAAGCTTACCCAAGGAAACAAGAAAATCTCAAATAAACAACCTAACCTTACACTTAAAGGATCTAGAAATAGAAGAACAAACAAAATCCAAAGTTAGTAGAAGGAAAGAATGCATAAAGATTAGAACAGAAATAAATGAAACAGAGACTAAAAAAAAAAATAGAGAAGATTAATGAAACTAAAAGCTGGTTCTTTGAAAAGATAAACAAAATTGATAAACTTTTAGCCATCAAGAAAAAAAGAGAGAGGGCCCAAATCAATAAAATCAGAAATGAAAAAGGAGAACTTACAACCAACACCACAGAAATACAAAGGATCATAAGAGACTATTATTAACAACAATATGCCAACAAAATGGACAACTAGAGGAAATGGACAAATTCTTAGAAGTGTACAATCTCCCAAGACTGAACCAAGAAGAATTAGAAAATAGGAACAGACCAATTACCAATAATGAAATTGAATGAGGAATTTTAAAACTCCCAACAAACAGAAGTCCAAGACCAGATGGCTTCACAGGTGACTTCTACCAAACATTTAGAGAAGAGCTAACACCTATCCTTCTCAAACTATTCCAAAAAATTACAGAGGGACAAATGCTTCCAAACTCATTCTATGAGACCAGTGCCACCCTGATACCAAAACCAGACAAAGATATCACAAAGAAGAAAATTACAGCCCAATATCCCTGATGAACATAGATGCAAAAATACTCAAGAAAATATTAGCAAAGTAAACCCAACAATATTTTGAAAGGATCATACACCATGATCAAGTGGGATTTATCCCAGGGATGCAAGGATGATCAATATCCAAAAATCAATCAATGGGATAAACCACAATAACAAACTGCAGAATAAAAACCATATGATGATTTAAAAGATGCAGAAAAAGCTTTTGATAAAATTCAACATTGTTTATAATAAAAACTCTCCAGAAACTGGGCATAGAAGGAACATAATATAATTAATCAAGGCTATATATGATAAGCTCACAGCTAACATCATACTCAACAGTGAAAAACTGAAAGCATTTCCTCTAAGGTCAGGAACAAGACAAGGATGCCCACTTTCACCACTTTTATTCAACATAGTATTGAAATCCTAGCCACAGAAGTCAGACAAGGAAAAGAAATAAAGGGAATCCAAATTGGAAAGGAAGAAATAAAACTGTCACTTTTTGCAGACATGATGCTATAGAATTCCTTAAGATGCCTCCAAAAAACTACTAGAGCTCAGCAATGAATTTGTTAAAGTTGCAGGACACAAAATTAATACACAGAAATTGGTTCCATTTCTTCTTTTTTTTAAAACTATATTTTTCTTCCCTCTCTTTGTTTGCCAAGTGCTATTTAAATTTATTTATTTATTTTTATTTATGGCTGTGTTGGGTCTTCGCCTCTGTGCGAGGGCTTTCTCTAGTTGTGGCAAGCGGGGGCCACTCTTCATTGCAGTACGCAGGCCTCTCACTATCATGGCCTCTCTTGTTGTGGAGCACAGGCTCCAGACGTGCAGGGTCAGTAATTGTGGCTCACGGGCCCAGTTGCTCTGTGGCATGTGGGATCCTCCCAGACCAGGGCTCGAACCCGTGTCCCCTGCATTGGCAGGCAGACTCCTAACCACTGCGCCACCAGGGAAGCCCCTGGTTCCATTTCTATACACTAACCACAAGCTATCAGTAAGATAAATTAAGGAAGCAATATTTACCATTGCTTCAAAAAGAATAAAATACTTACAATAACTTACCTAAAAAGGTAAAAAGAACTGTACTCAGAAAATTATAAGACACTAATGAAAGAAACTGAAAACAACAAAAACAGATGGAAAGATAAACCATGTTCAAGGATTGGAAGAATTAATATTGTTAAAATGACCATACTTCCCAAGGCAATCTACTGATTCAGTGCAATGCCTATCAAAACACCAAGGGCATTTTTCACAGAACTAGAACAAATAATCTAAAATTTTGTATGAAAACACGAAAGACCCTGAATAGACAAAACAATCTTAAGAAATAAGAACAGAGCGAGAGGAATCATGCTCCCTGACTTCAGACTATACTACAAAGCTACAATAATCCAAACAGTATGGTACTGGCCCCAAAAATAGACACATAGATCAATGGAACAGATTAGAGAACCCAGAAATAAACTCACACGCTTATGGTCGATTAATCTACAACAAAGGAGTCAAGAACATACAATGGAGAAAAGACAATATCTTCAGTCAGTGGTGCTGGGAAAACTTGACAGCTACATGTAAAAGAATGAAATTAGAACATTTTCTCATACAAAAATGAGCTCAAAATGGATTAAAGACCTAAATGTAAGACCAGATACCATAAAACTCCTAGAGGAAAACATAGGCAGAACACTCTTTGACATATATCATAGCAATATTTTTGTTTTGATCTGTTTCCTAAGGTAAAGTAAACAAAAGCAAAATTTAATGAATAGAGCCTAGCTAAATGTAAAAGGTTTTGCACAGCAAAGGAAACCATCGACAAAATGAAAAAACAATCTACTGAATGGGAGAAAATATTTGTAGGTGATATGACCAATAAGGGGTTAATATCCAAAATATATAAACAGCTCCTACAACTGGATATCAAACAAACAAACAACCAAACCATTGATTAGAAAATGGGCAGAGGATTTGAATAGACATTTTTCCAAAGAAGACATACAGATGGCCAACAGGTACATGAAAAGATGCTCAATATCAATAATCATCAGAGAAATGCAAATCAAAACTACAATGAGATATCACCTCACACCTGTCAGAATAGCTATCATCAAAAAGATCACAAATAATAAATGTTGGCAAGGATGTAGAGAAAAGGGAACCCACGTACACTGTTGATGGGAATGTAAATTGGTGCAGCCACTGTGGAAATCAGTATGGAGGTTTCTCAAAAAACTAAAGATAGGGACTTCCCTGGTGGGCCAGTGAGTAAGACTCTGCGCTCTCGATGCAGGGGGCCCAAGTTCAGTCCCTGGTTGGGGAACTAGATCCCACATGCATCCTGCAACTAAGAGTCCACATGCTGCAACTAAGAAGTCCACATGCCACAACTAAGAGCTCATGTGCCACAACTAAGACCTAGCGTGGCCAAAATAAATAAATAAAAAATAAATACATATTTAAAAAAACCTAAAAATAAAACTACCATATGATCCAGCAATTCCACTACTGGGTAAATATCCAAAGAAAATGAAAACACTAATTTAAAAGATACATGCACTCCAATGTTGATAGCAGCATTATTTACAGTAGCCAAAATAGGGGAGCAACTTAAGTGTCCATCACTAGATGAATGGATAAAGACAATGTGGAATATATTTACTATGGAATACTACTCAGCCATAAAAGAGAATGAAATTTTGCCATTTTTAATAACATGAATGGAGCTGGTGGGTATTAGGCTTAGTGAAATAAGTTAGACAGGGGAAGCCAAATATTGCTATGGTATCACTTATATGTGGGATCTAAAAATAAAACAAACTAGGGAATATAACATAATAGAAACAGACTCACAGTTATAGAAAATAAACTAGTGGTAACCAGTGGGGAGAGGAAAGAGGGATAGGTAAGATAGAGTAGAGGATTAGAGATACAAACTACTACATATAAAATAAACTATAAGAATATATTATACAACATAGGGAATATAGCCAATATTTTATAATAACTATAAATGGAATATAATACCTTTTTAAAAATTGTTAATTACTATGTTGTACACCTGAAACTTATATAATATTGTAAATCAAGTGTATCTCAATAAAAATATCACAAAATGTAGAAACTATTTTGAATTGAATGAAAATGAAAATAGAACATGGAAAAAATTATGGGATGCAGCAAAACAATGTTTAGAGAGAAATTTATAGATGGAAATGCTTATGTTAGAAAGAAGGAAAGGTTTCAAATCAGTAATTTAAGTTTCCTTTTTAAGAAGTCAGAAAGGGACTTCCCTCGTGGCACAGTGGTTAAGAATCCACCTGCCAATGCAGGGGACATGGGTTTGATCCCTGGTCCGGGACGATTCCCACATGCTGAGGAGCAAATAAGCCCGTGCGCCACAACTACTGAGCCCGCGCGCCACAGCTACTGAAGCCTGCATGCCCTAGAGCCCGCACACCACAGCTACTGAAGCCCGTGTGCCTAGAGCACGTGCTCTGCAACAAGCCATCACAATGAGAAGCCCACGCACTGCAACGAAGAGTAGCCCCCGCTCGCCACAGCTAGAGAAAGCCTGCATGCAGCAACAAAGACCCAATGCAGCCAAAAAGAAAAAAGAAAGAAAAGAAACCAGAAAAAGAAGATCCACTTAACCCCAAGGATAAAAATATTAAATCTCAGAGCAGAAATCAATGAAATAGAAAAGAAACCAAAAAAGTAATAGAGAAACTAGCAATCAAAACGAAAGTTGGTTCTTTGAAAATATTTTCAAAAAATGATGCACTTTTAACAACTCTGGGCAATAAAGAAGAGAGAATAAAAATTTCTAAAATCAAGAATGAAGAAGGGGCAGCATTACTGACTCATTAGATGCTACAAAGGATTATAAGAAATATGATTAACAACTTTATGCCGACAAATTAGATGACTTAGTTGAACACATTTTTGAAAAGATACAAATTACCAAAACTGACTCAAGAAAAAATAGACTATCTGAATAAACCTATAATAAGTAAACTGAATTCCTACAAAGAAAAGCTCAGGTTCAGACAGCTTTGCCAGTGAATTCTATAAAATATTTTAAAAAGAAATAAAATCAGTCCATAGCCATACTCTTTCAGAAAAGAGAGAAGGAAGGAATAGTTCTCAACTCATTCAATATGGCGAGCAATAAGTTGATAATTTCTGGTGGCCATTAATTATAAATAATATTTATTAACTCACTTATAGTAAGTCTCTACTAATCTGTACCCCCTATGATGTGTGTGTCAATGTTAAAGAATGGCTTTGATGGCCACACCAGCCTGGATTTCTTTTCTGAACCATTAGATACTTGATATTTCACCTCTGACCATACTGTTGGTGGTAGATGGCCATGTGCACTTCTTTCCCTTTAAAAGTCCCCTGCCCACAGTAGTCACTGTCAAGCTAATTATCAAGGAGACTTTTGTCTACTTCAACCTCCTGGAGGAAAGAGTAGTTCCTTAATATTGTGTGGATAGGTAAAAGTGAGGATACAAGTCAACTGTGATCCATCAATATTGTTCAGCTAAATACCAGTCAGCCCCATTCATAAATCATCAAGTTTTTTGCCTGATGATGAGCTCAGCATGTGGTTGATCCCAATTTGTTAAAATAGATGATATAATATAAAGGGACACTTCAAGAAGATTCTGGAATCCTTAGTGTGCACTAAGGTAGCACATGCTCCATCAAGCTTGTCTAGTTATTATCATTTATCTAATCTTGATTTTACCATTTCTACTAGCTGCTAGAGTACTAGGCTTACTTATCTGTGAGAAGGAAGAGCTGAGAGCCCTCAATTCATAACAGGTGTTCAGGCCGTTGTGTGATACAGAATTGGGCTCTGTATTGACCCATGGTGTGTGTGTGTGTGTGTGTGTGTGTGTGTGTGTGTGTGTGTGTGTGTGTGTGTGTGTGTGTGTGTGTGTGTGCCTTTTGCATAAAGATGATTGAAAAGATGTTAGAGGTTTAAAAAATTATTTGACTTTCTGGGTCATGGGACCTAAGAAGGGTTGATTACAGCTGAAGCTTATCCCTGGATCCAAAATCTTGATTTAAAAGTACCTCAACTGAAATTTACTAGACTTCCAGCTTAACTAGTACATACAGCACATCAAATTTCCAAAGCCAAGATATGCTATCTCAAGACTGCTGACTCCGTCAAGGTTGGGATGTTAGGTATAGAGGTTTCAGTTTAATATTCTGGAGGATAATTAGAAAAGATATTCTACCTTCTCTCATCCATTGGAATTCAAGTATGTTCACTTACATGGCAAGACCCTAAGTTTTTTGGAGGGATAACAATTTATCCCTTCTCCTTTTTTGTTGAGATATTAGTGAATAAGAAGTTGATATCTTGCTTCACTAAATCCTACTAACATTTAAATATCATCAGTGTGGTTGATGATAGTAATGTCCTTAGGTTGATCTCATCATTGCAAGTCCCAGTAAATAAATCTGTGACAAATAGTAGGTGAATCCAGAGTTTATAGGGGTGGGAGAGCAATGTTGCCAAAGTTGTGATTGCTTAATTCAATTGGTAGACTTTTATCAAGAAATCTTGATATTCCATCTGATTTATGATTTATCAGCTGGCCATACTGGAGGATTGAAAGGAGATAGAGTGGAAATACCAAAGGTGGTCCCCAGTTATCTCATCTATTTTTTTACTTCCTCTGGAGAGATGGTATTGCTGCTCACACCTAATACACATGGCTTGAATCACAGTGATCAAGGGAGATATGACCAGCTAAACACTGCTTTTGTCCAAGTGTCTCCTCTGGAGTACATAAATTTAAGACAGCTGTTTTAGGGTGCCTAGATTCTGATTGAGTTCTTTCATTACAGCTCAGTCATGCTCTTATTCCCAACATTAGTGGCACAGCTTGGGTCTAAGTCAACAGTCTGTCCCAATTGCTTCCCATCAGATAGCTCAAACCTTGTCTTTTCTAGAGCTCCCTACCAAATCTCTTACCCCATTATCACTTTTTGAAAGGTCTATTGAATCAGGCCTACAGATAGCCACCTACAAAGCAAAAGAAACAAACATCTATTTATTAGAACTTATGAAACAAAAGCTAGAACCAATCCCCACCCTCAATGCTACCTCAGGATCTAGCTGAGGATATGTTCAGGCTTTAAAGAAAGGGTAAGCATCCTTCTCATGTGGCCACTCTCTTTGGTTTGATATACATACTTAGAGGGAATTATATAGGGTGATCAGTCTGTGGGTCTTAACCTGAGTCTCACCAAATCAAAACACTAATTTCCAGGGGCTGCTGTACAGTTTTCCACCATGACTCCTACCAGGTTTTGGAAGGGAATTTAGAATTATAGTTGTTACATCTGTAAGTAAATTGAATTTTTCCTTATACTTCCTTCAAGAAGTATATAAGCTGTAGTCTGCTTATATACACATGGATCTAAGTAAGCATGTGATTTATAATTGAGGTTGGATTTTTATTTTCCATTTTATCAAATTCTTGGAACACCTTTTACTTAAACCTAAGGAAATGGTTGTTCTTATAATCTTGAGAATTTGGGGTCTAGTTCAATATCATAAGAATTTTCAATATCTTTCTAGGATTTTGACTACTGTCTGGCAGTACTGCCCACAGTAGATAATTACTCTTGACCCACTTCATGGTTATATGCTTCCCAACCACCTCCCACCTTGCCGTAGGCTGTTCTCATAGCTGCCACAACTTTCAATGGATTATCTTATTTTTGTTAGCCAGTTTTTCACTTCCATATACATACTGCTATATTTGTTGGTAATGTACCTGTCTTGATTTTAGAGTCTGTTTTCTTAGGATGTGGTCCACTGAGAGTAAGGACACAGTGGGAGACTTTGAAGATCGGTCTATACCACTTCTTTCCATTATCCTTAAACCTTTGTGGGGAGGGGCTTCTTGACTGGCAGATATTTTCTTCTGGACAGTGGTGAAGAGAACACTAGTTTATACTTTCAAATCCTGGAATGCCCTTCCTACTCTTAGTGTTAACAATGCTGGCAGGTATCACCTACTATTTTGTAAACATTATTGATCTTATGAAATCTGTGTACTTGGTCTCTTTACTGATAAAACCCGCATAACAATTCTGAACTTTGAGAGGAAATTCTTTGCGATGCATAATTGGCTAAAAACTACAAGAGTAGTTTTAGTTTTCTAAGTGGTTTTCTTCCTGTCAGTTAAAAGATAAGTAAGTGTTTACCAAAGTTCAACTGATTATGATCATTGAATAAACTGACCATATAAAAATTGACATAACATCGTTAACTTCACCTTCATGATTTTTGGGTTCACACTACCCAAACTGTTAGTTTCTTATCAGTTTTCCAAAAATGGACTTACTTTTAAAAATTAAATATCTCTTTTAGCCACAACTTAACTAACATAAATGAAATCACTAGTTTAATGTTCTGGTCATGTTTATTTTTAATTTTTGCCTAATCCGCATTAAATTAATCATGAAAGTATTAAAATAAACGATTTACCATGTATCAGCTACAGTCATTCTGTTAACACTAGTAATATGTATATCACACAATTACAAAAGACAGATAAATTGTTGGATGATCTACTGACTGAGGAAAGATCCCAAAGGTAATTTTTTTTTCCAGTTTACAAAGCATTTTTTTTCAGAGATTCTAAAAGCGTGTATTATTTCATTTTGTAATGTGTATGGCTGACATGACTTAGTTGGGAGATATCCACTGAGAGTCTGAATTTAATTTTTGCTGAATAAATTCCTTAACTTTTATAAATGGCACACATATAATTAAATAAATAGGTATTTTTATAAATAAAATAGTCAGTTACAGTAGAGCAAGATAGGATGGTACATTTGTTAACATTAGATAATTCTAGGGTACCTATAATCATTATCTTGAGGGATTTATTTATTTAGAGTGCTGTATTTTTTCATTCTAGGGAATATATGTGACACTGCACAAGGAATTGAATGATGTGGGGACCATTCACTGGTGAGAAATTCTTTTGATAAAACCACTTTTGACTTAGAATTACTCTCTCGGTGATAAATTCAAAAATTTTCAACACTAGATTGACACAGGGTCTTAGCTACCAAAGGGTTTGTATCAGAGTGTATGATTTTTAAGTTTGTGTCTTAATTGGGGCAATGTATTGTGAACAGGAGGTCTTTATGTGATGGCTTCTTATTTGCACGGGCAGTCATCTTATGCTCTGGTAGTTTAGTGATAAACACTTTTACCTTACTGAAATTTCAAAAAATATAGTGTTATCAACAGTGTTGCCAGTGGGAGAGTTGCTGAGCAACTTATTTTTCAGGAAAGTCTAAGTGACATACAGTTTCTGTAAATGTTTGACCATATTTACCTTCCTTTTTTATCTACAAGAGCAGTCAGAGGACTGTTCAGGTGTTAGTAAATAGAAGCTTCTGGTGTATATTAGTTGAGTTTATTTTTGTTAAAACAAACTTGGATCTCTTGTTCTTACATTTGAATATGTGTGGTTGAAGTTCAAACCCCAATATCACATCGTAAGTTTTAACTTAATGAAGATGAGAATTCGAATTTTCAATATGACTCTTCAAGAAGATTTAGAAGCAACTATTTCTTTGTTTCTTTTAATATCATGCCATATTTTTGAAAGTAAGCTGCCTTTTGAATGTAAGCTTCCCTCTTTCCGTAAGCTGCCTTGATAGGGCAATAAGGTAGAGTATAAGTTACTAAATAAAATTTAAAATCTCTTTAATGTGTGTGAATTATATTTCTATAGGTGTTTGAATGTAATCTGCATTTCCCATTTCTACTTACACGGTACACACTTCTGAAGTCAAGGTCTTTGGGTTATCTATCATATTACTATACCATGCAGGTTATAGGTAGGTAAAGAATAATGTTTTTTGTCATAATGTGAGGATTAATAATCCTTGAAACATGTATGTTTACCTAATTTTTTTTTAATCTTGAAAATGCATAATAAGATAGATGTTTGTGTGTTATAAGATTTGGAAGGAAAAACAGAAAGCCAAATTTTATCTTCATTAACTTAGAACAGATTAAACAAGGGAGTAATAAAGCTGATGTAAGCAGCCTTTTGATGGAAGTTTCTTAGCTCAAAGGAGACCTGAGAGTTGGAAGTTCCAACCGATCACTTCCAACTGATAGGCTCAGGCATTTGAAAATCAGTACGCCACCATCAGTGAACAAAATAAAATTTGGTTGAATTTTCTTGAATATTTAACTACTATATTATGACACAACTGCACATATTCTAAACTGATCCTGGACTTCTACGAAAATAACATATGTGAAATTCCACAAATGTGACACTCTTAGTCCAGTGAGCTATGGGCTAATAAGTTATTCTGTCGAATTCAAAACACTGAAGTCCTCCCTCCTACTCCTGAATTGGTTAAGCAGCTGCACTTCCAAAATGCATAAAAATAATGAGAATATAATCAGGAGCATATAAACAATATTATAATAGATCATAATATCTGTCCAGTTAATCTGGTGTAATTAGTCTGAATTTAACAAAGGATTACTGTCATGCATTTAGTACTACATAGGTCAATGCAATACGGTTTAGTTTAACTGGATTATTCTAGTGCACAAAAATCTTACCTACTTCTTTTTTTTTTTTTTTTTTTTTTAATTAAGGCGGCGGCTGCGACCCAGGCTGACGTCGGCAGGCAGCTTCTCTCTCCGGTCAGTGGCAGCCGGCGCCCTGCCCGCCAGCCTCAGCAGCGGCCACGGTAGGACCTGTTTGTTACCTACTTCTTGATAATATGCTATGGCTCCTAACTTTTGATGGAAAGAATTATTAGGCTTTTGTCAGAATTGGTGCAAAGAACTAGTGTAGCAATTGATAGCCATTTAGAGTTGTCTCCTTTATAGCCAAAAGGATACAGAAATCAAATTCAGAGTAATATACTTCAAACAGTGACCAATATCAGTTTCTTAAAGATTATTGATATTCTGATTTTTAAAAATCACGTCTTTTAAATAATTCATTAGCAGAAATTCCAAAAATTTTCAAAATATTAAAAAGAATTTTGCATTATCAGGCTCTGATCTTTAGCAGTTTTAGGAAAAATGATATATTTTATTATTTTTCATTGTGTTATTCAGTGTTTCTGAAAGGGGTGACTGTGTGCATGAGAATTACCTGAAACTATCTGTGAAGAAATGCAGATTCCCAGGTCAAATTCTCATATCAAATGCTGATTTAATCTCTGTAATTTGGAAAAAAGAATCGCATTTTTAACAAACACCATAGATGATTTTTCTCCTTAAAGTTTGGAAGCCACTGGTGTAAGTAATTTGTAGTTTCTCTGACAGACATAGGATTTTGAAGGCTAATTGAAATAGCTGCTAACTTGCGAATGTGTTTTAGTTGAATCCTAGTGAGTTTAAACAAATGAAAAATTCATTGTGAAAAACACAAAAATATTGCAAAATAAATTTCAAATGACCTATTAGCATCAGTAATAATATAACTGCTTTGTAAAAAAACTTTAAAAACTGAAATTAAAAAGAACAATTAAAAAATTACCAAAATAGTTATTATGATTTAATACTACATGCTATGGAATGAATTGTGTCTCCCCAAATTCATATGTTAAAGCCTAACCACATTTGGAGAGGGAGCCTTCGAGAGGTATAGGTTTAGACGAGGTCACAGAGTGGGGCCCTCATGATGGGATTAGTGCCCTTATAAGAAAAGACATTAGAGAACTTGTTTGCTCTCTCTCTCTCTGCTATGTGAGGGCACAGAGAGAAGGTAGCTGTCTGCAAGCCAGGAAGACAGTCCTCACCAGAACCTGACCATGCGGGCACCCGAACTTCCAGACTCCAGAACTGTGAGAAAATAAATTTCTGTTGTTTAAGTCATCTTGTCTATGGTATTTTTGTTATGGCAGACCAAGCTAAGACAATATAAAAAGTTTTTAAAAATAACAACTTTATTTTTATCAATTCCTGTCCCTGCATCTATAGCAGAATGTTACCACTTCAAATTAAAACCTCAAGAAACACTATTGTATTTATTAATTCTATTGATTTATTAATAAGTTAAAACTAATTTGCAAATTAATTTAATTTGTATAATAATGATTTTGTTAATGCCAATCACATAGCAGAACCCATTTTGAGATAACTTAAATTGAGTGGTTTTATTAATTGAATTTTTCATGTTTTACTAAAGATTTTTAATTCCAAGTTTTGCTTATATAGTTCTTTGATTAAAATAAAGGTTATCTGGTTATTAATGAAGTTCTGTACCTATGAATTGGAAGCATAAATATTTTGTTATAAATGGTGTGTCCAGTTTTACTAGCTAATGCTGCTGAGTATTTCACTTCATTCCAGTGACCCTTTTTTGCTAGTTTGTTATTTTAAATTTAAAATATTTCTTGCATGAAACTTTCTTGATTAATTACCATCATATGGAATTTTCATTCACCTAATATTTATTGAGCATCTACTATATTCAAAGTGTTTTGTGTGACACCAACTCATTTAAAATTTAGTTCTGACTTTCGAGAGTTTGTAATCAAATGAGGAAAAACTTTTACTCAGATCTGTGTGTTATCTCATTTCCCATCAATAGTTTGGGGTATCACGAAACACAAGAACGTGTGGGTGCCTAATATTCTAAATAACACAATATAATTTGGTTCCAGTAAGGTATTAAGAACACTGTTCTAAATGCAGGAGATCTGGAGTCCAGCGGCGAGTCTGAGCAATTAAGGACCTCTCCCTCCACACCCCAGTATCTCTACCTATGACTCCATGATTGTGTTTTTCCTGTATTTCGAATCCAAAAAGATAATCTATGAAATATAACCCTGCACTTGGTCCGAGTCACTGAAATATTTGCAAATGTTTTTCGAGCTTTCCTAAAGCTCGAAAAGAGCAGACAGCAGAAACCGCCCAATGAAGGTAAGTGAAGGAAGGCTAATCTCGTGTGGCTCCACGGACCCAGCGGCTCAGAAATTGATGGCCACCCGGCAGGGTTTTTTCCTGCCCTGAAGCCCTTTTTTCCTCCCGGCGTTGCTGCGGGAGGTCGCCGCTCCCGGCGGCGGCTCGCCAACAGCAGGAAGGCAAGTGTGAAACCCAGTCACCGACGCTGCCCTCCTCCCCGCTCGCCCCTCCTTCCTACAGAAAAATGCGTTTCCAAGCAACGGCGGGCCGCGGCGTCACTTCCTGCCATTTAAACTCGGGTCCCCACCCCTAGCCGCCCCTTCTTCTCGCTTCCACTCCCCCTCCCCTCGATCGTGGGCTTCCTTCTCGCGTCGCCAGGCTCGGGGAGGGGGCGGAGGCCCGGCGCGCCGAGCGGCCCCCAGGCGGGTGGGCGCCGCGCACCTGTTGTTTGCAGGAGCCCGCGACCCTTCGTCCCGCCCTCGGCGGGCGGAGACGGCAGCGGCCGCCGCGGAGCCGACCCGGCAGGTGGCCGAGCGCGGGGGCCGCACCACCGCGGCGCGGGGACGCGATGGCGGCGGCCGAGCCCGCGGGCTCCGGGCAGCCGGCGCCGCAGGGCCAGGGGCAGGGCCAGCGGCCGCAGCCGCCGCAGTCCCAGGCGCAGCCCCCGCCGCCGCCGCCGCCGCCGCCTCTCGGGGGCGGCGGGGGCGGCAGCAGCAGGCACGAGAAGAGCCTGGGACTGCTCACCACCAAGTTCGTGTCGCTACTTCAGGAGGCCAAGGACGGCGTCCTGGATCTCAAAGCGGTGAGTGCGGGAGGCGGGGAGGGGGCGGACTTCCGAGCCCGCGGTCCAGGGAGAAGACCACCCCCTTGTCGCGTGGGTTGGGCGGCGCGGCGTGGACGCGCCTCCCGGGGACCGGGAAACCCGCGAGCAGGGGCCACGTGGCCGGCGCCCAGGCCTTGGACGCCGGGATGGGGGAGGGACGCGGGACCAGGATGGCCCGGACCGACCGCGTTAACCAATGGGGCCCGGCGCTGTGCCGGGCTCTCGACAAAGAGCCCAGGAGCTCGGGCGCGCCCGCGTGGCTTCAGGCTCTGGGCGTAGGGACCCGAGGGCGACCGAGTGTCCTTGTTGCTCCGCGTCCACCTGTGGCAGAGGCGCAGGGGGTACCCGGGCGCTTTGCCCCGAGGCACCCTTGGGATTGATTTTGCTGTCGGGAATTGATGGTTTTAATAGGCAATTCTTGCTGAGTCCGTGTTTCGGTTGTTTAAAACGAGCAAGCAAGCAAAACCCGATTTTGCCACCTCTTCTGGATGACACACACACAAAAAGGTGAACTCCTCAGCCCTCCCCGTTAAAACAATGATAGTAATTTAAGAAACCTGTTCCTTGTGCACTTCTTTTCATCATCCTGATGATTAAGAGGGATATTTGACTTGTGACTTAATTTGGTATCTGATATAAATTTCTAAAAGCGAGATTTGCCATCACACGAAAAGGGGGTGTTTTATAATTTTCACCCCAAAAGATGGAAGCGCTCAGTAAACTCTTTCCTATTTCACGAGACCGTGTGCTTGTCTTTTACTACAGTTTTGAATTTTCAAACAGCAACATGCATCAAAAGCTGTTCTGTTAAACAAAATGACTTAACCGTTCCAGGCAGGACTTGGAAGGATTCCACAGCGCTGAGGAACAGCGCTGTGATCACACTTGAATTAAAATTCAGCCAGCACAGGCAGTTTAAGTAAGAAGTAAAGCATTAAAAACAAACAAAAATTACTAACGAGTCAGTAATCACTGCAGAAGATTGGTCCCAGCACCTAGGGGAGGGCCACCTTTCCTAGCTTGAGTGTGACTGCAATCATCAGGGCTGTGCCTAGAGTAACAGAAGCAGCATTTGAGCAGGAGAGCATCTTCTAGTTCTTCCTGACCTGAACTCACAAAGGCCAACTTGATGGCCTCTGCTAGGGGCCCTCCTCTCAGTGTAGTGCAGGAGGTGAGGTATGTCTTTGAATGCCGTCTCCTTTCCCTGGGTGTAGTACGTGTTCAGTATGTGATTGTTGAATTATCTGAATTGTTCTAGTTTATACAAATGAGGCACGATGCACATATTTTGCATTTTCGGAAGTAGTTTCTACTCTCTTCTTTTTGAAGTGTTACTCCTAGAATTTTCCCACACCCTTGGAAATTCTTGTTCTCTTTTTTTCCCCACCAGCTCTTTCCTCCATACCTCCCTCCCTGAAAGTGCTTTATGGCATATATAGTATTTAAATTGTTGTGAACTAAATTGGATTCTGTTTAAAGAATTTCACAGGAAGTTATGAGGTCATCAGTGAAAGCCAGGGATGTTACAAAGCATAGCTTGCAAACTACTATTCAAAATCTAGAAGTTCAGTTGTAGCCTGTGACTTCAGTAAGGAATCAGGAAAGTTTGGGATTTTCCAGATGAAACTGAACTCTGAGGGCTGACTGTGAGGGCTTCTTCAACTTGCCTTGGAATATGGTGGAACTTTGCCCTTGCTTTCCCCTGAATTCTTTGGCTTCTTCCTGCTTCATCTGTGGCCACATTTTGCTGTCCAGAAGTCACAGAGGCAATGAGTAGGAAATGGAGTTTAATATGTCATAACAACATTGTTTCATCCATCCTGGAACTTTCTTAAAAGTTCAAGGGTTTCTGCAGTGACATTAGGTCTCATTATATTAACGACTTTTTAGTTGTAGAGAACAGTTTGAGTATCATTCTTTTTCACATATATATGGATATATATATTTCATTTATTTACATATGTTTACTTGTATATATGTGTAAAATCTTATATTATAAAAATCTTACACTGAAATCTTTCCAATGATGTTTCTTATTGTACACCATAGTAAAAGATCATAAAGACTTTTTCTGACATGTTGAAGATGAATTAACACTGACAATTATAAAGTTTCTCTAATTTGAAATTATAAAATCACATATTTTTCTTATATTCTTACTTGGGGGTGGTGTATTTCAACATAAGTTATTGGCACTTTTGCATTATACACTTGATATTTTTTAAGAAGCAATTAATGAAACATCATTTTTGTGAATATCATGAATATAAAAAATATCAACCATCACATCCAAATATCGTGGATATCCATAAAATATCCAAACCACTTAGATGCTGTTTCTTTTCTAACTTGTAGCATATACTACTGAAGAATAAGAACATAATGCTGTATCTTAGTGATGCACTTCTTCTTAGTAATTTAACTAATTGAGGACATAGCTTAACAAAACAAACAAATTCTAATAAAGCTGTTCTAGTATAATTTAACAGTTAGGAGGGAATGGAAACACCTTGGAGCTGGTTTGAGAAATTTTTATTCAATATCTTTCTCTTATACCACCACGATATAACCTCATTTACAATAGTGGGAGTGGGGTAGTTACTCTCTCTTTATTCTAGTGAGATGACAAGTTATGTCATGGTCCTTTCCAGTTATGTGGTTTGCCAATTTATGCTGTAAGTAGCTGACATTTATTGAGAGCTTAGTATGTGCCAGGCATTTAACATATATTAACTAATTTTATCATCCTAACAGTTGAAATTTGGACTTATCATCCCCATTTCACAGATGAGAAAACTGATAGGTTAAGTAACTTGCCCAATGACACACAGTAGAAAGTCACAGCTATGACTTGAAACTAAACAATATTTTCTTATTCTCTGTGCTATACCGACTTTCAGTATTCCTAAAAAAAAATTAATTTCTTAAATTTTTCATCTGTGTAAGGGCATGGAATCCTTCTTGTAAAGAAAAATGCATGATTATTTTTATACCTCTACTCATGATAGAAGAGGAGGTATTGAGCTTCTGCATTGAAAATGAGGATATTGATGACAAATTCATATTACTTCACAAATTAAACTAGGGTTCTATTTTTATAGAACTAAAAATTTAAGTAAGTTAAGATAGTCATGACTGTCTATATCTGTTGTTTTGAAAAGTCCTATTAATTTATAACTGAGTTTCTGTATTTTCCATTTTGATGCCATCTTCAACTTTTTAAAGTATGCTCAAGATTGCTTATCTCATTTATTATAATTGTTCAAGTTATCAATTGCCTGAACGATACCTGGATTAATATGATAAAATACTTATGGTGTTTCTTATCTCACAGGTCCCTGACTCATACTCATTTATGATTAGCTGATTAATACACACCGTGGAAGAAATAAATAATCTAAGGTCTTAGTTTGTGATGTCACAGAATAAAGCAAGGATTATCCTAAGGAGAGTGATATGGGTAGGAGAGCCAGAACTTTAGTGCATGCTTAAAAATTCTCAGCACAATATCACTTCTGAGTATATACTCCAAAGAATTGAAAACAGGGTCTTGAACAGATATTTGTATACCTATGTTCATAGCAGCATTATTCACAATAGCTAAAATATGGACACAACCCAAGGGTCCATCAACAAATGAGTAGATAAGCAAAATGTGGTATATACATATAATGGAAGATTATGCAGCCTGAAAAAAGAAGGAATTTTTTTTTAAAATTATTTATTTATTTATTTATTTTTGGTTGTGTTGGGTCTTCGTTTCTGTGCGAGGGCTTTCTCTAGTTGCGGCAAGCGGGGGCCACTCTTCATCGCGGTGTGCGGGCCTTTTACTGTCGCGGCCTCTCTTGTTGCGGGGCACAGGCTCCAGACGCGCAGGCTCAGTAGTTGTGGCTCACGGGCTTAGCTGCTCCACGGCATGTGGGGTCCTCCCAGACCAGGGCTCGAACCCGTGTCCCCTGCATTGGCAGGCAGATTCTCAACCACTGCGCCACCAAGGAAGCCCCAAGAAGGAATTTCTGATACATACATAGATGAACCTTGAATACATTAAGCTAGTCACAAAAAGACAATGCTGTATGATTCCACTTTATGAAGTAACTGGAGTAGTCAAGTTCATAGAGACAGAAGGTAGAGGAGTGGTTGCTGGGGGAGGAGGGAATGGGAAGTTGTTGCTTCTTGGGTGTTTGGGGCTGAATTGCGTTCCCTCAAAATCCATATGTTGAAGTCGTAATCCCCAGTAGTCAGAGTGTGATTGTATTTGGAGATAGGGCCTTCAAAGAGATGATTAAGTTAAAATGAGGCCACTAGGGTAAGCACTAAGCCAATCTGACTGGTGTCCTTGTAAGAAGAGGAAATTTGGACCCACAGACACCAGGGATTCCTGTGCACAGAGGGGAGCCCATGTGAGGACACAGCGAGGGAGACCATGTGCAAGCCAAGGAGAGAGGCTTCAGAAGAAATCAAACTCGCCAACACCTTGATCTTGGACTTCAGGCCTCCAAAACTGTGACAGAATAAATTTCTGTTGTTTGAACCACCCAGTCTGTGCTATTTTTATTATGCAGCCCTAGCAAACTAATACTGTGTGTATAGTTTCAGTTTTGCAAGAGTAGAAGAGTTCTGGAGATTGGTTGCACAACAATGTGAAGGTACTTAAAACTACTGAATTGTACACTTAAAAAATGGTTACGATGCCAATTTTATATTATGTGTATTTTACTGCAATTTTAAAAAATAGGTAAAACAATACTGCAGTACCACTACATACCTAATAGAATGGCAAAAATCCAAAACACTAACAACACCAAATGTTGGCAAGAATGTGGAGCAACAGGAACTGTCATTCACTATTGGTGGGAATGCAAAATGTTACAGAAGTTTCTTAAAAAACTGAACATACTTTTACCGTATGATCCAGCTGTCACACTACTTGGTATTTACCCAAAGGAGTTGAAAACTTATGTTCAGACAAAAACCTGCACATGGATATTTATAGCAGCTTGATTCATAATTGCCAAAACTTGGAAGCAACCAAGATGTCCCTCCGTACGTGAACGAATGAATAAAACTATGGTACATCCAGACAATGGAATAGTACTCAGTGCTGAAATAAATGAGTCATTACCATGAAAAGACATGGAGGAACCTTAAATGCATATTACTAAGTGAGAGAAGCCAGTCTGAAAAGGCTACATCCTATATAACTCCTACTATATAACATTCTGGAAATCACAAAACAATGGAGACAGGAAAAGATCAGGGGTTAGGGGAGTAAGATGAACAAGTGGAACACAGGATTTTTAGGGCAGTGAAACTACTCTGTACAATACTACAATGGTGGATACATGTCATTATACATTTATTAAAACCCACAGAATGTACAACACTAACAGTGAACCCTAATGTAAGCTATGGACTTTGGGTGATTGTGATGTGTCAGTGTAGGTTCATCAGTTGTAATGAATGTATCACTCTGGTGAGGGATGTTGATAGTGGGGGAGGCTGTGCATGTGTGGGGGCAGGAGATTTATGGTAAAATCTCTATTTTTTACTCAGTTTTGCTGTGAACCTCAAGCTACTCTAAAAAATAAAATATATTAAAGATGCATATATAAAGCTTCTCTGGATACATCTATTCCAGGGTCTAATTATTAAACATCTGTTAAATACAAGATACATGACCAAATGGCAAAAGAAAATTCTTAGGAGACTAAAGCTCTACAACACTAATAAAAATGATTACTAGTAGCTAATACTAAGTGACTGGCATTATGCCAGATGCTTTACTTGTATTAGCGCATTTAATCCTTGTAACAAAACTATAAGGGAGATATTATATCTCCATTTTGCTGATTAGGAAATTGGGGCTTAATGAGGTTATCTGGTTACAGCCAATATCCACGGTAAAGGAGATAAGAGCCCAGATAGTCTGATGTCAGAATTGATGCCATGCTAAGCAAAGTGTACCTACCTCTGAAGTTTTGGTATAATGTGAAGAACAACTTTTCTAGAGAACAAGAAAGTAAAAAAAAAAAAGCCAGCCATTTCGTTTTCCAGTTCTGGACAGGATAAATGGACAGTACTAGTGAGTTCTTGGTCTTGATTCTGCCACTTATCAGCAGTGTGTCTTGGGCATGTTCCACATCCTGTATATCTTATCATTAAAGTGGAAGGAAGAAGAAGGGATGAGCCACCATAAGTGGTGGCAGTAGTTGTGAACTGAGAAGCCCCAGGCAGATTTTATTTTTGTGCTAAGCTGTACAGTCTCTCTACCCTCACACTTAAAGAAAGGTGGTGGCCTGAAAGGGATTCCACCAGCTTTCTCAATGTGTAGACCAATGGTCAAATATGTCAGCATCTTCTGGATCTTTAAAAAAAAAAAAAAAGATTCTAATGTCAGACCTGGGAAATCAGGCTCTGTAGGGCCAGGGGAGGAGCCTAAGAATCTGCACTTTAAATACATACCCCAGGTGGTTTTGATACCTACTGACATCTGAGAACCATGGAATGAGCTCTACTGCTTCTTCTTTTTCAATCATATTATTCACGAATCAAAAAGAACTGTTCTGGTAGTAGAAGGAATTAATGTCAAACAGTTGACCCTTTAGGAGTTCACTAAGATTGATGAGAGCTACTCTTGGGAAAATGTTGGAGGCTAGGGATGGAAGAAATGCCCCATTTAATTGCTCTGGAATAGTCTCTGCTCCTGTCTGAATGGCAGCATATTACGGCATTCAAATCTTACATTACTAATTAAGAGACCTAATTTCTAGTGGAAATGAGTAAGCTTTGAGAGTCATTTCTATAATGGAATAAATTAAAATCCACTTTTACAGTAAAATTCTGTTTTACTTACAGGGGAATAGGAAAATTATAAAATTTTTAAATTTTGGATTTAATTTTTAAAAAGAGCAAGATCAGTGCAGCTGTAGCTAATCTTCATCATTTGTGTTCCAGGGGACTGAGCAGTGAATGAGATGATGCTCAAATGATGCGAGGGCCTCCATCACTGGGAAAGAGTCTTTCCTTGAATGGAGAGTATGTGTAGGCAGGACTGTAGACATTTTAGGAAGATTGTCACAAGGATAAGAGTAAGGAGTGTCTAGTTGAGACCCTCAGGTAACTGAGAGATTTCATTAGCAGAGTGCCCAAGTATTTTAGTTGAGCTTTGGCTGATTTTATGCATCATTTTCTTTTTATAAATATGTTATTAAAATTTTAAAGGTAACTTAATAGACTAGAAATACACTTTGAATTGCTATCTTACAAAGGGAAAACATAACACAGAAAGCTTAACAAATCCGTAAAAAAGGATGAAAAGGTAAAAGCATTAAAGCGTAATATACAGGAAACATCAAATGAGTAATAATTGAAACCTGCTAGTTTCTCCAGTATGTGAATGTATCCAATTCCTTTTTCTTTTTAATAAAGTTGTTTAGATGAAAAAAATTCAGGCATCCATTCTGTACAAGAAAAGCACCAAGAAAGAAAAGGACTCAAAAATTTTAAATTGAGGTATCCAGGCAAACGGGAAGAGAAAGAAATCAGGAGTGAAAGTACTAATTTCCAGAGAATGTCTGCCTTAATATCAAGTGCACTCAATGGTATAAACTGATATTTTTATATCAGTGATATAAATCACTGATATATAAATATCAGTGATATTTTTAAGAATGAGATCATAATCTAAGGATGAATCATAAAAGTCAGTGTTTAAATAGTGCCTCTCAGTGTGAATCACACATACATTTGTCTGGATGTGTGTATTATGTTATGCCATTTCTTTAGTATGGTAAGTATTGGCATGGTAAATATTTCTTATAAATACATTTCTTTTAGATTTTGCCATTTAAGGCTAACTTTCCCCAATTATTAGTCCACGGGTCTCCCTTTATGTCTTGAACTTAATATGTTTGTACAAGGGAGGGTATTTTTTCTGATTTACCTTTTTAAACTTAAAATATATCTGTTGAAATAGCATACAAATAGAAAACTTGGAAAAAATTAATATAGTCCAGAATAAAAATTACCCAGTATGCCACCACCCCAAGAGAGCCACTATTTTTCAATTTTCAGTATTTCCCCAATTTGTTACACCTTTTCATAGCTGAGGTCAAACTTTTATTTTCCCAAATTATAAACATAAATTGTGAGGGCCTCAACTTAGATCTATCATATTATCCAGAATTCACCATTCTCTTAGGTTGGTAATATATTAGTTGTTTCTAGGTTTTGTTCTATCTCATTCAATAAATATGTTAACCAATGTGTGCCCTAGCCCCTTCCTTTAGTAGCTTACAGCTTATGGTTATGGGGAAAAGTGAGGGAAATGGGAGTTGGACACTTTCACACCGTAAAGGGGTATGGAAGCCCCTGCTGAGCCCTGGGGACCAGTGATGTGGGAGCCATTGACGGCTCCAGGGAGCAGTGAGAGTGGAGCTGGGACTAAGGGACTCAAAAAGTCAGGTGACATTGATATATGTAAAATTTAAGTTCATGTTGCTCCTCTACTTAGAACAACATCCAGTGCCTACAGGACCCTGTCTCTTCTGGGAGTCCTTCCCTTCTTCTAGCACACTCGCCCCTTCCATGGCTCCAGTTCTTCTAATGCTTCACACACCCTCTGCTCTCCACCTTATGGCTGCTGCACAGGCCTTTCCTTCTGCCTGGAGCACATTTACACACACACACACACACACACACACACACACACACACACACACACACACACACTCCCTTATTTGACTGGCCATTTCTCTAAACCCTCTGGTCTCAGTTTAAATGTTTCCTTGTCTTAGATGCTTGGTAGGTAGAATATGACTCCCGAAAGATACCCATGGCCTAATTCCGGGGACCTATGAATCTGTTCAGTTAAGGGGAATTAAGGTTAAAGTTGCTAATCAGCTGACGTTAAGATGGGGAGATTTTTCTGAATTATGAATCTGAATTATGAATTATGAGCCCATTGGTAATTATAAGGGTCTTTAAAAGTGGAAGAGGGAAGCAGAAGAGAGAGAGCCAGAGAGATGGCAGTATGGAAGGACTTGGCCCAACCATTGCTGGAGGAAAAGAGCCACTAGCCAAGGAATGCTGCAGACTCTAGAAGCTGGAGCATCCAGAAGGAACACAGCCTTACCTTGATCCAAGCTCAGTGAGACTCGTTTTGGACTTCTGATTTACCGAACTATAAGATAATAAATTTGTGTTGTTTTAAGTCACTAAATTTGTGGTAATTTTGACAGCAGCCATAGGAAACTGATGCAGGTGCATCTCCTGACTCTTCTCCTTAATCTAAAGTGGCTGAAGTTGATTCCCATTTGTTCTGTTTCTCCGTTACCTGTTCTTTTCCTTAATACCCCTCATCACAAGATGGGATTGTTTCTTCATTTATTTATTTGCCTGTGTTCCCTTCTAGACCAAGTGCTCTGTGAGGCGAAGGGCTGTGTCTTGTGTGTTACCAGTACTGATCCAGCCAGTCTGTTGTAAGCTTTCAACAAATAGAATGGATGTGATCAGATTTGAATTAGGTGAAAAGGCATTCCCAGCAAGACAGCAAGTGCCAGAGCCACGAGGCCAGAGAAAGAAACGGTACATTTGCAAAGCTATAAATCAGATGACTGTTGAATTTAGAGAATATGGTTGTAATTTAGGCAAGATTACAGGCTTGAACTAAGGTAGAGCAGTGGAAATATAAAGAAGTGGGGAGATGAGATGTTTCATTGTAGAAGTGACAGAACTTGGATGCTGAGTCTATAGGAAAAGGAATCATGGATGACTGCCAGGTCATGGCATGGTCAGCTGAGTGGATGGTGGTGGTTTTCACTTAGAAATTATGAAAAGAGGAAAGGAATTTGGAGGAAAGGGAAATCCAGTTCTGGGCATGTATGAAATGCCTATAGGTCATCCTTGAGTAGATATTTGGCAACCTGTGGGAATTATGAATCTGGTGCCCAAGAAGAAGACCAGGGCTACCAGTCTGATCTGGAAATGATTGGTTTATGAGGTATGTAAGGGAGAAGGTTTAGAGTGGAAAGAGGACTAAGAATGGAACTTGGGCAAACACTCGTAGTTAAGGAGCAACAGAAAAACGAGACTTGAGAAGAAACAGCCCGAGACTGAGGAGGAAAAACCTATGGGTTGTGGTGACAGCAAGGCCAGGGAACAGTGCTTTAGGAAGGAGAGAACCAGAGTCAAGTGCTGCAGAGGATACAAGACTTTGTAGTGTCCACTGGATTTAGCACCAGAGGTCCAGGAAACATTTTTGTCATTTAGACATTTTTGAATTATTTCTGCTTCTGATAATCTATTCTAAAGAATTACTACATCAAAGGATAATAAAAATGTAAAACCTTTGATGGATGTTGCCAAATTGCTTTACAAAAAGATAGTACTTATACTCCACTAGCAGCATATAATCATGACCAGCCACCTCACCACATCAGAAATAGCATTTTGCAATGGCTAAAAGTATACACCCTGGGTTCACTTCCTGACTTTACCATACCATTTCAGTGGCCTTGGGCAAGTTACTGAGCTTCACTTTCCTCTTTTGCAAAAATGGTGACAATAATAGTATCTATCTCATGTGATTATCATTATAGGAATGGCTAAAGTGAGTTTTTACTTTTAAAACACTTAAACAGTGCCCGGCACATTGTAAGTGCTGTTTCCAGGTGTTTGTTAGACAAGTGATGGATAGATAGAATGAATCAATGTTGGGTATTCTGATGTTTTCATATTCTACAAATTTGAAAGATGATGAATAATAGTATCTCTGTTTTTTAAGTCAACTTTGTAAAGGTATAATTTCCACCCATTAAATGCTCCCATTTTAAGTGTACAGTTCAGTGAGTTTTGACAAATGCTTGTACCTGTAACCACCACCACAACCAGATGTGTAACATTTCCATCACCCCAAACAGCTAGCTCCCTTTTGCCTTCTCCCAGCCAAACTCCAACCTCCCCACCCTGCCAAGCAACCATTGTTCTGTTTTCTTTTCCATGGATTAAAACGACCTTTGCTAGAGCTTCATGGTAATGCACTCATACAGTATGTGCTCTGGGTTTAGCTTCTTTCACTCAGCATGATGTTTTGGAGATTCACGCCCATTGTTACCTGTACCAATAGTTCATTCCTTTCTGTCCCTGACTGGTATTTCGTTTTATGGATATAGCACACTTTGCTTATCCATTCACCTGCTGCTCCCAGTTTTGGGCTTTTATGAATATTCAGGTACAATTCTCTGTGTAGACGTATATTCTCACTGTTTCAGTTTGCATTTCTTTATTATTCTTTTGCTAACTCATTAAAAGTTTGAAAACTTTTTCAAGAACGTTAACAAATTTTTGGTATGAAATGTATCTTTTGTCCATGTTTTAATTCGTGGTCTTCATGCTTTCTTTTATGTGAGTTTTAATTATTGAGATAGTCAAATCTTTATCTTTTCATTTTTATTTCTTCTATAGATTTGACGTTTAGAAGTTCTTGGTGAAGGAAATTTGTGACATTTTGATGTATATACATATGCGTGTCTGTGTGGGTGTGTGTATGTGTGTTTGAGACAGAGATGCCCCAGTTATTTGGGGGGGGGGTTAATCAGTTTTCAGAATAGGCTGCTGGTCACAGTTATGAAGGAAGCTGACATGAAAATTGAGTTTAACTCAGTCATTGGTCACATTCACTGTAATCCCTTTGAGATTTTTGGATTTATTTTAAAATCCACATCTGACTAGTATATTCTTCTTGATAATGACAAGTCCAGGTATTCTGAAACCATTGTTTATCCTTTAGATAATGAGATTTTGTCCATAGCTGAGTTTTCTGATTACCTAAGGGTTTATGTCTATTAATAACATTATTTCTTATAAAAGAACATTTAACCATTTTGGTTTGAAAAATTTCCAAATTGCATTACACATGTCTTTGTGCTTGATTTTACTTTTTTGGTAACTTGGGATAGTCATGATGAATATTATTTTTTGTATCCTTTGGAGGTGATAACCTCAAAGCTTTTCTAAGTATGTTGGATTACTGCCATGTCCAGTGACCTCAGCTTTGTCTGCTTAGTGAATTTTTTATCCTTTCTATAATTTCTGCCACATCTCTTGATTGCTGCTTAGGTACCTTGCCAGTGTCCCAGATGGTACTTCCAGTTCTCTTGTGGACGCTGAAATTAAATAGCCCCACTGTTAGGAATCATAGAAAAGAAGGAGTAAATAGGATTCAAATGGGGTGAACTATTTGCGTAATAAAACATACCTTTTTATATCTATTTTTGCTTCTGCAGAAGCCCTTTTTCCTACTTCATTGTGCTTGACTGTGTTCTGAAGTGTTATAGTTAGAGAGTTACACCAGATAAGTAAGTAAATGTGGTCTGTTACGTTCCATGATACACTTTTCAAAGGACAATGTTTTCTTACTATAGGTGAGAAATTGGATCTATAATAGTGATAATGGCTAACACGAATGTAATACTCGTGATGTATGAGGCACTCTCCTAAGTGTTTCAAATATACTCATTTAATCTTCACAACAACAATATCTTAACTGTTATCTTACAGGCTAGCCCGTGTTCCTAACTTCTATGCCACTTCTTTGGTTCCTAACTTCTAACCATCAGGATGATAGAAAATGTGCAGATACAAATCCCAGTGGTAGAATAGCAGATGCATGCTTAATTTTGCTCCTGTTTTAGAAGCTTAACACATATGAGAATTACAAAGCATGCAGTTGGGGACTTAGGCAAGCAGTCTCTAGAGCTGAGTTTCAGCAGGCTTTTCCTACTTAAATAGATATTTTATCAAGTATCTTCTTTTTTCTTTTGAGAGATCTTTGGTGACTTGAGTAAGGCAGTACAAATGAAGTTTGTTTTCAAAAGCTTATGCAGAGTTTATTAAAAAAATTTAAGAATTAGAACAAATTTAAAGCTTATGCACTTAAAAATACCATATAGAGTAGTAGTTAGAGGTAGTGAAAGCACTGCAGATTTTTTTAGGAGAGATTTCTTTGGGGGGAGGTTTGCTCATTAAAACACTTGCGTGCTTAGCGCTGCTTCTGGAGGAAGCCCTTTGTAGCCTTAAAGTAAGTTATTTATTTTTTGGGTATTTAATTTCCTTACTGATGTAACATCCTCTACAGATGCATTGAAAGCACACAGCAGCCTCCTCCAGGAACTCTTTCCTTTTTTGCCGCCACCTGCAGTAATCTCTTTTTTCAGTCTCTTATAACACTTTGTCTCTACTTTACAGGACTGTTTCATTTTTTCATCCTCATTCTGCCAGGTGTTAGCCATGGTCCCAAAGACTTAGATATGTTTACAGTTTTTTTGTTACTGGTTATTATTTTTGAATAAATAAATAAGTGGAAATGAAGATCTTTCTGCCTTTTCAGACCATTTTATACACTCTAGATGGAACCACCTGCAGACTAGTGGTACTCGAATTGCTACTCAGTGCATTAGTATAGCTTGGGAACTTAAGACTGTCCACCAGTCTTTTAAAATAATAGAAGCCCATTTGAAAATGTTTTGCCACAAATTTATTTCATGAATATATAATTAATGCCAGATTCCACCTGATTATTCATTAGCCTTCTGAATCTGTTTCCTATAAAACAGGGAGAATGATACCTACTTTACAAAGCAGTTGTGAGCATTGTTAGATAACATCTGTGAAAGATCCTATTACACAATTACCCAATTACTGGCTTATAAATGGTTCTTCTTAACTGTGGGTTGAAATCAAACATTCTACATCTCAATTATCTTTAACAGTGTTTGAAATTAGCTAGTAATCTTACCATGAGATAAAGCAACATACCATCGAGCACAGTTTTTTTTAAATTCTCATTAAAATATTTCATAGGCAATCTTGGTGTATTACCTGGGGCCCTTCCACCTTATATTCAGGATCCCATCACTTGGGCACGTCTCTATGCATGTGTATATAACTGATGTTTTGTAGTGGTTTTTTTTTTTTTTGACCGTGCCGTGCAGCATGCGGGATCTTAGTTCCCCGACCAGGGATCAAACCTGTGCCCCCTGCAGTGGAAGCGCAGAGTGTTAACCACTGGACCACCAGGAAAGTCCCTTGTAGTGTTTGTATTGCACAGTTTTGATTTTTGGATGTGGCCCTCCTCGCTGTAATGTTAGTCTCTGTAGCACAGTAGCTAAGACATTGAGTGCACGTGTGTCAACAGTTGTTGTCCTGGAAGAGAGTAAAGTACCTGCTTTACAGATGGAGAACCTGAAAGACAGGATGTTTCCAGAGTTACTGTGTTTATGTCAGCCCTTTTAAATGAAGCATCGGGCTGCATCGGAAGAACATCCTTGAGCAAATGAGCCGCAACTAATCCTAACCCAAATAAAGCAACCGCATAATCTCTCTCCCTCCCAGAATTAACACTGGTCTTAGTGGACTCATTTGTTCAAGTGAAGGGGTGGGGCCAGAAAATTCTTAAAGCCCTTTTTAGCACTTATATGTGATCTCTCTGAGCTCTTAGGTTTTATTTGACTTGTCCACCTCTTAAAATCATCACAAGCTTTAATTTTGTTCCACCTGTGGATATCAGTTTGTTCACCGTTGGTGACATATTTTTAGAAAAGAATTTAATATTTGGAGGGGAGATCTATGTCTTTCAGAGGGTTATGTTTGTTTTTCCTGAAAAAATGAGCATCTAATAGATGCTTCCCTATGGCTATATAGGTCAGGTCCTAGAATAGTAAATGTAAACTTTTAAAGTAAATTTGATGCATACTCATGTGCATTCAACAGACACAGTGCCAGCATGGGATGAGGATGCACCCATTTTGTTCTCTGCCTGTCCCTTGACAACACCCCAGCCTTTCTGCAGGGCCTCAGGAAAATGCACAGTGATTCTGATGGCTCTCACTTTAAATTCAGGGCCGCTAACTTGAACAGGACCATAGTGGGGTCCAGCATTCCTTCTACATGACTTATTCTCTGGCTTTCCTAGACGAGGATTTCACACTTCTCCTCTCTCAACCACTAACCACCCCCTCCCCCTTCACTCCTCCACTCCCACCTCCACTGATGAGAAAAAAAAAGCAACCAGAAGGAAGTGTCTAACTTCTCCCCTTACCTTGTCTACTATCGTACCCACAGCTGCACTTGGGCACTCTGATGAGCTTCAGTTATTAATATGCCCTCTTATTATGTAAGGCTGATCCTCAGCTAGTCTGATTCACATCCCCCCTTGCCTAGTTACTGCTGTTTCTTTAGTGGTTGCCCCTTCTCTCTCCTGCATCATGAATTATCCCTCTTCCCCCTTTACTGGCTCATTCCTATCAGCATACTCGCATGTTGAAATTGCTCCATCTTTAAAAGAAAAGAGAAATGAAGGGAAAAAAAAACTTCCTGGGGAAACCCCACAATTCCCTATAGCTACTGCCCCATTTCTGTTCCTCTTTGCAGCAGAAATCTTCAAAAGAGCTGTCCACTCCAGCTTTCCTTCCACTCTGTCCTGGAATCTCTCCATGAAGGCTTTCTACTCCACCACTCTGTCAAAACAGCGCCGACCAAGGTCACTCGTGATCTTTCCAAAGTCTAATCCATGGATCAGGTCTCAGTGAATCAGGTCTCCCTGCCAGCAATACTTAACATGGTCACTCTTTCTTACACTCTTCCCTTGGCTTCCAAGACCCCACTCTTCCTACTTCTCTTACTTCAGTGGCAGGTTGCCCCTCATTTCTCGGATCTTAAACACTGGCGAACCCCAGGGTTGGCCCTTAGACATCTTCTCCTTCTATGCTCACCTCCTAGGTGAATCCAGTAGGTTCTATCCGGTGTCCTAAAATGTCTTCTTTACTGATGGCTTCTGAATTTGTATCTCTAGCTTGGACTTCTCCCCTAACCCACACACTCCCAATGTCCAGTGGCCTTCTTGATCTCTCCCCCCTGGAAGTCAACTTGTCCAAAGCCGAGTTCCTGATTTTCAGTGCCCCTAACCTATTCCTCTTGCAACCTTCCTCATCTCCAGTTGCTCATGTCAAAAACTGGAGAGTTACTCTTGATTCCTTTCTCAGGATCGCCTGCTTGCTATACCTTCAAAATAGATCCTAATTACCGTATATTAACGCATATATATGGAATCTAGAAAAATGGTACTGATGAACCTAGTGGCAGGGCAGGAACAGAGACACTGACGTAGAGAACCGACTTGTGGACACAGTGGGGGAAGGGGAGGCTGGGACGAATTGAGAGAGTAGCATTGACATATGTACACTATCATGTGTAAAACAGATAGCTAGTGGGAAGCTGCTGTATAGCACAGGGAGATTAGCTTGGTGCTTTGAGACGACCTAGAGGGGTGGGATGGGGAGGGTGGGAGGGAGGCTCAAGAGTGGGGGGATATGTGTCTACATATAGCTGATTCACTTTGTTGTACAGCAGAAACTAACACAACGTTGTAAAGCAATTATAATCCAATAAAGCTGTAAAAAAATAAAAACAGTTTTAAAAAGCTATAAAAAAAAATAGATCCTGAATCTCACCATTTCTCACAACCTCCACAGCTACCCCCTCACCCAAGCCACGGCCATCTCTTGAATGGATTATTGCCATTGCTTTCTCACTGGCTTCTTTTCTTTCACCCAGAGCAGCCCGAGAGAACCTTTTAAAATGTGGAGCCAAATCATTGTGTGCTCAGAGCCTTCCAGTGACTTTCTGTTTTACTGGGGGTAAAAGCTGAAGTCTTTACAGTGGCCTGCAAGACCCCAGCGATCTGGCCCCTTGCTACCTCTTCCACGTTATCATCTTTGTCTCCCTGTCTCTGTGTCTCTCTTCCCCCTCCCCTTTCTTCCTCCTCTCGTTACACACCCCCTTCCCATTCTCCCTCTCAATCACTATTCTGGCCACACTGGCCTGCCCGCCTTTCCTTGAAGGACCTAAGCATCTCCCACTTCAGAGCCTTTGCACTTACTGCCAGATATTCCCAGGGGTCACTTCATTCAGTTCAAATGTCACCTTATCAGGGAGCTCTTCTCTGAAAATCCTATTAAATATAGCACCTTCCTACATGCATTCCTCCTAACATAATTATTTGTACATTATTAACTCCTCTCCCTCTTTTGAGGTCAGGGACTTCGTTCTGTCACCACTGTATCCTTAAGACCCAGACGAGCCTGGCACCCCGTGGGTGCTGAATGGATGAATGAAGGTGGTGGTGATTCATTGTATGATTTTATTAAGTACAAAGGTCTTGGATTACTTAATAAAACTTTAAGAATTCACACGCAACTTTTAAAAACACTACATAAAATATGATAGGTTTGTATACATGCAAACTCTAACTTACCCACAATCTTGTTTCAACCTGTATTTGATGATGAGGCAGTTACTTACCAATATTTAAATTATGCAGCAGACACTGTGCTAAGATGATCCAGGTTAATCCCCACAATTCAGCATGTGTTGTCATCCCATTTTCCAAAAAGGAAGTGAGGTTTAATGAGTTTGAAGCCAACTGAAGACAGGAAGTGGCAGGGCTGAGGTTGGATCGTGGTGTGCCTAGCTCCAGAACCTGACTTCAGAAGGATTATGCAGCTGCTAAAATAAAAGCTTCCTGGAGATCCTTTTTAATGTTGGTCATGTATATGTTTATATATTTAAATAGGAAGATATTTAAGAAATAATGCTTAGTTTTGGAAATAAAGTATTTAATTTTATAATTGTTAAGCAGTAATAAATTATAAATGAGATACTTTTTTACAAATTTTGAGCTAAAAGTGAGATCTCATGGCTCTTTGCCCAGTGACCTGGAATAGCTCTGCGATCTGGTTCATACAAACGTATTTTAATACCCTACCTGGTGAGCTATTGCTGTGGTTGTGACGGCTTTTGTGTGTGAGTCCGTAGCTACGGATAACACAGAGCTGGCTTGGAGTGCTGCGGGCTACTTCTCAAGAGGGAAGTGAGACATGAATTCACAACTTAAGATTTTACAGTTAGCTTTGCAGTAGATGACTGCTCTTCAGAAAGACAGCCTCACACTCAAGGACAGAAACTCTACGATGGTAGGTGAAACAGAGAGGAAATTGCTAAGTACAAGGAAGAGGATATCGATGAAACAGTGCCTAGTCCTCTTTTTCATTTTCTCGTTTTCTAGAAGAGATGGAGCCAAACTCTAGTCAGAGTTGGGGATTCAAACAGCCTCACGCTCTGGTTCTTCCTTCTCTCTTCCACTTTCTACTTACCCTCCAGGTCCACTGTTAGAGGCATGAATCCCCTTCCCGAAGACCTGTGTGATTGGACAACAGTAACTTGGTATTTTGGGTAACACAACAACTAGATTGATAGAACCGACATTTCACTTACAGGTTCCGCATGCCTGTGAAGTGAACAGTTGCTGTTGGTTGCACATGCCCCCTGTGGAAAGGAAACAAAATGCTGTCCTGGGTTTTTGTAGGAGGTGCTTTTTTACAGAATCAAGAAGGTAGTGATGCCCTGGGGTAGTTGGTAACTAACTGTATGAAACGAAATCTTGTACATATGTACTGAATATTGTCAGTAAGGACAGAAATGTGTTTTTTCATTACTACCATAAATCTTAAAATGTGACTCCACATTCAAGATAGTCTGTTGTCTAATCCATTCTGAAAAAAGAAGCTGTAAGGTAACCTCGTCTTAGAGGTTCTGTTTGTACTATTGGGGAACAAATGTCAGACATGTGAGTGAGAACTAGTTAGAGGGACTGTCCAGCATTCCTCAATTCATTCATGACATGATAGCATTAATTATTTTCGTTGGTCTTACCTAATGTGAGTGAAACTACCAAGCTTTTGTGTTTGCTAGTACCACAACCTTGTGCTATAGATTTTGATTTCTTGTAGATTTTATGCTTTGTGTTGGGATGGCATGATTCATTCCTCTCTTTTCACTGGGAGTTTAAAAAATGCAGACTGTGTATTTCAAGGTATTACAATGTGTGTATAATTCAGAATTTTCCCCCAAGTATCTTGACTTCATTATTTAAAAGCTGCTGACGTATAATTTTTCAAAGTTTTAAAAAGTAATTAAGGCTGTCTTTAGACAAGACTGTTTATGAACGGAGAAGTAAGATAGGAAGTGACAATTAGCAGTGCCTTTTCAGGATTAGCCCATAAGGTGATATAAAGTATTTTTATTGTGTTCTTTAATTTTTGTGGGCTTCGTGTCATGACCTCTTCATTTTTTTTTCCATTCCAACATCTGCTGGCTTTTAAATGGAATAATTTCTTTGGTATTTTCAGTGTTTGAGGGTTGATTTGCACATACTCAAGCAACTGACTGGGTCAGATTTAGGATTGGGCTCTCATGCTGTGACCTTAATAACCAAAGCCTTTTTGGCCTTAAAATACAAAATGTACTTTATTTCATTGTTCTTTCCTTTTTTTTTTTTTTTAAACAGGCTGCAGATACTTTGGCAGTGAGGCAAAAGAGAAGAATTTATGATATCACCAATGTCTTGGAAGGAATTGACCTAATTGAAAAAAAGTCAAAAAATAGTATACAATGGAAGTAAGTTACAAACCAGTACTCTGTTCTAAAACCTTTTTCTTCTCAGTGCTCTGTAAGATCTGACCTTTCTACCATTTGCCTCTCTGAAGGCCTCTGTTTCAGCCATCTACTCTAGTCACACCAGGCCCACCTGTATCCCTGGACACACATCTTTGGGCTTCTGTGTGTGTTACTTCTATGTTGGGATGTCCCTTGCTCACTCCACTGTTTAATTTACACTCTTAAAATTAAAATCTTACTTTCTCCCTCAAGCTACTCATTTGGTACACACTGCATACTGCTTTGTATTATTAATTCCTCTCTGCCTAAGTATTTATCTGCCCACCTAGTATAAACTCCTTGAAAACAGGAACTGTGTCTTATACACAGGAATATGTACTTTGTAAATAATGGTTAGTTGAAATGCATGTTGTCATTTGTTAACTGTTGTATGTTTGAGTGTGATAAACACTTTCTGTTCCACAAATTCGTCCCCTTTAGCCTTAATTTTTTGGTTTATCTTAGCCAAAAATCCCACCAAAATATATTAAGAGGTTGTAATGTGTTTTACCAGCATCTCAGTCTATATAGTGAGACTTCCAGTGTGACGATTTGACTTTGACATCCTCTGGTGCCTCAGTCACCAGCCTGACCTTCTAGAAGACAAAAAGCACACTAGAACATGTTGAGAATTTTTGTATTTTGGTTGTTCTTGGCAATAAATTGTCTAAGCAAACATGTTCAGAGGTATATGGTGCTTAAATTTTCTAAGGATTTTAATGCTTGATTTTTAGAAGCGTGTAAAGATTTTTGTCTTGAATATATTCAATGAGTTTTACTACTACAAAAATTAAGTGATGTTTACCTGGGTCTGATACTGGGGATATTAATTCTCATATGTTTTTAAGAGGTGTAGGTGCTGGCTGTAATACTAAAGAAGTCATAGATAGATTAAGATATCTTAAAGCCGAAATTGAAGATCTAGAACTGAAGGAAAGAGAACTTGATCAGCAGAAGTTGTGGCTACAGCAAAGCATCAAAAATGTGATGGACGACTCCATTAATAATAGATATCCTTTTAAATAAGCTATACGTATACATAATATCTATATATTCTTTCAGTCTGAAGATGAGTTACTTTATTCTAGTGTTTTTAGAGTTCAGTTTTGCAAGTGAATATAACATTTTAATTTTATAATCCTTCTAATGATTTATACTAATATTTAAAAATTTTTACCTTTTTAAGTTTACAGTGCATCAGTTAGCACCATTACTGTGTTGCACTGAGAAAAACAAATTCACCTACATTCAGTCTACCCACTGATAGGATGTAACATCTAGCTAAAGTGTGCTTAGGGGGTCTGTGAATTTGGAAGTCATTGTTAAGTGCATAGACAAACTTAAATCATTGTTCTGTACTTAAATCATTCAGTGTTCTGAAGTAGTAAAAATTCAGCAACTCTCAAAGTTTTGAAAAATTAATTTTGGTTTGAAAATGAAATATTACAGGCCTGCAATCAGTCCAGGATACATTCCGCCTAATATTAACCCAAAGACAGTATTTACTGGAGGGTGGGGTTCCAAGGCTGGTGTATCTGTTGTATTGGGGGGAAAAATCATTAGTGATATACTCCATGTGTTTCTTACAGTCATTGTGTTCTCTTAGATATCCGTGACTCTCTTGATTTGTGAACTTACCTGTAGTCATATGGAACATTTTAACTACATTTATCTTGTACCACCTCTTATGAACTTTTGACTAATGTATACAATTTATTTTTCGTGTTGTCTTGTCTTTGGTGAACAAGTCCATGATCTCATTTGTTATTTCCTTTCTATGATCAGAACTCCTTAACAGTTTGATAATAATGGGGGTCTTCAACTGTGCCTTGTGGAACCCCAAGATTCAAAAAGCATTGAACTAGTTGATCATGCACTTTGCTGCACTGCTTTCCAAGATTGTGGCCACTCCCAATTCCCCAAACCATGACCCAAGAAGATTCTCGATGCAGAGGCTTGTATAGTTGCTCTTCACTGCCACTGAGAGCATCCTTTTTCCCATCAATATCCTTCCCCCTGAAGCTCCTGTCTCCATGAGGAATGTGTTTTCCATCTCTCTCCCAAGAGTTCTCAATGACAGAGAAATCAAAAGTGGCTTCTTCTTAGAGCAAAGGATGGACACTTCTCTTATGGACCTTTATGTGATTGTCTTTGCCTTTTCAGACTAAAGACTTGTGTTCTTTTTCATCTGACCATATGTGACAGTCCCTTCATGCATTTGGTCATTTTGTTTATTTTGGCCTTCAGATTTATTATCTTAATTTAAATGTCTAGACCTTGATATAAATGTTGTTTCCTTAACTCTATGACAGTACATTTTCCTATGTAACTCATGAAGACATCTGTAATTGCTTTAATGGTAAGTACTGTTAGTAAATTTTTTCTTACATTCTTCCTTTGATCAACCTATTTAGTGTAACGTGATTCAAAATTTTCCATGCACTCACCCTAAGTCATTATTTTCAGGACTTGTGGACATTTTTGGGTCTCACTCTACAGTGCCATGTATTGATAGGCTGCTTTCATTTCTGTTCCCATGCCAATAACTGCTTTTCCCAGCTTTCACTTCATTGCCCACATCGGTAGGTATAAACTCTGTGTGGGAGAGGCACCTAAGTCAGAGAGGGATTAAGCAACAGTCTCAAAGTCACAGAATCACAGTCAATGACTAAACTTGAACTAGAACACGGTTCTCATTGGCACTGTTTATGAAAATATGTGTAGCAAGTGTGCTGGTCACAAATGGAACCCAAAGAAAGCATGAGGGCAGAGTAAGGTTTATCCATTTTATAATCAGGAAAATTATTCCTCACCCTATTCCATCCCCAGCCTCCATGTTTTCCTCTTAAGATGACAATGTATTAGTAACTAAAATGGGGGGTGGGGGCTGTATTTCCATAATATATATAATACAAGTAAAATGAAATTTTGCATACAGATTTAATTGTGCATGACCTATTAAAAAAGGACAGTCTTGTATCATGCACATACAAAAAATAATCTGCTGAACACCTTGCCAAGTGGAATCTGACTTTCATCTAAGACTACGCTGGTAATATATGTGGGTTTATTGCTCTACTTTGCCACCGTATTTCCCAAGTTTTCAAAGAAAGTTTGGGGAAGTATTTTTAATCTTCAACTCAGCAGAGACTGCTGTAGAATTTGGCTTCAAAAGTAAGTTCACTCCAGTCATTTAAGTAGTATAAATACTTCAACTAAACAGTGTTACTTAACTAAGGCTAAAAGTTTTCGAGAATCTCAGACTTGACATGAGATTGGGTGAAAGCAATTTGTTTATGAGAATAGAGCTAACACATTTAACCTGTTCTAAGGTCTAACACATATATTGCCTCATTTAATCCTCCAAAAAAACCCTATGCAGTAAGTTATATTGCCTCTATTTTACAGAATTAAGAACAAAAGCCCAAGGTTACCTAGCTTGGGATTCAAATCCAAGCATTCTGACTCCACAGCCCACACTCTTGGCCACCCCACACTCTTGGCCACTGTATTACAGGATCAGTAGTATTTTCTAAAATGTAAAAATCTTTATTTCTTAATTTTTTTGACCAGGTGATACACTTTTGGCCATTCAAGCACCTTCTGGTACACAGCTGGAGGTACCTATTCCAGAAATGGTATGTATGTAGGATAACTTTTGTTAAAATGGATCTACAATAGGGACAAATATATTTTCTTTAGCTGAACATGAGCTAATTGCAAACACTTTCAAGTTACTGCTTTTAAGTTGTCTGTTTGAAAGTACTGATATCTGAATTTAGATGTCTTCAGTACTTTGGTAAAATTATGGAAGTGACTGAATGAATCATTTAACATTTTACTTTTTTTAAAATTTGATTTTATTTGAGCTAGAAGACATCAAGGAATGAGTAATGATATAGTCAATAATCTTAAAACATCAGTTTGACTATATCTATAACCAACATAACAATCCTGAGGAAAAAGTTCACTTTAAATATCAACAATAATATATTGCTTTAAATTAGGTCTTTAAAAAAACATTTTCTGGCTTATTGAGTCAGAGATATTTATTGACTCTATGCTAATATAAATTTCATGATTTTAGTTTTCAGATTCAAATTTCCTGAAACAAACTGATTTGAAAACTATAACAATCAAAAAAGAGGTAGAAAAAATTACTGTTATCACCTCCCTCTCTTCTCCCAGCTATTCTAGAACTTTGTATTTAGGCGTTTACAGTACTGGTTTCTGAAGCCTCGGGATACAAATTACCTTTTTGAAATGGAGGGACTTTACATTTATATCTCTATAGGAAAACTCAGTTGTCTTTGTGCTTTGCTGAATGAAAAAAAGTTTCGACCTGTGAAATAGCTGCCATTTAAGACCGCACATTGAGATGACCACATCAATGGCGGCCGATGCCAGGGGATGGAGTTCCATACATGTGGAGAATGCTTGGAGCGCTGCTGCACACTGACATGTATAATTACACACAAATAGATGGTTTCCAGAATTCTACAACTGGGAGTTTTTGATGCCCAGTATTTAAGAAAAGCTTACTTTTAGGGGCAAGTGGTTTATAGCACTCAATATCCCATTCTACTCTTGGTCTCTCTGTTTTGACTTAACGACTTAATTTTGTCATATTTAGTTAGTCCCTATAGCTTTGCCTGTCTTATTTTTAATGTTTCAGCTTACCTAGAAATGTTGACCTTTATTCATTTGTTTATGCCCAATAACTTCAAAGGGTCAGAATGGACAAAAGAAATACCAGATCAATCTAAAGAGTCATTCAGGACCTATCCACGTGCTGCTTATAAATAAAGAGTCCAGCTCCTCTAAGCCCGTGGTTTTTCCTGTTCCCCCACCTGATGACCTCACACAGCCTTCCTCTCAGCCCTCAACTCCAGTGCCTCCACAGAAATCCAACATGGCAACTCAGAACCTGCCTGAGCAACATGTCTCCGAAAGAAGCCAGAATCTTCAGCAGACTCCAGCCACAGAGTTATCTTCAGGTGGGTTCAGAGCCTTTGTTTTAAAAAGTACAGAGGGGAAAATATGAATACTGTGTTGAACAAGTTGGAGAGCTTTTCTGAATTTCTCAATTGTGATGTTATTCTATTATCTAGTATAGGAGGCAAAATAGTAAACCTGATCAACAAGTATTAATTTTGTGTCTTCTGTGTGCCCAGCACTGGAATATGTATTATGAGGAAAATTTAAAAAACAGATCCTGTCTATAATTATACTACTACTACTTGTTTCATAGACTGTGTAAATATATGTATTTGCAGTTTTCCTTAGGATTCCATTTTTGGAATTAAACCAAATTTGTTCCCCCACCCCCCTTTTACTATTTACATGTCAGCTTTTTATCTGAGATTTATTTTGTAAGGTTCTTTTATCTCTTAGTAACTCTAGTATATATAATTGAAATTTGTTCTACGTTTAATAAAAATCATACTAGGGATGACTATAGTGACTTATGTCTCCTGTTTCTCTGTATTCTCTATTGTTACACTTTTTATTTGGAAAGCTTAGTTTTATAGAGTTGATAAGTGGTCTCAACTCCAATTATTTAGGAAATTTTGCCTTCCTAAGTTGTTTGATCTGTGAAATGATAAATAGCTAAAAACTGGGCATCAGGAATAGGGGCCACATTTCTTAAATTTATAAAATTTCCTCAGCATCCAGTCCTTTTCCCGTGGTTATTACATGGCTAGGTATTTACCAACTCCTTAGTGGTTCCAAATAAAGGACCCATGGTTGCTGAATGAACGACTGCCACGCAATCTAGACGTAGTATTGCAGATAACTTAAAAACTATATTGTATATATTCCAATTTGTTTATTTTTACCTTTATCCTTTTGGGATGTGGTCTACTCTTTGAGTTCACAATAGGTAAGAGTGAGACTAAAAAGATCTAACTGGACACAGAATATTTTTCAGCTTCTTGTTGCCCATATCCTTCCCCTATAAGTATTTCCACACCATAGGCCATAGGGATGCACAACAGAAAGTGTCATCTTTCAAAAGCTTATAATCTAATTGGGAAGAATAAAGTAGGCAGGCTTATGGTTTAGCTCAGACACAATTAGTACATTGGCTTTCACAAAGCATTAAAGAAACTTTTGAGCATTTCATTTCTGTACATGATTTTGTATTTGGAAATAGTAAAGAAAACAATTTGGGGCCAGATTAGAGAGGGCCTTGAATATCAGACTGAGTTAGGACTTGGACCTATAAACCAATGAAGATTTGTGACCAGGGAAGTGGCACGTTTAGAACTGCATACTGGTGAACACAGAAGTAACGTGATTAGGAAAGAAGAGGCTTCTGGCCCTGGGAAGAAGATATTAGAGGCAATGAAGACAGAAGATAAGATGTTTGCAGTTATGCAACTGTGAGAGAACACTGAGGCTAAAATGGGGTGATGACAATGGGATTGGAAAAAGAAATAAGATTTGAGAAATATTCTTTAGGCAAAATAAGTAACCTTTGATGTGTGAGATCTGAAGATAAAGTTAACAGGAGGACTGTAAAGTGATGTTGCACTTTTAAGGTTGGGTCATTGGGAGAATTATGGTAACACTGACTTTAAAAACTGAGGAGTCAGTTTTGGGAAAACAATGATGAGTTTTTGGGGCTAAATCTTGAGTTCAGAAGTTTAAAAGTAATGCCAAGTACAGATTAGGTGTCATGAAAATTCTGTTTCCATAAACTTCTAGTACTTTAATTTCGTACTTCTAATCAAGATGCTGATGTTAAATATAACTGCTTAATATATACTGTGTTTAAATATATGCTGTTTAAATATAACTGCCTTTTTGCTGTTAATAAAGAGAAGTGTAAAAAAACTTTATCACAATTCTCTTTCCAGCGGGATCTATTAGTGGAGATATCATTGATGAGTTAATGTCTTCTGATGGTAAGTAGTTAAAAAATTTAATAAATATAACCTTATACATCAATAATGCTTTTCTAGAATTTATGAGTGGCACATGATTTAAAAGAAATGAAGAACCTATATTTTTTAACTGCTTAATGTACTATGATGATTCATGAAATTTATAGTAAGTTAGAGGCATCCTTCAGAATTTTTTGCCTGCATTTTGAAGAAAAAGAATTCATAAGGGGATACTTATCACCTTTACTGAATAAACTTCTAAATTGTTGGCATACTAGCCCTTTTTACACCTGAAGAATTTGGCCAAGAAGAGTAAAACAGTGTATCTGAGTCAACAGGAAATCTGAAAACATAGTTTTGTAAACACTCCTACCATGGCCAATTTCAAGCTGCCAATGTGAAGTCAGTATTACTAAGATTAGCCACATCATCGTCTAATCTAAAATAATTCTTAAAAATCAACTAGCTATAATACGGTAGTTACTTTAACAATTACTTTCTGGGCCTCACCTTTCTAAAAGTTCTTGGATTCAGAGTCCTGGTTCCTAACAAATATGTATAGCCGAGACCTAGGAAGTGGCAGCTGTTAAATTAGCCAATGGCACAGTAACCACTTAGACATTTATCAAACACCTCTGTAAAAGCAGAGAATTTCAGCATATTTATTAATTTATGTCTAGTTCCTTTCTCTGTTTTCAAAGTGGTAGCTTATTTAGCAGATCAGAGAAAATACTTTGACCAGTGTTTCTGAATCATAAATTTTAGTGACAAGTTCAACCAATATAAATTAACTTCTGTTTCTCAAGCTAACACTTATAATCAATGCATAAAGTGTCTTTAAAGAAGAATCTTTCAAAATATACACAAAATACTAGTCATTAATTTGATCATTACATTTCCTATTATATATTTTTTAAAAATTGCTGTACAACATGGGAAACATAATTTGGCTTGATGTTTTTGATAGTATTTTATGTTAGACATCATTACCTGTATGTAGAAACCATCTCTAACACTGAATTTATTTTTTGCTTGCAGTGTTTCCGCTTTTACGGCTTTCTCCGACCCCGGCAGACGACTACAACTTTAATTTAGATGATAATGAAGGAGTTTGTGATCTGTTTGATGTCCAGATACTAAATTATTAGATTCCATGGAAACTTGGGACTGTTATCTACCTCTAACTGTGTAACATTTTAGACGTCTTAATAACCTAAGTATTTAAAATTATGAATGTAACACCTTTTTAGTTCACTGATTCTGAAATGTTCTTCCCTAATACTTTCTTTTTTACTTCACAAAACTTCAACCATAAGAACAAAGGATTCTGATTGCTTCAGGGGAAAAAGTGATTTCATATCCACCAACTCCCTACCCTCAAGTAATTACATTCTGGAATTTCAACTTTTCCTCCCATTCTGAATCCTTCTGTTTTTTTCCTTATATGAGAGGAAAGTTAAAGTACACTTAAGGTCATCAAAAACAAAAAAGTTAGCCAAGGGCTCATCATTTGTTTGTCTTAACATTTTTACTGCCACGAGACTGTCCATATTTCTGTGTATCCTCTGATCCAGACATTCACTGCCACTTATAAAGTGAAGGGTGTAAACTAGGATATATTAACTGTTTCAGTGAACAGATTTTGTGAAGTGCCTTCTGTTTTAGCACTTTAAGTTTATCACATTTTGTTGACTTCTGACATTCCACTTTCCTAGGTTATAGGAAAGATCTGTTTATGTAGTTTGTTTTTAAAATGTGCCAATGCCTGTACATTAACAAGATTTTTAAAAATAAAATTGTATAAAGCATTTAATTTATTGGTCTTTTTGGGGAATTTGATGCATCACCAGTGTATTACAACTGAGCCATTAATCTTGTAGCTTCATCAACATTAACTGGTTCGTTTTCAGGACACTGCTGAGGAATCTGGAGAGAAAATTACATTTAAAAATTTAGATAACAATAGCAAACAAAAATGACATAATCTACTGACATATAATCTATTATTCAATATAATTTCTTCTAGTTGTACTTTTGGAAATAGAACAATAAATTCCCATATTTTAGACTCAATGTTTTAAAGTCTGAATAAGCTATACATACTACAGAGCCAAATACTAAAAATTACAATCAATACAGGCTTTGAAAATTTGGAGTTTATTAGCCTTCAGTTTATTAGCCAGAACAAAAGGAAGTGATTTCCACTCACCAGCTGTTTCTGCAGAGGTTCAAGGGAAAGGCCTTTTAAGAAGTGTGCAAGTTCCTTTTGTATATCTACAAAAGCTTTATTCACTCTGTTCACTTTTTCATCGTTCATGATGTTTATCTTTAAAAAAAAAGAGAGCCTTAATCCATGATCTCACAACCATTAAGGATAAAAATACAGGCAACCTTAATTTAATCTTGTTACCCCCCAAATCTATAAACTCTTATCAATCATACCAATTTGTGGAGACAATTTACACTAAAATTCTTACAGTCTTATTGGGACATTTTAGACAAAAGGTTCTGTTTTTTTAAAAATAAGAATTGTGTGGATATACCTCATACCTTGACTTTCCTGGTATAAGCAGGCCAAAATATGTGACCACGATCTTTCTAAGCTACGGTGCTATCGTCTCTCATCTGTAAAATGAGGAACCTGGATGGCATGCTTCCAGGGTCCTTCTAACAGTACGTCTCTGAATCCTTCCTTGATGGAAGTGCCTGGCAGTCTCCTGAGGACAGCGGCCCCTGTAGGCTTCCTCGCTTGAATCTTAAAGGTGGGGGTGGTATTCTTGTTCTTCACAGCTGCTCCCCAACTCTTTCTCCTTCAAAACTTTTGGCTCTTTTGCATTTTATGCATCAGGACATTCTGACACCCCTCTCCTCATTACTGTCACCTACCAACACCATGATTACTTGCTCCTTTGTGAAAGATCTCAAACCATGGCTCACTGACCCCTCTCACGCCTGGCGTCGCTGCTTAGTGGCTACAACAAAAACCTATCCTATGGCTTCTTAATCTCTTCAGGTCCTCATCCCCAGGGGTCTTTTCCACGACCTACCTTGCCATCACTCCCATGCATCACCTTAGGCTGCATCATTACCTGTTACCGCACCACCTCCTATCCTTCTATTCACTTATTTTATTAATAATTCTTAAATCTCACTGAAATCTTTTCCTACCAAGTTCACTATTGTTCACATTTTCATATCCTCACTTTTTCCTTTAGCCTGCACAGATTCCATGACCACTAATCAGTCACTCCTTCACACCCTCTTAACTCTCCTTCTCTTCTCTCCCTCAATCAGACTTGCCTGGCAACCTAGCTAAACTCAAGTATCAGCCTTTTCTGAGCCCCAAACTGAAGCTGTAGAAAAGCATAACTGGCTGACTGGCTTCACTTTAAGTTCATGGCCACCAACTTCAATTTACCATTTATACAGTGCCTGGCAATCGTACGACCTCCCCCTAAGTTAGGCTGCTTTCTCATAAAAGTGTTCGATACTTTCTCCAACCAGGCTGCCTACCCACAGATCTTTTCCGTTAGCATCCATAAAGCTTCTAGGACTTCCTATCCAAACAAAATAATTTTCCTCAAATACACCAAGCCTTCACCCAGCTGGGGGTCTTTGCACTCACTATTCTTTCTGCCTAGAACATGCTGCTCCCAACACTTCCCAGCAGTTTGCATCACTGGCTCCTATCAGTCAGGTTTTGGCTTCAATGTCAACCCTGAAGACAATTCTATCTAAAACTGTCACCCCCAAACCCCAGTCACATCACCCAGCTTTATTTCCTTTTTAGCATTTCCAAAGTCATGAAATTGCTCCACCAAAAAGTTTAACTCAGCTAGTTCATGAAGACTGAAAGATAAAATGTTACATTTCTATAGACCATTATGATAATTACTAAGTCCTCTAGAGGTGACTCCACCTACTACTTAAGCTTGAAAACATTTTCTTGAATAATCTTCTTAAGGAGCCTACTTAATCTTGAAGAAATTTCCCATTCCCCAAATATTTTGAAATAAAGATAGAGCAACTCCTTTCTTTTCAAATTTTGTATTTTAAGAAACAAAATATTTTATCTTCTATTTTTAGGCTTTTATCTGAGTTCTAGATATCTTCAGAGAAATAAGAATTACCGAGGAGAAAAAGAATGGGTGTTGACTGACATTCCATGTCTTGGCTCTGTTGAAAGCTTCTTGAATATATATTAGTTTAGAGATAACTTTTCCATACCATGGTTTTTTATGATTTCTATGCTCTGAGAAAGCTATTAAAACTGTTACTTGGAGCCTCATACATTTGCAGTTAAAATGCTTTCTTCTTTTTGCACATTTGGATTCAAGAAAGGGAGGTTATTTTTCTTCATCTTTTTTTCTTTTTTAAAACAAATGTTTAAAATCATCTTGCTTTTGTAGGAAAGGCTAAGAACCTGTTTTAAATATTAGCATTCAGTTTTTCAGTAGCTTTACAATTATGCTTTGCTTGTAAACAATAAAGTCAGAGTGCTTAAGTGATACTAACCTTCTTCAGATTAGTGGTAACTGGTTTTGCTTTATTTTTAACCTTAAAGCTTTTTTGGCTGGCTATGTGGAATACATTCCTGGACTTCCGTCCTCTTAGTTTGTTCTTGGCCATTGTCTAGGAAAGAAAGAAAAGGAGCTCAGTTAAGTTGCCCACGTTTATAAACTAAATCAATTTAAGTTTTGGAAGTAAAGGTACCAATTAAATCTAAGAAATTCCACCTTACTCCTGATTATTTTTAAAATTGCTGCTTGTATTAAAATTATCTCTATGTCCTTTTGGTCCTACTAGATTTTTCTGTTTCAGTGCAGAGTGTGTAGCTAATTCTTTTCTGCATCTCCAGCACCTGGCCCATAAGAGGCTCCGCATTAATTTCTGCCAGTTAGATTCATTAATTAATATTCTCAACACAGCAATTGTTTTTTTTCAGCTCTCTGCAGCATCTGACAATGCTAACCATCACCATCCATCCTTCTGCTAGTTTACATACTGCTATTCCATTCTGGTTCCTTTCATACTCTAGGACTGACTCCCTTCTCCTTCCTTCTTTCATTCCTTTTTACTTGCCCCATTTTCACTCCTGTGTGCACCTCCTCAAAACCAGTACTTAATCTTACACTTCCTAACCCCCGCGTTAAACTACTTTCATGACTTCCACATCACCTCTATGTGAATGGCTCTTGTCTAAAAACTGTAGGTATTATCTTTGTTTTATAGCTAAACACACTAAGCCTATAAATTCTACTTGAGAAACATCTCTCAAACCTGTCTTTAACAATGCACGTGAGGAACAATTTAAAAAATATTAATAGTTAAGATTTATTAAGCTTTTACTACATGTACAGCACTATGCTAACATTTTATGTGTTTTAACTAATTTACTCCTTACAACAACACTTTGCAGGAGGTACTATTTTATCATTTTATAGATTAAAAAAAAAAACTGATGCAAAGAGAAGTTAATCTGCCCATTGTCGCACTATTAGTAGTCAGAGAATGCCAAGATTCAAAGCCAAGCAGACTAGATCCTGAGCTCTCATTATGTGATGTGGCCTCTCGTATATAAATAAAAATGCAGTACAAAAACATGATTTAGTACTGCCTAGTTCAGGACTGGGTTACTGCTTTAGTCCCTAGGACTATTTGGTTAGACTCTGGGTTGGGACAAACTATACCCATGGACCCAATCAGGTCAGGCACCTATCTTTGTAAATGACGTTTTATTAGAACGCAGCTATGTCCATTCGATTATGTATGTTTTGTCTGTGGCTGCTTTCCTGCGACAACTGTGGCTCGCAAAGCCTAAAATATTTACTATTTGGCCCTTTACAGAAAGACTGTCAACCCCTGGCTTAAGCCACATGCATTCAAGTCTATTCTGCATAGTGGTATAAAATGAACCGTCCCAATGTTAAAATCCTTCAGTGGCTCCTCCAACCCACAAGGAGCAATATTCTTTGTCCTGACATATTGCTGGAAACCTGACTCTAGCATAAATCTGTCAAAGGTATCTCCTGCTATTTCTCTATACCCACTCTAGTCTACTAATTACTCTCTGAAGACACCTTGCACCACATTCTTCCTTTCTTCCCTTTGCTCACATTGTATCTCTCCTCCTTCAATGTCTAGCCTCAGGAACAACAGAGACAGCAATGTTTCCGAACCCCAACAGAACTCCTTCTAAAAAAAAAAAAACAAAAACAATAAACACAGTAGAAAATACATGACTATTATAGAAGCAGAAAATACACATAAACCACCCCCAAATTAAATAATCTAAAATCCTTCCAATAAGTAACCAAAATCCAACCATTCATCTAGTATTCATTAATCAATTACTATGTACCAAGTGTGGTACAGAACCTATATACATACATATGAAACATATACAAACACAAGAAACAAAGATAGGTGCTGTAATTGACAGCATACGAGTGGAGTCACAAAAGGGAAAGATCCAATAGAGTTGGGGACTTAAGGAAGGTTCGTGGAGAAGCTGATAATCTAGTTGGGGGGGGGGTTAGGGGGATAGGGATTTTCTCTAACAACCACGTGGAAACTGGTGACAACAGAACAACCCAAAACTGGTACCCTAACGTGGGCTGAAGGCCCAGCAGGCATGGGGGTTTCAGGCCTGAGCCAGCAGGCCTGCGGCCGAGTAGGACTGCCTAAGGCAGCGAGCGACGACGGAACGGAGCCGCCAGACGGCAGCAGCCCGCGGACGGCCAATCCTGTCTCAACCCTCGGAAACTTCACGCCAGCGCGCCGGAAAATTTTTCTATTAACCTCTCACCAGTCCTCCGATACCCTCTTGCAGGGGTTTAAGCTCCAGGTAACGCCATCTGCACGCGCAGGATCCAGGAAGTTCCGGGTTGAAGGAGCCAGTCAAGGGTCCTCTCTCAGGCCGTAGTTCCGCCCACCGAGCGAAACTCCGCCCACAGGGCGGAGTGCTGCCCCGTGAGCTTGGTCCTGACGGAGATAAGCCCCGCCCACCTTGCGTCGTTCCGCCCACCGAGCGTCGTTCCGCCCACGGTCTGGTTCCCACCCACCTAACGTAGTCCTGTCCATAGAACCATGTGAGCCGCGGAGCACCCTTCCCTAAACACAGGGCCCTCCCTGTTAACTTCCCTTGCCGTTCGCTGGGTTAAGAACCTCTACTCAGCTGAGGCGTCGAAGACGCGGCAAAGTCTCGAGTTCCTCGCGGGGGTATGTGTACAGAAACCACCCGAAGTGTCTGAGTCACCAGAGCCACACAGACCGTAACACAGGTAGTCGGCCCTCAGCCGCTTACTGCTGGCTGGCTCTGTCCGCGCTCCCAGGAGGTGGCGCTGCGCACCTCTGAGTGGCGTCCCAGGTTTGGTTGGAGGAACAAAGAACCTAATGTCTGGAACAGATCTAGAACTATAATCTCCCAAGGGAAAATTTGTAGTGAGCCAAAAGTTGAAATGCTTTTCTCATTGAAGTTTCCTTGCTTCAAAATGAGAATTTCTGACAGCACAGCAGAGGCACAAGAAAATATCAGTAAGTTGTAAAACAAGAATCAGGGAACTTAGAAAATCTTAGAAGAAACATTTTTGCCTTCCAGTTTTATGTCTGTGTGTGTATATTTCCCAGTTAAGGTGTTCTGGGTTGAGTTTTCTAGAAAATCGAATCACTTCTTCCAAGAGGATCTTTCCACTAAGGTAACAGTTTTCACTTGTTCCCTCCTTATTTTATTACGGTCTTAGGGAAAGCCAGCTTTTAAACAAATGTAGAAGTACTGACATTTTTATATCATTTTTGTAACGGTACATGAGTTCTGCTCTAAGTATCAAAATAAGGCCAAAGTACCATTCCCCTTTTGCAAGTGAGAATGCTGAGGCTCAGAGTCTAAGCCATTTTTGGTATCCACACAACTAGTAATTGACAAAGCCAAACTAGAATCCACATGGGCTGGCCCTCGGTCAAGTCCTCTTCCCGCCAAATCAGCCACTTGCCTGCTTATAGAAATATGAACCGCGTTTACAGTAAATCATTTTATTGTTTATGTCTATCACAAAGAATTAGGGAATACGTTAAGGAATGAGGAATAATTACTTGTCAATGTAATTTTATTAAAACTCTGTATTTTTTCTAAAGAGTGACTTTTAAAAGCACCTTAAAATGCATTATAGGGCTTCCCTGGTGGCGCAGTGGTTGAGAGTCTGCCTGCTAATGCAGGGGACACGGGTTCGAGCCCTGGTCTGGGAAGATCCCACATGCCGCGGAGCAACTGGGCTCGTGAGCCACAACTACTGAGCCTGCGCGTCTGGAGCCTGTGCTCCGCAACAACAGAGGCTGCGATAGTGAGAGGCCCGCGCACTGCGATGAAGAGTGGCCCTCTCTCGCCGCAACTAGAGAAAGCCCTCGCACAGAAACGAAGACCCAACAAAGCAAAAATAAATAAATAAATAAATAAATAAATAAATAAATGCATTATAAAATGCCCATAATGTGTGGCGGCAAGACCAAAGTAACATCAAAGCGACAGAAAACCATTAGATTCTTTCACAAGGCCAGAGTTATCCAGGAATACTGAAGCTAATAAGGTGAGTATAATTATGGTTCCTTGAATGTGAAGTTATTGATGTAGATGCAGAAGACAAAGAAATAGATGCAATGGAATGACATTATAGTCTTTATGAAAACTTAACGGGCCTAGCTTTCATTTCGAAATGGTGAGATAGAGATACTTACACCACGGAAATAACATGATTATACAGGCAAGAGCAGAGACACTGTATGAGGTATGAGTGAGAAGGCATGATTTCTGTTTACTTCTGTTACCTACCAACAGCGTGACTGTGGAAAAGTTACTTCATTTCTCTGCGCCTCCCTTTCCCATATGTAGATGGCCGCTCAGTAAATACGCACTTCAGAGTACATTCATTATCTGCTCAGCATCCCTTTCTGGGAAACCACTCTTCTCCCATTAAGTGATCCTGGTTGAATGAATAATTACAGTCCTCGTCTAAAGATTTTCCAGCCAGAGCTAGTGGGGACACTTCTTGCTTTTAGTATCCTTTTGCTGGGATTATGTGAAATTGAGGCTGCTAGTTGCCGTCTCCTCCAGCAACTTGAGGGAAGCCTGTCTGCAGTGGGAAAGAATAAGAGCAATGCAAAAGAACACAGAGCTGAACAACAGAACACAGGACCTTGGTGATATCATTGGAGTCCTTGGATTCAGCCATAGATGGAAGAAAGATCCATCCCTTGTCTTCTCAATTATCTGAACGAAAACATTGCTTTTTTTTTTATTATTGGGTGGGTTATTTACTTTTTTTAATTTTTTTTTTTTTGGTGTGGACCATTTTTAAAGTCTTTATTGAATTTATTACAATATTGCTTCTGTTTTATGTTTTGGTTTTTTGGCTGCGAGGCCTGTAGGATCTTAACTCCCCGACCAGAGATCAAACCTATACCCCCTTCATTGGAAGGCGAAGTCCTAACCACTAGACTGCCAGGGAAGTCCCTGTTGGGTTATTTTTTTTAAATGACTTGTACCTTGAAGAGTCTTAACTCTACTCCTGTTCAGCCTGCTTCACAGGATTATTGTGCAGAGTTAGTGAAATACAAAACATGAAAGCATAAGGTATTACTAAGAGAAAAGAAAGAAGCACGTAATTTTCTAAAAGACAGTTTTCTAATTTTCTATGAACCAAATAGCTTCAAGATTTCTAATCTTTAAAAATTCATGCCAATCTCATACTTCCGGTTTTTCTAAAAACCTTAAAGATGAATAAAATCATAAATAAAGAAACTTTTTTTGGAAACCTTAGCTTTCCTGTTGAGACTCAGCAATGCAGAGTCCTTTATACAGGTTCAGTCCTCAAAGAACGGTCTTGGAAGCAATTCAGCAAGTTAACAAATATAATTAGGGAGAAGAAAATGAGAGCCCACAAAAATAATTACAAATCATCTGCAACAAAACTCAACCCTCTCCCAGAACAAAGCCAGCATTGTGTAGATGATGCTCCATGATAGACTTGTTTCATTCATCAACCTTACTTGCCCCACTACTCAGTTTCATTCAACTGAAATAGTTTGAACACCTAGGCTCTGTGAGACCTCAAAGGAAGTACTTTCTTGTAAAGAGGACAGTCATTTGAGATAGACGTATGCATATGAAATGATCCTTTTTGACAGAAAGTGGTAAGGACTATGATAAATGCACAAAAATGAACTATTTATGGAAGGAAATAATTCGGAATTCTGGAAACATTCGTGTTAAAAGTTCTCATCTGATTGTCTTAGAGAAGAAATCGGCAAACTACAGCCTACAGGCCAGATTCAGCCCACTGCTTATTTTTGTACAGCCTGTGAGCTACGAATGGTTTTACATTTTAAAATGCAGGAAAAAAATCAAAATAGGGACAATATGTTGCGACACATGAACATTTTATTAAATTCACATTTCAGTGTCAGTAAGCACAGTTTCATTGGAACACAGCCACACATTTACATACTATTTATGGCTGCTTTCATGCTACAACAGCAGAGTTGAGTAGTTGAGACAGAGACCACATAGCCTACAAAGCCTAAAATATTTACTATCTGGCCCTTTACTAACTTAATAAAACTTTAAAAAACTTTACCAACTCATCTTAGAGGATGAGCAGCGTGGTGGTATAATTGGTCGAAGTATTCGTGTTTTATACTCAAAGCAATAGGAGGCTTAAAAGGATGAAACCACTTTTCCTCCCAGTATTCTAAGGTAGCTAAACCTTTACAAAATGAGTTTGAGTTTCCTTGCCGCTAATGGTTATCGATGATTTTTATGTTTCTAGGCTGAAAATGGAAGTTTCCAGGTATAAAGACATTCCCACCTGAGTCTTCCTTAGGGCATGGAAAGAAGAAATAACCTAATGCTTGGGGAAAAGATCAGCTTCTGGAGACCAAGGAAGTGGTTGGGGAGAAGGTGGTGAGGGTTTTTCTGCAAGTGATTGAGACTTAAGACCCTGTGGCACATGCCACCATGGCCTGGGGAGTAGTAACATAAGATCCCTACACTAGCAAATGTCACAGAATGGATGGAGCTTTCCACCTTCAAGTGAAATGTGGATTTTGATATTAAGCATTACAGCAGCCATTGTGATGAACTGAAAACTAGAGAAAGTTTTTCTTTTCTGTGTGCGGGGTAAGCCACCCGCTTCCCATATACTTGAGACTGAGAAGAAATTTTTACATCAAATTATAGAGTGAAAATTTGGAGCCAGATTGAATTTGATTTAAAAATTTAAGTTTTATGATATTTCTGTTATGTATGCATTCAAGAATATGTGTTATGATACTTCTTACACTCAAGAATTTTAACAGGCAAAAGTGGAGCTATAAAGCCTTATAGGAATAGAGCATGACACGAGCAAGCCAGAGACCCAGAAATGGACATGCTATGCTTGTAGGAGTGGGAGAGGTCCAATATGGATGGAGGAGTGGGGGTGTGGAGATGCTGTTGAAGATGAGGCTGGTAAGATGAGCTAATGAAGGGCCTTGACAACCAAGAAAGGTTTATTTTTTTTTTTATTTTAGAAGAGTTTCAAACTTACAGACAAATCACAAATGGTTTTTTCTGAACCATTTGAGAGTAAGTTACTGACAAGAGGACCTTTTACCCCGCATACGTTAGTGTGTATTTCCTACAAATAAGGATATTCTCCCACATAACAATACAGCCATCAAAAATCAGGACATGAACACTGATTCTTTCTACTTCACAGTCACCATTCAAACTGTCAATGATCCCTATAATGTCTTTTATAGTAAAAGGATCCTATTCAGGATAAAGTGTTACATTTAGTTATCATACCTTTTTTCTTCCAGTTTATCCAGATATATGACATTATAGTGCTGTATAAGTTTGAGGTACAGCAAAGTGATCTTACTTACATTATGAAATGATTACCACAATAAGTTTAATGAACATCCATCATCTCATGTATTCAATGTATACAAAATAAAAGAAAATGAAAAAAAAAAAGTTTTTTTCCGTGATGAGAACTCAGGATTTACTCCCTTAAGAATGCTCATATATAATGTACAGCAGTGTTAATTATATTAATCGAGTTGTACATGACATCCCTAGTACTTGTTTATTTTATAACTGGAAGTGCATACCTTTTCATCACATTCATCCAATTCCCCCTTCCCCCACCTTGCCTCTGGTAACCACACATCTGGTCTCTTTTTCTATAAGTTTGTTTGTTTACTGAAGTATAGTTGACCTACAACACTATTTATTTCTTGGTGCACAACTTAGTGATTTCATATTTCTATACATTACAGAAATGATCACCACAATAAGTCTAATTACCATCTGTCACCATACAAAGATACTACATCATTATTGACTATATTCTTCATGCTGTACATATCATACTCATGGTTCATTTATTTGTATGTCTTAATTCTCCCTCACCTATTTTACTCATCCCCCCCCACTCCCCTCTGGCAACCACTTGTTTTTTCTCTACAACTCTGTTTCTGTTTTGTTATGTTTGTTCATTTGTTTTATTTTTTAGATTCTACATATAAGTGAAATCATATGGTGTTTGTCTTTCTCTGTCTGACTTATTTCACGTACTATAATACCCTCTAGGTCCATCCATGTTGTCACAAATGGCAAAATTTCATTCTTTTTTTTATGGCTGAGTGATATTCCATTTGTGTGTGTGTGTGTGTGTGTGTGTGTGTGTGTGTGTGTGTGTGTGTATGCGCCACATCTTCTTTATCCATTCATCTATTGATGGATACTTAGGTTACTTCTATATCTTGGCTGTTGTAAATAGTGCTGCTATGAACATTGGGGTACATATATCTTTTTGAATTACTGTTTTTGTTTTCTTTGGAAAAATACCCAGAATTGGAATGGCTGGATTATATGGTAGTTCTATTTTAAATTTTTTGAGGAAGCTCCATATTGTTTTTTATTGTAGCTGTGCCAATTTACATACCCAGAAACTGTCCACAAAGTTTTCCCTTTCTCCACATTCTCTCCAAAAGGGAGAAACTAACAGTAACAAAATAGCAGTAGGGGATTTTAACACACCACTTATATCAATAAGAAAATCAATAAGGAAACACTGACCCTAAATGATACATTAGACCAGATGGACTTAATAGACTATAGAATATTCCATCCCAAATCAGCAGAATACACATTTTTTTCAGGTGCACATGGAATATTCTCCAGAATAGACCACATGCTAGGCCACAAAACAAGTCTTAATAAATTTAGGAATGATATCAAGCATCTTTTCTGGCTACAACACTATGAGACTAGAAATCAACTACAAGAAAAAAAAATACAAAAAACCAAAAACACATGGAGGCTAAACAATATGCTACTAAACAACCAATGGGTCACTGAAGAAATCAAGAGGAAATCAAAAAATACCTGGAGACAAATGAAAACAAAAACACATATGATCCAATATCTATGGGATGCAGCAAAAGCCGTTTTAAGAGGGAAGTGTATAGCAATACAAGCCTACCTCAGGAAACAAACAAACAAAAAACTCAAAGTTAGTAGAAGAAAACAAATAATAAGAATCAGAGTAAAAATGATGAAATAGAGACTGAAAAAACAACAAAAAAAATCCATAAAACTAAGAGTTTGTTCTTTAAAAAGATAATCAGAATTGATAAACTAGCCTGATAAAGAAAAAAAGAGGTCCCAAATAAATCAAATCAGAAATGAAAAAGGAGAAGTTACAGTCAACACCACGGAAATTAAAAGGATCATAAAGAATTACTATGAACAATGCCAATAAAATGAACAACCTAGAAGAAATAAATTCCTAGAAGAGTACAATATCCTAAGACTGAATCAGGAAGAAATAGAAATTATTAACAGATCAATTACCAATAATGAAATTGAATCAGTAATTTTAAAAGAAACCTCCCATACAAACAAAAGTTCAAGAACAGATGGCTTCACAGGTGAATACTACCAAACATTTAAACAAGAGTTAATACCTATCCTTAAACTATTTCCAAAAATTCCAGAGGAAAGAGTGTTTCTGAACTCATTCTATGAGGCCAGCATCACCCTGATACCAAAACCAGACAAAGACACTACAAAAAAAAAACTATAGGTCACTATCACTGATGAACAAAGATGCAAAAGTCCTCAACAAAATATTAGCAAACCGAATTCAACAATATATTAAAAGGATCATATACCATGATCAAGTGGGACTTATCCCAAGGATGCAGGATGGGTCAATATTCACAAATCAATGTGATACACCACATTAACAAATTGAAAAATAAAAATCATATGATCATTTTAGTAGATAAAGAAAAAGCTTTTGACAAAATTTGACATCCATTTATGATAAAAACTCTCGACAAAGTGGGTATAGAGAGACCCTACCTCAACATAATAAAGGCCATATGTGACAAGCCTAAAGCTAACATCATACTCAATGTGAAAAGCTGAAAGCATTTCCTCTGAGATCAGGAGAAAGACAAGGATGCCCACTCTCTCCATATTTATTCAACATAGTATTGGAAGTCTTAGCCACAACAATCAGATAAGAAAAAGAAATAAAATGCATCCAAATTGGAAAAAGAGGAAGTAAAACTGTCACTGTTCTCAGATGACATGATATTATATATAGAAAATCCTAAAAATGCCACCGCACTATTAGAACTCATCAATGAATTCAATAAAGTTGTAGGATTCAAAATTAATATGTGGAAATCTGTTGCATTTCTAGACACTAACAATGAAATATAGGTATTCTTTTGGATACAATGGTAAATGGAATTTTTTCTTAATTTCTCTTTCTTATAGTTAGTTTCTCCCTTTATGTTTGTTGATATTTGCTTTATGCATTTAGGTGCTCCTATGTTGGGTGCTTATGTATTTACAATTGTTAAATCTTCTTGTTGGGATTGATCCCTTTATCATTATATGATGTCCTTCTTTGTCTCTTGCTACAGTCTTTAAGGTTTGTTTTATCTGTTACAAGTATTGCTACCCTGGCTTTCTTTTTGTTTCCATTTGCATGGAATATATTTTTTCTGTCTCCTCACTTCCAGTCTGTGTGTGTCCTTAGATCTGAAGTGAGTCTCTTGTAGACAGCATATATATGGGTCTTATTTTTGTATCCATTCAGCCACTCTGTGTCCTTTGATTGGAGAATTTAGTCCATTTCCATTTAAAGTAATTATTGATAGGCATGTACTTGTTGCCATTTTGTTAATTGTTTACTGGTTGTTTTTATAGTTTTTTTTTCTCTTTCCTTGTGATTTGTTGACTGTCTTTAGTGTTGTTTGGATTCCTTTCTCTTTTGTGTGTGTGTGTATCTATCATAGAGTTTTGGTTGCTGGTTATCATGAAGTTTATATGTGGCTATATATATATATATAACATATTTATACATATGTATATCATATGTATATACATGATTATTTTTAAGTTGTTGATCTGTTAAGTTCCAACTCATTTTAACAGCTCTGCATTTTTACTCCCCTCACCACCACATTTAACATTCTTGATATAATATTTTACATCTTTCGTTTTGTGTATCCCTTAAGTACTTATTGGGGATATAACATGATTTTCTACCTTTGTCTTTTAATCTACCTACTATCTTTATAAGTGGTTGATCTACTACCTTTACTGTATATTTGCCTTTATCAATTAGATTTTTCCTCTCATAATTTTCATATTTCTAGTTGTGGCTTTTTCTTTTCTGCTCCGAGAAGTCCTTTTAACATTTCTTGTAAAGCTGTTTCAGTGGTGCTGAACTCTTTTAGCTTTTGCTTGTCAGTAAAACTCTTTCTCTCCCCATCAAATCTGAATGATAGCCTTGCCAGGTAGTTACCATGTTTCTTTAGTCAACTCTTATCTGGAACAGCACCTCAATCTTGCCTTGGTTCTCTTGGCTTGACACTTTTGACAATAATAGTCCAGTTATTAGACAGAATTTTTTTTTTTTTTTTTTTTTTGGCTGCACTGTGTGGCTCGCAGGATCCCTGTTCCCCACCCAGGGATCAAAGCCAGGCCCTCTGCAGTGAGAGTGTGGAGTCCTAACCACTGGACTGCCAGGGAATTCCCCCAGGTAGAATGTTCTTAATTGGGTTTTTTTTTGTTGTTTCTTTATCATAAAATTCAGAATGCATACTTTTTTTTTTGGTGGGGGAGAAATAGCACAGAGGTGATACTGTGATCTTCTCATTGCATCCTATAAGGTGGTACATGATTTTGACTTGTCCCATTATAGGGGGTGTAACTTCTGGTCACTTAATTAAGATGATACCCACCAGCTTTCTTCACTATAAAGTTACTCTTTTCCTCATTTTAATCAATAAGTATTTTGTGAGGAGGTATTTGGAATTATGTAAGTATCCCATTCCTCATCAAAGTTTTATATGCTGGTTTTGGTACACATTGATGTTTCTTGGATGAATTAATTATTACTATGATGACTGTGAAATTATAATTACTTTATTTCCATCATTCCTTCTACAGTCATCAGTTGACATTCCATTGTAAGTAAAAACTTTCTCCTTTATTTATTTATTTATTTATTTAAGTATGGGCTCATGAGATGCTATTTTATTCAGTGGATATTATTCAATGGATATTATTTTCATAATTTATTTTGATGTTCACATTGCCCCATATTTGACAAGTGAGTGCTCCTTTATGTATATCCTTTTTACTTGTCCCCACCATTCCTTGACTACCTCCGTACTTTCTTGCACAACAAAGCATTCCAGGTTCATCTAGGACCTACACTTTTCTAGTCCTAGAATCAGTCAAATCTCCATGGAGCCCTGGTTCCTTTTAGAGGAGATTAATATTTAGAAACCAAAATCTGGGTTGTTGATGCTTCCACATCTTCTCAGTGGGCAGAGCTAGGCAATATATGCATGTATGTTTATACCATTTGTCTGTCTAGCTACCTACCTATATACATTCACACACCTCACCAACTGTATGTATTTCTGTATGTGCAAACCATGAGTTCATGCCAATATTTCCAATTCCAATTATTCCAGTTCCAGTTGAATACCATAGGATTTATTTTAGTTTTCTACCTTTCCATATTTGTAATTTCTTTCTCCATCAATGAGAAAACGGACTCCTATTATTCTAAATATATGTACTCATTTGATTCATCTTCCTGCTTGTAACAAATCTTCCTTCACTGTTGCCAGTCCCCCCACCTCCACCCTATGCAGGTTCCCTCCTAACTCCTAATGGGCTTGCAAAATTTGCTCTGGCTGCTGCCATCTGAAGATATGGCTTCCTCACCCTGCTCAGGCTGTGACCTTCCCTAGCCTGCTGCCACCTTCCCTCCTTTATTAAGACCTAATGTCTTTTAGACTGAATTTTGAAGGAAGGAATGAGGAAGGAAGAGAAAAAAGGAAGACAAGCAAATAACAGAGTTTGGGATTTTATTCTATGGGGACTGAAGGAGTCCCTTTTCCTCTGTGTCACCCAACACACACACACACACACACACACACACACAGACACACACACACGCGCGAGTTTTATGGCTTTGTGTATGGAACCAATTCAGTTGGCAGCATAAAAATAGTTCGGAAGAAGGGATGGTTTTAGGCAGGGAGGTAATGGTCCAGGAAATAAATGATGAGGGGTAATGAAGACATGGAGAACCTGGGATGTTGGTGTCCCTGCTATGGCTCCTTTGTGTATCCAATTCGTGAAGAACAGTCAGTAAAAATGATATACATTCTGCCTTTCTGTATAGTTTCTTTGTGGGCCAAATAAATAGTAAAGCTACGCTTCAGTGAAATCTGCATTTCTTGTGAGGAGCCAATTATCATGAAAATTTTCATGATTGATTATAGAAATGGAGATTCTTTTCTTCCTTTAACCCTTCAGTGACAGAAGCATTTATTTTCAGACTAAGAATAAACATCTATAACATATTCTATATAATAAAGCAGAGCAGAGCAGAGCAGACAGGACCTTCAACCTTTCTGTTTAGGTCAAATTCCTGGAAATATCTGGAAAATAGAACCAGTAAATGAAAAAAGATGATTAACTCTTTGCAGTGTAGGAAAAACGACTCACTTCCTCAGGTTATTATAAAGCTGTTGGAGGTAGATCACAGGCTTTATATTTTTATTATTTATTTTCTATAATTTAAATTCAAATATCATATTACTGGTCTCTCAACTAGTCCATGCACTTTTCAGGGGCCGGATCCATTACTCACCTTTGTTATTTCCATCCAGGATTCCATATTTCCAGTGCATGAGAGGTGTGACATAAACATTTGCTGAATGAAATAAAATTCCTTGAAGTATAAAAAGCAGGAAGAAATTGTAGCCAATACAGTAAAAATGACTTTAAAGCTCTATCATCTTTAGCATGACTAAAAAATACCTACAAGAACACTTCTTTTTATCTTCTTGTAGTACTGTTCCTTGGAAGTGATAGATGCTTGGCAAATATGTTTTTAATTTAATTAAGTAGATTTTATCCAGAGTAATCTGGCCAAATGCCTAGAAATCCTGAACCTGAACTGATTACAGTCATAAAGGACAGCTTACACATGAAATATCTGAAGGTGAAAACGGTCAAATCCATATCACAAAGGCAATAAAAATATTCAAAGAGCGCATGAGGTCCTTTCACATTTTTTGTGATGCTAGGTTAAAATATAAGTAGTGGTTAAAAATTATAGGAATTGGGAAATATTTAGCAGGTGCATGTTTAAAACTAAGAAAATTGGTAACTGCAAAGGAGTCAGTGAGCTGTTAAATTAACATTTGACACTCCAAATTTCAGCAGTGTTTAAAACAAAATGAAAGGCTGCTGTGCTTTGTAATTATCAAGTTTAGCTGATAATGTAAACACTCAAGTTGTCTAAAGCTCAAAAATGATTTTGAGTTGTTTTTCAGTTGATACTATGTTCAGAGTCTATACAGACTAAAGTTGACAGTTTTTGACTCTCTTTTTTTGTGATGTTTTACAGCAACTCCGTTGTATTGAAATCCTACTAAGAATTACATCGGCATCTATATTATGATAAATACAACAGAAAATACTGAGGACTGTAAGGTATTTCATGAACATTGTTTTCCTTTTGGATTAGAAAAGTCATGAAGAGTCATTGTAGAAATTTGGAAAATTCAGAAAAGTATAAAGAAGGATGTGAACAACCAGCAATTATTGCATTTTGATTTAACTCTTCACCGTCTTTCTTTCATTTGTATTTACTGTAATAGCTTCCTAACTTGTTCCCCTGCTTTAATCTCTACTCAACCCAGCAGCCAGAGGAATCCTGCTAAAATGTTAATCAGATTATGTCATTCCTCAGCTCAAAACCTCCAGTGTTTCCCACATCACTCAGAATAGAGCCAAAGTACTTACAATGGCCTGCAAAGCCCTATTTGACAACCCTCGCCACCGCCCCCACTGCTTTCTTACTTTTCTGTAATCATGCCAGGCGTGCTCTTGCTTCTCGACCCTTCTTTTGGAGCACTCTCCCCCTAAATAGCTGCAAAGCTCCTCCCTTACCTCTTTCAGGTCTTCTCTCAAATGCCATTTTTTTTCAGTGGGGGGCTTCCACGACTACCTCTGTAAAATTCCAAGTCCTCCTACATCCCTGCCCTCCTTCTCCGCTATCCCATTATCACCATATAGCATCCCATATATGTATTTACTTTGCTTATTATCTGTCTCCTCCTGCTAGAATGTAGGCTCCATAGAAGCAGAGCATTTTTATCTGGTTTTGTTTGCTGCTATATTTGTTCTCTAATGCATAACAACTCACCCCCAAATTTATTTGCTCCAAATAACACTCATCATTTATTTTCTCATGATTTCAGTGGGTATGGAATTTGTGAGTGGCTTGACTTGATGGTTCTGGCTCAGGGTCTTTCATGAGATTCAGTTAAATGTTGACCGAGGCTGCAGTCATCTGAAGGCTTGCCTGGGGCTGGAGGGTTTTCTTGCAAAGCAACTCACGTGGCTGCAGGTTGGTGCTGGCTATGGCCAGGATACCCCAAATCCTCTCCAGGACAGTCTCTTCACAGGGCTATTTGAGTATCCTCAGCTGTGGAAGCTGGCTACCCCCAAACTGAATGATCCAAGAAATCAAGGGAGAAACTGTGTCTTTTATGATCTAGACTCAGAAGTTACACACTATCGCTTCCACTGTATTTTTATTTTTTTATTTATTTTTCTAAAAATTTATTTATTTTTGGCTGCATTGGGTCTTTGTTGCTATGCGTGGGCTTTCTCTAATTGTGGTGAGCAGGGGCTACTCTTCGCTGTGGTGCATGAGCTTCTCATTGTGGTGGCTTCTCTTGTTGCGGAGCATGGGCTCAAGGCATGTGGGCTTCAGTAGTTGTGGCACACGGGCTCATTAGTTGTGGCTCATGGGCTCAGTAGTTGTGGCTCGCAGGCTTTAGAGCGCAGGCTCAGTAGTTGTGGCACATGGGCTTAGTTGCTCCGCAGCATGTGGGATCTTCCTGGACCAGGGCTCAAACCCGTGTCCCCTGCATTGGCAGGTGGATTCTTAACCACTGCGCCACCAGGGAAGTCCCCCACTGTATTTTTAAAATCACACGTGCTGGTCCTATTCAGTGAAGAAGGAGGCTACAAAAGGAGCTGAATACCAGATGAGGATCATTGAAGACTATCTTGGAAGCTGGCTAGTGCAGCTGCTATATCCCCTGTACCTAAAACAGTGTCTGGCACATAGAGGGAACCTGAAAAATATTTTTGAACAATGAATAAATTCCACCACTTAGATTTTTAAAAATATATTTCTTGGCAACCTTTTTTTCTAAGCAAATATACTCTGTTGTTTATTAAAAATTGGAATTTTTCTTTAGATAAAAGTGTATAATCTATAAATGTAAACATATATACTAAGTATATTTAAAAATATATTTAATATCTTTCTAAAGTTATATCTTTTTGATGTTCAATGTTATTTCAACTCTCTTCTTATCATTAGCATTTCCATTGTTTCTTGATTTCTTCTGTTATAAATACACTGTGATGAACATCCCTCTACATAAACCTTTGAGCAATCTCCTAATATTTTCTTGGAAAGCATGACTAGGAATAAGATCTAAGATTACAAATACTTAAAATACTTGATTTAAGTTAACAACTCGTTTCCAGAAATATCATATATTTTACGTTTCTACCAACAGAGTATGAACATGCCTATCTCACTGCATCCTAATTAATATGGAATGTTGATACTTTTTAAGAAACTGAAATATTGATTAGGAAGGAATGGCATAAGAACTTTTATAAAATTATACATCTTTTGGATTTGGATTTAATGCTTAAAGTATAGTTTTCTTTCTTTTCTGGTTTTGTCATATTAACTGATTGTTTAGGAGTCAAAATCAACAAAATTTAGAGGTGAGGGGAGAAAGAGACCAGCAGGAAGTATGAGTATTAAGCTTCTGACTTGTGCAACCAAGTGTGTGGTGGTGCCATTTAATGAGATAGGAAAATTTTTGAGAAGGAGATTGGGATGGGGAGAGGAATAAATAATTCCATTCTGGACACCTGAAGTTGCAGAAGTTGAATGAGTTCGGGAGATCTAGAACTGTGCTGCCCAGTGTAGTAGCCATTGACCACATACAGCCATCAGTCACTTGTAAGGGGCTGGCCAGAATTGAGATATTCTGTAACAGTAAAATACAAACCAGATTTAGAACACTTAGTAAGAAAAAAAGAATGTAAAAGATATACTGTGTCAGTTAAGGTCCAACCAAGAGACAGAAATCACACAATAACTTGTACAAGAAAAGTTTACTGTAAAGAATTATTAACTCTAACAGGGAATAAGATGTAAAGGAGAATGCTAAGGAATACCCTTAGGCTAAGGGAGAGTTCTGAAGGAAGGACAAACTTGGTAGTTGGCCTCCTTTCCAAGGTTAGGATTTCATATCTCTGGAGAAGTGTGGTTGCAGCCCACTAGATGGCAGAGGAGTTTAAAGGGTGGCCCAGATAGGAGCTGGTCCAGGGTTGCCAGGCAAGCAGACAACGCCCCTCCAGGGTACAGTGGGATAAGTCTGGCATGCAGGTTGCAAAGGGACTCCGAGCATGGGGCACCAGCTCTCTGGCAGGGTGATGCACAGCCTAGAATGCACAGGTCTGGGTCAAGAGCACCACGGCAGATACCGTCATGGTGCAGGCTGCCTGAGGCTGGTGGGCTGGTGTGCACAGGGAGCTGGGGCATCTGCTTGCCAGCAGGGTGGCATGAGAGCTGGGGTATGTGGTGCCTGCTTCAGGAAGTGCAGTGAGACAGTCACTGGGCTGGGGCTGAGGCTGTGAGCTTGCCAAGGGACTGCACACTCTGGGTGTGAGGCTGGACCAGGGTGCCCCTGCAAGTCCACCCACATGTGTTCCTGCCAGCAGCCCAAGAGGAGCAAGAAGAAAACAAAAAATGTAGCACGCCAGAACCAGGAAAACAGTCTCCCTTCCTGCAATGTCCCTCTACTGAAAAAACATTAACATTGTGCTTGCTACAAAGAAATTCTTAACGCTCCTTTATCACAGAGCAGTAATTAATGCTGACTTTCATAATGATATTTAATTCAATATTACTCAATTTAATTTTAAATTGATAATTGGCACACTCATTAATTTTTTTCTATTAATTCACGTTGAAACAACATTTTGGATATGTCGGGTTAAATAAGATACATAATTTAAACAAATTTCACTTTTCTTTTTACTTTAAAAAAAAAAAATTTAATTAATTAATTAATTTTTGGCCGCGTTGCTGTGCGTGGGCTTCGCATCGCGGTGGCTTCTCTTCTTTGCAGAGCATGTGCTCTAGGCACGCGGGCTTAAGTAGTTGTGTCTCCCGGGCTCTAGAGTGCAGGCTCAGTAGTTGTGGCACATGGACTTAGTTGCTCTGCGGCATGTGGGATCTTCCTGGACCAGGGCTCGAACCCGTATCCCCTGCATTGGCAGGCAGATTCTTAACCACTGCACCACCAGGGAATTCCTACTTTTTTTTTTTTTAATGTAAATAGTTGAATATGTAAAACTTGGATAATGCTGGAAGAGATAGCTGAACTATGTAGATTACATCCTAGAAAGTGATAGAAGTACCTAGGAAGAGAGTGTAGAGAGAGGAGAGATCCTAGTGGAAAGCCCCAAGCCCCCCAAATTTAAAGGTTTGTGTGATGGTTAATTTCATGTCTCAACTCGACTGGGCCACAGGGTGCCAGGATATTTGGTCAAACATTATCCTGGATCTTTTCTGCAAGGGTGTTTTTGAATAAAATTGACATTGAAATCAGTAGACTGAGTGAAGCAGATTGTCCTTCTTAATGTGTGTGGGTCTCATCCTTCAACTGAAGACCCGAATAAAACAAAAAGGCTGACCCTTTCCCAAGTAAGACAGAATTCCTCCTGCCCGACTGCCTATGAACTGTGACATTAACTTTTTATGGCCCTCGGACTGGAACTGAAACACTGGCTCTTCCTGGGTCTCAAGCCTGTTGGCCTTCAGGCTGGATCTGCACCATTGACACTCCAGGGTCCCCAGCTTGCTGGCTCATCCTACAGATTTTGGGACTTGTCAGCTTCCATAATTGTGTGAGCCAGTTCCTTATAATAAATATCTTTATAACATACACACACACACACACACACACACACACACACAAGTGCGTGCACGGTGTGTGGTCCTATGTCTCTGGAGAAACCTTACTAATATAGTTAAGTATAGAGAGGAAAAACTCAAGGAACACCAGAGAGGACAGGTGGGTAGCAAATGGGAGCTGTATGTATGTTCTGCAAGAAACTTTTTCCTAAAGAGAGAAAATTCTAGAACACATTAGTATGCTGATGGCAACGACAAAGAAGGAGTGGAGGTGGTAGCGTTGGTTAATAAAGGATATAATGGTATGTTTTTGATGGGAGTGGGAGGTTTTGCTAGGTGTCCAAGGCTAGTGCATCAAGCTTTCAGTGGTGGAATGGTGGGATCCAGGTAGGGAACTTATTGGAGTGAGGATGTATGAAGCCTTCCTTGTTGCTGAGATGGGGATATGGGAATCGTTCTTGATAGAATAGACTGTCCTTTCCTAGAGGACGGAAAAGGATAAATAAACTTTAGAAGAGCTGATGACAGAATGTCTGTCAGCACCCTAATTTCTCTCTGTCATTATATTTCAGAGAGTTGGCAGGAATAGAGTGACATTGACTTGTTCATTCCAAACCAAGGAAAAATTAACTAAATTCTTTTAGTTAATTATTTTGAATTATTATTTTGGCATGAATTATCTGGACTTTTCAACACTGTTCTGATGTTTATACAGCTTCATTTTCTTTTAAGTAATCTTAGCTCTCTCCTTTTTCACACTTTATCTACTCTTATAATATGTTTAAATAAGACACAAAGTACTATAAAATAGGGTATGGATACATTTCTGTCACTGTAGAAAACAGTGTGAGATTAAACAAAAGAACAAAAATATAGCAGGCAGAGTTTTAGCAATGTGCTCTTGTCTGACAATATGGGACAAAATGTTTTGCTCTAGTTTCTGAAAGTTATAATCTGAGAAGTGACTTAAGAGGTGATTCCTTGTAGTCACCTTTCCAATTCTGGTACGAGAATTCTCATCCTAGCGTGAAACCTCTGTCCCTTGAGCAAGACCTTTAAGCCCCTTTGGGCCTCATTGTAATCTGGAGAGCTTGCCTTGTTCAATTCTAACCCAGCATAACCTTAGCAATGGGAAATTAAAGAAATTGAAACCACATATAGTATCAGCTCCATAAAATTAACACTCTCCACAAGACATCAAATGAATCAAATGACAAGTCCTGTGGTTAATCAGTCCCAGCTGTGCAAATCACAGGACTTGATGAATGAAGGAAATGGGTACAAAGTGAGAGCACCTTGGATGTGGGACTCTGCAGACGGGGGCCGTGTTCCTGACAGTGAGGCTTGCTTCTCTAGGTAACTGAGGAATGAGGAACCTTGCTCATGTCAGTTTCCTGCTGGGTAAAAGTCAGATGAAAACAGCCACTTCAGTTCACATGTAGAATTTGTAAAAAGAGTCCCTGGGGAAAAAAAAAAGTGTATTTCTGAGGAAGAATCTGCGTATGTCCCCTAACAAAAGAATTTTAATTCATACCTTGATATTTTTTTAATATGTTACTATACTTAATTGAATATTTGTATGGCTAGAGTTGTAATTTACAAGTGCCTCTCATACATACAGTATCTGATTCATTGAGGAGAGGTGACCTAAGCATGTTTTTCTGCGAAGGAAGCTTGTACTGGATCTAACTGGTTCAAGAGTGAAATGGAGTTGATGACCATATCCTGGGTTCTCTGGCCAGTGTTAATCTCACTTTACTTGTTTACACTTGATGGCTATGATCCCAGAGTCAGAGGCTCCTTGTTAAGGAGAAAGTCCACACAAAGTTATAAAAGGTTACTTAGCAAGTTAATAGGTCCATTGATTTGAGGGTTCATTGATTTGGCCCCCCAAATTCTTTTGAAAAAACGAAAACCCACAGAAAAAGTCTAAGAATGGCATCATGAGCCCCCAAACATGCCTCAACTAGCGTCACCAGTTATTGACTGAGACATTTGAGAATCAGTTGCAGACATCAAGGTACTTCGGCCTTATAGCTTTAACATTCATCTCCTAAAGTATTCTCAGTACCATCATCGCACCTATGAAAATTAACATCATTTCAATAATACCACATGCTGTCCATGCTTATATTTCTCCAATTGTCCCCAAAGCATCTATTACAGCTTTTCCCCCAATCTAGGATCTAATTGAGGGTCACACATTATGTTTTGTTGTTATGTATCTTTTGTCTCTTAATCCTAGACTGTGTGAATATTTTATTCACTAATAGCCAAACCTTTCACCCAGAAGTTTTAGCGCCCATTACTGATTCTTGCCTGAAATACTGTCCTTGCAAAAATGGTTGTTTAAAATTCTGTCATTTCATCTGTATTCTCTCATAAAGAAGTTCACTTTCTCTCTCATTCTGTACCACCACCATGTAATGTATTATTATCATTATTCTTTCTGGTGGCCAAATTGTCCCAAATCTGGCAGTGGGACTTCCTGTAAGCTAGCTCCTGTGGGAGGTGTGTGTGTGTATGTGTTTTACATGACCCCATTAATTTTTTTAAGGGTCTATTTTATGGGTCTGGTTTTTTTTATATAATTTATTTTTGGGTGGCAGTTTTAGGTTCACAGCAAAATTGAGAGGAAGGTACAGAGAGTTTCCAAATACCCGCTACCAGCGCACATGCATAGCCTCAACCGTTATCAACATTCTCCCACCAGAGGGTACCTTTGCTACCAATGATGAACCTACATTGACACATCATAATCACCCAACGTCCATAGTTTACATTAGGGTCCATTCTTGGTGTTTTACATTCTATGGATTTGAACAAATTTATAATAACATTTATTCATCATAATAGTATCATACAGAATAGTTTCACTGCCCTGAAAATCCTCTGTGCTCTGCCTGTTCGTCTCAGCACCCCCTTAGCAACCATTGATCTTTTTACTGTCTCCATAGTTTTGTCATTTTCAGAATGTCATATAGTTGGAATTATACGCTATGTAGCCATTTCAGATAGGCTCCTTTCACTTAGAAATATGCAGTTAAGTTACCTCCACGTCTTTTCATGATGATAGCTCATTTCTTTTTAATAATAATAATATCCTGTTGTCTGGATATACCACAATTTAATTATCTATTCACCTACTGAAGGAGACATCTTGGTTGCTTCCAAGTTTTGGCAATTATAAATCAAGCTGCAATAAACATCCATGTGCAGTTTTTTGTGTGGACACAAGTTTTCCACTCATTTGGGTAAATCCCAAGTAGTGTAATAGCTGGATCATACGGTAAGAGTATGCTTAGTTTTGTAAGAAATTGCCAAACTGTCTTCTTACCATTTTGCATCCCCACCACAGTAAATGAGAGTTCTTATTGCTCTAGATTGTTGCCAGCATTTGGTGTTGTCAGTGTTGTGGATTTTCACCAATTCTGAATAGGTGGTATCTCATTTTAATCTGCATTTCCCTGGTGACATATGATGTGGAACATCTTTTATATGCTTATTTGCCATCTGTATATCTTCTTTGGTGAGGTGCCTGTTAAGTTCTTTGGCACATTTTAAAAAATCAAGTTATTTTCTTATTGTTAAGGTTAAGAGTATTTTGTATAAAGGCTGTATAACAGCCCTTTATTATATGTGTCTTTTGAAAGTGTTTTCTCCCATTCTTTGGCTTGTGTCTCATTCTCTTGATTCATTAGTTTTTGATCACTTTCTAGCTTTCTGGCATAAAAAATATGTTCTAGGCTCTCACCTTGATCTTTCCTTGTTCCATTTCTGAAACCAGCCACTTCTCCAAGGGGCTCTGATTCCTTGTAAAGGGTAAAGGAGTTCAGAAATCAAAATCTGGGGGCCAGGTGTCCCACAGCAAGAGGTAGATGCAGATTTGTGGAGCCTGAAGCTAATATAATTTTGGAATTGTCTTTTTTTTTTTAAAGAGGAATACAAAATTACAAATATAAAATTAGGTATAGGGCCTTATAAGAAGTCCATAAGTGAGGAGCCATAAAGTTTGTTTTTTTAGCTTCACTGGCATTGGGGTGTTACTGCTTTTAGCATCTTTCAGTGAACAGAATATTCAAATCTAGTACGACAGTGTTCATCTTAGCTTTTGCCATTTCATATTTGTATAAACCAGAGTGAAAATCATTGGTTCCAGAGGTTATCAATATATTTACTCATTGTTCTTTCTTAATATAAGAAGTATACACAAAAATGGTTTCACAATGACAACACTGATATTACTACCAAAATTAAATCTAGCAGTAAAGTTCAAGATTGTTTTGCAGTTCTTCTTAATATGTAATATACTCTATTAAGGATATATAGCAAGAGTACTCTATTCAAAACATATTTTTTTTTCTGTGTGGTTATATTATCACATTAATATACAGTTAAGTTCATTTGTTTCTGCCTAAATTAAATTTTAGTGTTTTTTAAATCCTCTTTAATTTTTTGAAAATATAAAACATTTATGATTAGAAAATTAAAAAGAAATACTGAGAAATCTCACTTTCATCCCTATAGACCCCATCCCCAACCATCCTCTATAAGGAACCATTTTTGTTAACTTGTGGTTTATCCTCAATAATTTTTTTGGAGAAAATCTGTAAGTATGTATACAAATTCTTATTTTTCTTTTTTAAAATTATAAAAAATGTAGCATATTATATACACTCTTTTGCACCTTTGCTTTTTTTTCCCCTTTTTTTCCACCAAATCTGTCGCAGGACTCACCCCATCTCTGTTCATGGAGATTTTCTTCATTCTTTTCAAATCTTGTTAGTAGCCCATTGTGTGGATGCTCTACAGATTATCTAACAGTTTCTATACAGTTTCTATACAGTTTCTATAAATGGTTATTTGATTGTTTCCAATAGTTAGGTTGCTCTTTTGGAAAATTGGATAGACTATACAATACATTCAAGCCAGAGGAAATTGTGTACCCAAGCAGTAAAAGTAACAATTTGGGAAGGATTTGAAACCCACTAATTGGAACTTCTTTAACAGTTTTGGTCCATTCATTCATTTATTCATTCCTTCAAGAACTATTCTTGAGCATTAGGAACTGACATTTACTTAGAGCATTATTCACTTTGATGTGCTAATCATCTGAGTTACTGAAAATGGGTATACTAAGCTCCTTACAGAGAGGTTCCTTGGGTTTATAAAATATGAGACAGTTGATCTGAGACAAGGGCACCGTGAGAAAATGGCTCATGGAATTCTGAGCTTTCGCGATCTCTTTCACTGCATTCATACAGTGCATACATGTATCCCCAACTATATCTATAGACTTAGTGGAGAATAAGGGTGCTTAGCTAAGTAACCCAGACTTAACTTTTCAAGATAACATTCTTAAATAAATTTAAGATACTTATATATGTCTTATGTATCTTACATGTATTGTATTTATATATTTTATATACACCCATATATGTGTGTGTATATAAATATATATATGCATATTGTCTTCTGTGGTGAAAATGAATATAGATCAGACCTTACTCTTAAAAGTTTGGTTCCTATTATATTCTTGGCATAAATGAACCCAGCTGTGCCACAGAATGTGGAATATGGAAGCCTAGGCCTTCTCCTAGGTGCAAGAGAAGCATAAAGTTTATTGTATTTAATGCTATATGAAGTGCAGCATTTCTTCTGTTTCATTCTAACCTCATTAAGATCTATATAAGCAGAAGGAGCTACAGGCTCACTATGGGGTATTTAGGTCAGGTCTAAAGAAGAATAGTCAAATTGATCCTTATTTAGTGGTCCCTGAACAATGCAGTGGTTACCCAAAGAGGGACTTCCTGGGACTTGCAACTACCACATTATGCAGCTGCAATGTGGATGGCAAGAGAAAATGAAAGATATTTAAACAGCCACTCTTAAGTCTTTTATGGAAGGCTCATGCCAATTAAGAAGCTCTTTGCATTAGTTTGTCTATAAGTAACACTGCACAATTCAATTTGAAAGTTCACATAGATCTAACCCAAACCTGTACACGGCTGGAACAGTAATTATAATCCTGGCAGGTCACACAGTTTATTTTTCATTGGGAGCCCAGAACACCCACACGAGGACAGAAATTCAAGGCTCTGCAGTCAGTTCCGTCGTCCATCTAGGGCAGGAAGCCTACCAAGCATCCCTGCAGGGTCAAAAGGGCAACAGAATTTCAGGGCCGAGTATCAGTAACCAGGCTTGGGGCCCTCACTCCCCAAGCCACAGGCCCGCAGAGGGTGAGCGTTACGGGAAGGGGGCAGCAAGAATGGGCGGGTGGAGATCGGTTCCTCTTTAAGAGGGACCTCCAGGCTCCAAGTAGCTGCGTTGATCTGGGGCCGGTTACTTAGTTTTTAAGCCTCATTCCCTTGTTTCCTAACTATCGGGAACTTATAGTGTCTTCCACAAAAGACTGTTGTGAGGATCTAATGGGAAAATGCGGGTAAACGTCTTGGCTAAGACCCTGGCCTGTGGTAAGTCCTTAATAAATAGCAGCAGAATTCTTTTTGTGGCTCTTATCATTGTCATTATTGCGCTGTATTGTCTTTGCAGTCACCGCCACCACGACCATCCCCGCCCTCCTCACTTCTCCAGCCGGATCCTCACCTCCCAGCCTGGCGGCTCCCGGCCTGGGTGGCTCATTCATTCCCCGGAGGGCCCGCTAGGCAACACTTGCCTCTCTAGGATGACCGCTTCTCAGAAGGCAGGAAAGCCCTTCTGGAAGCCCTTCTCGCTTTCTTTCCCTCCTCCCTCTCTCCCTCCCTCTCCATCTCCCCGCCTACCTATCAAGCACTATCTCTTTCCCGAGTTCAAACAGTGAGAGGACTCGCACCGCAGGACTCAGCCCGGCTCCGTGCGCCCCCACCCCCAGCCCCTTCGCCCTCCCTCGCGGGCGCCTTCCCTGCCCACCACTGCCCCCTGGCGGACGAGGCCGAGAGCGCCCTGGCCCCGGGGTTCAAGGGCTCTCCGGGTCCCCCGCGGCCCCCGCCCTAAGCTGGGCCCCCGCCTTCCCCACGCAAGCTCGCTCGCCCGGCCCGCTCCCTCCTTCTGCTCGCTGCCCCGCCACTTCTTCTTCTGCCTGCCACCCCGAGGGACCATGGCGAGGTTCAGCTGGGGATACGGCGAGCACAATGGTGAGCGCCTTCCGCGAATGGGAGGGGTGAGGGAGGGGGCTCTGCGCCGAGGGGGACCGCCCGGTTCCCGGAGTCCGCCGACCGCACTCTGCCAATCCACACTTGGCGAGAAACTTTTCGGTTTGTCTTTCGAATGAGCAGCGCTCCCCGGAGCCAAACGCAGGAAGCGGAGGGAAGGCTTAGTCCTGCGTGGATAGGGAAAGCGTCTCGGAGGCTGTTGATAGTGGGGGTGAGTTGGCGTGCGTTAGCCCTGTCACGATACCCCAGACCCCGAAATCTTCAGATATGTCCCCTCGCTTTCATTTGAAAAGCCGAAAACTTTCTCTAGTAGTAACTATTTATCAATCAAAGGCACCGAGTTTAGAAATCTGAGGACATACTTCAATGAATTGAGGACAAATTTGCTTTCAGTCTTCTAAGCTCATTATCTCTACGGGGAAAGAAATCATGGAAAATATTTGAAAAGATACTTAAGAAATTTTAATGACTTGAATTTCAACATTGAAGATTTACGTTGCCTTCTTGTCAACCAATGTACCGCAACTTTCTTAATAGCTGTTAACTATAAAATATTCCCACAGCAACTTGCAGTTGGTTGACTGGTACTGCTGGTTTTAGCAAGATTTTAGGTTCTTTCTTAGAAATGAAGTTATATTTTAAGCTACGTCTGCATGCTTTCTCCTTCTCCTTCTACACATCCTTTCAGAGACTGAGGAATTAGCAAAGGATCATTGACATTGTAACACGTTGGTAAAAATGTGTTTATTGATACAACTAACAGTAATAATAAGATGTATACTTTTCTTCTTGTATATCCTAAATTATCAAAAGTAAACCATTTTTCTTGCCTTTGTATTAAACTGAACTGATTATTTTCAAATAACCATTATTTGAAATGTTTGCAAAGTGACACCACGAAAGCCTTACAGTGAATCACTGTCAAAATTAGGTCTGAGAATAATGATAGTAATAATAATAATACTTTCTTGGATTAACATGCATATTATTCAGCAGTACTGTATAGTTAATTTATAGAAAGCTTACTTTCACAAAGAAACAAAAGTTTCATTTCTAATTGTAGCCTTTTTGAGGCTATGACTAACTTGCCAGTTAAAAAATGGCAGCAAGTGAAAGTTAGAGTTTTAATAATAAAAGGTATAATTTAGGTGGATTTCTCTTTGAGACTACAATTATAATCTTACATTTTGCTAATTTTCAATTTATGTTTGGGGGAAAAAACCTACAAAACAAATTTCTTTTAATTTCCGTCTCTGCTGGAATAATTTCTGTTATTGTTATTTAATAGTCACTGGGTGTTAACAGTGCCCTCACTATGATTAGGAAGGAGAAGTGTATTTTCAATAAATGAGTATTGATTACTCTTTAATATGTTAGAAAATATTGTCTCCAATGAAGTGCATCTGAAATTTTAAAAATCCATCTTAGAAGTATGTGAGGGAGATTAAGAGGTACAAACTTCCAGTTACAAAATAAATGAATCATGAGGATGAAATGTACAGTGTGGGGAATAAAGTTATGTAAACTTTTTACCTAAAGTAAAAAGTTATGTAATGTCTTTGTATGGTGACAGATGGTAAGTAGACTTATCATGATGATCATTTTGAAGTGTATAAAAATATTGAATCACTGTGTTGTGCACTAGGTACTAACGTAGATACATTATGCTTCAAAAACAAACAAACAAACCTAGAGAAGAAGAGACCAGGTTTATGATTACCAGAGTGGGATCACTCTGGGTGGGAAGGGGGAATTGGATGAAAGTGGTCCAAAGGTACACACTTCCAGTTATAAAATAAATAAGTACTAGTGATTTAATGCACAACATGCTACATATAATAAACACGGCTGTATGTTATATATAAAAGTTGTCAAGAGAGTAAATCCTAAGAGTTCTCATCACAAGGAAAAATATTTTTTCTATTTCTTTAATTTTGTATCTATATGAGATGATTGATGTTCACTAAACTTATTGTGGTAATCATATCATGGGGTATGTAAGTCACATCATTATGCTGTACACCTTAAACTTACATAGTGCTATATGCCAATTATATCTCAATAAAATTGGAGAAAACCGAAGAAAAAAATGAAAATTTGAAAACGTAAAAAAAAAAAAAATTCATCTTAGAAAAGCCATAACAAGGAGTGATTTTTTATTTCGACTAAGAATTGTAGGACCATTCCCTGCTTTTAGATTCAATAGCTTTCTGAGGACCACACCTTTAAGTAAATCAACCTTGGCAAAATCCTATTGGAAATGTGTTGTATCCTGACTGGGCAAGTTTTGTTGCTTGTTTTCAGTTTAGACTGGCAAGAGCAGTGAATGAGCAGATAAAAGGAAACTTTAGCTGGGAACAGTAGCAATGATAAAATGGAACATCAAGAAGTGAGGCATTGGAAGTGGTTACCACCTTCACAAACAGCTTACAACTTCTTCCACAAACCTTTGACAGTTTTATTAGTTTAGTTCAGGAAATGTGACAATCACTGAAAACTACCTATCTCTATGGATATTCAGAAAGTTCCTGAATCAATGGAAGAACTTCTGTATATCTCTATAACTATGTTTAAATGGGTTTAACGTTGCACATAAAAGGCAAGGGAAATGAACCTACCGTCATGGTTAATAGATAATATTGACTAACGCAAAGTGCTATTATTTTTATCTTATTTTGGCTTGCCTCTGCTTTTAAAAATAGTTCTGGTTATAAAGGACTGGAAATAGGAGCATAAAGGAATTAAGAGGAGAAAGATGCTCTTTCCTGATTGGAAAAAAGTTAATATATTATGACGTATGTGTTGCATACTTGAAATCCGATTCTCATTAGGTTAACTTATACTTGTGGGCAGTGAAATAGAACATTTTTTTCACATGAAAAAAGGATGAGATTGTATACAAAAAGAGTGTTAGAAAAGTAAATGAAAGTACTTAGTAAATAAGGAAATGCAATGCCTTTTCTGTAATAAGATGTAACGAAGGACTTTTGATGTTCAAGTTGCTTTCAAGTCCAAAGTGTATGATTCATAAGAGAGCAATTTCTAAGTTATGTGTGTGGTTATGTATTCATGCTATGACTTTTTTATACCTGAAGCATATGTAAAGGAAAGAATTTATGCTTTCTCTTTTGCAAAGAAGAGTAATAACGAGCGTTAGATTTAGTGATTGAAGCTGTTGATAATTGTGATATATTTGCATTTCTTGAAATTTCATTCTAAATGTTATCTTTAAAACATATTTGTTGTTGTTAGTAACAAATGCTTAATTCATTGTCATGCTGTGTCATTTTAGTTAGTACTTGACTTTTAGAGAAATCAAGTTAGTTGGTTAGTGGAGTAGGCAAAAGCTTAGTCAGCAGACATGCTCTACAGACCTGGTGGAGGTGGTGTAAATTGCAGGCAGAGTAGAGGAGGAAATAAGAACCTCTAACCTGTAAAGTCTGTAGACTGGCTTGGAGCTTACTTGAAGCTGCAACCTTGCTGTTGATTTTGAGAGGCAGAACTTGAATGAGTCTCCCAGAGAAATGAGAGTAGACAAGGGAATTGTCAGTTTATCGCTTCACCTCAGTTTATCAAACATGTGTTTGATTCGGGAACTTAATGCGATTTTGACTTTGTGAATGAGGACCGGGATGACAATTGTACCTTGTATTGGAATTCAAATGTAATATTGGCAAAACAACCCTGGAAGGACCTTCCGAAATATAGAAAGAGAGAAATAAATTGTTGCCTGACTCTGCTGCAGAAAACCAACAATATTACATTTCCTGACATGGTGCAGTCATTTTATATGTGAAAATTTTACATATTTCCTTAGTTTGCCTGTTGCACATTCACAGGAAATTGAGCTGAGGACTGGGTGACATGTGAAGATACAGTGAGTGATAGAAGTAGGGAGAGCATTTTAAAGAACTACACCCTTTTTCGCTACACAGCTTTCTCAGATCCGTTAGTTCTTTCAGCCCATAAACCTGACCTGTGGAGCTATCACAGCTCATTCTTGGAGCTGAGACTGAATCTCATTGTTTTCAATGATGAATTATACTGTTGTTTTTAGTTCAGTAGAAGGCATTTGTGAAGTACTTTATAAAACTTGCATGCTCTTTTGTCTACAAGGGTGAGTTTAATTCTGAAGATGAATTAAGGCAAACTGGGGAGTTTCCATACCTATAATAAAAGCAGCTGGTCTTGTTAAACAAAACAAAACAATTAGGTGTTAAAGTGCTGAGGGTAAAGATCGTATTTTATTAATCTTTGTATTTTCTTCAATGTCAAGTACAGTGCATTGTGCTCAACAAGTATTTGTTGAATGAAATAACTTATTCAGTCCTTTTCTTTTGATCCTATATGTTAAAGGTCCTATTCATTGGAATGAATTTTTCCCTATTGCTGATGGAGATCAACAATCTCCAATTGAGATTAAAACCAAAGAAGTGAAATATGATTCTTCCCTACGACCTCTTAGTATCAAGTATGACACAAGCTCAGCTAAAATCATCAGTAATAGTGGCCATTCCTTCAATGTTGACTTTGATGACACAGAGGACAAATCAGGTTGGCTTTTCTTTTTTTTTCTCGGTTGGGGTGAGGAGCTTGGTTGATTGGATGGCACATTCTTATCTTTCATATTTGAACTACCTATGCACTGTGTGTTCCTTATTAGTACTTTGCTAGAACTTGTAATAAAAGTTTTGTTTGATTAGTTCATGGAATAATGTCTTTCACACAGTGAATAAATAATAGACCAACCAAAAAAAAAAACTAGTTTATTTGTTAAATTAAAAACTGAATGAAGTAGAAAAGAACATTTCCTTTTAAAATGAACATTTAATCCTTATTCAAGTATACCTCCTGCCCAAAGAATAGATCATATCAAGTTTAAAAGTAAGATTAAAGAGAAGATCAGAGAGAATCATATTTTGGAACACTTTTTAAGGCTTCAGACAAATTATTTTTATTTTAAGTCTAATATTAGGATAATGCTGTATTTACTCTATTAATGAAAAATAAATTTAAAAAATCCTTAATTGGAAGAAAGTCTTCACTTATTCATTAAGTTCAGATTTAGTTTAGTAATAATATCTTGTGTTTATGTAGTGCTATATTGTTAGCAAAAATTATAAGCCCATTACATTTCTTCCTCATATTTGTTAAATTCATAAAAGTGATGCGCTTTCATCAGAGCAATTTAAAAAATGCATAAGGAAAGATTAACACATGATACTTTTCAACTTTTGGGTGGGTGGAGAAGTAACCTCACTTTTTACATATATTAAATTGTCTTTCCTTCAGTCCCTCAGTTTTATGAATCTGTATTAATAGATATGGTTGATGTGATGGGTACATTATAAAAGTAGTCCGAGGTTTCTAAGTACAAAGTTTATACCACCCATAATGGTAGTTTGATACTGTTTATGATCTCTCAAACAAAAAACTGAGGCTATCCATTCCTACTTTTAGAATAAGAAATGATTAGATTGTACTTCATCTAAAACTTTCTCATAAAAAACCTTACTTTAATTTGCTCAGTGATGATCCTGGTCTTCTCTCTCTCCCTCTCTCTCTCTTTCCCTCTCTCTTGCTCTCATTTTCCCTCTACTTTGGGTTAATCAGTGGAATTAGTTTGTCTGTGTTTCCAGATTTGATGCTGCGTCTGTGATGGGTAGTGTGTGCCCTCTCCCATAAGCAAAGGTCTCATTTCTATCTAGATCACAATGAAATTACCAGAGTTAATTGAAAATATCCATAAAGTACTTAGTATTCCTCTGAGACAGAAGCTACATAAATATAGGTCATGATTCTCGTTCTTTTGTCTCAAGATAAATGAAGAGAATGTTTCACGGTGATTTGGGGGATTAAATTAATTAAAACGTAGAAACTGCTATGGCTAAAATAAATTGTTGCTGGTTTTCCTTTTTCTTTGGTACAAACTATAAAAAACACAAAGATACTTCTGTAACAAGCCATTTTAACTTGAGTAAAACATTCTCCATTTTATAAAGAAGCCATTCTTACCAAGGTTAACTCTCAATCCCACCAGTCAAGAGACCACAGGCGTGAAACTTTCCTCATGGTCCTGGCAGGGCTTCTTTGGCTGGGCAGCTGCACAACCAGTGGTTAACCTGTGGGGAGCCACTCTTCAGAATTTTAATAGTCCTTTAAAAAGTGACAGGTAGATGTGAAATTCACACAAGAAGAAATTCATTAGAGACAACTCCTATTGGCTGTAGCAGACAAGAGTGTTCTCCCCCTAGCTTCTGGTTTTTCGGAACCCAGACAAGGTCCCACCTCTCTGGGAATCACACCTGACTGGCCCCATCACCCCTCCTGTGGCATCCCAGGCCTGTCCTCTTACAGAACTTCCCACACTGCATTGTGACTGCCAGTTGGTTCTTTCCACTCAGCTAAAGGCTCCCTGTAAGCAACAGCTGTGTCTTACTCCTTTACCGAGCATGGTGCCTGGCACACAGAGGGTACTCAATAAACGTATGTTTCAGTTAAAAGCATTTTTTTGGTATGATGTTTCTTGGAGGATATGGAAAACACCATGGTATGGCATTAGGGTACAGAATGCATTAGTATATGTAGGTGAAGTCCCGATAAAATTAAAAACCACCAGAAATCAATTAATGTTTACCATTTGACACCTAAATAGTTTAAACATTGCTGGATTATTCATTGTTTGAACATTTAAATTTTAAAGGCTGTGGTACTAATTTTTAAGTTTTAATAAATGAAATAGTTCCTGGCATATAGTAAATACTCAATAACTACTAATAACTAGTAATAAAAATAATAATAAATAATAATGGTCTATGTCCTTTCTGTGGATAAAATATGTTGTGCTGAAATTTTAAAAAGATGTCAAAAGGAAAGAAGTTGCTTTCTTGCTAAGAAAGGCCTACTAGGAATGCTAGTAACTTGATGGATTCAGTGACTGTTCTTTAATTTTCATCTCTAAAAATTGTCAATTTCTTAGTTATAATCCTGTTATCTATTTCTAGGTAACTGCCTGAAGTTAACCAAATGTACAAGATCTTAAATTATATATTAAAAAAGAAAAAAAACAGAAAAAGATGGGGGGTAAGCATACCTTAGTTCTGTGATCCACCCCCCCACCCCGCACCAAGCCAAGATATACAGGAAACTAAATTGGTAATCTGACAATGATGTATTATAAAACTTGATTATAATTATGTTTCCTTCTGTAAGTTTCTTGAGGATAGGGATGGACTTTCTCATTGTGTACTTAACATTGAACACAGTTGCTGGCCCATTATAAGCTCTTAACAATTGTTGAATGAATGAGTGATCAGAGAGTAACTTGATGTGCATATGCTCAGAGCAAAGGAAGCCAGAAGCCAGACTAATGAAGACTGTCCTGGCTCTGAAAAGAATTCAAGCCCCAGTAGCTAGGACCATTCCTATCTTCGTTCTCTCTTTCTCTCTCTCTCTCACTATAATCCTGGCAGATTTGTTCTCTTTGTTTCTTCTTTTCCTAGATTCCAAGCAAAACATAGATGTGATGTTCATTTAGTTTTACTTCAGAGAACTGTTTACCATACAGTGATCAGTCCCTGACTTTTATTAGATTCACAGGTCCTAAGACTATACTCTTTAGCGATGCCCAGGTCACTTAAGTAGCATCCTTACAAACTGAAGTTTGTGGGGGAGTGTTTCTACAGGTGAGGTCTCTTTCTTACTTTATGTTAGTAACATTTATTGATCCGGGCACTGTCCTAGGCACTGGGTATAAAAGAGAATGAGATCAATCCTGCCTTAAAGGAGTTTGTATCCTAGTGAGATAGACAGTAAATGTGTGAACAGCCAAGTGTTTTGCTTTTTAAATGAATTTTTTTCTGATTTTGTTTTGCCAGCCTTGCTTATCATTTTAGGCAACTGACTACAGTGTAGTTTCAGAAAGTGAGTAGAGTAAGCAAATTACTAACAATTAAAAAAAAAGTTAAGTTTAATAGTGTAATGCATATGTTCCTAGTTGGTCTTTGCAGCATATAGCAAATGACAGAAATCCTTTTACTAAGTTATTAAAATTTTCTCAGACTTTAAAATTAACTCTGGGGCTTCCCTGGTGGCGCAGTGGTTGAGAATCTGCCTGCCAATGCAGGGGACACGGGTTCAAGCCCTGGTCTGGGAAGATCCCACATGCCGCGGAGCAACTGGGCCCGTGAGCCACAACTACTGAGCCTGAGCGTCTGGAGCCTGTGCTCCGCAACAAGAGAGGCTGCGATAGTGAGAGGCCCGCACACCGCGATGAAGCGTGGCCCCCACTTGCCGCAACTAGAGAAAGCCCTCGCACAGAAACGAAGACCCAACACAACCAAAAATAAATGAATAAATAAGCCTACACCTTTAAGAACAAAAAAAACCCAATACCAAGGGCATTTGTTTAAAAAAAAAAAAAATTAACTCTGGTTTCTTGATCTCTATAGACCTCTTATATGAGAGTTTTATTTGGAATAGACTTCTTTAAAAATCTTAATGGAGGGATATATGAAGTATTATATATATATATATATATATATATATATGCTAAGTGTGATTTTGGAGAAATAATTACTAGTTTTCAAACATAAGATGGAAACAATATATATTTATTCATCTAGGTTGGAAGGTAAGATGAATAATTTGACTCTTGAAAACACTAAATTATCCTCATTAAAAAATAATTTTTGTCACCATTAATCATTTTATCTCATAGTTTAGCTGTTTAGTTGTTTTATTATAGACCATCTCAACGCTGGTGATTAACCTTGGTATTGTGACTCATTTTTTCCCACTCTGTGTTCCTTTGGTAGAGCACTGCTCCAAGAGAATGGTCTTCATGATTAAACATTTGCTCATCATAGTCCCAGGGCGGATATTTTAGTTAAAACACTCAAAGTCCAGATATGTAAAGAGTAAGGCAATCTCTGTTGCTTAACTAAGCAGAGCCGTGCTAATCTGGCTTTAAACCCTGGATTCAGAGGAGGTTTTCCAGAGATCAACCAGTACTCTTGGATGTTTCCCTAATAATGTGTGTGTTTTTTGGTATCACTTTCTTTCTCCTGAGCCAGCTTGTTTGCATCTTCTCCCAAAGTCAATTCCACATCTATCACTTAAGCTCTCTAATCTGCTTTTTATCTATGAAGGAATGACTTCATGGTTCAGCTCAGGTCTTATTATACAATAGCAAGGGAAAAAGAGACAATAGAGCTGTTGATTTCTTTTTGTTTGGAATGTCACTGCATCCATGCTATATGGAGTCAGGGAAATGTGCCTTTTAAATTAATTTATCTGTGAATCATCTTTGAAACTGTTTGTTTAAATACAAATCAAATATTTTATTCATTCCTTCATCAAATATTTATTGTGCATCTCCTCTGTGATGGTTACTGTGCTAGGTGATGGGATGGGTACAACAGAGACCCGAGCAGACGGTCTCTGCCCTCGTGAACATTGTTGCGTGGGAGAAGAAACAGTACAATTATCTGTTCGTGACAGAGTAACAGAAGAGCGAGCCCTAGAGTCTGGTGTAAGTGATTCTCCCTTCTCTTTTATTTTTCAGAGGGCTCTGAACATAGCTATCTTTATTTATTGTAAAGAAATCTGGATGCAGATGAGTCTAAAGGAAGCCCCAACCATTCAACCTTACAAAAGATTTTATTACATACGCTCCCATTTTTTTTTTTTCCTTAGGCAGTTTCGGGAATTGCAGAAGTTAAAGAACATCCAGTGCAATCTCCTAATTAAACAGAGACAAACAATCACAAATATAGACAAGAAAGCTGAAGCCCATAGAGGCTTAAATGAGTTTTGAAAAGTGGCATACTTTAGTAGCCAAGCTGGGACTATTCCCACGTCTGCTGATTCCATCTACTATACCAACTCTTAATTACTGATGTTCAACTTCAGCCGAGTCAAACCAAGTAAGGGAGAAATGAGTTCAGTTGTACTGGTCAATACAGATGGCAGTCTGGATCATGCTTTCTCCTACAGTATAGCTCAAAGAGGAGTGTGCCTTAGACAGATGTATTATCTTGTCCTTTTTTTTGTTGTTTGTAGAAAACTGCATGCGATACCTCTTAACATCTTTTGCTTCTTATATAAGGTGGATCATTCTTGACAAATTTTGAGATTATATATATATATATATATATATATATATATATATATATATCTTCTGAAGAGGAGGGTAATTTAAATCAAACTATTGTTTAAGGCTGCACCATACCAATCCAACACTTAATCCTGTTGGAATGTCAATGAGAGATTAGCAGTGCTTTTGATGTAATCAGCATGCGATGCTTCCATATCTTCACATATCCTTTAAAACATGCTCAATAAAGATTAATTGGGAGGAGACAGTTTAGGACTATGTTTTCTACTAAAAAGCTTTTCTGTATACTTAAGATATGATTCTATTGCCGCGATTTTAGAGATCATATGTGTTGAGGCAAAGTACTAAAATATACTCTGCCAAAGTGACAAAGATATGACGGATTATTTTAAAAGAGTTAATTTTGTCCTGTATTTCATGTTTCCCCAAGAACATAGAATTCAAGTATAAAAGACATGCTTACTTTGCCAGTTTTTGTAGTAATCATAACAGCAATAAAATAGTAATAATAGCTAACGTGTCCAGCATGCTGACTTTCTGCCAGGCAGTGATAAGTGCTTTTTTTTTTTTTTTTTTTTTTTAATAATGAGAGCCTCTGGGAACTACAGTTTTGTCTTTTTATTTTTATTTATTTATTTGTTTATTTATTTATAGCTATGTTGGGTCTTCGTTTCTGTGCGAGCGCTTTCTCTAGTTGCAGCAAGTGGGGGCCGCTCTTCATCGCGGTGTGTGGGCCTCTCACTATCGTGGCCTCTCTTGTTGCGGAACACAGGCTCCAGACGCGCAGGCTCAGTAGTTGTGGCTCACGGGCTTAGTTGCTCAGCGGCATATGGGATCTTCCCAGACCAGGGCTCGAACCCATGTTCCCTGCATTGGCAGGCAGACTCCCAACCACTGCGCCACCAGGGAAACCCATGATAAGTGCTTTGTGTTCAATTTTTCTTCTGTTTTCACAACAGCATCAGGAGGAGGTAACGTTACTCTCTGGAGGTTATAGACAGGAGAGCTGAGGTTTCAAAGTTAAAGGATTTGTGCAAGATGACACAGTTAGTAAATAGAGCGTTCAGCGTTCTCCTAACTCTGAAGCCTATTCTCTGACCGTATTGCTAGGCTGCTCTACCATATTCAAGATGGAGCTCTTAGCACATCACATTTTTATTTAGAGAGGCTGACATCCTCCATTAAACAGAGCAATTCTTTACCTCTACAAACTCCCAGTTTCTGCTACTTTTAACCAGTGTGTCTGTTTTAATTTCCAAGATATTCCATAAAAATCGGTATTGTGGACTCTTTAACCTTTTAAAATGTTTGTTTTTACTCCTCATATATTTAAAAGTTGTATTCCTGTCAGCCATCTGAATGACATTTATAAAAAATTCCTTGGAGGACATGGAGATGTTGAGTGATCCAGGGAGATGCTGTGGGTTGTGACAGGATGTGTAAATTTTTTTTTTCTTGCTGACAATTTAAAATGTATTGATGTTTAGTTCTGCGTGGGGGTCCTCTCACCGGAAGCTACAGGTTACGACAGTTTCACCTTCACTGGGGGTCCACCGATGATCACGGCTCTGAACACGTGGTGGACGGCGTGAGATATGCCGCAGAGGTGAGCCATCAGACTTGTATTCATCATTCAGAGTTTTTCTATGTGACGGGATTTTGGGGACACAGAAGACAACTCTCTTTATGCCAGATTAGGTATCTCAGTGGCTGAAATTGCTTTATTCTTTCAGCATGAGAGTTTATCAACATGAGAGCCACACGTTTGGCCCTCCTGAGTCTTAGAGATTAGGGTTTTTGTGCCCATTTTAGAAATGAATAAACTGGAGACTTAGAGAGACTAAGTAACTTATCCAGCTAGGAAGCAGTTGAGATGGCTTGAAACCCATGTCTGTCTGATACCAATTATAAACTCTGATGTATTTCCTGAAAAGCCAGTGAGAAGGGAGAGAAAGAAACATTTGGTTTAGGCCCAACTGTGTACACATTTGGTCCAGACACAAATATATACTAAGATCACGTAAAGTCCATATGATATAGTTAATAGTAAGTGGCCAAGTTCCTCTTAGGGAAAAAAAAGTAAAGTCACAAACTCTCCTAAACTCTACATTACCTCTACAACCCCAGGTATTAAAATGGAGTCTGTAATTATTCAGGTCGTTGGTAAAGCAGAATAGGATGAAGTGTTCATTGACTTGTTTTTTTCCATTGGGGAGTTAACTTCTTTTCCTTATAATCATATTCATTAATAATATTCTACTTTTTCTAATCCTCTGGTTAAAGGACAAAGCATAATTTACTTCAAGTTTTAATACAGTTAAATATTGCTAACACCCAGCTTTACCATGAGAGGAAAGTGAATTATTGTATGACTCAACCAAAGCTACTTATGTGAAAATATATAATGTGGCTTGTGAGTCGTCTAGGCAAGACAGAGCAAATGTTACCAGGCAAGTACAGTTTTTCTTCATGTTTCTTGTGATTACGGAGCTGTGGAGTTGAGACACTCTTTTATAGCCCTGCTGCTCAGAGAGATTCAGCAAACAGACTTCTTTCCAGTTTTATTTTTCTGTTGACTTATACATCTGCTCTCTGAGACTATCAACCAAAACGTCCTTTTTGCCTACTAAAACACTTTTGCTTGAGGCCAAGTGCTTAGGGTATGGGACCTGCTCTGTCCTTGGGGTGGAGGAATAAAATCTACATCCAAAGTGGACAAAAGATGCCAAGAATGTACAAAGCAGGACTCCTGAACCTGTACAGTGTCTCAGTTTATATCACCTACTGAATAGTTTTCATGTTTGCTTTCTAAAGTTTTGTGTTCTAAATTTGACATGTTTTAAATTTCAAAAGTTTTGTGCAGATTAAGAACTGGCTTTGGATCACTGAACTGTAATTTTCCTAAGCCACTTAGGAAAATTGGTCACATTGCTTTATGTTTACACCTTCTAACTTCATAAACTTGAAAGTATACTCTCAGAGAGGTTGACTCTGAGTTGGCAAGTGGTTTCCTGGAAAGGGCCCTCATATCCTGAAATTAGTCAGAGGTGCAGAGTCCTTACTTGCAGAGCAAGGGCCATCTTTGTAGGTTTTCCTTCCTGAAGAAGATGAAGCTTTGACTGGAATTTCACACTGTTCTTTAATGTATGTTTAAGGCTATTTATTTCATTTGTTCATGCATGTATGCATTCATTCATTCTTTTAAGAATTCATTGAGATCCTAGCATGTCCCCATCTTGGCCCAACTTACTCGTGCTCATCCTGAAGGGAGTGCTGGGAAGGAGGAGGGATGGGTCAGGAAACACTTCCTCATGGAAAAGGCTTTACCCAAACCTGAAGGAGGAGCAGGAGTGAGCCAGGCAAAGGGGAGGGCACCTGCATAGAATCATGTGTGAGGACTGGGGGTGGGGAAGAGTATAACATATTATCACATATTTGAAGAACAGAATGGCCAGTGTGATTAGATCATGAAGTAAAAAGGGGAGAGTTGTCAGGGGTAAAGTTGGGAGGCTAGAGGCATCTGATCTTACTAAGGTAAGTCACGTAAGTATTGCAAACTTTATTCTAAGTGCAACAAGAAGCCACTGATTGGCTTTGAATCAGGAAGTGATCATACACGTGTTTTAAAAATATCATTCAAGCTATAGTTTGAGAATAGATTGGATTGAAGCAGGAGTGGATAAAAGGAACCAGTCAGGAGGCTTTCGGGAATGTTCCAGGTAATAGGACATAGTGCAGCTGGAGGGCTGGCTAGCTGGAAGTGCCGCTTCAGTGGGCTTTGGTGATTACTTGGGGTTGAGGGTGAGGGAGGGAAGGAGTCAGTGTTTCTGGCTTGAGATAGGAATGTAACTGGAAGAAGAGGAAGTCTGGGTCAGACCTCAGGGTTGGTGGGTGTTCGAGGTCGACAATAAACAAATAAATAAATTGGACGTGGTAAGTTCTTTGATAGGAACAATACCATATGATCTGGTAGAGTGACTGGGTGCTTAAGAAAGCCCTCTTTGAGATGATCAGTGAATTGAGACTGAATGACCAGAAGAAGCCACTCTGAGGAAACCTAGGGAGATCTTTCTGGTAAGTGGGAACAGCAGGTACAGGTGCTCTCAGGCAGAAATGAGGTTGGCATGTTCTAGAAGAGAAAGACATTGGCTTCTAGGATTGGAATTAATGAGAGAGGAGAAATTATTAGCCATGTTCCAGAGAGGCCTGCAGAGGCCATACCACGTTGGGCTTTGGGGGGCTTGGTGAGCAGTTTGGAGTTTATCTTCATGTAGCAGGACAAAGACAATGGAGGGTTTCGAGCAGGGCAATGGCATGTTCTGCTTTATATTTTATAAAATATAACTAGCTGCTCCGTGGCTAAGAGTTTGGGCAAACATTGAAGAAGCAGGGAGACAAACTAGAAGGCTATGAACGTGTTCACATGAGCGATGATGGTGATTTGTACTGTGGGGTGGTGGAGATGAAGAGAGCTAGACGAATCCATATGTTTGGGGGGTAAAATCCATGGGACTTGCCAAGGAGAAGGATGTCAAGATTGAAGGAGGGAAAAAGAGGAATCTAGAAACACTCTTAAGATTTTGGCTTGAGCAACCATGAGAATGGTTGTGCCATTTGCTGAGATGGGAAAGTCCAGGGAGGAGCAGGCTGCAGACAGGAATGAACTGTCTGTTTGGACATGTTAAGTTGGAGAGACAACTATAGATATTCTAGTCTTGTGTTCAAGTAGGCTACTGGATACAAACCTGGAGTTTAAAGAAGAGGTCAGGGTGGGAGATGAAGGTATTTGGGAGTCATTTGCATTTGGTTTCAGGTTCAAAAGGATCCCTTTGTGCTTGGCTATCGAAGTGATTCCTAGGGGTTGTTTAGTTTTTCCAGCTGCCTTTGTACCTAACTTCAGGACTACCATCAAGTTGTGTCCTCTTAAAAAATAAAAATATGAAGAAAAAAATGAAAGGAAAAAAAACATTCAAAGCTGTAACCTTTAAAAATTTAATTTGGAGCCTAATCTAATGATTTGTGACATTACAGAGATTAAAGTAATCTAAATCATGAAAGACTTTATCCCGAGAGTCACCTATCTACAAAAAGCAGGCTAATAGTTCACTGCATATTTGGAACTTTATCTGATTACAATTTATGCCAAATACATAATGAGCATATTAAATGTGTAGTTGATAGTAAAATTACGATTTCAACATTAATGAGCACATTTTATGTAGCAATAGTATGCAATTTAAAAATACTAAAGTTGAGGGCTTCCCTGGTGGCGCAGTGGTTGAGAATCTGCCTGCCAATGCAGGAGACACGGGTTCGAGCCCTGGTCTGGGAAGATCCCACATGCCGTGGAGCAACTGGGCCCGTGAGCCACAACTACTGAGCCTGCGCGTCTGGAGCCTGTGTTCCGCAACAAGAGAGGCCGCGATAGTGAGAGGCCCGCGCAACGTGATGAAGAGTGGCCCCCGCTTGCCACAACTAGAGAAAGCCCTCGCACAGAAATAAAGACCCAACACAGCCAAAAATAAATAAATAAATAAATAAATTAAAAAAAAATACTAAAGTTGAATAATACTATTATTTAGAAATTGCTTTCCAATAGGGAAGAATCTTATTTCCATTTTTGCAGTGGCTACTATAACTTCTTGTCATTCAGTTCAAATCACTGTGGCTGTCACTGTTAGGAAATGTGAGTTTGTTGTTTGTTTGAGTTTTAGTTCAAATACAAATGCTAATAAAGTTGATATCAGTTGCTCTGAAGATACTGCTGCCAGTTAAGCAAAGTGTGTGGCAGAGAGAAGGACTTGTTTAAAAAAAACCAAACATTTTTCTTGCTTTAGTCTCCTATAATATTTCAAACAATTATTGTTTTTAACCAGTGGAAGGATATACAGATAGATTTATGTCTCTTTAGTTACACATTCATTTTCTAATCCGTTGGAGTTGTGAACATAGAGAGGGCATTTCACATCTTTCTATCTCCTTGGTGTCATCTCTTACTAAGTGAACTATGTTGGCAAGGAGCCACTTAAAACAACTTTAGCATACTTTCCTACCTCTCCCTTACAGTGGAATATCATCTGTCTCATGTGAGCCAAATGAATTTTGTTTCATCATCCAATATTTTCAGGCTTTGTGCCTCTCCCAGCTATCTGACATCAACATAGAACATGGCACCAGAAGAATCCGCTTTTGTATTTTCCACCTGGATATGCCACAGTCTTCCTTGATTGTTTGTGAATGGTGCACTATTTTATAGTTTTATAGTTCCCAGTTTATGGTAACTCTTATTTATCTAGAAATCCTCCCATATTAGTTGCCTGTAAGATGTGAAGTTATATTTAAAGGAAGGGGTAAAAACATTCATTTGAATATATTAAATTCTCTCTGTAACAGCCAGAAAGGTGATTTGTGCATGAAACCCTTCATAAATAAGTGTTTCCTCCCCGACGTGCCAAAAGGACTCATTTGAAAGAGATCTTATTTGAAGTCCATCCTTCATGGAGGGTCCTTGGACAACATGGCCGAGTCATGATCTTGGCCAAGTCATTTGGGTACCTGCATTGCCCTCTGGATTCTATCTCAGTTTGTCCTTCCCTTAACCAGGAATGAAGACCCTCTAAGAATGGTCTTCTGCCTTATTGTTATTCTACAACCCTTCACACTTGTTTGTGAGTTTGGGATACTGCATTGTTTACTATTGTAGGACATTTAGGACACCTTTGGAAGTTGTGAAGTGGGTGAAGCCTGTTTTCTAGAGTTCCGGGTTCTCCAACTCCTTGTCTCTTCCTTCTTTTTTCCCCCTCATCAGTAACACCAGCTGCCTCTCATTTTCTTCCTCAGATGCCTCTGTTTACAAGACCCTGAAGCCTCTTTTTCCCTATTAAAACTTGCTCTCAACAGAGGATCTGAACATATTCTTAGAAATTAGAAAATGTGTAAATACCACTAAAAATAATTACCCCTAAGGAGAATTTGCATTTTCAAGCCATAAAAAGTCTTAAACTGCAGTGATGAACATTTGACTGGCAGTTTCAGGAACAACTGGCACTGTCCTCAGCAGCAGGATTGTCCCCGAATACCTACTGTGTGGAGGGTGACTTCTCCACTTGCCTATGACCCTGCACTCGTGCATTGGACTCAGCCGCCAGCTGGGGTCTAATTGAAGGCTGCACAATTGCAGTCCCATCTGCGGACATGGGGCATCCCTGAGTCACTTGGGAGCAATGGTTGGAGATTGTTAGGGCTAGAGAGGCTTGACAGGATGCTCCAGAGCCTTCTAGTGATGTGGACTTCAGCACAGAACACCGCAGACCAAAGTGACATGGTCCTTCGCCTGTGTACTTTAGTTTTTAGACAAAAGTAAAGAGGAGGATTCTGGACATTATACATATAAGTGCACAATACCAGACGATCTATATGAATGTTTTATTTGCATTTATTTTTTAAGGGTGTTTAAAAAAAACATTTGAATTATGTTGTGTTCCTCCCTTTCAGCTCCACGTTGTTCACTGGAATTCAGACAAATACCCCAGCTTTGTTGAGGCAGCTCATGAGCCAGATGGACTAGCTGTCTTGGGCGTATTTTTGCAGGTGAGAATCACTAATTTCATTTTGAATAACTAGTCAACCATGTTGGGTAAAGAGTTTCAATCATGGGGTAGACAGTCTACCATTTTTTAATAGTAAACTAGTTCTAGGTTTAATGTTTTCCTTTTGAAGTGAATTTTAAAGTTTTGTATATTAGTTTATGGTTCATCTAAGGGCCCAGAACTACCCTAGGAACATTGTCTTATGATACATCTCATTGTCCATTGATCATATTTTTGTGAATAGCAAACGCAGATGCAGCAACAATAGTAGCAGAAGTAACAACTGAGATCTTGAGAAGAAAATCTTTATAATAGGCTCTTCCTGACTGCTCAATATTTGGAGATACAGGGTAGGGTAAAATTCAAGTTCCTGATTCTTGAAGCACTAGTTTGACCACAATAGTGTTTTGTCCCAAACACACTGACCATTTTAAAAGATTCTGTTGTATTTTTCTTTGTCTGATATTCACAGGAGGTATCACTGTCAGAATACCTGTGGGTGGGCTGGGCTGCTCAACTCCCACTGCGACCACATTCTTTAGGGTGTGCATTTTCGATATGCCCCTGACTCTGTGTGATGTTGATGTTGTTAGTCGTTGCACTGGGACAGGGGGAAGCATGGGGCAGAGCAGAGACTGGCATGCATAGCAGCAGCTCCTTTTTTCGGTCCCCAAGTCTGGTGGTGGCAGTGAGATCCAAGTGGGGCAAGGCATTATACTTGAATCCCAAGGACTTAAAACCTTCAGATAGATTCAGGACACCCCAAATAAATGAAAAGAAGTACATATATTTTTCTGAAGGATTCTCCTCATGATGATATATTCCCTTGATTCAGGACCTCAAGTCATTTTAAGCTGAAAGTGGGAGATGTTTTCATCTAATGTTTTGATTGTCACCAATAGTCGGTTTGGATCTAAGGTCTGAAAGTCACATCTGGTTTAATAGTGCAGGTGTTATGTAAGAGTTTCCTAAGCAAAGTTTCTCTCAAGAGAATCTGTACCCTGAACATTCATAAAGCTGACAAATATGAAGCTGTTACTGCTAGTTTTGGAATAGAAGTTATAGTTCAGCCAAGGAGCCCTGTAATATTATCTTGTTGTTTAGATTTTTCTGGCGTGATAAGGCTGGCAGGTGAAAGAGAGCCTCACTATAGAACAATCACTGTTTGTTTGTTCTGGGCTGGCTTAGGTTTTTTTTTAAAAAAAAAAGAATTTAAAAATAGTGACTGAAATGGAGTGATTCAGACCTGATGTGCTACAGTAACCATTTCTTCTGAAATTTTGTGTTTTCAGATTGGTGAGCATAATCCCCAACTGCAAAAGATTACTGACATTTTGGATTCCATTAAAGAAAAGGTAAAATTAATTACTATTTACTAGTGACTAATATATTCCTTGATTTCTCCTGAATTCTCTTATCTTCTTCTAAAAATTCAGACTTTGACATAGCATATACCGCCGGCTTGGAAGCAGGTTTGGAACATATTTGACCAATAGAACAGAAGTAGCTTATTACCACTTATCTCTTGAAAATTATGAAGGGGTCTTAAGTTATCTAAAACAATCACTATTACATCTATTTTTGCATAATTAGTTTCTTTTACTGGAGTTTTGCAGAGGAAGCCTTTAGTTGCAACACATTTTAAAGACCACTTACATTAAAAAATAAATCTTGAGCTTCTTAAATAAATCTAGGTGATGCGCTACTTCATCTTAAATATTTAGATTAAGGCAGATTCTTTTTTTTTTAAGATATGAAAAGCAGATACTAAATAATTCCATGAATTACAGAATTCCAGTGAAATAATATTTCAATGGGTGTATGTTTTTTTGAGGTCTGTGTAAAACTTTCCCATTGTAATTTGTGGGAATTCTCTTTTCTTCCTCAGGGTAAACAAACTCGATTCACAAATTTTGACCCATTATCTCTGCTTCCTCCACGCTGGGATTATTGGACGTATCCTGGTTCCCTTACAGTCCCACCTCTTCTAGAGAGCGTCACATGGATCGTTTTAAAACAACCTATAAACATCAGCTCTCAACAGGTGTATCGCTTTTTCCATATTAATCCTGATTCACTAGAGGAAACTGGGCTTAATCTTGTGTGTGTGTGTGTGTGTGTGTGTGTGTGTGTGTTTCTTCAGACCCTGCCCTTAATTTCTGCTGTTGTGAAGCCTGAAATTAAGGCTTTACTTTTCTCTTCATTAATCAGATGGGTGGTTGGACCAGATGAGATTTATGTCCCTTTCTTTTTGACCTTCTATGATTAGATGATTTCTTTCCCATTTCCTAGAAATGCAATGTGCAAACAGACACGGATGGAAGTGAAGTGCCACTTTAAGGACTATACTTGTTTGTTTTTATTTTCTTTTGTGTGGTCTGAGATATTAACAGTCTGGGATACAAATGGGAAAATCAGGAGAGAGGCTTCTCTCAAAAGATGATAGTCTCCTTTTTGACCTCAGTCCCTGGACCTGCCTCTCCTACAGATCTCACATTTAGAAGGGGAACGGCGAGAACAGCACCCTAAGACATGTGTGTACTTGTTAAATTTTAGAAGTCCATCTGATCTTTTGGCTTTTATTGACAAAACTGTTGTGAAGCTGCCTGAGGGGCTTTAAGCATTTGCTAAGAGGCTGTGGGTGGCTGCCTGTGCTCTTCTTGTGAAGACATTTCCTCACTGGTTCTTCTGATAAATGCTTACAGAGCCCCCATGGTCAGTCGGTCAGTCAGTCTCGGAATGTCTTTGATGCCCAGAGACTCTGGTCAGAGCTGTGAATCCGTCCTGTGACTGACGAGTCTGCCGGGTGGATGCTCTGTGCTCTGGGATGCTGTACCTAACGGGTTTTGTTTTGTTTTCCATTTCGAATTATATGCTGCGAAATTCTTAGTAAGAACATAGCCTAGTAATTTTTGCATCTAATAAAGTACTCCTATCCTGAGCTGGCCCACCTGCCTAGCGATTTATATCTTTCCTCCAATCAAAGACTAGAGCTGGTTCACCTTTACGAAGGTCATATCATATCAGGTAACTTTTCCCCTTGGGGTGTTGAACACATCCAACTTCTGTCGACCTTGTCTTTAGAATGAAAGCCAAATAATAATCTGGCGCATACTTATTAAAACATTTTATAAAAGCCTGGGTAGAAATCCAGAGCTTGACTGACAGAAATTCCTGTGAATTTTTTCCGTCAGAAATGAGGTGAGTTGCATCATGAGAAAAATGACCTGTCACAGATTCAGTGGCTTTATTAATGGGGTTAATTTTCCTCCCCTTCACGTGCTAAACTGTTTACTTTTACATTCTTTTATTAAATTTGAATAGGTTAATAGTAAGAGTTAATACATTACAACATCAAGTTAGTAATATTAAGGGAATCATGTTTTCCCTCGTATTTCAAGAATTTCTTTATTCCTTAAAGCCAGTTGGAAAATAATTTTTTTTCAATCCACGTGTGATTTGGAAAACAATATATATCAAAATATATATTTAGTTACTTAAAATACATAAAGTTAACCGAATCAAAAATAACTCCCTGCAAGTTTAGGAGTGACTGACTGCCTAGCTGTGAATTCACTACTGTATCTTATTTGAAGCTTAATTCATTAATGTTAATTATTAATGTGGTTTTTATGCAGTTAAGAGTTTATAAAATAATAGCTGTATTTTAGAGGTTTAGTGTGAGTGGTAATTCACTTTGAGGAATTCACTTAAATCTACTGTAGCAGGAACACTTTGAGACATTTTATTTTTAACCAGTTTGAAATGATTATCTGAGTAATAATCCCAATTATTATGATGATTATAATATCTTAATAATCCAAATTATCATGATGATTATAATATCGTAATAATCCAAATTATTATGGTGATTTTAAGATTTAAAGAATGAAGCAAAAGGTATTTTAAGAGTCAAATCCCATTTGAACCATGAGAAAAACATCAGAAAATGCCCAGTTGAGAGACATTCTCAATATACACGATCAGTAGTCCTCAAAACTGTCAAGGTCATCAAAAACAAGGTAAGTCTGAGAAACTGTCATAATCACGAAATGCTCAAGGAGACAAGACAGCTAAATATGATGCCATTCCTTGATAGGATCCTGGAACAGAAAAAGATGTTAGGTAAATACAAAGGAACTCTGAATAAAGGATGGACTTCAGTTAATGATAACATATTAATATTGGTTCACGAATTGTGAAAAATGTACCATACTAATGCAAGATGTTAATAACGGGAAACTTTTGTGTGCGTCCTTAAAAGTGAATGAAAAAAATAAAAGGGGAAACTGAGTGTGGGGTATCCGAGAACTAATTATTCTATCTTTGTAAGAATTCTGTAAATCCAAAACTGTTCTAAAATAAAAAGCATATTTTAAAAATCCAAAGCATGAAAGGGTTGATAAGATTATTTAGTTGCTTAACTCTTTTATATAAAGTAAAATGAAAATGTCTTTTGTGTATACCATTGATTTAAGGATTACTTTTCAAAAGATAATTTTTAATCTCAATTTTAGTAGCTCTTTATTTTAGAAACCACTGGAAAATAGTATTTTTATTTATTTTTCAGTTCCACCATATAATGTCACTGTCTGTGAAGATTAAATCCTCTTTTTAGTAAGTTGGTGCCAGTTTTTTTCTAGGTTTTTTTCCTGCTGCTATTTCTTGCCAAGTCATTGTTTGACCTAAAGGGCAAATCAGATGGTTTTCATTTTCTTTTTCTTGATACAAGCCCATTTTTCTCCCCAAAGAAAAAGAGTCATTTACAGGAATGCTTGATTTAACTGCCAGGCCAGTAAACAGATACACTGTTTTTTGCTACTTCCGATAACAGATCTGTCATTCTTTGGAAGGCTGACTTCTCATGCCAATCTCTTTGGTTTATGCCAGATTATCAAAAGTGGCTTACTGACCTGGTGAAATTTGATGTGTAGAATACTTGGCTTTAATTCTGTACTCCTTTTTAAAGAAATTTTTTTCTTTTTTGTTTATTACGATATTTGCATACAATAAAATTCATGAATTTTAGTGTGCAGCTGATGATTTTGGTTATTGTAACAACCACTACAATCAAGATATAGAATGGATCCCTTGGCTGAAAAAGTTTCCTTGTGCCCCTCTGTACCCCATCTTCTTCCTCACCCATGGCCCCAGGCAACCACTGAGATGCTGTCACTAGAACGTTATCTTTTTAAAATTTTATTTAAATGGAATCATATAGTACATAAACACTCCTGCTCCTCCAGGTTTGGAGTTAAAGGCCCTTTCCAAGAGGGAGCATTCAAAACACTCTGACAGTATTTTCTCTCAGTCTGTGGTTTGCCTCTCTTTTTTTTTCACTATATCTTTTGAAGAGCAAAAGTTAAAAAGTTCTTAATCTAGATGAAGGTCATTTTATCAATTTATCTTTTATCATTTGTGCTTTTGGTTTCCTGATAAGAAATCTTTGCCTAACTATATACCACAAAATATTTTTTCCTACTTTAAGTAATAGTTTTAGCTTTTACATTTAAGTGTTCTATTATTTATGAGTTAATTTTTATGTGTGTTGTGTCCCATTTTCTTTCCTTCTGATATTCTTTTTTTTATTTGAAGTACAGTTGACTTACAATATTATATCAGTTTCAGGTATACAACATAGTGATTTATTATTTTTATTGATTATACTTTACATAAATTTATTACAAAATATTGGCTATATTCCCCTGTGCTGTACATTACATCCTTGTAACTTCTTTATTTTATACCTGGTAGTTTGTACCTCTAATCCCCTACCCCTATATTGCCCTTCCCCAACCCCTCTCCTGTCCGGTAACCACTACTTTGTTCTCTTATCTTGAGTCTGTTTCTGCTTTGCTATACTTGTTCATTTGTTTTATTTTGTAGATTACACATATTAGTGAAAACATATAGTATTTGTCTTTCTCTGACTTATTTTACTAAGCTAATACCCTCCAGGTCTATTCATGTTGTTGCAAATGGCAAAATTTCATTCTTTTTTTCTGGCTAAGTAATAGTCCATCACACACACACACACACACACACACACACACACATCACATCTTCTTTATCCATTCATCTGTTGATGACACTTAGGTTGCTTTCATATATGATATTCTAATTATGCAAACATTTGACCTTTTAATAACATCTAACAGGTTCCTTCTGAGGTTCTATTAGTTTGAAATCTTTTAAAAAATCTCTGTTCTTCACTGTGGATAATTTCTATTGACCTATATTCAAGTTCATTTGCTCTTTCTCTGTCGTGTCAGTTTGTCTGTTAATTTTATCCAGTGAATTTTTGTTTTAGAAATTATATTTTTTAGATCTAAAATTTATACTTGATTCTTTTTTATTATTTCTATTTCTCTGCTGAGACTTCTCATTACTCTGCTGAGATTTCTCATGCAGTAAAAAGTATGCTTTGTTTAACTTCATATAACCCACAGGTAGTTGAAGTAGCCACTTTACAATCCTTGTAAGTTCCAAATTTGGGTAATCTTGAGTCTCACTTTGTTGATTTTTCTTTCTTTAAGCATGTATTCCATTTTCTTGAGTCTTTGTATATTGAGTAATTTTCTATTGCATTCTAGATGTTACGAACATTAAGTTGTGGAGATTCTGGATCTGTTATTTTTCTCTGATCAGTACTGTTTCCTTTGTGTTGGCAGGTAATTTTCTTGGCTGGGCTTGAGTTGCAGATTTTCCTTCTTGTGCAGTAGCTTCAGTCTCAGTACATGTGTGGTTCTTGGGTATGAGTTTGGGGATCCTCTCTCTGGCTCTTTCCTTGCAAGACAGGTATGCCCCATAGCAGCTCTATGCACCTTGCAGACTCCACCTTGTCCAAGTGAAAAACTGGAGAAACAGGAACTCACTTGAGGGCTCCCATCTCTCCAAGTGAACATGAACTCCCCATCTGAATCCCTTTACACTTGTCTTTTTCTACAGGAAGGTAGTCTGCAGAGTCTTAGTCCAGTATATCTGGAATCAAAAATCTAATGTCCTTCTTTAATAGTAAAATTTTTTATTTTGTAATTAATGATAATTAACAATCTAGGAAAATTTCCCTAACTTCTGTATCTTCAGACTATGTGTGAATTGAGGAAAGAATTCATTCACTTGAATATTAATTTTGACTTACTATGTAAAACTGTCTAATTATCTTTGAAATTAAAGTTTTAAATTTTAGAAGACAGTGTAAGTCAATTCTAGAATTGTTTAATAATTGCCAATTTTTGCAAGGCGTGATGCAAGAGGTATAAACAAGTGTTAAAAAGGCCCTTGTCCTCCCATAGTTTATAATCTAACAGAGGGGATAAAATAAATGCATAAAAAACTGTAACACAGTGGCTTTGCTTGGCACTGTAAGAGAATATAAGGTGTAAGGGAAGTTCAGAAGGGGAGAGACTAGTTTTCAGTGGAGCAATCAGGAAGAGACTTCATGAAAGAGCTTACATTTAGGTTGGTTCAAAAAGTGGGGACAGGTTGGGGGTATAAAGGAAAGGGGAATTTCAAGAAGGAATAGCATAAGTAAAGGCAAAAAAGAGAAGTGCAAAAAATATGTGGGCAACTTTGTACCTGTGGTTGTCAAAATAGAGAGTATGCAAGAATCACCTGATGAAGCTTACCAAAATGTGGATCCTTGGGCCTTGTTAGAAACTCTGATTCAAAAGCCTGAGGGGGGGTCCAGGAATCTCAAGTTTTAAGAATCACCTCAAAATCTTTTCATTCAGATGCTCTTGGACCCCCCTTCACAAAACTGACCTAGAGTGGGACCTGTGTGTGGAATAATAGGAAATAATCTAGAAGGATTAGTTGGAATTGGGTGGTCAAGAGGCTTGGAAGCCATGCTAACAACTTTGTTTTAGAGCCTTATAGGGTTTGAAATGTTATATATTTTAGAGATATATTTTGAAATGTTTACACCTGAAATGATGTGATATTTGGAATGTGCTTCAAAATAATACAGTTTGGGCAGGATTCGGAGGTGGTGAGAGAGAATGGGTGAGGGTGTGGATGAAAGAGAATTGGCCACGTGTTGATGACTGTTGAAGCTGGATGATGGTTTATTATGTTACTCTATCTACCCTTCTGTATATCTGCCAGTTTCCATAATAAGAAGCAAATAAGAAGAGATTAGGGGAAAATGGAAAAAAACAAGAAAGAAAAAAGAAAAACACTTACAGATACAGTGTAGTGCTGTGGTTAGTGCATGGCTTATTTGCCAGATGGCTTATTTATTGAAATTTCCTAACTCTCCCTCGAGTTCCTCATGTTTAAAATGGGTATAATGGTATATTATTGATAGGCTTGTTTGGAGGATTAAATGTGATATGTAATGTAAAACAGTTAGCATAGTATGTGGCCCGCCATGTTCTGTAAGAGAGAGCTTATTTTTATTATTACTCAACTTCGGCAGGCAGTGGAGAGCTAGTAAAGACATTTGAGCACGAGAGTGACTAATCAAAGCTGTTTACAAAACATTAGAAAAGGATATTTCTGCTTACTGGGGTCACTACAGAAGAAATTTAAACTTTCAGTAGTAGAGCCAAAGAAAACAGCAAAAGAGCCTTCACGCTGAGCTGGGGAGATTCTTGCCAGGAACTGTGTAGGTACTGAGTCAGCCTTAGTGACAAGGGGACAGATTTTCTGCCTAAAGGAAGCCAGAGGCCTGGTGAGGGCATGACACTGATAGGGGCCAATCTAAGCAGAGCCTAGCAGATCAGGGTCTACCTAGCTGGGCTAAGGGACCAGGAGGACGATCCAGCACCAAAAAAGGAAGGGGTTTGATGAGACATCAGGACAGGTTCAGAGACTCTTACCACAATGAGCAGGCTGGTCAGAGAAAGATCTAGAGTAAGTTCTAGTTCCAGATGGATGAGGCTAAGGTGTTGCAGAGGTAGGGAGCCACGATCAATTTGCAGAGGAGTCAAAGGGGGATAGGGGGATAAATAAAGCCAAGATCTTCAGAGGAATAGGCAGTTTCCCTGGGAGGCTAGTTGTGTTCGGTGAGGCCGGTAAATCAGTGCCCTGATTCAGGACTTGGGATACCAGCACAGTCACCTGGAGTGGCCACTCGAGATAGACCTGGATCGTCATGATCTGCAGAAGGCTGGACATCTTCTCTGTGGCTGTGGAGATTAGATTTCACTAGCCTCTGCTACTTGACTTTACCAGAGAATTATATATGTCTCGTCTGGCTTTAGCCATAATGATCTGGTCTAATGAAACATGAGTAATAGCAAGTTGTAAATATTTGTCTTATTCTTCCCATATCTATACTCTTTGAAAAGACACCTCAAAATATGACTTGTGGAAATACACAGCTGCTTGTATATGATACCTGAACATATCTCCATAGAGTGCGGTTATAAACTATTGCCTATTTATTATGAAGGACTTGCATCACCTCTGTCTCCCATCCTGGCTAGTACTGTTAAGAGAAATATTTTAGGCTTCAGGTAAATGATGATGATGGAAACCTAATATATGTGTCCTAGTCTGAATTTCCTTGACTCTTTGATTAGGTGACTAACGAAATTTAGAGAATGAAGGCTCTCATTCTCAACAATTTAATACTTTGTACTCACTCAAAACAGCAAAACAGACACCAAAAACTTACTTGTGTGGCAATATGTTTTTAGTGAACGTTTTTGAGACAGTAGAATTATTCAGGTAATTTACCCAGTCTTCATTTTACTACTATAGACCTGTGCTTAGTCTTAAAAAATAATATTAAATCACAAAGGAATTGCTAAATAATTTATAAAGCAAGCTTATAATAGAAAACTTTTCAGCAATTAAAAATAGTGACATAGATATATCTATTGACATGTGAAGGATATATATTAAGTGATAAAATAAGGTTTCAGAAGAGTAAATATAGTTGAACTTATTTTGCAATAAAACATGTCAAGCGTGTGTACTGGTGCATGTGCATATAGTGCTTGTACATAAGGAAACATCTAGAAGGATATACTCCATAATGTTAACAGTGGTTATATTTTGTGATGTGATTTCTCATAATTTCTATTTTCTTCTTGACACTTTGTGTACTATATGAAGTTTGTAAGATAATTAAGCATTGTGTGTGTGTGTGTGTGTGTGTGTGTGTGAGATAAGAAAAAGTAAGCCCTTGTGTTGAGAAATATGCCTATATCACTTAAATTGTATTGAAATATTATAAGTGGTTGAAGACTCCTAGTCTTTTCCCAGAGTTAGTTGCTGACAAGGCACACATATGGTGAGAGAAAAATCACTGTTTAAGGAAAACGGTGCATAAAAGATGAAAATTCTGTAGGATGAGTACCACATGGTCCCCTTGAAAATTTGGGCCATGTTATATTGGCGTGCTGGTGAGTATTCAGTGTAATTCCAAGAGCTGGATGACACCTACTGAGGTAATCTAATCCAATGTTTCACTTTATAGATGAGGAAACTAGAGACAGTAAATGATTTTCCCAAGGTCACACAGCTCACTAGTGGCAGAACCAGGACTGGGACCCAGCTTGGAAAACCCTTTCCACTGTCCCATTATGCCTTTGCAGGTGACATTCTCTGATTTCTAGCTATGTACTCTTTAAACCACATTCTAAATGTTGTTTCCTCTTATCACTTTGATCTTCAAATGAAGAAAGCTTATATACTTAATTTTTGAACCCATAGGTATTTGTATAGTGATAAGAATCTAGCAGAAGAGTTGCTTTATGATGTATGACCCATAACTTAGAAAATTTTCATTGAAATACATTTAGTTCCCGGTAGAAGAAAGCTTATAAGTTTCTTAACTTTCTGTGCAGGGCAATTCATTAACATTGGTGTGACTTTCTACACTAAAACTAACTCTTCTCTTTTCTTCAACAGCTGGCCACATTCCGCACCCTCTTGTGTACAGGGGAGGGCAAAGCAGCGGCTTTTTTGTTGAGCAATCACCGTCCACCACAGCCTCTGAAGGGCCGAAAAGTGAGAGCCTCTTTCCATTAAAAGTTGTCACCAGTAGACCACCCCAAACGTGTCTGTGGAGAGAAAACAAAACAAAACAAAACAAACACAAACATCCCTACTAACAGTTCTTTCCTAGAATTCTAATTTATGGGGTGCCATTTTGCTATCAGCTTCAACACAAAGAAGATCAGATCTTTTTAATCAAACTAACTTAAGTCATCTGTCTCAGATTTGCAGTATATAAGCAGTATATACTTGGGTATATAAGCAGTAAACACTGGTGTGTTTTAAAATGCATGGAATACATCTACTTCAACCTGCGTGGCAACGTGGTGGGCACTGCAAACCTCAGAATGTATTAAAAATCTTCCCTTGCCATAAAGACTGATCAGTCACGTCTCTCAGTGATGTTTGGTGAAAAACTTAAATTCATTCCCAGAATGATAGGATTGTGGTACCTTTTCCTAAACAAGTGATTCCGCTTAATATCTTGATATCATTCCAATTCATAAAAGTAGATACTATTTCCTTTTAAAGTGAATTTTCGTTTGGATCATGTTGCTGATTCTCACTGCAGGATACCTCTAATAAAATGAACAAGAGGAGAGTTATGGGGGTGGGGGTGGGATATAGCGAATTAAAGCATCTATTCCACAGCTCAAAAAGAGTCAATACAATTTTGGTGAGGAATTCCCCAGGATATAAATGACTATTTAAACTTTAATGACTTATGCCATACATCTCATTCACTTGGTGATGTTAATGATAAAGTGGCTAATAATTGATCAGACACAGTGGTTGTCAATTTATGGCATTAGCATGGTTTGAAACAGATTGCAAATTACCAGTGCAGGCAGAGCTGCCCATGGGCATGAGGCACAGGTTGGCTAATTTTGTCCTGTGTTTTGGCAACAGAGCAGGGAGCAGTCCTGTGAAGGTCATTGTTTTGTCAATTGATGGGGAAAAATTACTTGAGTTTCATAGATATAATCAGTCACAAGCCCTTCAAACCATTTCCATGGCAACACCCCTCTCCCCTTACTCACGTGTCCCTCCATCTCTTAATTTTGTAAGTTGGCTCTAGATATTCACTCTAACCTATTATCTCTTGTATATTTTTGTTTGTTTTTGGTGAAGGAGGATGGGGGAGGGCCTTCTGCTCTTTCTGGTACAAATACAGTGATACTAAGCATTAACTTAATAATCACGTTTAAGACTTGAGCACATGCTACACTTCTGTCATCTTCTGAGAAAAGTTTAACTGAGTTTCCTTAATTTTGATGATTTATTAAGACACTTCTCTTCCCCTGAATGTAGATTTTAATAATTAGAAGTATTCTGTGATAGTCTTCTTTTTTTTTTTTTTTTTTGACTGCACCACACGGCTTGTGCGATCTTAGTTCCCTGACCAGGGATCGAACCTGGGCCCATAGCAGTGAAAGCACCGAGTCTTAACCACTGGACCACCATGGAATTCCCTGTGATAGTTCTTGATAGGATCACTGATTATCAGTAAATTGTGTAATAATGATAGATATGATTGCATTAAGATGAGTTCCTGAAGATGAAAGCTCCTTTGGTTTTTGTTTCCCCTTCACAGTATCTAGCTTGAGGCCTTGCAGGAGATTGACAAGTAGCAAATATTTAATTAATTGAATATTTAAAAAACTTTATTTTGTGTCTTTGGTAATTATCTTGCTGCTTGCAATCAAATGCACTGTAAGTTCGTGTAACAAGTAAAGCACAAGTTATCCCTTTAAAATTGTTTCTTCTTAAAGGAATACTTGTTAAATCTACCTGTGTAACGAGAAGTTCTCACTGGTTTTAAAAATACCAGTGTTGAATGATTTTCTTTAGTTTGGAAAGACATGTTGTGAAGTATCCTAGTCAGAGAAAGAAGTCTGTTTTCTCAGAGAAAGTAAATAGCACGTAGGATGGGGATTCTAATTACTGTGTATGAGCATTACCACTTTGTAATTTACGGTTTCTGCTACAGTATTCCATCAGTTCTATGCTACAGATTGGACTTTAGTAGACTAGAAACGTCTACACAGCACTGATTTCCTTGAAGATTGTCTGATAATTAGAGGCAAAATTGTCTAAGTGTTATCTAAAGTCTAAGTTGTTATCTTTTGAAAAGATTAAAGAGTTGTGAATACTAGCATGGATAATCTTTTGTTTCCCACCTGTATTGGATTTATATTTGTTAAGCATTTTGTATTTTAACTTAAATTGGATTCAACCACAATAAAGATTACAAGACAAACTTTGAACTTGTATGTGCAAGATACAGAATGAGATTACATTTTTACACTTTTTATTTAGAAAACAATTTCAAACTCACAGAGAAATTGCAAACACAATTTTTTCCGCTAAATTATTTGAGAGTAAGTTGCCAACCTGTTAATGCATCATCCCACAAACTTCAGTGTATATTTTCACAAGTTAGGACATTATCCTACAGAGCCATAGTACAGCTAAAACAACCATGAGGTTAACCTTGCTTTATTATCACTGACTATGCCATTCGAGGGTAACTCGTTCATTTAGTTGTGTTTCCTTTGGTCGGGCACTGGTCCTCAGTCTTTCTTTGCTGTTTATGATTTTGATGCTTTTGAAGATGATAGCCTAGTTATTTTACAGAATGCCCCTCAATTTGGGTTTGTTCGAGATTTCCTTGTGATTAGATCCAAATTTTGCATTGTTGGCAGGAAGATCACAAAAGCAATGCTGGATCCTATCAGGCAAATTGATTTGTCCTCTAATGGAGTATATTCACTTCAGCACTTGATTAAGATGGTGTCTGCTAGGCTTCTCCACTGCAAAGTTACTCTTTTTTCCTTTGTAATTAACAAATATTTGTGTGGGCATGTGCTTTGAGACTATGTAAATATCCTGTTTCTGATTAAACCTCCAATTTATTCATTTGTTTCTACTATGGATTTAAGGGATCCCTGTTTTATTCAGTGGGCTGTAAGACTGTTATGACTATTACCATCTATTCTCCCATGCATATTTTTCTTAATTGGCCAGGAGGAGCACTTTCAAGCTGGCTTCTGTGCCCTTTTGACACTTCGTCCCCACGTTCTTACTTTCTGACAGCCGTGTGATGTTCCTGGCTCAGCTCATTCTGCACCTTCCCTTGCCCTAGAATCTAACATTTCTCCAAGGAACCCTGGTTTCTTTTAGTGGAAAATAGTATTGAAAAAACTAACATCTGGGTGCTAGATGAGTGCATGGCTATTGGAGCACTGCTACTCCTGGATCCTCTCAGTGAACAGAGGTCAGGAATGCACACACAAACACACACGCACAATGTGTACTCACATGTACAACATCTATATTTAAAAAAATCACAATTTCACACTCATATCTCTAATTTCAATCCAATACTACAGGGTTCATTCTAGTTCTCCATTTCCATATTTCGAATCCCCTTCTCCAACAGTGAGAAACCTGGCTCCCATTATCCTCAATACATTTACTTCTTTGGCCACTTCTTCTGTGTGTAACCAGTATCCCATCACCACTTCCGATCTCTCACCCCCACAGACATGGATGCCCTCTTCTCTCAGCTTGGATTGTGATGTCCTGCACTGGGCTGCCTTGTCCCCTGAGAGGAGGTGGGGCAAGGAGGGGAAAGCGAAAAGCAAGGTTACATTTTGAAATACTCACTGGACTGTTCACGGGGAGGTTCTTTATTTCTAACACAAGGTTATTGAAAATGTGGCTTTGCCTATACACATTTTATCATAGGTGGCAGTGAAATGCAATATTTTGTAAAAGGTTTTTAATACCTCTGAGTGGAGCTGCAGAAAATGTAGACCAAGGAATAGTGGGCTCATTTCAGAGGCTAGAAAGCCATCCAGGCACTTGGATAAGTATCACAAGTTGTTCTTATTTTAGATTTACTGAAGAAGATTAAATCCCGTATGTTGAGGTTTTTGATACCCACTGAAATGTAAACTCCCCTCAGAGGATAATTTTTTAAATCATTTACACTTTAGTATAACTGATTTTTACATGACAGGTTTTGGTGGGAATAAAGACTGACAGCGGAATGTCAACATGATATAAAAGAGTCAGTGGTCTGAGTGTTTGGATAACCGAGATGAACTTGAACTACTTCACAATTTTGCTTACATGCCTCATTCTTACCTGCACCCTTACACTTTGCACCATGATTGATGTATAACGAATACTCATTTTCGGTAAATGGAATGCATTCTTTATTGAAGTAACTGGAGATTTCTCTGATGTGGCTAGGAACTCACCTCTACCTTCCTAGAGAGGAATGATAACAAGCAGAGTTCCCCCCAACTCCTGTCATGGGCTGAGAGGAGTCTTCTTTCCCGACCTGTCCTTGCTTCACCACTCCCACCTCCATAGGTCACCCGGTGCAAGAAAGTGGGTACATTAAAGTTTCTTGTTTCAAATGAGTGTGTTTTCATTACAAGCGCCTTTGGGTGGAGAGAGGGCCAGTTTGTCTTAGCTGTGCTCATGGAGTGAGAGTTGCAGAAACTCTGGGTTTGTGACTCAATGAGATCAGATGAATCGTAAGTCGACCCCAAGTTCCTTATGGAAGGTATGACCTAGAAAAAAGGACTTGTTACACAAAGGACTTGTATGTTAACAGGGACTTCTGAGAATAACTGTCCTTATGGAGGTAATTCTTGATCTGTTATCGGCTTATACTGGAGGGTGTGGGAGAGCCCCATACACAAACACATTTCAGTGGTGCTGGCATTTAAAAAATATGACAGTATCAGTCAGGTTCCATTAGGAAAACAGAACCACCCAGTATTTCAAGCAGAGGGTATTAAATGTTTGGAATTGATTATACAAGTAATGGAAGATGTTGAAAAACCAAAGTGGACAGGCAACCAAGAGATTAACAAGAGCAGGAAGCTCTCAATTTCCTCAGGAGGAGGAAATGTTCCTGGAGCCCAGGAGCCACGGCCATCAAGCTGAAAGCTGAAGTTTAAACTAAATGTTGTCCTGACTAGGAGGATCTGGTTATTTTTTGGAGAGACACAGCCACTACCTGAGTCCTTGCTTGAAGTAGAGAGAGGAGGAGAAATATTGTGGCTTCTCCCTTTATTCCATCCTCTAAACTCCTACTGATACCCTCTGGTAGAACCTATCCAGAAGTCAGATGACATGGAACCATGAAAGGTCATCCCCCTGTTATACAGAGCAGACCAATGGAAAGGTCTGGGAACAGATCTGAGAAAAAATGGGCTTAAAACCATCCACGGCACCAACGGCTGGGAACCTCTATTATGTAGGTCAAGCAAGTGACTATGATGCCAGGCTGGAATTCTCCAGAGATGAAAGACCATTGCCAAACTTTTCTCCTACTCCAGAAATTTAATTTGATCACAATTTTTCAGGCATCTTCTATGTGGTAAATGTTGTGCTACATACTAGAGATATAAAGATGATTAATATGTGATTTCTTCTCTTAGCTCAAAATCTAAGACAACTATAAAAACAAATTGCATCATACAAAATGTTAAGTATTTTAATTTTAGGTATCTGTAGAGTGCTAAGGGAACATGGAGAAGATGGAGCAATTAATTCTGGAGAAATTAACAAAGACATAAAGATTGGCAAATGTGATATATTTGGAAATTGGGCTCTCTGGTTTTCTATGTAGTTTTGTACCTGGTGCTTGGGTAGGGAGATGTGTCAGTGAGGACTCCTTTGCGAGCAATGGAAACTTCAATGCAAAATGGTTAAAGCAAATAATGGAATTTATTGATTCACATAAGAAAGGTCCAGGGGTACAGCTTACTTTCACCATGCTGAAACCAGGGATTAAGATCAGGGCTCAATCTCCTTTCCTTTTGGACGCCTCCATCTCTGTGGGTGCCATCAATAGTCAGACTCGCCTTTCATATTGGAAGGATGGAAGCCTCCACCTATATACTTAAACATCTCCTGCAAGCCACACCAGTGACAAAAGGAAAGCTTCTTTCTCCAAAGACTTAAAATTTTTTCTATCTAACTTGAATTCTCATTTGCCCACATTGAGTCACATGCTCATCCTTAATCAAGTCATCTTGGCCAGTGGATTTCTATCTGGCTTGGGAAAGCATGTGGAGTTAACACCTTCCCAAATTGCACAGACTAAGAGTGTTCGTGTTTGTGTGTGTGTGTGTGTATGTTTGTGTTGGGGGTGGGTGACTGCAGTAAAGGAAAACTGGGGTTAGTACCTGAAGAATGAAAAAAAGATTATGGGTGGCAAAAACAAAAGATTGTCTACTCTGAAATAAAAGAGTGGCTGAAGTAAGGCCTGAAAAGAATAAAACTCAGGAGATAGTTCAGTTTTTCTAGGAAATAACCATCATCCATCTAAAGAGAATCAAGTGCCTCAAGTCAAATGCAAGGTCAGCATTTCAAGAAGGACAGAAGATTTAAATTTTTTCTACTAATGCTTTGATGAAATGATAAATGGATACTTTCCCACAGTGATGAGGAAGGACAGGGATTGTCAGAGTGAGGTACCCAACCTGGAACTGGGGAACCTGGCATTTTCAGTGGGACAGAACTACTTGCTGACCCAATCAGTGGGTCTTCCATGTAGGGTTCACCTGTAGACACTGGATTCTGACCACTGTGGTTTGTCTCCTGCTGGGCTTTCCCAGGTTCCAAGGAGGCAGAGGTGTCTTTGTTAGAACTTGTCCTCACCTCTTTTAGCCTCCTTTGAACTTGTCTAGCAACCAATGTGGATTGATCATGCCTACTGTTCACAATGCCTTGTCTTTACAGGCGGCTCAAGAAGCTTTGGTTGAAAGAATTAATGAGTGAACACAAGAATGAATAAGAGTGCTCTGATTTTGTGTAAAATCAGCACATCTTGAAATCTATTCTTTCTCAATAAAATAACAACTGCTCATAAGTTATTGACCTAAAAATCCAAGCAATTTGTTACCTAAGGAAATGTTAATCAGTTGTGAAACTAATCCAAGATAAATGGGAGGGGGGTATAGGTTGCACTGTTGTGTTGTAACTAAATGGGTACACCCTCTCCCCCAAGATCATCTCCAGACAAGTATCGCTCTTCTTGTAAAAGCCAAGGTCCTCATATCTCTCCTCTGAGTAAAACTTTCTACTGCCATCATCTGGACAACCGGGGAATTTTCTTCCACAGCCCATGCCAGAGACCAGTGGTTCTCAAAGTCTGCTCAGAAGACCCCTGAGAGTCCTGAGACACTTTCAAAGGGTCAGTGAAGTCAAAACTATTTTCTAATAGTCCCAGGGTGCTATTTGCCTTTTTCACTACTGGACATTTGCAATGCTGGTGCAAAAGCATTGATGTTTAAAATTGCTGGTTTCTTAGCATCCGGGCTGTGACTGTAAATGGTATTTGTAGTAATTTTTTCTTCATCACCATGAAATCATAGTTTAAAATGCCATTTTCTCTTAAGAATGTCCATGTCCTTAGGTAAAAATGATTAGTTGTATTCATATTATTAAAAATTAATTTGAGATTAATTATTAATCTCAATTCCTGAGGACATATTCTTTTTTTATGGCCTTTTTAAAAATTCATTAATTTTTACTGGAATATAGCTGCTTTACAATGTTGTGTTAGTTTCCACTGCACAACAAAGTGAATCAGCTATACGTATACATATATCCCCTCTTTGTTTGATTTCCTTCCCATTTAGGTCACCATAGAGCACTGCTTATAGTTGCATGAGCTATACAGTAGGTTCTTATTAGTTATCTATTTTATACATAGTATCAATAGTGTATATATGTCAATCCCAATCTCCCAGTTCATCCCACCCTCCCCCTTTCCCCTCTTGGTGTCAATACGTTTGTTCTCTACATTTGTGTCTCTATTTCTGCATTGCAAATAAGATCATCTATACAATTTTTCTAGATTCCACATATATGAGTTAATATACGATATTTGTTTTTCTCTTTCTGACTTACTTCACTCTGTATGACAGTCTCTATGTCCATCCACGTCTCTACAAATGACCCAATTTCATTCCTTTTTATGACTGAGTAATATTCCGTTGTGTGTGTGTGTGTGTGTGTGTGTGTGTGTGTGTGTATACACACACCACATCTTCTTTATCCATTCTTCTGTTGATGGACATTTATGTTGCTTCCATGTCCTGGCTGTTGTAAATTGTGCTGCAGTGAACACTGGCGTACATGTGCCTTTTTGAATGGGAGAAAATATTTGCAAACGAAGCAACTGACAAAGGATTAATCTCCAAAATATACAAACAGCTCGTGCAGCTCAATATCAGAAAAAACAAATAACCCAATCAAAAAATGTGTGAAAGATCTAAATAGACATTTCTCCAGAGAAGACATACAGATGGTCAAAAAGCACATGAAAAGATCCTCAACATCACAATTCTTAGAGAAATGCAAATCAAAACTACAACGAGTCACACCCGTCAGAATGGTCATCATTAAAAAATCTACAAACAATAAATGCTGGAGAGGGTGTGGAGAAAAGGGGACCCTCTTGCACTGTTCTTGGGAATGTAAATTGATACAGCCACTATAGAGGTTATTTAAAAAACTAAAAATAGAACTACCAGAGGGAGACCTTCAAGATGGTGGAAGAGTAAGACATGGAGATCACCTTCCTCCCCACAAATACATCAGAAATACATCTACATGTGGAACAACTCTTACAGAACACCTACTGAATGCTGGCAGAAGACCTCAGACTTCCAAAAAGGCAAAAAACTCCCCATGTACCTGGGTAGAGCAAAAGAAGAAAGAAAAAACAGAGACAAAAGAATAGGGATGGAACCTGCATCACTGGGAGGGAGTTGTGAATGAGGAAAATCTTCCACTTACGAGGAAGCTCCTTCACTGGTGGCGATGCGGGTGGCGGGGGGGAAGCTTCAGAACCATGGAGGAGAGCGCAGCAACAGGGGTGCAGAGGGCAAAGCGGAGAGATTCCCGCACAGAGGATCGGTGCCGGCCAGGACTCACCAGCCCGAGAGGCTTTTCTGCTCACACGCCTGGGCGGGCGGGGGCTGGGACCTGAGACTCCGGCTTCTTTGGAGTTCAGTCCCCAGGGAGAGGACTGGGGTTGGCTGTGTGAACACAGCCTGAAGGGGGCTAGTGCGCCACAGCTAGCCAGGAGGAAGTCCGGGAAAAGGTCTGGACCTGCCTAAGAGACAAGAGACCATTGTTTTGGGGTGCGAGAGGAGAGGGGATTCAGAGCACCCCCTAAACGAGCTCCAGAGATGGGCGCGGGCCACGGCTATCAGCGCGGACACCAGAGACAGGCATGAAATGCTAAGGCTGCTGCTGCAGCCATCAAGAAGCCTGTGTGCAAGCCCAGGTCACTACCCACACCTCCCCTCCCGTGAGCCTGTGCAGTCCGCCACTGCCAGGGTCCCGTGACCTAGGGACAACTTCCCCAGGAGAACACACAGCACCCCTCAGGCTGTTGCAACGTCATGCTGGCCTCTGCCGCTGCAGGCTCACCCCACATTCCGTACCCTTCCCTCCCCCGGGCCTGAGTGAGCCAGAGCTCCCTAAACAGCTGCTACTTTAACCCTGTCCTTTCTGGACGGGGAACAAATGCCCTCAGGCGACCTACACACAGAGGCGGGGCCAAATCCAAAGCTGAACCCCAGGAGCTGCGTGAACAAAGAAGAGAAAGGGAAATTATTCCCAGCAGCCTCAGGAGCAGTGGATTAAATCTCCACAATCAACTTGATGTACCCTGTATCTGTGGAATACCTGAAGAGACAATGAATCATCCCAAAATTGAGGTGGTGGATTTTGGGAGCAAAGATATGTATATTTTCTTCCTTTTTCTCTTTTTGTGAGTGTGTATATGTATGCCTCTTTGTGTGATTTTGTCTGTATAGCTTTGCTTTTACCATTTGTCCTAGGGTTCTGGCTGTCCATATTTTTTTTTTTTTTTTTTTTTTTTAGTATTGTTTTTACCGCTTGTGATAACATTGGTGGATTTGTCTTTTGGTTTGGTTGCTCTCTTCTTTCTTTCTTTTTTTCCTGTTTTTTATTACTTTAAAATTTTTTAAATAATTATTTTTAATTTTACTAACTTTTTAATTTTTTTCATTCTTTCTTTTTTTCTCCCTTTTCTTCTGTGCCATGTGGCTGACAGGGTCTTGGTGCTCTGGCCAGGTGTCAGGCCAGTGCCTATGAAGTGGGAGAGCCAAGTTCAGGACATTGGTACACCAGAGACCTCCCGGCTCCATGTAATATCAAAAGGCAAAAGCGCTCCCAGAGGTCTCCATCTCAACACTAAAACTCGGCTCCACTAAAAAACCAGCAAGCTATAGTGTTGGACACCCTATGCCAAACAAATAGCAAGAAAGGGACACAACACCACCCATTAGCAAAGAAGCTGCCTAAAATCATAATAAGGTCACAGACACCCCCAAACACACCAACAGATATGGTCCTGCCCACCAGAAAGACACGATCCAGCCTCAACCACCAGACCACAGGCACTAGTCCCCTCAACCAGGAAGTCTACACAACCCACTGAACCAACCTTAGCCACTGGAGACAGACACCAAAAACAAAGGGAACTATGAACCTGCAGCCTGTGAAAAGGAGACCCCAAGCACAGTAAGTTAAGCAAAATGAGAAGACAGACAAACACACAGCAGATGAAGGAGCAAGGTAAAAACCCACCAGACCAAACAAATTAATAGGAAATAGGCAGTCTACATGAAAAAGAATTCAGAGTAATGATAGTAAAGATGATCCAAAATCTTGGAAATAGAATGAGAAAATACAAGAAACGTTTAACAAGGACCTAGAAGAACTAAAGAGAATAAAAACAATGATGAACAACCCAATAAATGAAATTAAAAATTCTCTAGAATGAATCAATATCAGAATAACTGAGGCAGAACAACGGATAACTGACCAGGAAGATAAAATACTGGAAATAACTACTGCAGAGCAGAATAAAGAAAAAAGAATGAAAAGAATTGAAGACAGTATTAGAGACCTCTGGGACAACATTAAAAGCACCAACATTCAAATTATAGAGGTCTCAGGAGAAGAAGAGAAAAAGAAAGGGACTGAGAAAATATTTGAAGGATTATAGTTGAAAATTTCCCTAATATGGGAAAGGAAATAGTTAATCAAGTCCAGGTAGCAGAGAGAGTGCCATACAGGCTAACTCCAAGGAGAAACACGCCAAGACATATATTAATCAATCTATCAAAAATTAAGCACAAAGAAAAAATATTAAAAGCAGCAAGGGAAAAACAACAGATAACATACAAGGGAATCCCCATAAGGTTAACAGCTGAACTTTAGGCAGAAACTCTGCAGGCCAGAAGGGAGTGGCAAGACATATGTAAAGTGGTGAAAGGGAAAAACCTACAACCAAGATTACTCTACCCAGCAAGGATCTCATTCAGATTCGACGGAGAAAATAAAACCTTTGCAGACAAGCAAAATCTAAGAGAAATCAGCACCAAAAAACCAGCTTTACTACAAATGCTAAAGGAAATTCTCCAGGCAGGAAACACAAGACAAGGAAAAGACCTACAATAACAAACCCAAAACAATTAAGAAAATGGTAATAGGAACATACATATTGATAATTACCTTAAATGTAAATGAATTAAATGCTCCAACCAAAAGACATAGACTGGCTGAGTGGATGCAAAACAAGACCCATATATATGCTGTCTACAAGAGACTGACTTCAGACCTAGGGACACATACAGACTGAAATTGAGGGGATGGAAAAAGATATCCCAAGCAAATGGAAATCAAGAGAAAGCTGGAGTAGCAATTCTTATATCAGACAAAATAAACTTTAAAATAAAGACTATTATAAGAGACAAAGAAAGACACTATATAATGATCAAGGGATTGATCCAAGAAGAAGGTATAACAATTGTAAATATTTATGCACCCAACATAGGAGCACCTCAAAACATAAGGCAAATGCTAACAGCCATAAAAGGGGAAATTGACAGTAACACAATCATAGTAGGGGACATTAACACCCCACTTTCAGCAATGGACAGATCATCCAAAATGAAAATAAATAAGGAAACACAAGCTTTAAATGACACATTAAACAAGATGGACTTAATTGATATTTAGAGGACATTCCATCCAAAAATAACAGAATACGCTTTCTTCTCAAGTGCTCATGGAACATTCTCCAGGATAGATCATATCCTGGGTCACAAATCAAGCCTTGGTAAATTTAAGAAAATTGAAATCATATCAAGTATCTTTTCCAACCACAAGGCTATGAGACTAAAAATCAATTACAGGAAAAAATCTGTAAAAAATACAAATACATGGAGGCTAAACAGTACACTACTTAATAACCAAGAGATCACTGAAGAAATCAAAGAGGAAATCAAAAAATGCCTAGAACAAATGACAATGAAATCACGAAGACCCAAAAGCTATGAGATGCAGCAAAAGCAGTTCTAAGAAGGAAGTTTATAGCAATACAATCCTACCTCAAGAAACAAGAAACATCTCAAATAAACAACCCAACTTTACACCTAAAGCAATTAGAGAAAGAAGAACAAAAAACCCCCAAAGTTAGCAGAAGGAAAGAAATAAAAAAGATCACAACAGAAATAAATGAAAAAGAAATGAAGGAAACAATAGCAAAGATCAATACAACTAAAAGCTGGTTCTTTGAGAAGATAAATCAAATTGATAAATCATTAGCCAGACTCATCAAGAAAAAAAGGGAGAAGACTCAAATCAACAAAATTAGAAATGAAAAAGGAGAAGTAACAACTGTCACTGAAGAAATACAAGGTATCATGAGAGATTACTACAAGCAACTATATGCCATTAAAATGGGCAACCTGGAAGAAATGGACAAATTCTTAGAAAAGCACAACCTTCCAAGACTGAACCAGGAAGGAATAGAAAATATAAACAGACCAATCACAAGCACTGAAATTGAGACTGTGATTAAAAATCTTCGAACAAGAAAAAGCCCAGGACCAGATGGCTTCACAGGCAATTTCTATCAAACATTTAGAGAAGAGCTAACACCTATCTTTCCCAAACTCTACAAAAATATAACAGAGGGAGGAACACTTCCAAACTCATCCTATGAGACCACCATCACCCTGATACCAAAATCAGACAAAGATGTCACAAAGAAAGAAAACTACAGATGAATATCACTGATGAACATAGATGCAAAAATCCTCAACAAAATACTAACAAAGGGAATCCAACAGCACATTAAAAGGATCATACACCATGATCAAGTGGGGTTTATCCCAGGAATGCAAGGATTCTTCAATATATGCAAATCAATCAATGTGATACACCATACTAACAAATTGAAGGAGAAAAACCATATGATCATCTCAATAGATGCAGAAAAATCTTTCAACAAAATTCAACACCCATTTACGATAAAAACCTTCCAGAAAGCACGAATAGAGGGAACTTTCCTCAACATAATAAAGGCCATATATGACATACCCACAGACAACATCATTCTCAATGGTGAAAAACAACCATTTCCACTAAGATCAGGAACAAGACAAGCTTGCCCACTGTCACCACTATTATTCAACATAGTTTTGGAAGTTTTAACCCCAGCAATCAGAGAAGAAAAAGAAATAAAAGGAATCCAAATTGGAAAAGAAGAAGTAAATCTCTCATTGTTTGCAGATGACATGATACTGTACATAGAGAATCCTAAAGACGCTACCAGAAAACTACTAGAGCTAATCCATGATTTTGGTAAAGTAGCAGGATACAAAATTATTGCACAGAAATCCCTTGCATTCCTATACACTAATGATGAAAAATCTGAAAGAGAAGTTAAGGAAATACTCCCATTTGCCATTGCAACAAAAAGAAAAAAATACCTAGGAATAAACCTACCTAAGGAGACAAAAGACCTGATGCAGAAAACTAGGACACTGATGAAAGAAATTAAAGATGATACAAACAGATGGAAAGATATAACATGTTCTTGGATTGGAAGAATGAACATTGTGAAAATGACTATACTACCCAAAGCAATCTACAGATTCAATGCAATCCCTATCAAATTACCAATGGTGTTTTTCACAGAGTAGAACAAAAAATTTCACAATTTTCATGGAAACACAAAAGACCCCGAATAGCCAAAGCAATCTTGAGAAAGAAAAACGGAGCTGGAGGAATCAGGCTCCCTGACTTCAGACTATACTACAAAGCTACAGTAATCAAGACAGCATGGTACTGGCACAAAAACAGAAATATAGATCAATGGAACAGGATAGAAAGCCCAGAGATAAACCCACGCACATATGGTCACCTTATTTTTGATAAAGGAGGCAAGAATATACAATGGAGAAAAGTCAGCTTCTTCAGTAAGTGGTGCTGGGAAAACTGGACAGCTACATGTAAAAGAATGAAATTAGAACACTCCTTAACACCATACACAAAAATAAACTCAAAATGGATTAAAGACCTAAATGTAAGGCCAGACACTGTCAAACTCTTAGAGGAAAACATAGGTAGAACACTCAATGACACAAATCACAGCAAGATCCTTTTTCCCCCATCTCCTAGAGAAATGGAAGTAAAAACAAAAATAAACAAATGGGATCTAATGAAACTTAAAAGCTTTTGCACAGCAAAGGAAACTAAACAAGACGAAAAGGCAACCCTCAGAATGGGAGAAAATATTTGCAAATGAAGCAACTGACAAAGGATTAATCTCCAAAATTTACAAGCAGCTCATGCAGCTCAATATCAAAAAAACAAACAACCCAATCCAAAAATGCGCAGAAGATCTAAACAGACATTTCTCCAAAAATGATATACAGATTTCCAACAAACAGATGAAAGAATGCTCAACATCACTAATCTTTAGAGAAATGCAAATCAAAACTACATTGAGGGGGGTTTCCGTGGTGGTGCAGTGGTTGAGAATCCACCTGCCAATGCAGGGGACATGGGTTCGAGCCCTGGTCTGGGAAGATCCCACATGCCGTGAAGCAACTGGGCCCGTGAGCCACTACTACTGAGCCTGCGCATCTGGAGCCTGTGCTCTGCAACAAGAGAGGCTGCGATAGTGCGAGGCCCACGCACCACGATGAAGAGTGGACTCCGCTTGCCGCAACTAGAGAGAGCCCTCGCACAGAAACGAAGACCCAACAGAGCCAAAAAAACAAACAAACAAACAAACAAAAAAACTACATTGAGGTATCACCTCACACCAGTCAGAATGGCCATCATCAAAAAATGTACAAACAATAAATGCTGGAGAGGGTGTGGAGAAGAGGGAACCCTCTTGCATTGTTGGTGGGAATGTAAATTGATACAGCCACTATGGAAAATAGTATGGAAGTTCCTTAAAAAACTAAAAATAGAACTACCATACGACCCAGCAATCCCACTACTGGGCATATACCCTGAGAAAACCATAATTCAAAAAGAGTCATGTACCACAATGTTCATTGCAGCTCTATTTACAATAACCAGGACATGGAAGCAACCGAAGCGTCCATTGACAAATGAATGGATAAAGAAGATGTGGCATATATATACAATGGAATATTACTCAGCCATAAAAAGAAACGAAATTGAGTCATTTGTAGTGAGGTGGATGGACCTAGAGTCTGCCATATAGAGTGAAGTAAGTCAGAAAGAGAAAACAAATACCGTAGGCTAACACATATATATGCAATCTAAAAACAAAGGTTTCTGTCGAGCCTAGGGACAGGACAGGAATAAAGACGCAGATGTAGAGAATGGACTTGAGGACACGGCAGGGGGAAGGGTAAGCTGGGACGAAGTGAGAGAGTGGCATGGATTTATATATACTGCCAAATGTAATGTAGATAGCTAGTGGGAAGCAGCCTCATAGCACAGGGAGACCAGGTCAGTGCTTTGTGACCAGCTAGAGGCGTGGGATGGGGAGTATGTGAGGGAGATGCTAGAGGGGTGGAATGGGGAGGGTGTGAGGGAGATGCAAGAGGGAGGAGGTATGGGGATATATGTATATGTATAGCTGATTCACTTTGTTATAAAGCAGAAACTAACACACCTTTGTAAATAATTATACTCCAATAAAGATGTTAAAAAAAGAACAAAAAAGAAAAGAACTACCTTATGACCCAGCAATCCCACTACTGGGCATGTACCCTGAGGACGTATTCTTTTAATATTTGATGTATATCAAATATGTGGAAAGTCTGCATTAAATCCTGATGCACATTAAAGCACGATGGTTTTCTTTAGGGAAAGCACTTACATGATGGTTTGAGTTGCAAACTTAATTAACCACTTTTTTCATGGAGCATCATGTTGACTTGAAAGAGCAACTGACAAACTACAGATGTTCAGACTTGGGTAACTGGCAAATATTTTCTTGCAAATGAACAAAGTGAGTTTGTCACTTCAACAAAAGCAACGAAAAGTATTTGTGGCAAAGATAAAATTAGAACTTTCAAGAGAAAATTAGGATTTTGGAAAATTTCTATCTGCCTCTGTGAGCATGCCCGCTTCTCAATGCTTAAAGATATTTCTGATGAGACCAGTAGTAATTTTAACAAATGTGATTTTTTGATATTGTATAATGAGTCATGTCAACATTTTGAAAATATGTGTCACTCAGTGAATCAATATTTTCTAATGAGACAGTATATGGTGTTACAAAATCATGCACAAGTAAAATATCTATTCAAAATACGAGATAGACCAATAGATTTTAATGGAACAGAGTATGAAAAGTTCATTCATATGGTTTATTTATGCACAAATTTTAAGAAACTACCACTTGTTAAGCTTTGGTGTAGTACTGAAGGAGAATACTATCCACAGTTACTGAAAAGGCTGTTAATATGCCCCTCCATTTTCTAGCTACACGTCAGTGTGAGACTGGATTTATTTCAAGTAGTTCAAATAAAACAGCTGATCACAACAGACTGAATGCAGAAACAGATATAAGAATCCAGCTATCTTCTATTTAGGCAGATATTAAAGGGATTTAAAAAATGTAAGTGCAACTTTTTTATTACATTTTTTGTTTTGTAAAATATTGTTATTTTTATAAAATCTGCTATGTTAATTTACGATATGAATCTATTATCCTTAAATGAATTAATAAATACTTCTGCTTTAATTTCTAGTACAGTAAATATCAATAAGATATAACCCACATAAACAAAAGCTCTTTGGGGTCTTCAGTGACTTTTAAGAGTGTAAAATATCTTGAGACCAAAGGATTGAGAACCACCCAACCACCCCCGTAGACCATACCATAATTCAGTGTCCCATCCCTTGTTCTTCTCAGCACGCCTTTCCTCTAAAAGAGTTGTAATCAGTTCTAATAAACAGACTGGCTTATGTTGTAATAAAACCATATATATATACATATATATATATATATATATATATGTAACTCACATATAAAAAAGGTAAACTCTGATCACATAATCTCACATTATTTGACATAGGATTTCTTTTAATGAAACAGAGTACAAAAAGTTTATTGATATAGTTCTAATGAAACTATATTGCATAATGCAAATAACCTTGAAGAACTATTACTTATAAATTTTGGTGGAATATCAAAGAAGAATACCCACTATTACCTGAAACTCTTCCCTTTTCCAAGTTCATGTCCCTGTAAGAATAGATTTTCTTCATATACTCAACCAAAACAACATATCACAACAGATTGAATGCAGTATTTGGCATAAGATTACACTCTATTACAGGTACTTCTAGATTTACTCTTCCCAACATCAAATTCAAGGCCAGGAAATTTGCATTAATTCCTGTTTAGGTGCTGAATTAACATTATAATTTTCTCTACGTTTAGGTTAACTCCTTGAATTCAAGGCTGAACTGCTTATTATAGTCACTTGAGGTCCTGGTCCAGCTGTTCCCTGGGTTCTGCTAACAGAAATTTCCCACCTATTTTTTGCTCCTAGCAAACTGCTCTTCCTCCTGTTCTCAGCACTCAGTTTTGAAAAACTTCTTTTCAGATCTTTCTCTTTTTCTCATTGTGTGTTTCTGAATGCTTCTGACCATGAACTGCAAGTTTCTTTCCCATATCCTTTCCTAACCTCATCTTTTACATTTATTGTGACCTTCCCCTTTCCATCACTCCTTCTACACCGCCCTTAGGGAATTATCTCTCTAAGGCTTCTACCTTCGTTCTTGCTTCTTCTCTTCAAAAAGAGTAATAATCTATCTTGGCAGATTAGTTAGAATTCAGCTTTCTTGCTATGTCAAAGTAGTACAAAATGGGGATGTGTGGTCAGATGTTGGCCATCACGCCACTTTCCTAAGGAGTCTCACAAGCTGATATACCTTGATAGAGCTCTCCAAGCCTAGAGACCTTCTGCAAGGTCAGAAACCTGATTTGTCACAGCAATGAATTATATAGTGATAAAGGGATCAATACAAGAAGAGGCGCAGACCCAACATAAGTGAGCTTACAAGGCTGATATACAAAACAAAAGTCAAGTTATTAATTTAGCAAGAGTAATATGAGTCTTACATTAGCTGGAATACCCAAGTCAACATGACCATTCATTCAAGGAACATTTACAGAGTTCCACTAGGAAGACTACCATACACAGAAAACCGAATCAAAAGTTTGCTTGGTGAGCATCGAACTCGGAACAAAGAAGATAAATAGAAGCATTAGTGCTGGAAGAGTATGAAACATACAACTCACTAAAAGGGTGCTTTTAACAATGAGACCATAATGATAGAATTTTGTTCGCTGTATCTCCACAGCATTATCTCTAAAATACAGATAATTTTGGCAGAAGGATGTGGTCTGTTGGCTAATATTTTCTCAACATTGGATCATGCTTGGATAATCTTTATTAATACTTCCGTGGTTTTCATTTTTCTGTTCTGTTGTGACAAATCAACCTTTTCCCTAGTTGGCACATCCTTTTTTTGGACATGTCACATTCACCCAAGTAAGAGTTTCAAATCTGAAGGCTACTCTGCCCTTTAAAGAGAGTTTCCAAATGTCAGCTCTTATTCATAATACATAGATTATAAAGCCCAACTTTAGAGCTATTTAGCTGATATGTAAACTTTTAAGCTTATTTTTCTTATTCTCAAGTTTTTCTTTTTTTTTTTTTGGAAAGTCTCAGTAAATCTTCCAAGGCCTGACAATGGTATCATTTAAATCTATTTATTGAATGGATAAAAAAGAAAACAAAAAATGAGACAGCATACCTAAAAGAATTCAATATAGCCTGTTTATTAATTTTATCCTGTTTTATTTTTATGGTAATTTTCCTCTAGGGAAACAACTTTTTAATTTAATTTTATTTTATTAAAGTATAGTTGAGGGCTTCCCTGGTGGCGCAGTGGTTGAGAATCCGCCTGCCAATGCAGGGGACACGGGTTCGAGCCCTGGTCTGGGAGGATCCCACATGCCGCGGAGCAACTGGGCCCGTGAGCCACAATTACTGAGCCTGCGCGTCTGGAGCCTGTGCTCCGCAACGAGAGAGGCCATGATAGTGAGAGGCCTGCGCACCGCGATGAAGAGTGGCCCCGCTTGCCACAACTAGAGAAAGCCCTCGCACAGAAACGAAGACACAACACAGCCATAAATAAATAAATAAATAAAATTATTAAAAAAAAAAAAAAAAAAAGTATAGTTGATTTACAATGTATTAATTTCTACTGTACAGCAAAGTGATTCAGTTATACATGTATGTATATATTATTTTTCATATTCTTTTCCATTATGGTTTATTACAGGATATTGAATAGAGTTCACTCTGCTATACAGCAGGACTTTATTGTTTATCCATTCTATATATAATAGTCTGCATCTACTAATCCCACACTCTCAATCCATCCCTTGCCCACCCCTCCTCCCCCTTGGGAACCACAAGTGTGTTTTCTATGTGAGTCTGTTTCTGTTTCGAAGATCTATCTGTCGATGGATTTAGGTTAGGAAAACTTAACATTTGTTATAAGTAGATGCACTGTTTTCTTAGCCAGCTGAGATGAGAAACAAAAGGATAAAATCAGGGTTACAGATGGGAGGCATTGACTGTGGTAAATACGAATCAGACTAATCACAATTCTGTGGTTAAGTAAAGACTGTGCATGTATAAAGACTTTTAAAGACAATTTTCAGGGTTGTTATATAATAATCTTTGGGATCCAGGAAACTTCTGCAGCCCTGATCCCAAGGGGTCTCCCAAATATCATTTGCCTCACCGTGCCTTTTTCTTTTGGTACAGGGACTCTGTTGTGTGGGCTTTCCAGCCACCACTCGACCCAGACATCCTGAGATCAAGCAGGGAAACAACAATTCCTAAACCCACATCTATTTGCTCTTTTTATTTGCTGTGTAGTCAATATACTTTCTGTGTTTTTCCCTTTAGAAATGGGAACTTGGACAAACACAAGCTTGAAGTGCTCCTTCCTTAAACAATGGAAGTTTTTGTAGCTTTGTAGCTACCCAGAAACACACTTTTGGCCTAGTTTACTTATTTATCACAAGAGTTTGAAATTTGAGCCCCAATTATTCTTTTACATAAAGGATTCTATTTAGAAAAAGCAAAGCCAAATCTGGCTTTCCAACCAGTATTAAGTAAGAGAGGAAGCAAAGAGCTCTAATTACTTTCTTTATTATGAGGATACACTTCATTCCTACCCAAGCAAAAAAATCCCTGTCATATTTAATGAAGATGTATCCTTTTTAAAAATTAGTAAGATTGACAAGGTTATGAAGACATATTCTATTTTAATATTTTTAATAAAGTAAATATTTCAGATATATCTCTGAACTGCTAATATTCAACAACAGTTAATTCTTGAATTAGTCCCTATAATTTATTATTGTTTATTGTAGATGTGTCAATCTATCACCAGGTCAGATAGTATGTTACAAATGACTTAGTAAAACTTAATCACATGCCATTGTTCTATAATAATTTCATATAGGTAGGCTTACACATGAAGGCTCTGCAACAAAGTCATAAATCAAGGCCAAAAATTGTCTATTCTCCTTCTTCCTCACCTTCCTTTAATCTCCTTTAGTCTTGGCAGAGAATCAGAGAAACACTATGTGCCTAATTATGAATTTAATTATTTACTACTGGACATGGATATACATACGCACACATACATATATATATACACATGCACACACATACACACCTATACACACACATACGTATATATGTACATCCACATGCATATACACACGCACACACCTACACACACATGCATACACACACACACACACACACACACACATGTGTATGCATCTCTTCACTTTCCTGAGGCACACCTCCTGGTTTCCTCCCTCCTTTCCAGCTGCTTTTTTCTTGTCTGCCCTTCTCTCTACTTCACTCTCTCTCTGGGTGAATTTTTTCTAGCACCATCACTTTAAACAACATTTAATTATACTGATGATACCCAACTTTGCCCCTGAGATTCCAATTCCATGCATCCAACTGCCTGTAGGACAGCTCCATGGGATTTCTGATGGACACTCACAATAACACATCCAGACAAGACCCCGTGTTCTTCCCTGCAACCTCTCGCTCTCCCAGGAGGCTCATCCCAGTAAATGGCACTCACACGTCTGGAGTGGTGGTGCCACTTTCTCACTCCAGACTCACAGTCATCTCACATTACTCTCTTTCGCTCAAACCATGTCAATCTGTCAGCAAGTCCTATGGACTCTACTCTTAAATGATAGTTCCTAACTGGTTTCCCAGCTCTATTCTCACCTCCTACTGTCTTCTCCACAAAGCAGCCAGAGTGAATCTTTAAAACAATGTACATCAAAGTTCTTCGTTCCATTGAGCTCCACACTTCAATGACTTCCTCTCACCCAGAATAAAAGCCAAAGTCCTTATGGGGGCTGGTGGGGCTCTGTGGGACCTGTGTGCTGGCTGCCTCTCTGTCCTCACTCTCTACTACCTTCCCCACTGCACTCCACTGCCCGCACACTCCTGTGGTTCCTCCAACAGGCTTTTTCAAGCTTTTACACCTGATATTCTCTTCACCTGGAAAGCCCTTCCATGGATCTTCACATGGATCACTCCTTCATTCGTTCAAAGGTCACCCTCCCAAAGGGCCTGACCATGCTCTCTGAAGTAGCACCATTACTCTCTCTTTACTCTGATTGACTGACTATTTCTTCATAGGACTTAATATAACATAATATTGTTTATTTCTAATGTCACCTTCTCCTACAAGAATGTTAACCTTCTTAAGAACAGGGGTTTTATTTTGTTAACCAGTGTTTCGAGCATTGAAATATTCCCTGGCACATGATAGAAATCAATAAATATTTATTTAATGAACAAATGAATATTTTTTTCATGCATATTTAAAATAAACATAGTTGGTCAAATGGTACAAACTTGCAACTAGAAGATGAATAAATTCTGAAGATCTAACGCACAGCATAGTGAGACATGAGAGAGCTGTTAGCTAATGCAATATACAAAGGTATCAAATCAACCCATTTTACACCTTAAAATTACACGATGTTGTATGTCAGTTATATCTCAGTGAAAAACAAGTAAAATAACACAGAGATTCACAATATAATCTTTAATTTTCTGCAGTAGTTTTGTGCTTCTGTAGAAGATTGAGTGTAGACTTATAATTGTATGTCAGCTTTGGTAACATATAGAGTGTGCAGTGTTCCTTAACAAAAACTTTTACATGATTTTGCAGTCTTTAAGATGTGAGTGAGTACAACAATACATATACATGTATGTTCACAAGCTATTTGCAATAGTGCTTTAGTACTTTGAAAGGCTCCTATAAGTTTTCATGCAATGTATAAATGTATAAATCTTACTGTCAAGTAGGTGATTCCCTCAAAGACTCTTGATCACAATTTAATGGATACCATACTTCCAAATTCAGGTGGTCACTTTGTCCTGGACACCAAATCTTCCAGAACAACATTGCTAGTGTGAGAGACACACTAAGAGAAAGGAAGCACAGGAGAGGGTGGGGATGTTCTCTCAGTACATGGTCAATATTTGAAATGCAGAGTATATGGTAAAGGAAGAAGAGTGTTTTAACAGGAATTAAAAAAAACTTTCAGAGGAAAAATTTATGTGAGCATAATCTCCATAAAAGGGTGAAAAATGAAGGTATAAGACAGCAGTGATCGTTAACCTCCAGATGGTGCTGTTGGAGAAGAAAAGCTAATGTGCTCTCCTGGGAGTGGACAGACCGCAGGGAGACTGCACACCATGGGGCTTTAACATAGAACCCCGTGCTTTACTTCCATCGGCTGGTGCTGGATTCCAGTCCCTGCCAAAGGCTTCCTCTCCTTTACTCTTTAGTACGAGACAGAGAGTGTCTAATTTGTGCTCATGAATAAGTCAAGTCAGCTCATACTTGGTGTCCTGTAATTCCTTCTCTTTTGTTCTTAACTCCTTTTCTCCCTTCTCCCCCAGGTGCATCTCCAGGCTACCATTCCCTCTGGGCACATCTCTGTCACCTGCTCTGGGTATCTGTTAATCCTTTGGGCACTGTGCAGATCCCACTGCACAGTGTCTCTGCCCCTGCCAAGGGAGAGAAAGCTGAGGAAGTACTCATTAACAGTAAACATTTGATGTACCTACCCTCTGTGGTCTACTTTTACTAGCACGTAATCAGGGGAAGCAGCCTCAGGTGGAAACAAGTTTGCATGAAATTTTCCTGGAGTCAAGGCTGCTTTAATGTTTCACTTGTACTTCTATAAAAATGTCATCCTTTCCTGTGTGTTTTTTGTTTTTTTTTAATGAATGGCATAGAGTGTCATCTGTGACTGTTGTTCTCTTTCTATGCAAAAGGGATGGACTAAGTCAGGGGTCTTCAAGCAGTGCTCAGGATTTATCAGCAGATATAAGAGACTTATTTATTAAAAGCCTTCTTATCAGAGGCTTACTTACAAAGGCATCTGTGTCATTTTTACCACATAGTCTTTCTCTTTAGCATCGCCTCAGTCTTGTTGAGATTCATGGTGGGGTTAGGAGAACAGCTGGTATTCTTTCTTCAATCCTCATTCTCTGTTAGGTCAAAAACTAATAAGAACCTGCTGTATAAAAAACTAAATAAAATAAAATTCAAAACAAACAAACAAACAAAAATAATCTCATCCCTGCCTTCAAGGCTCAGAGATTTCATGAAAGGCAGTCTACTGCCTTGCTAAGCTTAGCTTTCTCCCTCAGATCGCCGTACATCCATTCACCATACACACACCTCTTCTTCTCCCAGGCCATTCTTACAATTAGGGGAATTAAAAAACAAAATATTCACAAAAATATTCACAAGAAGGGGAGCATAACTAGGATTTTTCTAGCCATAAAATTCTAGAGAAATCAGGTTACTGCTTTCTCATAAAAAGCAATTTTTAAAAAATCTTTTCTCAAAAAGATAAAGGCTTTTGAAAAACCTTCAGGGTTTCTGGCCCTACCCTCCCACGCTGAATCAGCCGGGACCAATCTGAGCACTTCATTCTGCACATTATTAGATTTGAGGTTAGGGACAGTGGCCGCCTAGGAGTACTGATTCTAATCAGAAGGAGGGAGGACAAAGTGTGATGGCTTGTGAGCATGGGCAAGTTTCTTAACTTCTTCAGGTCTCACTTTGCTAATCCACAAAAAAAGGAGAAGAGTTTCAACATAATAAGTTGGTTGTGCATCTTAGACAAGCAGAGACACTTAAAAGAATCATCACAGGGAAACTCAAGAAATCTCATGGTTTGAATGAACACAGTCTGTCAATGAGGGAGATACAAAAACAATGTAGTGCTTCCAGATTCCTTTTAGATTTAGGCACTAGATGTCACTGCCAATGTTTGGTACTTTCCAAATGAAGGTTAAAAAAAAGTTCTAAAGGAAAAAAAGGGATGGGGGGTGGGGGGATTGCTTTCTTAAGAACATGAGCCCGGAAGCATTCCTTTAAATATCATAATAAAAGTGAGTCAGCTTTAGAAAAGTCATAAGGCTTTAATCAACATATTTAAACATCAAGTAAGCCAGCTATGGTTTGCTGATTAACCGATTCAAGTTGATAAGAAATATATACTGACACTATATTTAAGATACTGCTGCTTCTGATATAAGCCTAAAACGAGGAAATCAGCCTCAGAAATTAGAGGCTTGGATGAGAAGATGGAGAGGGAATGTTAGCAAACAGATGAATAACAGAAGGAAGTAAAACAATAAGACATAAATCATCGTACTGACCCTGTATTTATATGACAGGTGACGTCATATAAACATAGGTCTTTTTCTTCCCATTAAATATTTAGTCAATGTACTTAAACACTGTAGCCTTATTTCAAGTAACTTCTTTGATCTGTATGTGTATAGAATATCAGATTAAGTGAAAATATTCTAAAGTACAAATTCCTGAATTCAGTATACACCCAAGAAGAATGGAGTTTCAAGTTGTTGTGCCGATTATGTTAATCGCATTAGAGGTCTGAGAGGGAAATACTATTTTTATCAAGAACAATATTAAAAAGGGGGTGGGTGGGAGTCTAGAAACCTCATAAACACTGTTTCCTGGGGTTCCTCTACAGCAGCGGAGAGTCTTAGCTCAGGGGTGGCCCTCCATAGCCAGCATGGGCAGGCATTTACTGGGTTTAGCAAAAGAGGAAGGAGATGGGAAGCTGGCTAAATCTGAACTTTTCTCTTTTGCTATCACACTTTACCTCAAAAATGTTACAATTGAGTGTAAGGGACTGATAATATTACTACTGATGGCTAATATCTGTTGAGGCATTGCTCTAAACTCTGTACAAAAATAAACCCATTCAAGGCCCACAGTAACCCCATGACACGGGTACTATAATTATTGCCATTTTACAGATGAGAATGCTGAGGAAGATCAGGTTAATTTTCTAAAGCATTAGGGCTAAGCAGTGATGTTGCTAAAATATATTTCCATTAAGTCATGGTGTATGTTTCTAAAACAACCTTGTAAGATAAGACTAATTATGTTCATCTATCCACCATCTTTCCAAACTTCTTAATTATGTACATTTTATACAGTTGTATGTATATATGCATGTATAGTGTGCCTGTGTTCCACTCTCTTCATTTATCACCACTCTATAGCATTGTCTCAGAAATATTTTGTGTGGCTATACACTTATTTTTAGTGACAACAGAAATGGTATACCGTGGTGCTTCATGATGCTCTACGGATGTCTCAGAGGTGGTTTGGGGCCCCATGGAGGGTGGGTGGGAGCACAAACAGGAAGGCCTCAGGTCCAACCCCTATCCCCTGCTTCACTTAGAGGAGTTGCTCTTTAAAAATAAAATATTTTACATCAACTTGCGTATTTAGCTTATGTATAGTGTTTCAGTGAGGACAGGTTCCCGCTGCTAAACCAAGTTTAAATATCACTAATTAAATCATAACTTATAATATCTCTATTGAACATTTAAGTTAGTTCCATTTTTTATTTTTATAAATAATATTGCTAAGGGCATCTTTTATTCTCTTTAATTTTTTCCTTTTGTTTTAATTTTTCCTTTTAAAATATATCATAATTTATAATTCTTCTATTGAACATTTAGGTTAGTTCTGTTTTTTTTGTATTGTTATAAATAATACTCCTAAGAGCATCTCTTTTTTTTTCCTTTAATTTTTTTCCTTTTAATTGTTTTAATTTTTTAATTAAATTGTTTCCTTACTTTAAATTTCCAAGAGTTGATTTAGGCCCACAGGGCATGGACGTTTATAAGCGTTTTAGGCAGCGTTGCCGAGCGGCCCTGTCTAAGGCAGCTTACAATTTACACTGCCAATGGCAATGTGAGCACACATGCAGTTTGCCCACAACCCAAAAGTAACAGCTTTAAAAAACAAAACAAGAACAACAACAAAAATCAAACAAAACCCCAAACAATACAAAAATCAGCAACATAAATTAGGGTGTTTAAAATAGCCTAACTTAAGAGGTGCCTCCAGCTGGAAAGTTGACCATGGCTGAGCTGGGTTGGCTGTGGTAGGGTGGCCAGAGGGTCCATGTGAAAATGGTATAACTCTGTCCAAGGAGTCTGTGGAAGTAGAAGACTGTCAGGAGCCGTTCCTAAAAGGTTATTCAGGGACCATCGAAAAGGTAGGAGACCCTGGTCCTCCTGGAATTGTGAGGGGCCATCCTAGAGGGATGTCCAACTTGGGCAACTGGACTTCCCCAGAAGATGTCTTGCCTCTGAAAGTTAGACAGGCAGAATTTAATTGGTGCAGCTCATTCACAGGCTCTATTGGGAAAATGTTAATGCATTTACCACATGCAGATAGTGGCTTTAAAATATCATTTATCAAAGACAAGAAAAAAAAAGAGAAAAAGATCACTCATATTCTTACTTCCACGCCAATATCACTCTGACTATTTTGCCATTTTTGGTTTAAAACAATGACTCTGTAGTGCATCTTGCTTTTATAAAGTTTTGATAATTTGTTTTACTTTTTATAAATTGGATCATGCAGTGGAGAATTGAAGGGACCAAATAAATTGGGTGTAACTCCATGCTTGTAAGTTCCATATTTGCAGTAGGTTACAATGTATTGTATAATATGAAGGATAAAGGCTGTTTTTTATCCAAAAGCACTAGTTTACTTTCCTCAGTCAAATATAAACCCTCCAGCAGGCTTTTTTGCCTGCAAGGCAGAAAATAGGACGGGAGGAAAAATTGTACTATTTCCTCACCTCCACATGACACCATCCATGGCAGGGTGGTGGTAAATGGTTGAAGAATGTCACACAGTGCCCTGCGGTGCTAAACTCTCTTCTCATAAAGCAGAAACATTCAGTCTATGGTGTCACATAGATACTAGGATTAAGGGTGGAGCAAACAAGGAAAGAATATGTCCTTTTTGTTAAGTCTGTGTGCAAGGAGATGCCAGGATTTTAACTGGCAAAAGTCATATGTTTGCCTTTTTGCATAGAGAAATTCATTTTAAGTTTGGTTCTGTGGGATGCAGTAGGGATTGGACGAATGGGTCCATTGAATACCCCCCTTCACACATTCACACAGATCTGTGAACCTGGGAATCCTGTGTGCAATATGAGGGCCTCTGGAAGCAGGAACTCTTCCTCACACCCATTGCCTAAGTTCAGGTCTTTATTGTCATCACCTTCCACTGTCTTGCCTTCAGTCCAATGCCTCACCGCTGTACTGATCATCTCTTTACCACACAGAGCTGGTGGTTCTTCTCTGACTACACACCTTTGATGAGGACTATACAGTCGACAGAATCTTAACATTCAAGAGGTTTTGCCTTCAAAAGCTTACTCTCTCTGTCTCCAACCCCCTTTTCCAGCCTCATTTCCTGCCACTCGTGCCTGGCCAGCACCTCACCCTTATCCCCCAGCGTCTGGACTCTTCAGACAACTTGCCAAGATCTAAGCAAGCCCTGCTCTTTGCTACCTTTGCTCGTGTTCATGCTTTCTTCTTTTCCATTAAGTTCCCTTTCTCTATTTCTTTGTCCTATAAGTACCAGCACAAATGTAGCCTCCTCTCAGAATCCTTTGACCATCTCTCTCTGTTGTGCAGAACTAAGAGCTTTTTCAACTCCGTTACCATGTATTCTTTTTGTAGCATGCCTGCCTTATAATACAATTCTTTGTATTTACCTCTTCCACTCCTGGCAGACTGCAGCTCTTCTGGGGCAGGGGGTGTGTCTATTTCATGTTTTTACCCCCAGAACTAACACAGTTCAGACACATAGCGTTTGTTTAATATTTTTGAACAAACTCATTTATTTATAAATAGGTTATAGTTACTGGTGAATTAATAAAAAGTAAGTAATGGCTGTTTACTAATATTTGTTATTTATTTATTTATTCAACCATTCTCTCCTGAGTCCCTACTATGTGCCAGGCATTGTGATGAGCACTGGTATTGGAAGATGACTAAGTCATTGCTCCTGATCTGAAAGGGGTTTACAGTCTTGTGAGGGAGATAGACATATACGTGTGGAATATATTCATTTATTTATTTTGCAAAATAGAAAAAGGTTCTTTTTTTTTTTTGCACCTAAAACAAGCACAAATTTTACTTCAGAAAGCTTTGAGACATAATGTAGGTCTTACCGAAGTACCTTCCAGGGAATTATACCATCTAACACAGACAAAATCCTGCTGAAATGTTCTTGAGGCACATCTCTTCCCAAGTCCCGGTCACCATGACAGCTGTTCCCCACAAATACCTTTCCTGTTTCTCTCAAGCTGCAGCTTGCCTCTCTCTTGCCCTCCTGTGCCCACTAGTTCTGTCCTGAGAGGCGTTCCCTGCCTTTCCTTTATAGGTCAGTGGTATCCCGTTCGAACCTGAGGCTGAGCAGTTCACACATGGGCTCCTTAAGGAGGCAGGGTAGAGGGCAAGTGGAGAGTAGTTATACTTTGATATAGAAAAAGGTTCTTAAATTTGGATTTTCTTCTGCATGAATTTAGAGTAAGTAGTGGTATGTTAAGAGTGTAAGTAGCAAAAACATCTAAACTATATTTAATTTCTGGCCTGTACTACTCAGAAAATATATGTTTAAGAGTAATACCTCTTTCTTTTACCAGCAGGGGCACAGTCCTGGGTGTTTTTGTAATGCCAGGGAGAAGAGTAGTGGTGCTAGAAATAGAGAGAGAGAGAGAGAGAGACAGAAAGAGAGAGAAAGAGATTGCATCCTTCATTGCCAGAACCCTGCTGAGACTCTCTACTGTTACAGGAGTCCTAGCAGCAAAGCAATAGTACCTCCACAAACATCTTCAGCCTTCTTCTGGTAAAGTGAGAGTTTAACCAGATAACTAGAAGAGAGTCTTGCATTAGTCTTTGATTTCAGTATAACCCTACCTTATAGGCTTGGAGTGAGTGTTTGCTAGAGCCTTCCTCTAGTTTGGCAGTGTGAGACAAGGAGTCCCATTTATTAATGAACCCTGACATATAAAAGGACAACCTGAGATAGTCAACTGGAATTTAGTAAAGGTCAGAGGTTACTATAAAAGGACTTAATGACCCAGAAATTCCATTCCTGGGTATATATTCAAAAAAAGCAAAACTACTAATTTGAAAAGATACATGCACCTCAATGTTCATAGCAGCATTATTTATAACTGCCAAGATATGGAAGCAACCTAAGTGTCCATCGGCAGATGAGTGGATAAAGAAGATGTCGTATGTATATACAATGGAATACTACTCAGACATACAAAAGAAAAAAATGTTGCCGTTTGCAGCAACATAAATGGACTTGGGGGGCATTATACTAAGCGAAATAAGTCAGAGAAAGACAAATACTGTATGATATCACTTATATGTGAAATCTAGAAATTACAACAAACTAGTGAATATAAAAAAAGAGAAGCTGATTCACAGATATAGGTAATAAACTAGTGGTTAACAGTGAGGAGGGAGGGGCAATAAAGGGGTGAAAAAGTGGATTGCACAAGCTATTGGGTGTAAGATAGGCTCAAGGATGTGTTGTACAACATGGAGAATATAGCCAATATTTTGTAATAACTGTAAATAGAAAGTAACTTTAAAAAATTGTATAAAATTTTTAAATAAATTAAAAAAAAGGACTTGTGCAGAGGCAACAATCATTTGTCCACTATACAAGGAGGAAAATCTAGATGCATAGAATTATAAGACTAGAAGGGAACATCAGGAGGAAAAGCAGTTCAGCCCTTGCCTTTAAGAAGGAGGACATTCAATCATTCAAAAAACCAAGAGAAAAGAAAATGAACTCAATAAACCAGATCCTATTTTTGGAAGCCAAATGTTTTTCCAGCAAATGGCTCATTAACACCTGCATGGTATATGAGCTGATGTTCTAGAACAGCAAGGAACTCTTAAGACATTTTACAGTTTTCTTACCTGTATTATCAGTTTTCTTTGTTCATATCTTGAGAGTGAGGTGTTTTTTGCTAATTAAGAGAGATAATACAATGTTGCATCTATTTTATCAGGATGTGGTACAATACAACACTGTGAGATGCAAGCTCATGAAGATACTGTAGAAACAAATGTCACCTCTACTGTAGGAGGAAGTCTCCTTGGGAGTATAGGGGTGAGTATTGGCTCCAGATGTGCAAATGCAAAACTATAGACCCAGGGTTACTGGAGCATCAGAAGAGTCTATTAAGATTTTTTTTTTTTTTTTTTTTGCAAAGGCACAGTAAGCTCTTCATAGTGTAAGTAATAATATTTATTAATTACCAGTTCTGTGGTATTATTTTCAACTATTTTAATGTATTGTCTTTCTTCTCTCCCTTGTCAGCTTTCCCAAAGTTTAATATAGCTTCTAAAAATGTTTTATGCCTTTTGCTACCATTTTCCAGAAAAGAGTAAAAGGCACATTGGAAATTAAGTCTGTCAATCTGTGATGTAGGAGTCTGTAAAAATTGACCTGGGTAATGACAATAAGTTTTGGCTTGGTAATGGAAGAATACGACTTAAACCAAGGCTTATTTGGACTAGGTTATGGGTTTGAGATCAGAGCGCTCTATGAGATAGATGTAGGGAGAAGCATCCTCAGAGCAGGCATTGCATAGAGATGTATATCCTCATTGTTATAAAATGGCCCTGAAAGATGCTCATATCTGAACGCTCAGAGCTATGGATATATTAGCTCACATGGGAACAGGGATGTCACAGATGTGAATAAAGGCAGAGACACTGAGTTGGGAAGTTATCCCAGATTATTCAGGTGGGTCCAATCTGATCACATAAATTCTTAAGAGCAGAGAACCATATCTGGCTGTGGTTAGAGAAAGAGATGTGACCAAAGAAGCAAGGTCAGAGAGATGCTACATTTTGTGATTTACAATATTAATTAAAAATTTTTTATAATTCCCCTCCCCAGCTTTATTGAAGTATGATTGACAAATAAAAATTATATACATTTAAGTTTTTTAAGATGTATAAAGTGATGATTTAATATATATACATTGTGAAATGATTACCACACTCAGGTTAATTAGCACATCCATCACCTTACATAGTTACCTTTTTTTTTTGGTGGTGAGAACTCTAAAAATTTACTGTTTTGGTAAATTTCAAGTGTATAATAGAGTATTATTAATTAAATTATTTTTAACCATACTGTACATTGGATGCCCAGAGCTTATTCATCCTATAACAAAAAGCTTGCACTCTTTGACCAATATATTCTCATTTCCTCAATACTTCAGCCTCTGGAAACCACCATTTTACTCTTTGCTTCTATGTGCTTTATATTTTTAAACAACTTTTATTGAAGTATATTTGATTTACAATATTGTATTAGTTTCAGGTGTACAGCAAAGTGAATCAGTTATACATATACATATATCCACTCTTTTTTTAGATTCTTTTCCCATATAGGCCATTACAGAGTACTGAGTAGGGTTCCCTGTGCTATACAGGAGGTTCTTATTAGTTATCTATTTTATATATAGTGGTGTGTATATGTCAATCTCAATCTCCCAATTTACCCCCACCCCTTACCTCCTGGTAACCATAAGTTTGTTTTCTATACCTGTAACTCTATTTCTGTTTTGTAGATAAGTTCATTTGTACCGTTTTTAAAGATCCCACATACAAGTGATATCATATGATATTTGTCTTTCTGTGTATGACAATCTTTAGGTCCATTCATGTTGCTGCAAATGGCATTATTTCATTCTTTTTTTATGGCTGAGTAATATTCCATTGTATATATGTACCACATCTGCTTTATCCATTCATCTGTTGATGGGCATTTAGGTTGCTCCCATGACATGGCTATTGTAAACAGTGCTGCAATGAATATCGGTGTACATATATCTTCTCTAATTACAGTTTTCTCTGGATATATGCCCAGGAGTGGGATTGCTGGATCATATGGGAGTTCTATTTTTAGTTTTTTAAGGAACCTCCATACTGTTCTCCATAGTGGTTGTATCAATTTACATTTCCACCAACAGTGTAAGAGGGTTCCCTTTTCTCCACACCCTCTCCAGCATTTATTGTTTGTAGATTTTTTGATGATGGCCGTTCTGACTGGTGTGAGGTGATACCTCATCGTAGTTGTGATTTGCATTTCTCTAATAATTGTGATGTTGAGCATCTTTTCATGTGCTTTTTAGCCATCTGTATGTCTTCTTTGGAGAAACATCTGTTTAGATCTTTCACCCATTTTTTTATTGGGTTGTTTGTTTTTTCTGATATTGAGCTGCATGAGCTGTTTGTATATTTTGGAGATTAATCCCTTGTCCATTGCTTCATTTGCACATGTTTTCTCCCATTCTGAGGGTTGTCTTTTCGTTTTGTTTCTGGTTTCCTTTGCTGTGCAAAACTTTTAAGTTTAATTAGGTCCCATTTGTTCAGTTTTGTTTTTATTTTCATTACTCTAGGAGGTGGATGGAAGAAGATCTTGCTGCAATTTATGTCAAAGAGTGTTCTGCCCAGTTTCCTCTAAGAGTTTTATAGTATCTGACCTTCCATTCAGATCTTTATTCCATTTTGAGTTTATTTTTGTGTATGGTGTTAGGGAGTGTTCTAATTTCATTCTTTTACATGTAGCTGTCCAGTTTTCCCAGCACCAGTTATTGAAGAGACTGTCTTTTCTCCATTGTATATTCTTGCCTCCTTTGTCATTGATTAGGTGAGCCGTAGGTGTGTAGATTTTTTTTTTAAAATTTTTCATGGAGTATAGTTGATTTACAATGTTGTGTTAATTTCAGTTGTACAGCAGAGTGAATCAGTTATACATATACATATAATGACTCTTTTTTAGATTCTTTTCTTATATAGGGTATTACAGACCATTGAGTAGAATTCCCTATGCTATACAGTAGGTCCTTATTAGTTATCTATTTTATATATAGTAATGTGTATATGTCAGTCCCAATCTCCCAACTTACCCCTCCTCCTTTTCCCCAGTAACCATAGGTTTGTTTTCTACATCTGTAACTTTATTTCTGTGTTGTAGATAAGTTCATTTGTACCCTTTTTTTAGATTCCACATACAAGCGATGTCATATGATATTTGTCTTTCTATGTCCGACTTACTCCACTCAGTATGACAATCTCTAGGTCCATCCCTAAGTGCGTGGGTTTACCTCTGGACTTTCTATCTGGTTCCATTCATCTATATTTCCGTTTTTGTGCCAGTACCATATTGTTTTGATCACTGTATGTTTGTAGTATAGTCTGAAGTCAGGGAGCCTGATTCTTCCAGTCCAGTTTTTCTTTCTCAAGATTGCTTTGGCTATTTGTGGTCTTTTGTGTTTCCATACATATTGTAAAGTTTTTTGTTCTAATTCTGTGAAAAATGCTGTTGATAATTTGATAGAGATTACATTGAATCTGTATTTTGCTTTGAGCTGTACTTTTTAAGATTTCACATGTAAGTGAGATTATACAGTATTTGTCTTTCTGTGTTTGGACTTTTTTCGCTCAGCAAAACAAAATAATGTCCTCAAAAAATAATGTCCTCCAGATTCATACACATTGTCACAAATGGCAGAATTTCCTTATTTTTTTATGGTTGAATAATATTCACATTTCCTTTATTCATCCATTGATGGACATTTCAGTTGCCCATTATCTTGGCTATTTATGACTAATACTGCAATGAATATGGGAGTGCAGGTGTGTCTTTGAGATACTGATTTCATTTCCTTTGGATATATACCCAGAAATGGGGTTACTGGATCATATGGTAGTTTAATTTTTAATTTTCTGAGAATACTCTATACTATTTTGCATGGTGGCTGTACCAATTTACATTCCTACCAACAGTGTGCAAGGATTCCCTTTTCTCCATACCCTCGATAACACTTGTTATCTCATCTTTTTGATAATAACCATCCTAACAGGTGTGAAGGGGTATCTCATTATAGTTTGCAGTTCCCTGATGATTAGCATGTTTTCATATACCTGTTGGCCATTTGTTTCTCTGTGACCTTTAAAGATGGAGGAAAGTGACCATGAGCCAAGAAATGCAGGTGGCCTCTAGAAGCTAGAAACATGTTAAAGAAACAGGTTCATTCCTCGAATTACCAAAAAAGGAACTCAGCCTTACTAATAATTTGATTTTAGCTTAATGAGAGTCATGTAGAATTTCTGACCTAGAGAACTGTAAGGTAACAAATTTGTGTTGTTTTAAGCCACCAAGTTTGTGTTAATTTGTTAAGGAAGCAATAGAAAACTTACACAGGAATGCATTATGATAATAATTATAAATATCTGACAAGAAGAGTTGAATCTGACTCATAGAGAAGGATGCAGTGCACAGTTCATTGTGATTCTTCATGGGGGCCATCTGCTGGCAGGTAGTTCCCATTCAGTAGTGTTGCTCAGTTGGAGGGAGTTAATAGTTCTGTTTCCTATGTTTTCCTCTAAGAGTTTTATAGTGTCCGGTCTTACATTCAGGTCTTTAATGCATTTTGAGTTTATTTTTGTGTATGGTGTTAGAGAGTGTTCTAATTTCATTCTTTAACATGTACCTGTCCAGTTTTCCCAGCACTACTTATTGAAGAGACTGTCTTTTCTCCATTGTATATTCTTGCCTCCTTTGTCATAGATTAGGTGACCACAGGTGTGTGGGTTTATCTCTGGACTTTCTATCCTGTTCCATTGATCTATATTTCTGTTTTTGTGCCAGTACCATACTGTCTTGAGTACTGTAGCTTTGTAGTATAATCTGAAGTCAGGGAGCCTGATTCCTCCGGCTCCATTTTTCTTTCTCAAGATTGCTTTGGCTATTCAGGGTCTTTTGTGTTTCCATACAAACTGTAAAATTTTTTGTTCTAATTCCGTGAAAAATGTTATTTGTAATTTGATAGGGATTGCATTAAATATGTAGATTACTTTGGGTAGTACAGCCATTTTGACAATACTGATTCTCCCAATCCAAGAACATGGTATATCTCTCCATCTGTATGTGTCATCTTTGATTTCTTTCATCAGTATCTTATAGTTTTCTGAGTACAGCTCTTTTTGCCTTCTTAGGTAAGTTTATGCCTAGGTATTTTATTCTTTTTGATGAGATGGTAAATGATATTGTTTCCTTGATTTCTCCTTCTGATCTTTTGTTGTTAGTGTATAAGAATGCAAGTGATTTCTGTGCATTAATTTTGTATCCTGCAACTTTAACAAATTCATTGATGAGCTCTAGTAGTTTTCTGGTAGCATCTTTAGGATTTTCTATGTATAGTATCACTCTCTGACATAAATTGCAGTAAGATCTTTTTTGATCCACCTCCTAGAGTAATAAAAACATAAACAAAAGTAAACAAATGGTACCTCATTAAACTTAAAAGCTTTTGAACAGCAAAGGAAACCATAAACAAAACGAAAAGACAACCCACAGAACGGGAGAAAATATTTGCAAATGAAGCAATGGACAAGGGATTAATTTCCAAAATATACAAACAGCTTATGAAGCTCAATGTCAAAAAAAACAAACAACCCAGTCAAAAAATGGATGAAAGATCTAAACAGACATTTCTCCAAAGAAGACATTTCTCCAAAAAACACATGAAAAGATGCTCAACATCACTAATTATTAGAGAAATACAAATCAAAACTACGATGAGGCATCACCTCACACTGGTCAGAATGGCCATCATCAAAAAATCTACAAACAATAAATATTGGAGAGGGTGTGGAGGAAAGGGAACCCTCCTACACTGTTGGTGGGAATGTAAATTGATACAGCCACCATGGAGAACAGTATGGAAGTTCCTTAAAAAACTAAAAATTGAGCTTCGATACGATCCAGAAATCCCATTCCTGGGTATATATCCAGAGAAAACCGTAATTTGAAAAGATACTTGCACCCCAATGTTCATTGTAGCACTATTTACAATAGCCAGGACATGGATGCAATGTAAATGTCCATCAACAGAGGAATGGATAAAGAAGATATGGTACATATACACATTGGGATATTACTCAGAGATAAAAAAAAAGAACGAAATAATGCCATTTGCAGCAACATGGATGGACCTAGAGATTGTCATACAGAGTGAACTAAGTCTGACAGATAAAGACAAATATCATATGACATCACTTATATGTGGAATCTAAAAAAACAGTACAAATCAACTTATTTACAAAACAGAAATATCGTCAGACATGTAGAAAACAAGCTTATGGTTACCAAGGGGGAAAAGGGGGGGAAGGATATATTGTAAGATTGACATTGACATATACACACTACTGTGTATAAAATAGATAACTCATAAGTACCTCGTATAGCACAGGGAATGCTACTCAGTACTCTGTAATGTCCTATATGGGAAAAGAATCTTAAAAAGATTGGATATATGTAGTTGTATAACTGATTCACTTTGCTGAATACCTGAAACTAACACAACATTGTAAATCAACTATACTCCAATAAAACTTAATTTAAAAAAAAGAGTTGTGTTGGAAAAAGGAGAAAATAAAATCTTTAGCCACTGCCCAGGAAATCTGGAAATGATCAAACAAATTCTTATTAGCTGATTTTTACTTGACATTACTTGTTCATTGATGAGAACTAAGATGCTATTGATCACTTTACAAAATATTTCATTTGATCTTCACAACTACCCTGATTTGTATCATTCTTATTTTATATGAGAAAAACTGTGGGTAAAAGTTAAGTGAAACTACAGGTGAGATGTTAAATGGTCCATCCAAAAAGTGGGGAAAAAGGACTCAGAGCCCATCACGATGCCCTACAGGTTCTCCTCATCCTCAAAACAGATGTTGTTTTACCATAAGACTGGGTCATTCTCTTTCTTAGTCTTGTTACATATCCTTGAGTATTGAAACACAATAAAGATTTCCTCCAAAAGTTGTGTTTTGTTTTCTACCTATGGTGCAAAAATGTATATCTACTATTTTCCCCAAACTGTTTTTGAAAATATTTAAAAAATTAAAAAGTTGGAGTCATCTCAGCCTTAGGTTAGCTAATGTTTGCTTAGCATCATTGAGAATGGTTTATACCCTTTTCACAGCAGGAAGCCTAGCTCTGATGGAAACCATTAGTATCAGCTACTGCTTTATTCAGGTAATGTAAATTAAGTAGCTACATAGAGAAATGTGTACTCTTGTAAGTAAATATAGTCAAAGTATAGCATAGTGCAGGTAAGGCATTTTTCTATACTACCAGGAGCTGTAGGTAGGAAAGAGGAAAATAAGCCACTGAAAGATAATTGAAAAAGTATTAAAAATGTTTGAAATTTACCTGTGCTTTCTTATTAACCATAGTAATTCAGATGCAGAGAGGGAGAACTTCTATAAGTGAACTTAAAAAAAGCACGATTGAGACATAATTCACATACCATACAATTCACCCATTTCAAGTGTAAAATTCAATGTTTTTTATTGCATTACAGTTTTGAGTTTTTTCATTGCAATAAAATATACAAAAAATTTGTCATTTTAAGTGTGCAATTCAGTGGCATTCATTACATTCACAATGTTGTGTAACCATCACCACTATTTCCAAAACATTTTCGTCACCCCAAATAGAAACTCTGTAACCATGAAACAATAACTCCTCATCCCTCCCTCCTCTCAGTCCCTGTAACTTCTTTTATTTTTTTTTTAACGTCTTTATTGGAGTATAATTGCTTTACAATGGTGTGTTATTTTCTGCTTTAGAGCAAAGTGAATCAGCTATACATATACATATATCCCCATAACTCCTCCCTCTTGCGTCTCCTTCCCATCCTCCCTAACCCACCCCTCTAGGTGGTCACAAAGCACCAGCTGATATCCCTGTGCTATGCGGCTGCTTCCCACTATCTATTTTACATTTGCTAGTGTATATATGTCCATGCCACTCTCTCACTTCGTCCAATCTTACACTTCCCCCTCCTTGTGTCCTCAGGTCTATTCTCTACGTCTGCGTCTTTATTCCTGTCTCGTGCCCCTAGGTTCTTCAGAACAATTTTTTTTTTTTTTTTTTTTTTTACATTGCATATATATGTGTTAGCATACGGTATTGGTTTTTCTCTTTCTGACTTACTTCACTCTGTATGACAGACTCTAGGTCCACCCACCTCACTACAAATAACTCAATTTCATTTCTTTTTATGGCTGAGTAATATTGCATTGTATACATATGCCACATCTTCTTTATCCATTCCTCTGTCGATTTCTGTTTTTACAAATTTGTCTATTTTAGATAGTTCACGTAGTAGAGTTCTTTTGTGTCTGATTTGTTTACTTAGTATAATATTTTCAAGGTTTATTCTTTTACAGCATGTATCAGAACATTTCTTTTTATGACTGAATAATATTTCATTGCATATATATGCCACATTTTGTTTACCGTTCATCTCTTGATGGACACTTCAGTTGTTTCCACGTTTTGACAATTGTGAATAATGCTACAATGAACATTGGCATATAAGTATCTATTTGAGTCCCTGCTCTCAGTTCTTTGGGTATATACCTAGTTATGGAATTGATGGATCATATGGTAGTGTATGTTTAGCTTTGTGAGGGACAGCCGAACTCTTTTCCAATGTGGCTGCACCATTTTACATTCCCACCAGCAATGTACAAGGGTTCCAATTTCTCGGACCCTCATCAACACCATCCTGGTAGGTGTGATGTGGTATCTCATTGTGGCTTTGTGTAAATGAACTTTTAAACTCAAAGCAATTGCTGAAAGTTTTGACTGCAATGAACAGAAATAATTTATGTTGTTTTTCCATGATGTTTGCTACTACTCCCCAAGTTACTCCCAGATCATTAGTGGTCTAGCTCTTTCCCTTTCTTAGAAAGAGCCAGGTCATCTGGAAGGAGACTCAGGAACAGGAAATAAAATATAGATGTAGGAATTCTGTGCAATAGGGAAGTGTATGTGGTAAATAAAAGAGGGCGAGAAGGGAGTGTACATAAAGAGGTATACAGTTTATAAAGGATTATAAAAATTACGTAAGATAGAAAACATGGGTGTATTCATGGAAACATGATAGAGAAAATGCAAAGCAGCTGCACTCTGTGAATATAAGTCATGGTTCAAAGTTGTCAGGTCTATGACTTTAGGCTTTGTTGTAGAGAGAGGATGGATTTGGATTCCTTAAATCCCACTTAATGAAGAATGACAATATCCCCTTCTTCTCCCCTAGGGCAGGTAGGAGCTCCTGACACCCTGTTAAAGACAGGAAACTCATTTCCCCAAGCCACCTTCAACTGCCACAGATGATCAGACATGGCCCAGTGGATCTGCTGTGGGTGCTAAGGCCAGTCTGCAAGATTTAGGGAATCTCAAGTTTCCCTCAAATGAGAGCAAAAACCCGATATTATTTTTTCCTAAGGAGATTCTCTTTATCAAAGCATTAGAGCCTATATTTTGTTGATTGTCCCTGAGCAATGACAACTGTGATCCCATATGGAAGAGGACTCCTCACTGTCCCTAGGACACCAGGTGTGCCTTTCAGAGGAAATTATGCAAATTTCAGAGGAAAAAAGCTTGAAATATGCCTACTCTTTCATCTTTTGTAAATTTATGCCAAGAAAAAAACTGCCAGTGTGTAAATATTTATGTACATGTTGTTCAATACAATCACCTCAGAGTCACCTGAAAAAAAATATTGACAACAACTCAAATGTCTAACTGTAAAGGATAAATTATAGCATTTACTAGAATACTATGACTTACTAGAATACTATTTTGTCATTAAAGATTACCTTATAGAAATTTATTAACTGACATGGAAGAACATTAAAAAATTATTGACAAACAAAACAAGCAAATCATAAAAGCATAAAGTCTCAATTTGTCCTCCGTTCCTTCCTCCCTCCCTCCCCCCCTCCCTTTCTCTCTCTCCCTTTTCCCTTTCTCTCTCTCTTGCTCTCTCTCCAGGTTGATTTTGTCTATCTAGAGATTGTGTACCAAAATCTGAGTAGTGGTCTTTGTGTAGTAAGATTATGGATAAGTTTTATTCATTCATTAGGATGATTTGTATTTTACAAAATGAACTTGTATTACAACACTGCATCCTCTACACACACATCCTGGAAAATGCCAGGTGATGGCAACTTCACAGTTCTGTTTATGAAAGGGGATGCTTCTCCTGCACATATATAGCATCATATCTCCTAGTCTCCATATATTCAGAAGACTAGCGTGATATTCTGGGTCTCCTTTAAAAAAAAGCGTTCTAAATTCTTCTTAGAGAAGACCAGCAAGATACAATGCTACAAGGCAGCAAATGCTGATGGGGAGAGTAGAAGTGAAGATGGTTCAGCAATGACGAATCGTACTGGTTTGGTTACAGAAAAGGGGAGCGTTGCCAGTTCCCGTAGTCGGGATGCCTTTTGTGTTCTGCGTCGTTTTTTTAGCTCAGGGATTATCAGAGCAAGGTTTCCATTCCAGAGCATTCAACACGGCACGCCCACTCAAATTCAGAGCTCAGTGTGATTACTACCAGCTTTTAAAAACTTTGCTAGTTAAAGACTTAGCTCTTGTTAACAGGGTCCATTTCTTATGGATAACGTATTAGTTCAGGAAGTAAGGAAAAAATGCTATGGTGACTTTAATGCACCACAAAGGCATTTGCTTAGAGTCAATTTCAGCAGAATATAATCTTTCAGTTGCTTTGTTACCATAATGTCCAAATCGTCTTTTCCACACTGACTCTTTATATACTTGGCTCTCATAGTCTGTGGGTGTCACAGAGACACACAGGACCTGATGGTCTAATTGCCATTTATGCTGTCAGTAAGGAGCAGTGGCAGAACTGAGCTCAATATTCCTTAGTTCACCTGATATTCATTTTTAAGATCTAAATAAAATATTAAAAGTGAACTTTTGAAATGTTACACCACAGAGTGAAATGTGTAGATTTTTAAAATTATTTTTTGTAGTTACTTCTGAAATGTCCCTTGAAAGAGGTTGGGTTGAGCCAGTGTTTGGTCTCTAAGCCTGTTTTTCCAGAGGCTCCCATTAACAAGGTCCTGAAGGGAATTGTAACAAATCTAAGACCATCAGGTCACAGACTGAGAAAGATGTTTCAAAATTGAAGCCATGCACTGATAAGACTTAGGTTCTTAACTCAATCTGGTTAAGAGTGTACGAGAAAAGATCTTTATTCCAGTAAACTGGAAAAGGATTGAAGAACTTTCTTCACGTAGAGTGATTTGGGAAGTCCCTTAGCAAGATCTTTTAAATGGGATCTTGAAGTTTTCTATATCCTAGTTCTCATGTAAACTTGAGATAACTTTCTCTCTTTCTCCTGGAAATATCTCTTCTAAAGGACAGTATTTCTACTCGTTAGAGTCAACAAGATTTATTGAATGTGGACTCTGCCTCTGATTCTTTAATACTTGGTGCCTTAGAATATTCTTTAAAAATCATTGTTGTCTCAGAATAGTCTCAAAAAAGTATCATCAATTTGCACATGAGAAAATGAGGTCCAGAGGGCTGCTTTCGTCTGTCCGCTAACTGGTTTACCCCTCCTCCTGTCTTGCCCAACTCCAATCCATCCTATTCTTGCTGGTAATGTTTCTTTAATTGGACTTGTTCCATATGAGAAGTTTAGGAAATGGAAGATTTTGGAAGTTAATAAAGAACTTACATAGACAACCATTGGGTTGTCTGTGTAAGCCTTGCTACTACCATACTAGAATTCTGGCAGACATTTTCTATATAATTTCACAAATCTGCTCTTTTTTTTTCTTCCCCAAGAACAATAAAATTTCACTCAGAACAGAAACAAAACAAACTTACCTACTGACAAATGTGTTGTCTGTATCAATGAACAAATATTTGTGTAGTACCTACTATGTGTCAGACAGTTGGAATGTGGCAGTGAAATGATAAACAAGGCCTGTGACCTCATGGAAATCTCAAACATCAATCTGTAATTATAAGTGTGATGAGTGCTGGGAAGAATGGCAATGTGGGACTATCTATTGTTTTCTCTCTTTCTCTTCCTTTAATGACTCCTATTAAAAGTTAATGTTATCATATATACAATGGAATATTACTCAGCCATAAAGAGAAACAAAACTGAGTTATTTGTAGTGAGGTGGGTGGACCTAGAGTCTCATACAGAGTGAAGTAAGTCAGAAAGATAAAAACAAATACCGTATGCTAACACATATATATGCAATCTAAAAAAAAAAAAAAAAGGTTCTGAAGAACCTAGGGGCAGGACAGGAATAAAGACACAGACATAGAGAATAGACTTGAGGACATGAGGAGGGGGAAGGGTAAGCTGGGACGAAGCGAGAGATTGGCATGGGCATATATAGACTACCAAATGTAAAGTAGATAGCTAGTGGGAAGCAGCCACATAGCACAGGGAGATCAGCTTGGTACTTTGTGACCACCTAGAGGGGTGGGATAGGGAGAGTGAGAGGGAGGTGCAAGAGGGAGGTGATATGGGGATATATGTATATGTAGATATATGTATATGTATAGCTGATTCACTTTGTGATATAGCAGAAACTAACACACCACTGTAAAGCAATTATACTCCAATAAAGATGTTAAAAAAAAGTTAATGTTGTGTCTTATGCCTCTGTGCTCTAGAATCTACACTCACTATGTACAGCAAATGAATTCTTTAAGAATATACTATGAACTTGTAGACAGTATAGAGTGTGCTCAGAGAATATAAGAGCAACAGCCTGAAGCAGGAAGAATACATTGTACAGTATTTCCAGAATTGTGATATTGGATGTCTCTCTGTCCTTTCATCTATCCTTCTTTCAATTCTAGCAGGCCTCCTCAATTTTCCCATTGGTAAATTATCACTCTATGGATTAGTACAAATCTATGGCATTTCTACTATGACATCACCATCTTGACTAAATCCATTTATATGGACTGTTCTTACTTCAACAGGGCAAGTGGCTTGTCATGTTCCTTCATATATGATTCCTCTGTTGACATTTGATCTATTTCTTAGTATGCTTTCTGACTATACTATCTAGTTCTGCCTGCCAGGGTAAACACAGAATTATGTAATATCCCCAGATTTATAAATTTAAATCCCTCCCATTTCTGGCCATGTTAGCAGGTACATTTTATAAAACCTGTGCCTGGCTATTTTATTTTCCTATTAGATTATAAAATCCTGAGGGTAGAGAATATCTCATGAAAAGTTTATAAGTCTGATAGCATAAAACACAGTGACAACACCCTCAAATCCCATGAAGTAGCTTAGTAATACAGATCTATGGAGCTAGGATAATTCTAATTTGTTCAGGAACAAGCATCAAAGTCATTGTCTTAGCTCCAAAGATGACCTGACAGAAGTCATTTCATTTCATTTTTTTTTTCATCAGGAAGGTATCCACGATTTTTATGTACTTCCTGTACCATAAAATAAATATAATAGTGCTTATAAAATCCTTCAATATCCAAAGTCTTTTAGGAGGAGCATGCTGTATTTTGGAGGAGCATGCTGTATATCTAATGACATAGTTATTTAAGCTCATTTCTTTTATTCACATTTAGCAATAAAATATATTACTTTTTTTGACTTGTTGTCTACTAAACTTTTATTGATTTGCTGTTTGGATTTAAAACAACTTTCCCCTTGAAATCTTTTTAGAACATCGTGACAATTAAAAAATTAAATAAAATTTAGCTTTAAAAAGAGCACTTTTCTTAAATTTTCATAATTTATGTATATGTACATATATTTCAAAGTGATCATATCTGGAAAGAAAATTCATTTGGTGGTTAAGGGTTCAGGCTCTGCTGCCACAAAAATTGGAATTCCAGTCCTGGTTTTGCTACTTTGTGGTTTTTGGGCAAGCATATAAAGCCCTTCAAGCCTCAATTTCTTCATTTGTAAAATGAGGATAATAACTGTACATAATTCATAGCATTGCTGTGATGATGAAATGAGATACCGTGTCTAGTGAAACCTAAACAAATGTTATCTGATTTAATTTAGGGACTGATTTAGCAAATACTAACTACCTAACGTGCAGCCACAATTTTAAGTTTTTCTAAATATTAACTCATTTAATACTGCGTTTAATACTTCAGCGCTAGCAACAAACTTTTGAGGTAGGCACTCATTACTTCTACTTTGTAGGTGAAGAAATCCAGGAGCTGAGAGATGAAGAGGTTACTACTCTAGATTAAGAGACAATATCAGAGCCAGGATCGCAACCTGGGCAATTAGGCTCAATAATTCATGTCCTTAGACAATGCTGCCTTGTTTTATTTATGTATTAATTCAACCAATTTATTTAACTTCTACCACGTGTTAGGACTTTTCCTAAGCACTTGGTTTACAAAGATGAAGAAGTCTCTACCCCTGAGACTACCACAGTTAATACCAAGAAAAAGTTTGTGAAAAAATAATTATAATGCAATATTACACATCCATAGGAGACAAATGTGCAGGGGCTAAGGAAGCATAGTGGAGAGAAAGCTTAACCCAGGCCCACTCATAACATTTGAGGGGCTGGAGAAAGTACAAATGGAGACCCACATTCCGTATGCCCAAATATTTAAACATTAAAAATAAAGTTTCACAAAGCAGTTTCTGTAATGAAAAAATTAAAAATATGTGTAAATCTATGAATTTTTTATTACTAGAAGTTGGCACAATATCAAAGGCAACTGAATTAAATATTAGTGGGCATGTCTGTGTATTCTGTGGAAGGGCTGGCAATATTTGGATGGGTAATAAAATAAAAATAAGCACAATTAATAAACAAAACATATATTTCACAAATATATTTTTCTGGACCTAATTTTAGCAAAATAACAAATGATAATTTAATAATTGAGATTTTCATGTAGTTTGTATACTGTTGATGACTAAATGTCTAAATATACACTGTTTAAAGTGTATAAAATTTGAACATATTTTCATCAAATTGTAAGTTTAAACAAATATAGAAAATGTAAAATTTAAATTATTCTTTCATATTTTTTCAAAAATGTATTTTTATGTATTCAAATATATCTATTAAAAATAAAATAGAAAGTGAAAACTTATTAAAAATTTTTATTTAGCTACAGCTGAAATTTCTTATTCATTCTTTTGAAAATTTAATGAAATTGTATTAAATATTTTTATAAAAATCAAACGAATCCCAATTAACAATCAATATCCATGTAGTTGTCAGTTGAGGTGATGAGTTACACATGTTACATCTAGACCTATTTATATACAAATTTAAAAGTAATATGGGGCTTCCCTGGTGGCACAGTGGTTAAGAATCTGCCTGCCAATGGAGGGTACACGGGTTCGAGCCCTGGTTTGGGAAGATCCCACATGACACGGAGCAACTAGGCCCGTGAGCCACAACTACTGAGCTTGCGCGTCTGGAGCCTGTGCCCCGCAACGGGAGAGGCCGCGACAGTAAGAGGCCCGCGCACCGCGATGAAGAGTGTCCCCTGCTCGCCGCAACTGGAGAAAGCCCTCGCACAGAAACGAAGACCCAACACAGACAAAATAAATAAATAAATTTATTTAAAAAAAAAAAATAAAAGTAATACGTATTGCAAAATTTTCCCAGCTGCCTGTTGTAAATACTAATTTTTGAGTAGCTCTGGAACCATACATTTGAGCCCACACACGAACAAGAAAATGGATACTTGTCTCTACTGAGACAGCAGTTTGTTTTGCAAGGACGTATGCTATCTGAAAAGAATGATTACTGTGGCCTTTCTCTTGCCTGTGGCCCGTGGTTGCTGCTCAAATCCTCCCCACACTCTGCAGCAGGGGCAGAGCCCACAAACATTTGTGACATTCAGACACTGTTCCTTTTTGTTTCAAGGATGTAGGGCTAGAGATATGGAGAGGCTCTCCTGGGGAATGAATCATGTTAGTCATGAGAACAGATATTTAGGGCTATGGATCTTGCTGTGCTAGTGCTGAGCACCAGACCCTGAGAGACAGAGGTGTCCATATGATCTTTCATAAATTTATTTTTGCTTATGATGTCTGAGGCCCTCTGAAGGGCAGAGCCCAGCCCAGGGTCCTTCTACCTTGGGTCTAAGGGTGATACTGTGTAACTACTACCTCTGGGACCAAGGAATTTTTAGATGAGGCAAATATTTGGTTGAATCTTGAAGGAAATAGAGCACCATGAGGCATGTTGCTGGCGGCATATGCAAAGGCACTGAGGTATTTAGTTGTGTAGCCTGTTCAGGGAACTGCAGACCTGCCTGTATGGCTACAGCACAGGAGGCCTAGGGAAGTAGTGGGAGGTGAAGCAGGAGAGACAAGGAGGGACACATTACAGAGGTCTTAAGGACCACTTAGAGTTTATCCCAAAACAAGGAGGAACAGTAAAGGGTCTTATACGGGGGAGGAGTTTGGATTGAACCTTGTTGTGGAGCACAGTTAGAGCAGGACCAGAACAGAAGCAGAGGTACCACTTGGGTCGGCCAAATTATTCCAGTGAGAAACAATGATGACCTTAACAAAGTTGTGGTGGTGGAAATGGAAATGATGAGAGGGGCTGAGGGGGATTTGGGATATCAGATGCCAGACGTCCTGGTAGGCCTGGCACATTGTAGTGGTTTAATAAATGGTTGTTGAAGTGAAATGTGCTCCTGTTTCCAGTGCCTCCAGCATTTTAACTATGTACACTATCACATACCTTTGTTTCACTGTGAATTAATTTAAATATATTGTTTTAATACTTTGAGTTGCAAAGTGGGTACATTCTTACCAAGGAAAGATTGATTCCAAGGAGAGTCAGTACTAAGAAGTTCTCAGTGAAACTGGTCTGATGCTGTTACACAACTGTGTTCAATCCCAGTATGAACAGTTTCTTGGCTACTGTCTCCTTGAGTCCAAGATGTTCATCTCACAGGCCTGTCAGGTCATAGATAATTGGGTTATAATATAGCTGCTCATCAAAAATTTTCTGTACATACTATATTGCCCTGCAGTTACCTTTGGTAAGAGTCTTTGTCTACTTTGTTCAGTGGGAAACAGTTGGAATCCTTCTTGAGTTTTCTGAATAGACTTTAACTTTACAGAATGTTCCTTTGTTTTTTAAAGTGCTGAATCATTTATTTATAAATCAAGTTTAACTTAAAATGACTTTTTTGGGTTGCTTTGTTGTGTTTTATTTGACTTCATGTAACCTTTCAAAACTGATTGGGAGCAGATTTATAACACTTGTAGCTTGAAGTTGACCAGGCAATGAGGATTATGCTGTTTATCTCTTCTAAAAAATTCTTTCTTATTCATGCTTATTATATATCGTCTCATCATAGCTGGGGCCACTGGACCACTTGATGCAAATTTAATTCTGCTGGTCTCTAAAACTTATCCTGACCTTAAATAGAGGGATATGATAAATCTAGCCATAACCTAAGACTACACACCTGCCAACCCTGCTACTGACCTTGTTACTACAGCTTCGAAAATTACTGCTTCTGCCCAGACTGTGTATAGCAAATTCCAGGCAATGATAACCCAATTCGCCTAAAATATGGACAATAATTGCTTTAATCCACTTTTAATTTCACTCAGGAATTGAAGTCTGGTTCCTCAATCTCAGATTTCTGTCTGGTGTTCTTCATTCTGTGACCACATTCTGGATTATCCAACTGGTCCTGGTTTTCTCCAGGGCATGACATTAGCTTGTGTTTGAACTTTCAGTATATGTCCACTACTTTTTGTCTGTTGTCTTACCTCTTACATATTTTACTTTGCATGACAAGATGGCCTTTCTTCAATTCACTGAGTTAAGTCTATTCCCCTAGCACATTCCTCATTCCAGGAGACAAGACTGAAAATAGATTCCAAACTCTTCTATTGTGTCCAACTTGTTGAAGCAGGTTGATTGTGCCTTGAAAGATAGACAAATTTGTATCTCATATAATGGTAAAGAAACCTGGCTACATGAATAGAAATAGGAAATTAAAGTTAAATCATTCTTCTTCTTCCTTCCCATAGCATTTTTTGCATTTATATTATTATATTTATATTATTATATTATATTATATTATATTATATTATATTATATTATATTATATATTTAAGCCTAATTTGATTTACAGTTGTTTACATGGATGTCTCCCTCAACAGATTGTAAGCTCCTCTGTGACCCATTCTATTTTTCTTTATTTCTGTATTTACCCAGCATTAGCATTAGTATAGTGCTCTCCAAGTGGTAAACACAGAGTAAATGGCTGAAGAAACAGACATAAAATTAGAGTTTGTAAGATGCTTATTAATAGGATCAGTGTTTTATTCATTTCTTTATCTCCCACAACATTAGTGTAGTGCTTTCTACATACGAAAATACTTTGTAAACGTTTGAAAGAAGAATAGAATTCTAATTCAGTTTTTCAAATGTCTGAGTTAATAATTTACTGTTTGAGATTTTTCCCGCTTAGAATCAGAAACCACTATTAAATTGGTTGTTTTTGCTTAATTTTCAAAGGCAATGTGTTATTCTTTTTTATAGCCAGAATAACTACATGTTTGTTCAAGTCAAATACGCTAAATGCTCATGATATGCTCTAACTTTTTGAGTTGTTCAGGAGACACAAAGATGAGTGGTACAATGAATCACTGCCTTCCTGACTTTTTCTTTCACTTGCTCTTTTTGAGATGTTTATAGGTTAAAAGAAGAGATAAATGAAGTGTGCAGGAATTATGAAACAAGACAAGAAAGAAGAGCTCAGTGAGATGCCCATGTAATGTTCTCTGGGGAATTCTATGCTAGGGAAGACTTGTATCCAGCTGTGGCAACTCAGGAAGCTTTCTTGACAAGTGACATTTGAAATCAGCCTGAAAGTATGGGTAGGATTTTAATGGTAGAAGGAGTAATAAGCCATTGGAAAAGGGAAGAGCATGAGCAGAGTCAGGGAAGCACTATGTCTAGAGAATGACAAGTGGGTTTACCAGGCTAAATCATAATGTGCAAATAGCAAATAAGTGGGAGGTAAGTCTTACAAGGTAAGGTGGTGATGTGGATGGGTGGAGCATAATATAAGCTTTAGGGAACTTGTACTTACTTTGGAAGATGATGGGGAGCCACAAACTATAACTACAGCAGGTCATCATAATCACTTGGGGGATCTTTGAGGAAGATATTGAATCATCTCGGGTCTGTAGAATGAGAACATTAGGGTGACTTAGAAAACTATACTTAAAAAACAAACAAAAACTCCTCCGATGATTAATATTTCCCAGGTTTGGGAGTCACTTATGGATTATAGATTACTGGCTAGGAAATTCTATTCATTCATTTATTAAAAGTCTATTGAGTACTTACTGTATAACAGACATTGTGCTAATTACTGGAAATATAGAAAGGAAGTCAACAGACACTGTCATTGATCCCAAATTATAACTGTATTAAGTACTGTCAAGAAGTATAGGGTGTCATGAGAACATATAATGGGGAGCCTGACAACTCTGGCTGGGGGAGACCACCTTGAGGAGGAAGAACTTTAATTAACCTCAGGGCTCAGGTAAGGAAAATGTTTGAAAGCCATTTTACCAATAGTAATTCAGGGTAAAACAAAGACCTGAAATAGAGTAAAGGAGGGGCTTGATGTGTTTCAGTTTCCTCGTGAAACCAAAGGAAAAAATATTACAAGAAAAGTACCAAGAGGTAAAGCAAAAAAAAAAAAAAAAAAAATGAGCAAGAAGAACGTGAGCCAACCTATTGATGGAACTATACCTTTGCCAGGTTTTTAATGACACTTGATGCCATTGTCTGAGCAGTTAAATTTGGACTTGAGACTTTGCTCTCTGGAATTGAGAACTCACTAACTGCTCCTTTAGTGCAACAGAAAACTACATGGCTGCTGGGGTAAGGAATTTAGAGTTTACAGATCATTCTTGTACAATGCAGATTTACAAAAAAACAAAAGGGAATACATTATTTTTCCAATTTTAGAAAGGAAAAAATGGCTAAGTGATCTCTTAGTTTTGAAATATTTCTCCAGATATCTTTTCTCTCTTTAGCTTTCACTGAGTCTTAGACATCTAAGAAAGTGATAAGTGTCACCAAGGAAATCAATTTCTTTTTCTTTACTTGTTCTTTAAGTTGCAGAACTTTCTGGGCTCCTAATTTCTATGGAACTAACAAAGGCCCCTGTTTAACCTATGTTCCATCTGAGAGCTTAGATATCATTTTGAGTTAGTTTTCTGAAGATCATAACAACTTGTTTTTTCCTGGACCTGGCTTAATGATTAGCTCTGGCACTTACAAGTAAAAATAATTTCTTGACCTGCTATTCAATTCATGTAGTGAGTGGAAGGAAATTGCTGCTTTTGAAGCCCAGTTGCCATTGCATATATTAGGGAACATTCAAGATTTCAGAGTTGGAGACATCTTTCTAAACTATGGCCAGTTTAAACTTTACCTACCAGTCTAAATATTTCTTTTCTTTGTTTCTCTCACCTTTAAGGCAGTGGTAACCCATTTTGGGGTTTCCATTTGTCTCACAATAACTCTCTAAACTGCATCTGCTCTCAGAGACTATCTGTTCCTGGAAGCCAGTGAATTCAATGGGATCCCCATCCAGTGCCCAGCCAGAGTTGATAGGACCAACACTGAGCTCCATCCAAGCTGGGTCAATTGAAGTCCTTTTCCTAGGAAACTGAGACTAGAAAAATGCAGAAAGTAACTACTAAACGGGAGTTTAGCTTAGTCTGAGAGCACTTTGCTTTTGATGACAGTGTTGACCTAAAACAAATAGAATGTCAGTTATTTCTTTAGAAAAAAAAAAAAAGAGGGGGTTATTTGGGATCAATTGTTTTTTACAATTCAAGGTATGCAACCATGGTGAGCCATGTGCAAGTTCCATACAGCAAGGGAAGGAGAACTCTTACAGAGAGGAAAAGAAAGCTGGGAGGGCTAAAGTAAACAAAAAGTTCATGGTTTTTCATTGGATGAGTTTTTGCCAAGAAAGGAGTCTTTCTTCTTTCTTGTTGGGCTCCCCCTTCTGGTATCCTGACTCTATTTGATTGAGGTTTCTGTTTATTAATTTTTTACATTTCCCACTTTGATCAAGGTCTTTCTCTGAATGCATTGTTGATCAAGTGTTAAGATTCCTGGTTTCAGTAACTTTTTGTCCCTCAGTAATAGAAAGAACCTTTCCTGGGTGTAATGTCTCATGTTGGAGGGAAATTTCACAGACTGGAAACCTATTGAAGTCACATTTGTGTAACAAGGAAAGGTAGGAGGGAGAACTCTTAGGCACTTTTAATCTAAAATCCGTATGCTATCAAGACCAAAGATCAATGTCTAATTGGAGATCATCTAAAGCACATGTCGTCATCAAAGGATTGGTGACAAACTTCTAACAGGCCTGATCTGGATATCTAGGGAAAGCTGTGTCATCAGATGTCATCTGCTTCAATTCTGGATAATGTTTACTTTCAGGTCACCAGATGATGTGCAGGTCCAGTTGGGGTTCAGTGCTTTCTTCAGGTATGTACCCTGAATCCAAGTATCTATTCCTTAGAATTTGGTGGCACAAGAGTTGGTTAGCAGTACCTGATAGGGGCCTCTCTAGTGAGATTGAAGTGTTCTGGAGGTGCCTTTTCCAATGGACAAAATCTTCAAATTGCATGGTGTAATGCTTAAGGTCTTCGTCTCCTGAGAGCACACTGTGAAAAGATTGCTCTACCAAAACATGGTTCTTTTTAATAAAAGCAATTGGGCCTTTGCAATAATTGGAATATCTCTCTCTTTATGGTTTGTGGGTCGAAGGAGGCAGGATTGAAGTGCACTGGGCATCCTGTGACTATCTCAAAGCTTAAGAATTTATGAACTCCTAAAAGTGTGGATCTGAGACTTATAAAGACAAATGACAATGCTTTTGGCTGAGGTATTTGGAAGGCCTCTACAAATTTTGCCAATTCTGTTTTAGTAATGATGTTAGTGTATTAGACTAAACCAGAGGATTAAGGGTGGTAAGCACAGTGAAAGTGTTGTAAAACTGACCAAATAGTGCACACTTGTCAAAATATCTGACAAGTAAAATGGTTCTTTGATCACTATGATATTTGAGAGGGCTTCCCCAGGTAGGGATAATCTTTTCCAAAAGGACTTTAGCCACATAAGAAGCAATAGCCTGTCTTTAAGGGAAGACTTCAGGCCACTGTGAAAACATATAGACCATGACTAAAATATATTTATATCCATTAGACAGAAGAAGCTGTATGAAATCCATTTGCCAGATCCCAAATTGCTCATCAAGCAGTTTAAAATGTCTGGAGCAGTAAGAACAGGCTTCCCTGGTTTGTACTTTGGACAAGTGGGTCTAGTGAGGCAGACAATTTTTGTGACTTTGTTCATTTTTTCCACCAATATTGATTCATGAAGGCTATCACTTTTTCAGTAGAACAATAGTTCAATGCATGTACAGTGGTGAGAAGTGAGAATTTGAGAGTCTCCAGTAGGACTAGGTTGTTATTTGGTCCAAACCAGAGCCTTCTCTTTTTATCAAACCAACAATTGTTGAATTTCCCTTTTTTTTTTTTTTTTTTCCTGAGGCCAGTTGTTGGGCTTCTCTAGTCAGTTTTTTGAAATCAATATTTGGGGAAGTATCTCCTTGGAGCATGACAGAAGTTTGACTGCTGTTGGTTCCTCTAAAGGCAGCATTCCTTGCAGAAATATCAGGAAGGTGATTTCCTTTAGCTTCCAGAGTCAAGTTTAGACTACCCCCAAATCTTAATAATAGCTAAAGTAGCAGGTAAAAGTATTGCGTCTAAGAATTCCTGAATATAGAGGCTATTTAAAATTTTATTTCCACTGAAAGTAAGGAAGCGATGTTGCTTCCACATTTCAAAGTCATGAGGTATACTCTAAAAGTATATCTACTATCAGTATAAATGGTTCTGTTTAAGGGCTTTCATTTGCTGAATTTGAAGATTAAGCATTTTGGTGGTCTTCCTTTTAGGTGCCTTATCCAGATGTATGAGAGAGCTGATTTGCCAGATTAACTAAATCTGCAGTGTACATAGTTTCTCATTCCATTCTGGTCCATTTTACTTGAAGGGAAGGGTCCTAGTTCAGCCCATTAATAAACATAGATAAATAATAACATAATAAACATAAGCTACTCAGGGGGAATCAATATCTGAAGGAAGACCAGAATTTTCTTTAAAAATAATCCGAAGTCAATTGTAATAGCCATGAACATATACATCAGATTTTTGTGTGCAGGCCTGAATTTCGTTCCAATCAACAGGCTTTTGAAAAGCCCTAGGATTTGTCTGATGAAATCATCTAGCAATTGCCCCAACCTGATCATATTATAAGTTAGCTGGCTGGTCTCCAAATTTTAATTCTAGAGATCTTTCAGGATTTTCCCAGTTAGCAGTTTTCATCCAATGCTGCACCTGGCCCTCACCAATGAGCATATGAACTAGCTAATACAAATCAGAGAAACCAGGTTGATAAGTTTGAATGACTATATTAAATTCCTCCACAAATCTGTGAGGTTCTTTGGCTACTTCGGAAATTCTTTGACTATGGCTTGCAGTTCAGCTTCAGTCTGGGGAATACAAAAAATTAAGGGTTTAGCTTCCAGATCCTCAGAAAGCTTAATTTTAAAGGGACAGGCTCTGATAAGTTTAGAGAAAAAGAGAGTGGGGAAAATTCCAGAGAAAAGGGTAAGTTCGATGAGAGAAGTAGTATGGGAGAACTGAGTGTAGAGGAGGTGTAAGCAGCACACAAGAGAAAGAGGAAGATGGTGCTGGTGCTGGGGCTGGGGCATGACCACCAAGACCAGAGAGAGAAAGATAATGCCAGCAGCAGAGCCTGAGACAAAGAAGCCAAGGAAGAAGTCATGAGGTTTTGGAAACCATTTTATCTATCTTTCTTTAATAGTTTGTTTGCCTCAGTTATTCTTTTTTTTTTTTTATTGGAGTATAGTTGCTTTACACTACTGTGTCAGTTTCTGCTGTACAGCAAAGTGAATCAGCCATATATGTACATATATCCTCTCTTTTTTGGATTTCCTTCCCATTTAGGTCACCACAGAGCACCGAGTAGAGTTCCTTGTGCTATACAGCAGGTTATCATTAGTTATCTGTTTTATATGTAATAGTATATACATGTCAACCCCAATATCCCAGTTTATCCCATCACTCTCCCTTTTCCCTTTGGTGTCCATATTTTTGTTCTCTACATCTGTGTCTCATTCCTGCTTTGAAAATAAGATTATCTATTCCAAATTTTTGGATTCCACATATATGCGTTAATATAAGATATTTGTTTTTCTTTTTCTGACATACTTCACTCTGTATGACAGTGTCTAGGTTCATCCACGTCTCTACACATGACCCAATTTCGTTCCTTTTTATGGCTGAGTAATATTCCATTGTATATATGTACTGTACCACATCTTCTTTATCCATTCTTCTGTTGATGGACATTTAGGTTGCTTCCATGTCTTGCCTATTGTAAACAGTGCTGCAGTGAATGTTGGGATGCATGTATATTTTTGAATTATGGTTTTCTCTGGGTATTTGCCCAGGAGTAAGATTGCTGGGTCATATGGTAGTCTATTTTGAGTTTTTTAAGGAACCTCCATACTGTTCTCCATAGTGGCTGTATCAATTTACATTCCCACCAACAGTGTAAGAGGGTTCCTTTTTCTCCACACCCTCTCCAGCATTTATTGTTTTTTTTTTAAAATTTAATTTTATTTATTTATTTTAAACATCTTTATTGGAGTATAATTGCTTTACAATGGTGTGTTAGTTTCTGCTTTATAACGAAGTAAATCAGTTATAGATATACATATATCCCCATATCTTTTCTCTCTTGCATCTCCCTCCCTCCCACCCTCCCTATCCCACCCCTCTAGGTGGTCACAAAGCACCGAGCTGATCTCCCTGTGCTGTGTGGCTGCTTCCCACTAGCTACCTATTTTACATTTGGTAGTGTATGTATGTCCATGCATTTATTGTTTGCAGATTTTTTGATGATGGTCATTCTAACCAGTGTGAGGTGATACCTCATTGTAGTTTTGATTTGCAGTTCTCTAATAATTAGTGATGTTGAGCATCTTTTCATGTATTTGTTGGCCATCTGTATGTCTTCTTCGGAGAAAAGTCTATTTAGGTCTTCTCCCATTTTTTGATTGGGTTTTTGGTTTTTTGATATATAGCTGCATGAGCTGTTTGTATATTTTGGAGATTAATCACTTGTCAGTTGCTGTGTGCAAATATTTTCTCCCATTCTGAGTGTTGTCTTGTTTATGGTTTCCTTTGCTGTGCAAAAGCTTTTAAGTTTAATTAGATCCCATTTGTTTAGTTTTGTTTTTATTTTCATTACTCTAGGAGGTGGGTCAAAAAAGATCTTGCTGCAATTTATGTCAAAGAGTGTTCTGCCTATGTTTTCCTCTAAGAGTTTTATAGTGTCTGGCCTTACATTTAGGTCTCTAACCCATTTTGAGTTTATCTCTGTGTATGGTGTTAGAGAGTGTTCTAATTTCATTCTTTTACATGTAGCTGTCCAGTTTTCCCAGCACCAGTTATTGAAGAGACTGTTTTTTCTCCATTGTATATTCTTGCCTACTTTGTCACAGATTAGGTGACCATAGGTGTGAGGGTTTATCTCTGGGCTTTCTATTTTCTGTTTTTGTGCCCGCAACATACTGTTTTGATTACTGTAGCTTTGCAATATAGTCTGAAGTCAGGGAGCCTGATTCCTCCAGCTCCATTGTTCTTTCTCAAGTTTGCTTTGGCTATTCAGGGTCTTTTGTGTTTCCATACAAATCGTAAAATTTTTTGTTCTAATTCTGTGAAAAATGCAATTGGTAATTTGATAGGGATTGCATTGAATTGGTAGATTGCTTTGGGTAGTATAGTCATTTTGACAATATTGATTCTTCCAATCCAAGAACATGGTATATCTCTCCACCTGTATGTGTCACCTTTGATTTCTTTCTTCAGTATCTTATACTTTTCTGAATACAGGTCTTTTGCCTCCTTATGTAGGTTTATTCCTATGTATTTTATTCTCTTTGATGTGATGGTAAATGGGATTGTTTCCTTAATCTCTCTTTCTGATGTCTCATTGTTAGTGTATAGGAATGCAGGAGATTTCTGTGTATTAATTTTATATCCTGCAACTTTACTAAATTCACTGATTAGCTCTATTACTTTTCTGGTGGCATCTTTAGGATTTTCTATGTATAATGTCATTTCATCTGCAAACAGTGACAGTTTTACTTCTTTTCCAATTTGGATTCCTTTTATTTCTTTTTCTTCTCTGATTGCCATGGCTAGGGCTTCCAAAACTATGTTGAATAATAGTGGTGAGAGTGGACACCCTTGTCTTGTTCCTGATCTTAGAAGAAATGCTTTCATTTTTCAACACTGAGAATGATGTTTGCTGTGGGTTTGTCATATATGGCCTTTATTATGTTGAGGTAGGTTCCCTCTTTGCCCACTTTCTGGAGATTTTTTTATCATAAATGGTGTTGACTTTTGTCAAAAGCTTCTTCTGCATCTATTAAGATGGTTTTCATTCTTCAATTTGTTAATATGGTGTATCACATTGATTGATTTGTGTATATTGAAGAATACTTGCATCCCTGGGATAAATTCCACTTCATCATGGTGTATGATCCTTTTAATGTGTTGTTGGATTTGGTTTGCTAGTATTTTGTTGAGGATTTTTGCATCTATGTTCAGCAGTGATATTGGTTGGTAAAATTCTTTTTTTTTTGTAGTATCTTTATCTGGTTTTGGTATCAGGGTGATGGTGACCTTGTAGAATGAGCTTGGTAGTGTTCCAGCCTCCGCAATTTTTTGGAAGAGTTTGAGAAGGATAGTTGTTAGCTTTTCTCTAAATGTTTGATAGAATTCACCTGTGAAGCCGTCTGGTCCTGGACCTCTGTTTGTTGGAAGATTTTTAATCACAGTTTCAATTCCATTACTTGTGATTTGTCATTCATATTTTCGATTTCTTCCTGGTTCAGTCTTAGAAGTTTGTACTTTTCTAAGAATTTGTCCATTTCTTCCAGGTTGTCCATTTTATTGGCATATAGTTGCTTGTAGCAATCTCTTATGATCCTTTGTATTTCTGCAGTGTCAGTGGTAACTTATCCTTTTTCATTTCTAATTTTATTTATTTGAGTCCTCTCCCTTTTTTTCTTGATGAGTCTGGCTAGAGGTTGATTAGTTTTGTTTATCTTGTCAAAGAATCAGCTTTTAGTTTCATTAATCTTTGCTATTATTTCCTTCATTTCTTTTTCATTTATTTCTGATCTGATCTTTATGATTTCTTTCTTTCTACAAACTTTAGGTTTTGCTTGTTCTTTTTTCTCTAGTAGTTTTAGGTGTATGTTTAGGTTGTTTATTTGAGATTTTCCTTGTTTCTCGAGGTGGGATTTTATTGCTATGAACTTCCCACTTGGGACTTCCCTGGTGGTGCAGTGGTTGAGAGTCTGCCTGCCAATGTGGGGGACACGGGTTCGAGCCCTGGTCTGGGAGGATCCCACATGCCGCGGAGCAACTAGGCCCGTGAGCCACAACTGCTGAGCCTGCGCGTCTGGAGCCTGTGCTCTGCAACAAGAGAGGCCGTGATGGTGAGAGGCCCACGCACCACAATGAAGAGTGGCCCCCACTTGCCACAACTGGAGAAAGCCTTTGCACAGAAACGAAGATCCAACACAACCATAAAAAAAAAACAAAAAACAAAAAACTTCACTCTTAGAACCACTTTTGCTGCATACCATAGGTTTTGGGTCATCGTGTTTTTGTTGTCATTTGTTTCTAGGTATTTTTTGATTTCTACCTTGATTTCTTTAGTAGTCTCTTGATTATTTAGTAACATATTGTTTAGCCTCCATGTGTTTGTGTTTTTTAGTTTTTTCCCTGTAATTGATTTCTAATCTCATAGCATTGTGGTCAGAAAACATGCTTGATACAATCTCAATTTTCTTAAATTTACCAAGGCTCGATTTGTGAACCAAGATGTGAGCTATCCTAGAGATGTTCCATGTGCACTTGAGAAGAAAGTGTATTCTGTTGCTTTCAGGTGGAATGTCCTATAAATGTCAATTAAGTCTATCTGGTCTAATGTGTCATCTAAGGCTTGTGTTTCTTTATTAATTTTCTGTCTGGATGACCAATCCATTAGTATAAGTGGAGTGTTAAAGTCCCCCAGTATTATTGTGTTACTCTCACTTTCCCCATTTATGGCTGTCAGCATTTACCTTATGTATTGAGGTGCTCCTATGTTGGGTGCCTAAATATTTACAATTGTTATGTCTTCTTCTTGGATTGGTCCCTTGATCATTATGTAGTGTCCTTCCTTGTCTCTTGTAATAGTCTCTATTTTAAAGTCTATTTTGTCTGATATAAGTATTGTTACTCCAGCTTTCTTTTGATATCCATTTGCATGGATTATCTTTTTCCATCCCCTCGCTTTCAGTCTGTATGTGTCCCTAGGTCTAAAGTGGGTCTCTTGTAGACAGCATATATACAGATCTTGTTTTTGTATCCATTCAGCCAGTCTGTGTCTTTTGTTTGGAGCATTTAATCCATTTACATTTAAGGTAATTGTCAATATGTATGTCCCTATTACCATTTTGTTAATTGTTTGGGGTTTGTTTTTGTAGGTCTTTTTCTTCTCTTGTGTTTCCCGCCTAGAGAAGTTCCTTTAGCATTTGTTGTAAAGCTGGTTTGGTGGTGCTGAATTCTCTTAACTTTTGCCTGTCTGTAAAGGTTTTAATTTCTCCTTTGACTCTGAATGAGATCCTTGCTAGGTAGAATAATCTTCATTGTAGGTTTTTCCCTTTCATCATCACTTTAAATATGTCCTGCCACTCTCTTCTGGCTTGCAGACTTTCTGCTGAAAGATCAGCTGTTAACCTTATGGGGATTCCCCTGTCTGTTATTTGTTGCTTTTCCTTTGTTCCTTTTAATATTTTGTCTTTGTATTTAATTTTTGTTAGTTTGATTAATATGTGTCTTGGCATGTTTCTCCTTGGGTTTATCCTATATGGGACTCTCTGTGCTTCCTGGACTTGGTTGATTATTTCCTTTCCCATATTAGGGAAGTTTTCAACTATAATCTCTTCAAATATTTTCTCAGATGCTTTCTCCTTCTCTTCTTCTGGGTTGTGTATAATTCGAATGTTGGTGCATTTAATGTTGTCCCAGAGGTCTCTGAGACTGTCCTCATTTCTTTTCATTCTTTTTTCTTTATTCTGCTCTGCAGCAGTTATTTCCACCATTCTATCTTCCAGCTCACTTATCTGTTCTTCTGCCTCAGTTATTCTGCTGTTGATTCCTTCTAGTGTATTTTTCATTTCAGTTATTGTGTTGTTCATTACTGATTGTTTGTTCTTTAGGTCTTCTAGGTACTTGTTAAACATTTCTTGTATCTTTTTGATCCATGCCTCCATTCTATTTCTGAGATCTTGGATCATCTTTACTATCATTACTCTGAATTCTTTTTCAGGTAGATTGCCTATTTCCTCTTCATTTATTTGGTCCTGTGGGTTTTTACCTTGCTCCTTCATCTGCAACCTATTTCTTTCTCCTCTCATTTTGTCTAAGTTACCGTGTTTGTGGTCTCCTTTCTGCAGGCTGCTGAGTCGTAGTTCCTCTTGCTTCTGTTGTCTCCCCCCTGGTGGGTGAGGTTGGTCCAGGAGATTGTGTAGGCTTTCTGGTGGGAGGGACTGGTGCCTGCACTATACAATTGCCTGGGTTCAGTCACGTATTCAGTCGGTCTCAACATTTTATTCTCTCAAGGCAGCATCCTTGGAACAGCACTCACTGAGGGAACGGTGGGCAGATGACCTTCCAAGAGAGCTGAGCTTGTGAGGTGCCTCGGAGTTATATTCAAAATCTTGTAATAAACTATAATGGGAAAGAATCCTCTGGCAAACTGATGCACCAGTGTGTCCCTCTGGCTCATTCTCTCTCTCGCATGTCCTCTGGGTGCTGAGGCGGGATGCAGATCTCGCCACACGCAACGGCCGCACCTTCCACCCCAGACTAGAGCTGCATGGTGCCCCAGTGATGGTGAAGGAGCTGATACAGACACAGCTGCGGAAGGCGAGCAGCGCAGCCCTCCCCGTGGTGCTTCAGCCACGCCACCTCCTGCTCTGGCTCGGTGCTCACCACTGGTGCTGGAGGACAGTGCCTGCCTCAGTTATTCTTAAAATCTTATTTTGCAGAGAGGCAAATTTAGGCTTCTGATAATGTTTGGATGCCTTCAAATACCAATCAAAATAAGCATTCTGTTCAATTTTAACAGTATTGTAGTGCAATTCAGGTTTAAGAAATTTAAGTTGGGGATTTCAAAAATTCCCCATAATGGCCACTGGTATTCTAAATTATTTTTGGTCAGGTAGGTCCATTTAGCTAGAAATGCACATGAGGAAGGACATCACTTTTTAAACATAAAAATCAGCTGGAATTTCTGTAGGGGGTGTGCCCTTGAAATATTTAGATAACTGGGATTCCATTTCTCAGAGGTTTTTTTTTTTGTTCAAAGAAAATAAGTATTTTCAAAACCTTCAACAGCACAGAGAGCATATAGCTCAAACAATTCAAACAGCTTTCAATTCAAACAATCTGCAGACCTAATACCAGTCAGTTCTAAGGGAACAGCTTGATCCCGTAGGAGCCGAGCCAAAGGATTTTCAGCCAGTTCCCATAGAATAGCCCCTATTTCAAAGGAGTAGGCTGAAGGCTTAACTAGCACAGTTTCTGTTGAAACAGTCTTATCTCAAAATCAGATCAAAGTGCCGAATGAGTAGTCACACATAGAACAAGACCTTAACTGAAAAGATGAAACCTTAAAACAGATCCTGGATAAAGCCTGGAGAGCTTCAAATGCAAGAATGGCGTAAGTTTGGATCCAGGAGAGAAGCAAACCTTCAAGCTCCAGTGTCAGTGAGAAAAACAGTGAGATCAATGGTCTCAATCGTGGGTACCCCATCTGTGTGTTCACCAGCCCCAGAGCCTATGGGGGTCTTTTCTGGTCCCTGAATGGGCCATCAAAATGTTGACCTAAACCAAATAGCCTGCCAGTTATTTCCCCAGAGGTGAAAAACAGATTGATTCAAGATCAGCAGAGGATTGCAATTCGGGGTCTTCAACCATGGTGAGCTACCTTCAAGTCGCTGCATGGCAAGTGAAGGAGAAGGCTTTTATAGTGGGGCAAAAGGAAGTTGGGAGGCTACAGTAAACACAATCCCTGGCTTTTCATTGACAGAGTCCTTGCCAGGGAAAGTAAGTCTTTGGGGCTTCTTCTTGTTGGGTTCTGCTACTGTCACAGGGCATGAGAGCTCTCCCTCTGGTCTCCTGACTCTATTTTATTGAGGTTTCTGTTTACTAGTTTTTTTTAGAATAGACAAAGAGGGTTATAGCGATAAAGGGAAGGTTATATTTGAAAGTTAGAACCAAAGGAATCACTTCAAGCTCAGTGGTGGCATCAGTTAGTCAGGGTCATATTTTACCTGTTTCCACCCTGCAATTGCTCCCTGGGCTGTGAGCAAACCATCCTGCCCTGTCACCTCTGTGCCCACTGGGGCTGGTAGGCACCAGGTCTGGGTGGGCTCCAAGAGTTGTGTTTTGAATAGGTTGAGATGTCCTTGTGACAACGAAGTGGAGACATCAAACAGTCAATTGGATGAGAGAATTTGAAACTTGATCTCAGATGAAAATATAAATTTAGGGATCATAAATGTAAATAAATAGAATTTATATAGCCTTTGGAATCAGGGTAATAGATAAGATAATCACATTATAGCAAATCTAAAATTCTGCAATTTAAATTTCCTTTCCTACATTGAACTTATAGTTTACTTAGTTAATTTTTGGTAATATAATTTCTTCTGGAACACAACTTTTGCTTTATTCGTGAGCAGACTGTACTATTGATATTTTATGCTCTTTCCAGCAATGTATGAGTTTTTATTTCTTTACTTCACTGACAACACTGTGTATTATATTTAAAATATTTACCACTATTATATGCAAAGAATTAGAGAACATTGTTTAAAGTTGTACTTCTTTGATTATTAAGATTGAGCATTTTTTCATATATTTATCAATCTGTCTTTCTTTTTTACAAAGTTGCCTGTTCATATCTTCTTGCTATTTTCTCTTGGGGATTCAATTTTTATGTTAATAACTAGGGAAAGCTTTTTCTATAGCAGAGACTTTGTATCTGTGGATGTCATTTATATTGAAAAATTTTCCCCAGTTATCACTTTCCTCTTCATTAAAATTTTTTTATTATTGTTGCTTGACCTACATATTTACATTTTTCATAGTTCAATCAATTATTCTGTTATTTCTTGATCTGTGCATTTGGTGTGCTTTTTTTTTTTTTTGAGAAAAAGTTCTTCTCCAACCGTATATTTAAATATTTACTTATTTTTATAGTACATTAATTATTTCATTGAAAAATCTAACCCATCTCAGATTTATTTTGGTGTATGAGTGAGATAAGTGTCTATTTTTTTTTTTCTGAGTAACAAAGCATTATTCCTGCATGGTATGCTTGTTTGTTTTTGCTGGTAGTTTAGGTGATTTACTAACATGATGGAAAATAACATATCCAAATAGCTTGGCATGTATCTGTTTCTAAAGGGTGTTAAAATACTTGTTGATTATTTGAGGAAGTTATATTCTCTAGTCTTTGAGGGGAAAAAAATAAGGCCACTTAAACTCTATTCCTTTCTGACGTAATTGCTGTCTCTACCTTCTCATAGTAAAGGGATTAGTCCAGATGCCATTCTGAGAAACCTTTAGTAAGTGCACTTGTCCTCTGAGCATTCTAATGCCTGCAAACATTACCCTTTGTCCATCCATTTACTTTTAGGATAAAGATACTAAAGATACAAGATGAGGGTATACACGATTCTTTAAGACTCTAGGTTACTCCTAGGAGTTGCTTCTCAATTGAAAGTGAGATCTGTAAGCAGGAGTGCTTGAGGCTCTTTCTCCTAACTTCTTTCAAGCATGTTACATTTCTATTAAGATCTTTTTTATTTTATGCATTTTCTCCTTAGCTTTATAAATGTGTCCATATAAGCCTAGGAATATAAAATCCACTATCTTCTTGCAGTAGGTTAAATAACCCACTATTATTCTAGGACTGCTCCATTTTGTCAAATAGAGAAGTCCTAGAATAAATGCAATTATCTATTCATTTATATCTATGCTTATTTGTCTATCTGTCTCTTTGTCTATCTAGTGAGATTTAAAATAGTCAAATCTAATAAGAGTAATAAGGGAATCCTAGTACAGTGTCTCAAAGAGAACAGTGGGTAAATAAGTATTTGGTATTTATAGATAATCATGAAGAAAATGCTGAAATAAGTATTTCTTTATGCTTTCATGGTCTTAGATACAAAGTGTGTTGATGACTTTCAGAGTGATTTGGGCCCAGTATTATCTGATGATATCTTCCCCAAACAATTTTTCTTCTAAGCCTTTTTACTCTCATTTGTAACTCTTTGTTTGTCTACCCACTAATAAATGAACCAATTCACTAAGGTTTGGATTATCTTTCTTTTTTTATCTTTTTATATCTGTTTTACAGTGGGACCTCATACCAACTCAAAATAATATTTGGAAAATAGAAAAACAACAAAAAAATAATTCATGAGCTATAGTGGAAATATACTGTCATTCCACCTCTAGGGATCTGCTGTAAAGAATGAAGTAGAAAAGCAAAAATAAATGTTAAGTTAGAAGTGAGATCAAGAGAGACATGGAGTCCATTGTAGCTCAGTTTTTATAGTTTAGAGTCAGGATCTTATCCTGGGGTCCAGGACTGACTTTGTGATGAGAAAGGAAGGAAAGGAATGAGTCCCTACATACTGTAAAACTCAGTGTAAAATTTCAGCTATATATAATTATTTACATTTTGGGGGGAGGTAGGGAGAAGATTCATAGCTTTAATCACATATTTATAGGAATTTGTGGTCACAAAATTGTGAAGAACCACTGATAATAGAGTAACCAGGATTATAATAAATGAAAATTTTCTCTTTTGAGTTCTGTCAGGTAATTAATTCTTTCAACATTTCTCTCCCCTCCTTTCCTTTGCCCTAATTCCCTCTGATGAATTTAATGTTTTTAGAGTTATTTTGCTAAAGCTTACCAAAATGAATAATTTAGAAAATATCTTGAGTTACCTGGACTCACAAATTAGCTAAAAGGTTTCATTAATGCTCAGCATGATATTTATGAAGAGGGAGGTGGTAAATAAGACAAAAAACAGCAGGGAGTAGGAGAATCCTTCTACCCCTGAGCCTACTGCTGAGCCCCATCAGTTGGTATTGTCATTCTGGATGATTAGAAGCCCAATAGATTTGGCATAAAGAAAGTCATGGAAGAGATAGAGAATCCTTGCAGGATGTTCGAAGTCTCCACCTAAGTTGGCAAGGGAAGAGAGCACACAGCAGGAGGGTGAGTCACAGAAACATATGAGTTGCGTTCTCAGATGATCCAGTGCCTGTCCACATACCTCCTTTCAACAGCTGCTTTTATCGGCTACTTCAGAGAAGAGTGGAAAGCTCCCATAATGCACCTCGTCTGTTCTGCCAAATATGTGAAATTTTGGCAGAAGCAAGTAAGGGGAAACATGCTTCCCAGTTGGCATTTAGCTTAGGGATAAAATTTGATGGCCATCATATATCTTCTGTCACTTCTTTGCCCTTTTCATAATAAGACTTACAGATTTATATTTAAATCCTGGAATCCATTTTAACATTCTTAAAGAATATTGGTCATCAAGTCAAATACTTTTCAGGTCCTTGTCATGACATTTAATTTTAAATTGCACAATTTCTTTATTTTGTTTTTTTTTTATTTTCTATTTTTTTATTTTTAATTTTTTACAACTTTATTGGAGTATAATTGCTTTAAAATGGTGTGTTAGTTTCTGATTTATAACCAAGTGAATCAGCTATACATAGACATGTATCCTCATATCTCCTCCCTCTTGCGTCTCCCTCCCACCCTCCTTACCCCACACCTCTAGGTGGTCACAAAACACTGAGCTGATATCCCTGTGCTATGCGGCTGCTTCCCACTAGCTATCTATTTTACATTTGGTAACATATATAAGCCCATGCCACTCTCTCACTTCACCCAGCTTACCCTTCCCCCTCTCCATGTCCTCAAGTCCGTTCTCTACGTCTGCGTCTTTATTCCTATCCTGCCCGTAGGTTCTTCAGAACCTTTCTTTTCTTTTCTTTTTTTTTTTTTACGATTGCATATATATGTGTTAGCATACGGTATTTGTTTTTCTCTTTCTGACTTACTTCAATCTGTATGACAGACTCTAGGTTCATCCACCTCACTACAAATGACTCAGTTTCTTTTCTTTTATGGCTGACTAACTTTCCATTGTATACATGTGCCACATCTTCTTTATCCATTCATTTGTCAATGGACACTTAGGTTGCTTCCATGTCCTGGCTATTGTAAATAGAGCTGCAATGAACATTGTGGTACATTACTCTTTTTGAATTATGGTTTTCTCAGGGTATATGCCAAGGAGTGGGATTGATGGTTAGTATGGTAGTTCTATTTTTAGTTTTTTAAGGAACCTCCATACTGTTCTCCATAGTGGCTGTATCAATTTACATTCCCACCAAGAGTGCAAGAGGGTTCCCTGACTGGTGTGAGGTGATACCTCACTGTAGTTTTGATTTGCATTTCTCTGTGATTAGTGATGTTGAGCATCTTTCATGTGTTTGTTGGCAATCTGTATAGCTTCTTTGGAGAAATGTCTGTTTAGGTCTTTTGCCCATTTTTGGATTGTGTTGTTTGTTTTTTTGATATTGGGTGGCATGAGCTGCTTGTAAATTTTGGAGATTAACCCTTTGTCAGTTGCTTCATTTGCAAATATTTTCTCCCATTCTGAGGGTTGTCCTTCCGTCTTGTTTATGGTTTCCTTTGCTGTGCAAAAGCTTTGAAGTTTCATTAGGTCCCATTTGCTTATTTTTGTTTTTATTTCCATTTCTCTAGGAGGTGGATCACAAAGGATCTTGCTGTGATTTATGTCATAGAGTGTTCTGCCTATGTTTTCCTCTAAGAGTTTGGTAGTGTCTGGCCTTACATTTAGGTCTTTAATCCATTTTCAGTTTATTTTTGTGTATGGTGTCAGGGAGTGTTCTAATTTCATTCTTTTACATGTAGCTGTCCAGTTTTCCCAGCACCACTTATTAAAGAGGCAGTCTTTCCTCCATTGTATACTCTAGCTTCCTTTCTCAAAAATAAGGTGACCATATGTGCTTGGATTTGTCTCTGGGCTTTCTATCCTGTTCCATTGATCTATATTTCGGTTTTTGTGCCAGTACCAAACTGTCTTGATTACTGTAACTTTGTAGTATAGTCTGAACTCAGGGAGCCTGATTCCTCCAGCTCCGTTTTTCTTTCTCAGGATTGCTTTGGCAATTTGGGGTTTTTTGAGTTTCCATACATAATGTGAAATTTTTTGTACTAGTTCTGTGAAAAATACCATTGGTGGTTTGATAGGGATTGCATTGAATCTGTAGATTGTTTTGAGTAGTATAGTCATTTTCACAATGTTGATTCTTCCAATCCAAGAACATGGTATATCTCTCCATCTGTCTATATCATCTTTAATTTCGTTCATCAGTGTCTTACAGTTTTCTGCATACAGGTCTTTTTTCTCCTTAGGTAGGTTTATTCCTAGGTATTTTATTCTTTTTGTTGCAATGATAAATGGGAGTGTTTCCTTAATTTCTCTTTCAGATTTTCATCATTAGTGTGTAGGAATGCAAGAGATTTCTGTGCATTAATTTTGTATCCTGCTACTTTACCAAATTCATTGATTAGCTCTAGTAGTTTTCTGGTAGCATCTTTAGGATTCTCCATGTATAGTATCATGTCATCTGCAAACAGTGACAGCTTTACTTCTTCTTTTCTGATTTGGATTCCTTTTATTTCTTTTTCTTCTCTGATTGCTGTAGATAACACGTCCAAAACTATGTTGAATAATAGTGGTGAGAGTGAGCAAGCTTGTCTTGTTCCTGATCTTAGTGGAAATGGTTTCAGTTTTTCATCATTGAGAATGATGTTGGCTGTGGGTTTGTCATATATGGCCCTTATTATGTTGAGGTAAGTTCCCTGTATTCCTACTTTCTGGAGGGTTTTTTATCATAAATAGGTGTTGAATTTGTGAAAAGCTTTTTCTGTATCCATTGAGATGATAATATGGCTTCTCTCCTTCAATTTTTTAATATGGGGTATCACGGTGATTGATTTGCATATTTTGAAGAATCCTTGCATTCCTGAGATAAACCCCACTTGATCATGGTGTATGATCCTTTTAATGTGCTGTTGGATTCCCTTTGTTAGTATTTTGTTGAGGATTTTTGCATCTATGTTCATCAGTGATCTTGGCCTGTAGTTTTCTTTCTTTGTGACATCTTTGTCTGGTTTTGGTATCAGGGTGATGGTGGCCTCGTAGAATGAGTTTGGGGGTATTCCTCCTTTTGCTATATTTTTGAAGAGTTTGAGAAAGATAGGTGTTAGCTCTTCTCTAAATGTTTGATAGAATTTGCCTGTGAAGCCATCTGGACCTGGGCTGTTTTTGTTGGAAGATTTTAAATCACAGTCTCAATTTCAGTGTTTGTGATTGGTCTGTTTATATTTTCTATTTCTTCCTGGTTCAGTCTCGGAAGGTTGTGCTTTTCTAAGAATTTGTCCATTTCTTCCAGGTTGTCCATTTTAATGGCATATAGTTGCTTGTAGTAATCTCTCATGATCCCTTGTATTTCTTCAGTGTCAGTTGTTACTTCTACTTTTTCATTTCTAATTTTGTTGATTTGAGTCTTCTCCCTTTTTTTCTTGATGAGTCTGGCTAACGGTTTATCAATTTTGTTTATCTTCTCAAAGAACCAGCTTTTAGTTTTATTGATCTTTGCTAATGTTTCCTTCATTTCTTTTTCCTTTAATTCTGTTCTAATCTTTATGATTTCTTTCCTTCTGCTAACTTTGGCGTTTTTTTGTTCTTCTTTCTCTAATTGCTTTAGGTGTAAGTTTGGGTTGTTTATTTGAGGTGTCTCTTGTTTCTTGAGGTAGGATTGTATTACTATGAACTTCCCTCTTAGAACTGCTTTTGCTGCATCCCATGGGTTTTGAGTTGTTGTGTATTCTTTGTCATTTGTTTCTAGGTATTTTTTGATTTCCTCTTTGATTTCTTCAGTTATCTCTTGGTTATTAAGTAGTGTATTTTTTAGCCTCCATGTGTTTGTTTTTTTTGCATATTTTTTCCTGTAATTGATATCTTAACTCACAGCGTTGTGGTTGGGAAAGATACTTGAAACGTTTTCAATTTTCTTAAATTTACCAAAGGTTGATTTGTGACCCAAGATATGATCTATCCTGGAGAATGTTCCATAAGCACTTGAGAAGAAAGTGTATTCTGTTGTTTTTGGATGGCATGTCCTATAAATATCAATTAAGTCCATCTTGTTTAATGGGTCTTGATTTTGTATCCAGTCAGCCAGTCTATGTCTTTTGGTTGGAGCATTTAATCCATTTACATTTAAGGTAATTATCAATATGTATGTTCCTATTACCATTACCTTAATTGTTTTGGGTGTGTTATTGTAGGTCTTTTCCTTCTCTTCTGTTTCCTGCCTAGAGAATTTCCTTTAGCATTTGTTGTAAAGCTGGTTTGGTGGTGCAGAATTCTCTTAGCTTTTGCTTGTCTGTAAAGGTTTTAATTTCTCCATCGAATCTGAATGAGATCCTTGCTGGGCGGAGTTACCTTGGTTGTAGGTTTTTCCCTTTCACTTTAATCACTTTAAATATGTCCTGCTACTCCCTTCTGGCTTGCAGAGTTTCTGCTGAAAGATCAGCTGTTAACCTTATGGTGATTCTGTCTGCTATTTGTTGTTTTTCCCTTGCTGCTTTTAATATTTTTTTCTTTGTGTTTAATTTTTGATAGTTTGATTAATATGTGTCTTGGCGAGTTTCTCCTTGGAATTATCTTGTATGGGACTCTCTGCGCTTCCTGGGCTTGATTAACTATTTCCTTTCCCACATTAGGGATGTTTTCAACTATAATCTCTTCAAATATTTTCTCAGTCCCTTTCTTTTCCTCTTCTTCTTCTGAGACCCCTGTAATTTGAATATTGGTCCTTTTAATGTTGTCCCAGAGGTCTCTGAGACTGTCCTCAATTCTTTTCATTCTTTTTTCTTTATTCTGCTCTGCAGTAGTTATTTCCACTATTTTATCTTCTAGGTCACTTATCTGTTCTTCTACCTCAGTTAGTCTGCTATTGATCCCTTCTAGAGATTTTTAAATTTCATTTATTTTGTTGTTCATCATTGTTTGTTTGCTCTTTAGTTCTTCTAGCTCCTTGTTAAATGTTTTTTGTTGCATTTTCTCCATTCTATTTCCAAGATTTTGGATCATCTTTACTATCATTACTCTGAATTCTTTTTCAGTTAGACTGCCAATTTCCTCTTCATTTGTTTGGTCTGGTGGGTTTTTACCTTGCTCCTTCATCTGCTGTGTGTTTCTTTGTCTTCTTATTTTGCTTAACTTACTGTGTTTGGGGGTCTCCTTTTCACAGGCCGCTGGTTTGTAGTTCCCATTGTTTTTGGTGTCTGCCCCCAGTGGGTAACGTTGGTTCAGTGGGTTGTGTGGGCTTCCTGTTGGAGGAGAATAGTGCCTGTGTTCTGGTGGATGAGGCTGGATCTTGTCTTTCTGGTGGACAGGATCATGTCCGGTGGTATGTTTTGGGTGTCTGTGACCTTATTATGATTTTAGGCAGCCTCTCTGCTAGTGTGTGAGGTTGTGTTCCTGTTTTGCTACTTGTTTGGCCTAGGGTGTCCAGCACTGTAGCTTGCTGGTTGTTGAGTGGAGGTGGGTCTTAGCATTGAGATGGAGATCTCTGGGAGAGCTTTTGCCATTTGATATTACATGGAGCTGGGAGGTCTCTGGTGGACCACTGTCTTGATCTCACCTTTCCCACCTTAGAGGCACAGGCCTGACACCAGGCCGGAGCACCAAGACCCTGTCAGCCACACAGAAAAAAAGAAAACGGAAAAATATATATATATCATTGCTCCCAAAGTCCACCGCCTCAATTTTGGCCTGATTTGTTGTCCCTTCAGGTATGCCACAGATGCACGTACATCAAGTGGGTTGTGGAGATTTAATCTGCTGCTCTTGAGGCTGCTGGGAGAGATTTCCCTTTCTCTTCTTTGTTTGCATAGCTCCTGCAGTTCAGCTTTGGATTTGTCCCCACCTCTGTGTGTAGGTTGCCTGAGGGCATCTGTTCTTTGCTCAGACAGGATGGGGTTAAAGGAGCAGCTGATTAGAGGGCTGTGGCTCACTCAGGCTGGGGGGAGGGAGGGGTACGGAATGCGGGGCGAGCCTGCAGTGGGAGAGGCCAGCATGAGTTGCACTAGCTTGCTGTGCACTGTGTGTTCTCCCGGGGAATTTGTCCATGTATCGCAGGACCCTGGCAGTGGCAGGCTCCACAGGCTCCCAGGAGGGGAGCCGTGGATAGTGCCCTGTACTTGCACATGGGCTTCTTGGTGGCTGCAGCAGCGTTTCATGCCCATCTATGGTGTCCCCGTTGATGGCTGTGGATCGTGCCTGTCTCTGGAGCTCGTTTAGGTGGTGCTCTGAATCCCCTCTCCTCACGCACCCCGAAACAATGGTCTCTTGCCTCTTAGGCAGGTCCAGACTTTTTCCCAGTCTCCCTCCCGGCTATCTGTGGTGCACTAGCCCCCTTCAGGCTGTGTTCATATAGCCAACCCCAGTCTTCTCCCTGGGATATGACTTCCGAAGCCCGAGCCTCAGCTCCCAGCCCCACCCATCCTGGCCGGTGGGTGAGCAGAGAAGCCTCTTGGGCTGGTGAATGCTGATCAGCCCCGATCCTCTGTGCGGGAATCTCTCCGCTTTGCCCTCTGCACCCCTGTTGCCACGCTCTTCTCCGTGATTCTGAAGCTTCCTCCTGCCACCCCCTGTCTCTGCCAGTGAAGGGGCTTCCTCGTGTGTGGAAATTTCTCCTCCATCACAGTTCCCTCCAAGTGGTGCAGGTCCCATCCCTATTCTTTTGTCTCTGTTTTTTCTTTTTTCTTTTGCCCTACCCAAGTACATGGGGAGTTTCTTTCCTTTTGGGAGGTCTGAGGTCTTTTGCCAGTGTTCAGTAGGTGTTCTGTAGGAGTTGTTCCACATATAGATGTATTTCTGATGTATTTGTGGGGAGGAAGGTGATCTCCACGTCTTACTCTTCCGCCATCTTGAAGGTCTCCCTGCAATGATCACACTCCAGCTACAGAAGCCGTCTTCCTGTGTGTTCCATTCAATTTCTTTTCAGAAAACACTTTCAAACATTGTAGGTCAAGAGCATCTTTTGCAAATATATTTCTTGAATTAAACTCATACTCCTCTTTTGGCCTTCATGATGACCACTGATAAATGTAGATTAAAATCCTATCAAGGTAACTTAAGTGAAATAAGAGGGCCATAGGACAGGTGTAACTGTTTCATGCTTTCTCAATATCTGGTAAATATATATTAATATACACAGTCAAATTACTTTTGCAAAGAAAGTATTTTATTTTTATAGACAAATTATGGGGGTTGAGCTAAATGAAGTGTTACTTGGGTCCATTACATTTTTTTTTTTAAAGATTTATTGATTGATTGATTGATTGCTATGTTGGGTCTTCGTTTCTGTGCGAGGGCTTTCTCTAGCTGCGGCAAGAGGGGGCCACTCTTCATCGCGGTGCGCGGGCCTCTCACCATCGCGGCCTCTCTTGTTGCGGAGCACAGGCTCCAGACGTGCAGGCTCAGCAGCTGTGGTTCACGGGCCTTGTTGCTCCACGGCATGTGGGATCCTCCCAGACCAGGGCTCGAACCCGTGTCCCCTGCATTAGCAGGCAGATTCTCAACCACTGCGCCACCAGGGAAGCCCCCCATTACATTTTTATTAAAGAAGATTCACTTAAATTCTGGGCTCCAAATAAAAATATCAAAACATGTCTCCTCGGATTTTTAGGTAGAAAATAAACACAGCCTTTACACAAAAGCTCCCTCAGAGTTATGAAAATCTGCTTTGTCTGCCTTTTTAGCTACGATTACAGTTATTGAGAGGTTCTGACTGATTCTGACATTAGACAAGACTAGAACATTGGAATGGATGTGCTCTTTGTCTCTAATATGATTTCTCAGAGGAGAGAAAATAAGTAAATCACAAGACTAAACAATGGACACAAGATTTGTAGAATTCTGAATGTAGATATGGCTTCAGAAAGAACGGCTTCAGGTTCAGGTTATCATTTTTATAAATAATTCACTGGTAACTTTTCTTCCAAATTTGAAGTACAGATTCTCCATGCTAGCTAACTAGTTATAATAATGGAAAAAAGAAAAACAACACAAAAACAGTGACCTTGCTAATGGTGGGTGGGTGGGGGGAATGGAAGCAATAACCAGAAGCATCATTTCCTGTATGAAATATATCATTTTTATCACAGGGTACACGAATGGTAGCAACGTTGGCCCAGCATAATAATATTAAATCCATTGTCATCCTAGGTGTCTTTGTCTTCAAGAGTAAGCAAATGAATTCTCAACATTTCATCTCAAGCTACTCTTAGGTTATTACATTTGAGGCAAAATAATGTTGCAAATAAAACATTTAAAATTCTTGAATGTAAGTGGGGTAGAAACCTAATGCCTTTTAAAAGTAGACTACATAATAGACAAGAAGAAAAGGATACAGTTATTTTATTAGTTCAATTAAAATGAATAAAATGGAAAGATAAAAATCACTAAGAAATTAAGTACAAATCACTAAGAAATTAATTGCATTATAAAGAATTCAACAAAATAGACTTGAATTTAAGCACAAGTTTTGTAAACTTACAGATTACTATTTGAGTTAAGCATTAAGAATAAAAATTAAAGCTTTTTAGTTCTGCAGATTAAATTTGAAAGTAGACTGTCTTGCTAGTATTAAAATAAACTTGTTTCTTAAAATTTGCTTTATTGGATTACATCAGAAGCAGAGTTGTGTTCCTTGAGGGAGGATAAGTTTCTTCCTGGGCCCATCAGAATGAAGCTTTCACTGTTCTGCCCTTCAGAGGCTGGGGTGGTCGGTTGTTGTGCTTAATGGGGACTTCTTTATCACCTTCCACATTTGATAGAAGACTGCGGAACTGTGCCAGCTTGGAAGGAGGATAGAATATTTAAAGAGTCAAAAGCTATTAAAGTTACACAGAACACTTTTCTTCTAGTATAATTGATGCACTGATATGTAGAAAATCAGGTTGAAGGTTGCAATGGTTTCACAGATGGGAAGGGAAGAAGCCAAAAATTCCTTCACATTTCTTTGCACTAGGCATTTGGCTTAAATTATCAATGATTGACTGGATTAGAATACTAGCTTTCTCACTCTTGGGTAAGAGACTTATCTGCTTGGTGCCTCAGTTTCCATATAGTACTATTTCATTGCATTGTTGTGAAGACTAAATGGGTCAATACGTGTAAAGTTCTTAGAATGGTGTTTGGCCTATGGCATATGCTCAAGAAGTGTTAGTTACCAATAGGTCACACCGCCTGCCCTAAAGGTTTGTTATGAGAATTGACTGACAAAACGTACATAAGTAACCTAATAAAAGTAGTTGTTCAATCATTGGTAGTTACTATTTGCATAATTATAAACAATAATTAATGGGATATTTTGTTGAACATTTAAGAGCTTAAGTTTCAAAAAAGAATAAAAACCCATGTCAGCTATCAAAATATGCCACTTGAGAGTCACAATTCCCCAAAGTCTTAATAGTACTTCTAGTGCCAGTTTTTTCTTGTTTTTGAAACTCTTAGGAAGATATTTAACAGAGTTGGATTTTTCCTTATTAAGGCGAAAAGAATAGCAAGAGTTCTGAATCTCATATATTTTTTCCACATAAAGTAAAAAAAGTGTTTATAAATACACTTTTATTTTTGATTATTCAATAGACCTTATGTCACAAATAAATCTTTTTCAGTTGGAAGGGAAAATGAACTCTTCAAAATCTAATTGAAATAATAATTTCCCCCAATAATACTAGGAATTGAAATGGTATTCCTGCTTTGCACTTCTAATGCTCACTCATTCACCTTTGATACTCTACCTGCTCTGAGCTGATACTGATGTTTTCCTTAAAGATGATCCAGATTATACTCTCATAAAGGGGAGGATGAGTCAGAGAGCCAAGGTAGGTCCAGTAATCCCGGGATGAAGGAAGGAGAACAGAGGGGTCAAAATTTGTGAATGGGGCTTTTTTGCCCTGAAAGAAAAAGAAAAGTAATATATTATTATATCATGATATAAACTATTTGCATCATTACATATATGACATATATGTTATATTATTTAGTAGATAGATAGATCTTAGCTAAGAATTTAATCAATTTTTCTACTATATAGTATTTCATGACTGGTATGTTTGTGGATATAAACAATAAAAGTAATAGAAGACTGAGAATATGCTACACTGGAATTTTGACTGAGCAATCTGCCTCCTTCTTCATTTGGTTGAAGATAAGCAAAGTTTCAAAAACTTTTTATAATCTGTATTCTTTAAAAAGATATTTAATTTCCAATATAAAACATTTATTGCTTCTCTAGGAATGATACCAGATACTGTTCCAGTGGTAAAGATATTTATTGACATGTATATTGGTATGTTTTATCTTTATTCTATTTATTCCTATTTTCTTTTCTGATTGGTTATATTGGTGTATAGAAAATGAATTGATATTTGTATGCTAATATTTTATGTAGTCAACTTTATTAAACTTGTGTATTAATTCTGTTTTTTACCTGTTTGATTTGTATTTTCCAGGTGGATGTCAATGATCATATCCTCTGCACTTGAGGATAGATTTGTCTTTTTTTTCCTAATATTTATCCAAATATGTACTCTTATTTCTTTTCTTTCTTTATTACATTGATTAGGACATTCATTGTAATGGTCAGTTGTGGTGGTCACAGTTGACACCCTGGTCTTATTCTTGATTGAAATTGAAAGGCTTCAAATATTTCACTACTAAGTTTGATGTTTGATCCAAGTTGGTATGTGGTATTCTTTCTTAAGTTCAATAAGTTTTCAGAGACATTTCTTTCTTTTTTTTATTTTCAGGAATTGGCATTGAATTTTTATCAAATGCTTTTCAAGCATCTAACAAGTTTGTAATATGATTTTTCACCTTTAATTCGTTACTGTACTGACATATATTGGAAGATAGTCTAATATCAAACCATCCTTGCATTCCGGGGATAAAGTCTACTAGTTTGGAAGCATTACTCTTTTAATATACTGTTGAATATGATTTGCTGTAATCGATTTCAGTATTTCTTTTAGCTATATTCCTAAGAAAGATTAGCCTATGATTTCCTTTTTTGTGGTGTTCTTACCCAGTTTGGGTATTAGGTTTCATTTAATAAAATCAAAATAAAGATTTCTGTCCCCTCATCTGAGCAGTTTAGTTAACAGTGGCATGATTGTTTCTTAAAAGTTGTGGAACACTTCCCCATAAAGTGGTCTGGGCCTAGAGTTTTCTTTCATTAGATACATTTTTTACTATTTTTTCAATTTCTTTTTAGATTCTTGATCTGTTTAGGCTTTCAACACATTTTGAGTCAGTTTCTCTGCATTTTCCTAGAAATTCATCCTTTTAATCTAAATTTTCAAATTTACTGGTATAGTGTTATACAGCTGACCCTTGAACAATGTGGGGGTTAGGAGTGCTGACTCCCTGCACAGTCAAAAATCCACGTATAACTTTATGGTCATCCCTCATAACCATAGTTGTGCATCAGCAGATTCAATTAAGTGGCAATTTTGTAGTGCTATAGCATGTATTTATCAAAAAGAAAAATCCATGAATAAGTGGACCTGTGCAGTTCAAACCCATGTTGTTCAAGGGTCAAGTGTACAAATTTTTCTCTTTTAAAACTTTTTACCACATCTTTAATTATGACCCAATTCCTTATTTCTAATAAATTTTTTGTATGTGTACCTTTTTTTCCATCATCAAACTTGCCAAAAGTGTGTTTTTTGTTGTTTTTTCCAAAGAATCAACTTTTCATTTTATTAATAAAATTTTACCTTGTATTTATTCATTTTCCTTCTTATTTTATTAATGTTTTGCTTCATCTTCATTAATTATTTCCTTCTATTTTCTTTTCATATATTATTTTTTATTTTCCTGAGTTGAGTGCTTATTTATCTTCAGACTTTCCACTTTATAATATATCCATTTGAAGATTAATTTTTTAGACTAAACATGAACTAGATTTATTTTATATAAAAAGACCATGAAAGAAAATGACATATCTCTGACATATGATTTAACTATTTACTATTAAAATAGTAAAGCTAAGGTTAAATATATCAGAAAATCCATCTTTTTTTTTTTTAAAGCTGACAGGAGGAATCATGGTTATAAGACACTGCATATTAAAGAGATTTTAAAACAATACCCTTAACTTCTGTATTTTTGTATTGATAAAAAATAAAGATATCTTTCTCCATGATGTAAAAAAATTCACATTTTAGTTGGTTATAGTTTTTAAACAAATTTGAACAGCTATGAAACCCATTCTTCTACAGGCTTCATCCTGCCGAAATAGATGACCAATAACTATGAAAAACAAAACTAAAATAAAACAAATATCTGAGTCAGAGACCTTCTCAGAAGCAAGGAACATCTAAGTAGTACCTTGATTTTCAGATTGGTAGTTTTTGCTTCAGACTTCCTACTCCTCACATCAAATATGCAGTTAAATGACTTCTGTAGTTCTGCGGATTCTTGTTCTCTGATTTAAACTAACTTAATTAGTCTATTTACCTTAGTTTTAACTGCTTTTAGGGCATCAAGTACTTTCTGCAGGTTTGGATTGGCCTGACCCACCTGGAGATTAAAAAAAAATAAAGTGTGAGATAAAAATTGTTATCAAGTCAAATCCTATTTAGTTAATTTTTTTCAATTAAAAACAGTAACTGAAGAAAAAATATGCAAGTCAAAATATAGGAATTTAGCAAAACGGTAATACAAAAACAAACCTCTTACCTTTTGTTCTATTAATTATAATTAGTACAATGAATGGCATGTTGTAAGTGTTCAATAAAGGTTAACTAGAATCACTATAATTCCAAAAGTTAGTCACCCAAATATACCCACTCTAATAATAACTTCCCTATAGAACTTTTCAGGGACTCTCCTACAGAAGATGTGAACAAATCTTCCATTTTAAATATCAATTGAACTTTCTTTATGGGACAAAAATCCTCTTAATATATTTTTCTTATGAAATATTAAATTGATAAACTCCTGACTCTATGAGGTAGGAAGTTTAGAAGAAAGGGACTTTGGAAGAGCTGAAAAATAAAAAAAAAATTAGCCTCACCTTCAACACCTTTCCATTTCATCTCTACCTGAAATTTATTTCTCTCTTCAAGTGGGAAAAGCCAAGAGAAAACAAACTAACAATACGCTAAGGAACTGTTTGTTCACCTGTGGTCAGTCATTAGTAGAAGGGGAACTTTCCAAAAAGAAAGAAAGACTCAAATATTCTTTTGCCTTATTTCATCCTATTTTGAGGTCTGATTGGTAAGAAATAGTTTTAGCAGAGCTCTGTAACTCTCTATAACTCACCTTCACCAAAACACCAATAAGTGCCAAACCATCAGCCTGTGAGGCAGCTTCAGCAAAGCTGGAGTACTTCGCAGAATTCCAGTGAACTATATGAAGCTAAAAATGACAATGTGGTTGAGTAGTTATTTATACGTTGTGAAGGTAAAAAGTAAGTTAGACGTTAATGTGTTAATATATAAAGATATATCTTGGCTTTGATAGATAAAACTTATGTGACCCTTCATCCAGGGCATGGAAAGGGCTATGTTCTCACTCTTAAGAAGGGTTATCTGTGTGTTGAACAGAGTGGGCAAGTTGCAAATACTGGAACCAGTAAGTAAAATTTCTTTTCTAACAATGTCATAACTATTCAATATTACTCCTTTTAAAAAAAAAAAACCTCTTTGGTATAAGAAGATCAGGAATTCTGGCTAACTAGTTTGGCGACAAAAACTTAATTTGCTCTCACTTGAGGTACTTAGTAACTTTATGAGAAGGCGTTCCTGAAGTATCTGGAGTCTTGGCCAAGGACAGATTCTCTTGAGCACATCCAGACACCTCTCAAGCCAACATCTCTAGCCTAACCTCTCTATGGAACTCTAGACTTGTATATCCAAGTATGTGTGTATGTCTTCTTGATATTTTCTTGATATCTCCACATGGATGTTTAATATGAATCTCAAATTTAATATGGCCAAACTAGAACTCTTGATTTCCTCCTTGCCAGACCTGTTTCATTTTCCCTTCTTAGGAAAAGGCACCACCTTCCATATAATTGCTCAACCAAAAAATACAACAGTTGTCATTAATTTCTTACTTTTCTCCACTTATCAACATCCATCTTTCAGCACATCTCATAGATTATACCCCTTCACTTGGTTCACAATTTTGAGTCTTTGCATTAGCTGCTGATTTTCTCTGGGGTGTCCTTCCCCATAATCTTTCAACAGCAGGATTTTGACTTGAATTAAGGCTGAATTCAAATGCCAGTTCTGAAAGAATCCTTTTCTGACCACCCAATGTAAAGTGATCATCTGGTCACTTGTATCACTCTAAATCAAACCAATTCTCTCCATGCCATGTATCCCTTCCCTTCCCTTCTCTTCCTTTCCCTTCCCTTCCCTTCCCTTCCCTTCCCTTCCCTTCCCTTCCCTTCCCTTCCCTTCCCTTCCCTCCCGTCCCTTGCCCTCTCTTCCCCTGCCGTCCCCTCCCTTCCCCTCTTCTCTGTCTCTTCTCTCTCTCTTTCTCCCCACCTCTCCCTTTCTCCTGCTCTCCCTTCCATCCTCCCTCCAACAATCTGTCATATGTTGAACTTTGTGGCTAAGTGCCTGTCATCTCTACCCTGGATTAATTTTATTTTTCTCAAATTAGATGAGAGAATAACCAGTTTATATTTCTTAAATACAACCAAATACCCTCCTCCAAAGATGCTATTAATACTAATTTAGGCTTTCAGCGCATTTGATTTTAGTCCACCTTCAATTTTATGAAGGAGAAATAGGAAAAAAAAACATTTAATGGATTTCTGCAACATTGAAAGTTATTAGCCTGGCTTTACAATGTAACATAAAGTAAGTTATATTTGTATACTATTCCCAAATCCTCTATTAAAATGAAAAATGCATATACCCTGTACCTAACAATCTCTCTTATGAAAATCTGCCCTACATAATTGCTTTCACTAGGGTGTAAGATATATGTACAGATGTATTTATTGCAGCATTTTTTTTCCCTTTGGTAAAAGCAAAAAACCCAACAGAACAAAAAGGAAAAGGCATTGTAATTGTCCATATGTAGGGCTCAGCTAATAAATTCTAACATATGCATACACTGAAATATTGTACAGACAGTAAAAGAAGAGGTGCAATTAAACCTACTGACTTGAAAAAATGATCATGATAAATCGGTAAGTGAAAAAAAAAGCATGTTGGAAAACTATATATATTATGAACTCATTTTATAAAAGTAAAATAAAAATGCCAACCAGTCTATATTGGTACAAATGTATTGTATATTCATACATATGAAGAAAAAAAGTTCTTTGTTTTCAGTCTTCCATACCCTCTGTTGACAGTTTGCTGCAAATGTTCTTTATTTTTCCATGGATATCAGACAGAATGTCTTGAATTAGATCACAAACTTCCATGTGGGGACGAATCAAGAGGCCAGAGGGTAGTGGCCTGCAGCCAGGGAACCTCAAACCCTTATCTAGAGTATGCTACTCTGTGATGACTCCTGTGATTAAACTTGCACTCTTAGTAGAGTCTTACCAAAGTGTTCCAGCCTAGTTACACCTATGCTACTGGTGTGTCCAAACATGAACATTTAAATAAGAAGAGAATGATGGTGTGTTCCATTTGGGGGTCAGAGCTTTAAAAGGAGAGCAACATTTCCCCTTGAGGCTAGACTGACATCAAGATAAGTTTTCAAGGCATTCTGAAATGAGAGTATTCTGGGGCTCATGAGTTTGACTCCAAGTTCACCTGCCACTTTCACATGAAAAATTTCCCTCTACTGCCAAACACAGTGTGTCTGTATTTGATTTTAATGGAGCCTGGGAGTGCCTTTCAGGGACCAGAATGCTCATTCATTTGGAGCCATTATAATGGTGTCTTATGTTATAAGGGAGCTGCTTCTGGGAGGACTCTCAGTGTAGTTCTCGCTCACTCGCTAAGCTACCTTACCTCTGCAGAATATTTGACTCCATCCACTAAGTGCTCAGAACCATAGTCATCTTTGACACCCCAGTGAAAATGGAACTGATGGAGCCTATAGCTTTCAGGGAGAGGACCGCCTTTCAGCACTAGAAGAAAAAGGAAACTACTGTTAGTGTTACAATCATAAGCTCCAGCTTATCTTTGCATTTAATATAAACTAACATTAAATTGGATTCAGTAGAAATGAAAACAAACAGTAGCGCCAAAACTTCCATCTTGTTGGTTTTTTTCCCCACATCCACAATGATGGTCTTCATATGTATGGTGCACCCTAAGATAGTGCATGAGTTATATATAATTCTCAGCACATGAGCTGTAATTTTACCTTTTTCTGCCTTCAAGAAAGCATATTGGAAAATGAGTGAATTATATGATTACAGGGCTTTCCTTAAATCTGCTTTAATTTGCAAGTTCATTCATTCATTCTTTTAACAAAGACAGTAGTGGGCAGTATGCATCAAGATCTTTAGTAATTTATTTTTAGTAACAAATTATTCAACACATACCTTGTAACTGATCAGGACACAAGAGGGTATCTTGACAGCTTTGTTGAGAATCCCTAGCCAGGGACCAAAAGAATGTTCCAGTAGAACAGTACGGTCACTTTTAAAATTCTAACATTGAATGACCATGTTTCTTTAGAGAGTCTATCCAATCATATGATTAATAAAACACACATAATACCAGACCTAATCCTAACAGTGGACATAGCAGCAAGGTGTCTAAAATTTAGGCTCAGAACCTTGTAGGAAAGTGCTAAAATAAATTTTGCCTTTTGTCAGTAGAGTTGTTTTATGGAATTGTCATTTAATAAATTATTCAGTAAACAGTTTTGAAAATTTTACTATGTGCTAGATTCTGGGATATGAAGATAATTCAGTCACCATGGCCTAGCAAGGAGAGGGGAATATAGACAAGTATACTTATGCACAGAATTGTTCCATGCAAGATGCCCACAAGATCATTTTCTTACTGGCACTTCACAGTTACGGAGCCATTTTTCTGGTCACACAAAATAAATATATTCTTCACCTCTGTTTTTCTTCCCTGCTAGGATCCTCCACCCTCATCTCGATTAGAAAATATTTGCCTTTTCAGTTTTTATATTCATGATAGTTCCTAGACCTTTTTGAAAAGCTACTGTTTATTCAGAGGGTGTGAAGTGAGCAAAAAGACATTGGAAACAAGAAGAAATGGAATAGTGTCCCTGTAAAGGAGAAGGACTGAAAAAAGACAGATCTGGGGGTCCCCAAAATCATCTTTACCACTTGTAAATTTTCTAGAAATTCAAGATAGTTCACCAGATTCCAGCAATGTTACACACGTGCACAAAAGACTGCAGATGGTCGTTTGTGTTTCTTAAAGCCCCATTGTTTTAATTTCCCCAGTAAAGTCAAAGAAAAATTAGAAGGGTCTTTTGGCTCACCTGATCGATTATCATTGTCCTCAAAGTTTACATGGAAGGAATGTCCCACGTTGATGATTTCTTTGGCTGTGTCTGGACTGTAGGAGACACTGATAGGTTTGAGAGAGGCATCATGTTTGGTTTCACTGGTTTTGATGTCGATGGGAGATTGTCTATTTCCATTTGCGATGGGGTACAGCTTGCCCCACTGTTCAGGACCTACCAGGACAAACATATGCTTACAATCAAAACTTGATCAAATGCTCAAATCCAAGTTTTAGGAATATAACTTTGTTTATTAGATTAGGATTTACTGAGGATCTTAAATGATATTCTGTTTAACTTAATGGAAATTCAATGTTTGAGAATGCCCCTTTTCTATGCTATACAATAAAATAGTGTATTTGTCAATACAAGTAATATGCTCATAGTCTGTGGGATCAGACTATACATATTTTACTGTTATAGCAATAGATTTCTAATATACACATATGGAGAGAGAGACAGAGGGAGAGAGAGGAAGAGAGACAGAATGCATTTTGTAGACAACAATGACCCAAAGGACAACTGCTAAGAATACATGCAAAGCTATTATAATTCAACGTCAGGCAAACCAAATCATTAATCTATGACTACATAGGTATTTTAAGTGCTCAATATCTCTTTTATTGGAAAAGAGAGGAAGCCGTTATTTGATCTACATGAACAGAAGAACGCTTACCATTTTCACCGTCATATCCCCAGTCAGGACTTGCCATGATCTTCTACTTAGTTTTCTTTTTCTGAAAACAAAGATAATACCTGAAATAACTGACTGCAACTGAATGTGCAATAGACAACTGAAACCACAATTTGTAGGTTTTTATAGAACCATCTCTACCCTTAATATGTTACTATTTCATCACCTCTACCTATCAGGAAGTATATACATGTAAAAAAAATAAGTATTCTAAAAGAAGCCCACAAGGGTAAGGTCAGTTCCAATTGTTTTATTTTCTTATATTGTAAAAGAGAAATACAGAAATCTTAGCTTTTATAAAACCAAGCGCTGTTTCTCTCATGTTAGTAGAAGATATGGCTGAGTATTATCATATATGATTCTTTGAATTTCTAACTGAAAATGACTGTGCACTTGAGATTTCCAATTTTTACCCTTGCTGGACACTTAAGCAATACTAGCAACAGTAATTTAGTAAGAAGAATAATTTGCGTGTTTACAGGCTGATCAGAACAAGTATCATGATGTTAATTTAAAATCAGGTAACAGAATCACTAATTATTTGTAATATATATTATTCATAATGGTACATTTCAAAGACACACATGATGAGAATAAAGTCCTTCATTTTTAAAGGAGTTTGGATTCATAAATGGAGAAGATTTTATTAATATTGAAATTAAATATGGTCCAATATTTATTTTACACATCAAATAGAGGTCTTCTGTATAGTTCTATACAATTTATAGAGCACTTTCATATTATTTTATTTTACCATCACCACTACACACATAAATCCTATACAGTGAGAATTATCATCTTGTAGCTGAGAGATGTTGAGGGTCTTCACCACAACTAGCAAGAAGCCAAGAAGCCAAGACTTCAGCCTCCAAGTGCAGTTGTTTTCTTTACTACACCTCTGCTGAATGCCACACTGAGCTATGAGGTGGATGATCCCTAATTCTCTTTCTATGCCCACAATTCTCTTAAGTCCAATTTAAGCTTGGACCATGGTAAGACTTGCCACTTGTTGAGTGATGAGAAGATCTACAGGACTTTTCAAGGAGGCAAAGAAAACCAATTAGTATGTGTCAGACTGGCTAGGTCCATATTTCCAAGGCTCTAAATGTGCTCAGAGGAAACACAATTGGAAAACATAAGCTTCCATAGTAATGACTGATTTCCATGCCTTGGTAGTCATACTTCCTTTCACACTCTGGAATTGTCTGAGCTACCTAGGCTTTCTGAAATAAGTGAATCTGGCACAATTTTTAGCAAGGCTGACCAGAGGCACATTATTTGTCCCTTTTGGCTAATGATAGCCAACTAGCTCAGATGCAGATGGACTATGTATGGCTCATGAACAAAGTTAGAAGAGGCCTAAGCTTCCATTCCACACTTTAGTAGGCAGAAGAAACTATTACTTGAAAGGGAACTTTTTTTAAACATACCATTTATTAAATGTCCAGTATTACTCAAATGCTAGGCTAAACAGTTTATATGCAGTAATTTATTTAATTCTCACAATAACCAAATTAGGCATTAAAATGTGTATTCCATATAAGAGGAAATTGAAGACAATTCCTCAGGGTTATGCAAAGCTTGTAAGTGGCTGCTTATATCTTACAAGCCTAGGGTTTAAACTTAGATCTGTCTAACTCCAAAGCTTGTACTCTTTCTTAAACTTCCACTGTCAACAAATGCCCATTGACCTCCACTTGATTCTGTTTTCTGGAGGATTGGATTGGTTGATCTGGTCTGGTCTGGCTCATGATGACCAGTAGTCAGACTTGACCCTTGGGCTATTTCATTCTAGACCCAGAGTCTCAGATTGGCCAGAAGCTCATGGAATGATAGAAACAGGCTACTCTTTGCCAGATAAGTTGCTCCTCCTAATTGCTACTTTGTTAAAAGTAACTTTAAATCAAACTACTATACTAATCAACCTATTTGGAAAAAAGGACAACTTCCAATTGAATCAGGAGCAAGTAGGCTGATGGAAAAACCTATAGTTTTTTTAAAAAGTAATGTAAAACTGGATAAATAATTTTGATTAAGAATTGGTTAATTGGTAACTCTTAGAAGTATCAAGTTATATGTCAATTATATGTCAATAATATGGAAAAAAAACCAATTGTAGTACTTTAAATAGAGATTTTTAAATGTTGAAAGAATGATGTGCAGAATGTTTAATTTTAATAATTACATTGGTTTAATTTGCAAATTTGATGAAAATGTATTAATGGGCTGAGGGTAGAAGGGAAAGAAAGATTTCTTCTTTTACCTTATGAAATGGAATTTTAGAGGCCAAATATTTACTGAAAAAAATATTTAAAGATAAAATGTTGATATTATCTTACCCTTAAACCATATGCCATAATTTTATCTTTTGACCTTCTTTCACAATAAATAAAATTCTTGCAACAAACACACAAGCAAAAAGAATTATGAAAAGTGATAAAAGATTTACTATTATTATTAAGGAGAGCTATTTCACCGTGCACTCATCTAGGGGTACTGGAGTAGGTTAGAAAAGACTATTGTTCATTGAATAATTACCATCTGTCGGATCCTTTAAAATAATGACTTAATTCAGCTTCACAGTAGACCTAAGGATTAGGTTAGTCTCACCCCACTTTTAAAGAGGAATAATTGAGGCTCAGAAAATTCAAGGAGAAGAGCCAGGATTTGAATCCATTTCTGGTTACCTCTAAAACCCATAAGTGCATCCTCTTCTCTATTTTATTACACCACCATTTTAACAGGCTGTCTATAAAACATTTGCTTTAAAGTTACTTAATAGGACTTCCCTGGCAGTCCAGTGGTTGGGACTCTGCGCTCCCAATGCAGGGGCTGAGGGTTCAATCCCTGGTTGGTGAACTAAGATCCCACATGGGCCTGTGGCCAATAAAATACATACATACATACATAAATACACAAATACATAAAGTTACTTAATAGCTTATTACATTTATTTATTGAGTAGCATCAACTAACTTTGTTGAAGATTTTTTAGTGCCCTGAAATGTTTTCAAAAAAGCAGAGACATTTTCTCAATGTTTTACAAAATTTGAAAACAATGTTTAGCTAATTTTAAATTATATTTAGCATTTCTTATTTGAATTTTTTTCTCCTAATCTCTTAAATGAACATTTTCCTCTGATTCCTACTTCAATCTTTTAAAACTGAAAGCATGAACTCTTATGAAGGCAAGTAAATTATGATGAGTTTCAAATTTAAATTTATAATTAAAAAATAATTCTTTGGTATGGAAGGAACTAGGAATGTGAAAGAGTGCTGTGTCTAACTATGGTAGAGATCTGCTAAATGCCACTGAAAAGAAATTCCAAAAGGCAATACAGTTCTATAATCCTTAGCATTACATAAGGATAGGTGGCTTCCCTGGGACCCATATTTTCCCTAAAATAAGGAAATATACATAGTGAAAATCAAGTGTCATGTTTATTAAATTTGGCATAACTCTCACTTTGCTCCCTAATTTCCCTGCTTCTCCAGAATTGATACTGTTTAGGGTGACAAGAGAAAGCTTATTTCTAGTGGAGAAGTGGGTCATGGAAAATGGTTATATTATCTTGTACATTTCTGCAGTAAGACAACTGGAAATTCTGCTGAATCAGTTTAAATGGCAGGATGGTTTATCTGGATTTCACAGCTATTATTTCTTCCAAACTGGTCTTTCTCTCCACTTGTAACAAGATGTCTTACCAACTTTATTCTTCCCAGTGGATGTCTTTGTCTCCATCCATACCAAGCTTGTTCCCATTTTAGGACTTTTGCACTTGCTGTCCCCTCTGTCTGGATGCCTCTGTATCCAGATCTTTACACAGGCTCAAATTTCACCTCCTCAGAGACAAGTTTCCTGACGTCTAAATTTAATATACCCCCTGCTTCTCAGTCACTCTATTAATTCAGTCTGTCTTCTTTCTTTCATAGCATTTGTTACATCCTGAAATTATTAATTTTTTTGCATCCTGAAATTCATTTGCTTACTTGCTTAGTATCTATAACCATCTCTATAATGACACCTGGATAATGATGGACCATTTTATTTTTTTAAATCACTGCATGGAAAACAGTGGTGTTCAATAAATACTTTAGAGAGAACAATTAAGTGGTCATTTTAAACTTCAATTATTGTATTTCTATAAAGACTTAGAAGAAAAAACACTCATCAGGGACTGCACCCACCCAAACGTACTGGTCTGAAATCAGGGGTGTGTGAATGAGTTTTGCTGGAGATGAACTCATGTTCGTATTTGGAACTAAGGAAAAAGAGCCTTTCCTCTCTCAGTTCTATTAATGGAGGAATGAAGTGACCCGTCTGTGTCTGTCAGTCATTGCTGGGAGAGTGAGAATGTTGGTCTTTATAAGTGTCAACTTTTTTGACACTTTGTAAGTATCAAAACTGAACTCTTGAAATGTGGTTTGAACTTTTGACATAGAAATTTCACAGATCCATAACTCATGGATTTTATTACTGTAATAAAAGAAAAACTTTCAACCTTATATTTCCTGCCTTGGAACATTTTATTTTTATTTTTGAAGGCAGTTTTAAAATTCACTAATGAATATTTTTTATTAACCTAGTCAACTCTACATAGGTAACTATTTTAATCCACAGCATAGAGGTATTCAATTTCTTACAATTTCTTGCTTTTGAAAACATTACATTTTAAATATACCTAGTTGATTGTCATATGCATTGAAATTACTGGTTGGAACGATATATACTGAATACACTGAAAATATAGGCTGTGCACTTTTTTAAAAAAAATTATTTATTTAAAAATTTTTTTGAATTTTATTTTATTTACTTATTTTTATACAGCAGGTTCTTATGGCTTGTGCACTTTTAAGCTAATTGTTAGGAGTCTCTTCTACTGGATGAATGGGTAACTTGTGCAGATTAATTGTACCATCTTTATATTTATTTTTAAAACAGACAAAATAATATTTGTCTTATCTCCTATAACTGTTTAGGGAATTGATGGGCTCCTCTATAACAGATGACATAATTAAGCAATATTTTTCATCTCAGAAGAAAATAACACGCATAATCCTTAATGAACCTTAAAATACGGCACAAATGTAAATGATTAACTTCAGCCTCAAAAAAAAGTTTGATTTTAACTCTCAGGTAAATACATAATATAAATACATGAAATAAAATAAAATAGTTCGAGTGATTGCATGTGGCCTGAAATTCAAACAATTGAGTAAAATACATCTGCTTGCCACAGATTAAACTAAAACCCACATGTAAACGTGAAAGGAGATAAGTTCTCAAATGTAAATATTAATGGAGGTGAAGGTCAGTCACATCAGTCACCTTATCTTAAGATGTTTCATGCAACCTTTGTTGGGGTCCATCTACCTAAAAATTATCTGAAGATTTAAAAACATTTTCTATCGACTTCCCCAAATAATTCTGTTAGCTCTCAAACCCTTTTATCAAAGACTAGATTTCTAAAACACATTTGAAACTGAATATGTCCTCTCTTAATACCGTGTTTCTTAATGTATAATCTGTAGATCACCTGCTTCAGATTCACATATATGTGAACTAAAATGCACATGCATGTCTCATCCACTCCCTTACTTTTGTGAGATGACCTGATGCAATTTAGATTGCTAACATATATCAAGCTCTGTTGGTAAGTATTGGTAGCCTTTTATAGACGTATCTGGGGGCTATAGGAATCTGCCTTCACAATCTAATTACTAATGATATGTTTCAATGAAAACAAGTCTCTGATCAAACCCCCTCCATTGTACATCCATTAGTAGCAAATTGGCACAAAATAGTCATGTGACTTGTCTGCAGTTTCAGGAGGGCTTGCTGCAAGTGAGGCTCACCACCCAGCACCTTGAATGAAGGACTCACTTCAAACACGCTTTGATGATATCAGGACTGGTGATCTTTGTTGTTGGTTCAGGCAGCTGGGTCCACTGGGGCCCAATGGGGCCTAGACTTACATACTACATCAATGGCATTCAAGTATTGTACTTGTCCACTCATATATCTTGTTCATGTAAGAACTATGGATTTAGCAAATTTTCTCTAGTCACTTATTACTCTTGATACCACTAATTTCATGAGCACAAAATTATTTTGAATATCCTTTATAGTAAATAACTAACCTTTCAGTGCTGAGTTAGCTGTAGATATGGTAAGTAGTCACCTCTGAAGATCCTAGGTCCTGATTAGGATGCTATTATGCATTCCTATTAAGCATTAGATTATATTAACAAACACATTATTAATACTGAAGTAACACCTACTGAATCAAAATTTCTTCACAGGAGGCCTGAGAATCTGTTTTAATGAACATTCCAAGGTGACATTTTAAAACACATTTGGACACTTTTACCAACACTCTTTTAAGAGGAATGTCATTTTCCTCACATGCCTTCCTCTTTTAGGAAGAATACCAAATATTAGCAGCCACTTGTAAAAATATTTACTGTTTTACTAGTTTTTATCCTCATAAGACTTTAAAAATCCTTTAATGCTTTTACTAGTACCTGCCTCCAGAGGAGAAATCTTTTTTTCATTTTTTTTTTTTTTTTTGATGCTTTTTTATCTGTTGGGTCAATGTGCTAACAACAGGGTGGTGACGTCTTCTGCAGGGGTTTTTGAATCAAATGCTCAAGTCGGTTACATGGTTAAGTGAAGACAAGCATAATAACCAAATGCCTTTTAGTAGTGGAAATATCCATGGCTGCATGCAAGAAGTTGCCACTTTAATTCTCTCTTAACTGATTCCTGTCCTAGTAGGGCTACCAAAGAAAAGCGGCAAGACCACTAATTGAAATACCGGTTTGCAGAATGACTCAGAGTGCACAGAAGAAGTACATTACAGAGAACCCCTTTACTGATCTTAAAAGAGTGATCACTTTGTTATAAAGCAGAAACTAACACACCATTGTAAAGCAATTATACTCCAATAAAGATGTTAAAAAAAAAAAAAAAGAGTGAACACGGACACCTAATGCGGATGAAGCCATAGCTACAATGCTCCTTTGGTCTCTAAAGACTTTCTTTAGAGTCACAGCTATTTTCAGGTGTTGTTAGCATTAACTAAAATTTGTCTATCTGTCTAACCTAATTTCTCTGAATCATTCTATTTCTTTATTGTAAAGCGGGCTAATGATCGTACTCACCTTGAAGGTTTTGCTTTTTTATGAGGATTAGAGATAAAGGCACATAGCAGATGCACAGTAAAAGATAGCTATTATGTTTTCACTGAGTGTACTACTAATAATGGAAAACTGCGTGGGTTGTGGTTAAATTGGATGGGAGAGTTAAATGACCCTGAGAGTTGAGGACACAGGTCTGTGTCAGAACTTCCAAGACTTTGACTGATGAAGTATATTAGCTAATCAGCCTTTAAACCATGGGACATAATCCTCCTTAGGGTTTTTTTTTTTTTTTCTAAGAAATAGGTAAGAAATAAATTGAATGATTATAGATGCTTTTCAAGAAATAAACTCTTTCTTCTAGAACAGGCCCATAGAAAGGGGCTTTTACTCACTATAATTTTACTCACATGATCTTACTTATAACTTTTAAGAAGATTGTGAGCTGAGTAGAACAAATGTTAGTATCCCTCTTTCAAAATGAAGAAAGAGGCTTTCACAGATGAGAAAGTTAAGCTACTTACCCAAAGTCAGATGTAAGTGTTAGAACAGTGTCTTCAAGCTCTGTATCAAGCATCCTTTCCAGTGACGAATTATAAAATCAAACTAAAAATAGTGTTTCTTTCATCATTTTGTACTTCATTATTAAAAAAGAGTTCAGTGATATGGTTAGTTATTACCTCTCAAACAGTCTTTGTATTTTCCTTAAAATAGACTTCTTAATGTCAACATAGACAGGGCTTGGCTTTTTTGTTCATGGGAGGGGTCAGGGTGCTATACGGGCCATCATCTTTCCTGAATGATGGCTGCTGTGGGTTTTTGTATCTCCAAAGCCAGGCTGTCCAGGCCCACAGAGCCATCACACATCCTTCTTGATGTTCTTTCAGTGTCTACCCTTCTAACATTTCTGTAGAGAAACCAAGCTACACATGATTTCAACTCCCTGGTTGCAATGTAGCTCGTGAACATATATCTCTACATTTCCACAAAAATCTACTTTATTTCTTCTAGTCCTAGGGTGAAGGATCAGAGCCAGGATGGAACATAACAGATCCTCCTCCCTTATATTTCTAGGTCTGGAGGAAGAAAAAGTAAATTTATATTAGATTCCCTACAACAAAATTTCAAAAACAATCTTTGTTCTTTTAGCTAAAGGCTAAATAGCAAGATTTTAATGAAAGTCCTTCCAGATCCTGTCTCCTGTAAACAGATTACTTGTGTAATTTAGTTGCTAAAGGCCATATGTCTTATTCTGACTTTTCTCTGCTTTTCTTTAAATTTTTTAAAAAGTTGCTCTAGGCAAATGAGAGCTACTTAAATATATAACTTATACTAAGCTGATCTCAAAGATAGACTTGGCTACAAGTAAGTGAAGAATATTAAGAACTCTTGAAGATCTCTGGTAAAATATAACTCTTCCTTCAGCACTGACTCACATAGTGAGAGTGCACAGGGTCTTTTCCTGTAGTTTCTTAGGGATCCTTTCTGGAATCAGAAAACTTTGGAGAGGCTACTTGGGCAACAGTTCTCAACTGTTGACTTGAAAGGCCTTGGGTTTCCAAACTCCAGGGTTGAGAGTGAAAAGATGTTGATTGCATTCCCTTACACCTCTTTTATCTGGTCTGTGGTGGAGTTCCTTAATATGCAATAGTTAGGTAGTTCAGTAACAAGCCTAAGTCCTTTAAGACTGTCCCAGACTGTGCCTTTAACTACTTGGTAAAGTTCCACACAACTTTTGTGCAACTGCCTGAGGATTACAAAATGAGGCAATGACATGTAGATTAGTGCCTTAGTTTTCCGTCATCACCCAGGAGGCAGCCGGAACCAGTCTGGTGAGAAAGAACTCCAGGAAAAACACTTCCCCAGGTTCATGTCAGTAATGCTTTTAAAATGAAGACCCACAGAGTCCAAAGGACTCCTTAAGGGCCTTAGTGGCTAAGAATGAAGCTCCAGTTAGAATGAAGCTTATGAGCATAAACTTCCTAGAACAAATAGGACTGTTTTATGCAGTGATTTGATCTGGGGAAGATGAATTCCTGGCAATGTTATCAGTTCCTCCTGTTGGTAATTTCTGGGGGTGCTAGCTAGCTGGGTTTACATTTGACGTTCTTACAATGTGGTCTTTTGTTTCTCCTGTTGCAGGCTCCAAGAGTTCTCAGAGATCCCCCTCAGAGTTGGACATGATTCAACTGTGCGGTTGCTTGCAGCTGGCACCAGCTGTTGCTACACTTTTCAATCTTAATTTTGTTTTTTGGTTAAGATTGTGTTTCTAGTCCTCCCCCAACTTCTGATACTACACATATAGTGCCAAGTTGTTTGCTGGTGAGCATGATATTATTAGTAAAGGCCAGTGGCTCCTTTCAAAGGAGCCTAAACTATTAACATAAAATCACTTCTGGAAATAAGGCTGACTGTGTCATTTATTTTGGTTACTACATTTTTAAAAGAATCATTCTAAGTTTAAAATAAGAGGTGGCAAATAAAACTTTGCTTAAGGATTCAAGTCATTAAAACATAAAGTTGGAGTGGTGAGGAAGAAAGGAAATCATCATTTAGCAGCCGCTAAACGTCATAAAGCTTGAAGAAAAGATAGGGTGACTTTTATTAGATCAAATATTAGCAGCAATGCTCTGGCATGATGAACATGCCTTCTGTATGACATGAGTTTGATATCCACTCAAAAAACAGCCTAGTGAGGAGAGAAACGCCAACCATAATAGATGTGACCTTTCAGTGCCTTGGCCATTGGCATTGCATGAGGGTAATCCTAGATCACCCATTTTTCCATTTGGATGTAGCTGAGACTGACGGGGCAGGTGTCCTGCCTAAACCAACTAATTTACGATCTGCTTTCAGTCTCCTTCCTACTTGCCTCTTCCAAAGTGAGCTTGAAAATCCAATTCTTTCCACTACCTCTTCAGAGAACCTAGAGGTAAGGTAGCGATATAGTATTTTTGTTACTGGTAAGGCTGCTTGAGCCAATGCAAAGATTGATGATCAATGCATGCACCTGAAAAAAATATTTAAATCTATTGAATTTAGTAAGATTGAAATGCAGCTACTCACTGAAGACTTGAATTGCAGTGTCTAGAGAAAGCTAAATTGAGCACAACTTAATCCCCTCATCATAATATGAACAAAGCATAAGACAAATGGTACCACGGCAGTCGGGCACCACAACTTATGGTTGTCAAAATGAGCTATGGATTGATTTTGTGACTCACAATTACTCACACACTTCCATTAAGGTCACCAGGCTGCCTCCTTAATCATCAGGGCTGCCCCCAGATCATTCAATCCAACTCCAGGCGATGGACAGTGACAATTTGTTGGGATTTTGGTGACCCATCACTTCTTAGAGTATAAAATTGGGCTGGACAGCACTGCATGTGAATGGGGAGAGAATCACATTCACTACATGTTACAAGCAACACTTACAGATTCCTGCTCCTCTCTGATTTGTCCTCAGCAGGAAAAGTGCTTAAAACCAGTCCAGAGGGGATGTCATAGTTCCATTCTGGAGTAAACATGTGTGAACCTATCTTTTCTGGAAGTTTAACTCTGTTTTTAGTGCCTGGCTTGAATGTCAAACCTACACTTGTATGCCCAGGTTCAGTTCTATCTGATGCCATCCAGAGAAGCTTCGCTCTCTGAACCTCCCACCTGGACTCTGACCTTGCCTTTGTCTGGGGCTGGCCATCACAGATGGACTGCTGCCTGCCTCAGGACCCATGTGCCTTCTCTGCCTATCCCCTGCCTGCAAGCTTAGCCCAGCTTCTCATCCAGAATCCTCTTATTCTATCCTGTTCTGTGACCATTAGTTGAATTCAGGCTCAGATGACCACTTAGACCAGAGGCTGAGAGTATTTGCCAGAGAAGAATACTGTCCGGGGACCTAAGTGACAGAGGGATAGTGCAGCCTGGCATGAGCCAAAAACAAAAAACAGTGTGTGCTCTTCAGTGATCAAAAATGTGTGGAAAAACATCTGGCCTAAATGGGAAAAAGGTGAAAGCAAGAAGAACATGAGCCATTTATTATGTGCCACACTAATGACTAATGCCAAGCTGTGCACTTGTAACTCAGCTGACTTGGGTAGCATTTGTGTCTTGAGTCTCTCACACATTGTGAAAAATCATTCATGGATATATTTATTTATGACTTTAATTTTTTGAATGGATAATAAGTTCATATTGTTCTAAATTATGAAAGGGTACAGAATAAAAAAAATCTCCCTCCCATCATCCCAGAGAGAACCAAAGTTATCAGTTTTGCTCATACTCTTCTAGTTGATGCATATACATGAAAATAACTGCATATATTTTCTCTTTCAAAAAATACAGATAGTATTCTCTGTATACTTTTTTGGCCCTCACCTTTCCCCTTTAACACGTTATTTAATTTTAAAATTAAATGTCTTTTTGCTTGAACAAATGACCCCAAACTTCTCTTGGGATCAAGTACAGCTAATACCTTGGAATCACAGAATGAAGTTACTTTAAAGAAAGCAAGAAGATAAGGCACATTAGAAAATTCCCTAAATTCCTCTTTGTGCATGAGAGGAAAATGATATAAAATTACTTCAACTTTGAAAAAGCTTTGTGGACTATAGAGTCATTCACAAATATAACAGATTACCAGTTGCTCATCTGAAACACTTGGGACCACATGTGCTTCAGACTGTAGAATGTTTCAGATCTTATAAGAGCATTACAATGCAAATATTATATAAGTAATGCCCTTAGTGGTGCCTAGTGGAGCACCCTGTAATTTAACACATTACTATTTTTATAGCAAAATGTATAAGCAGTCATAATAAGTGGAATAAATAAGGACTATAATTAGCTTCATATCAGTTCAGGTCAAGTTTTGTTCACAAATGAGTTCAGGTCAAGTCAGGTCAGAATTTTGCAGAAAAACTTGGTTTTCAGAAACTTTGGGATTTCAGGGTTGGAAGCAAGTCATAGTGGACCTGTATGTCCCTCTCCTATGTTGAGTGGGTCAACACAACGGCAATGTGGGTGGTAGGAAAACAGTCAGATCTAGACTCAAGGGTCTAAATACCTGCTCTACCATTTAATCCTTAGATGACACTGTGGACGTTTCTTGACCTCTGTAAGTCTCTGTTACCTCATCTGAAAAATGAGGAAAAGAATTCCTACCTTGCAGGACTTAGTGAGGGCTAAATTATGTTTCAAGTATCTGGTACCTGGTAAGCAAACTAGGATGATTGACAGCTGTTATCATTGTTTATGGAGGTGTAGTCTAATGAAATAGAATTAAAATCTTTTATTTTTCATGAAGAATTTGAAAGTAGCCAGAGAGAGAGGTAGGAATTTAGTATAAGAATCCCAGGAGAGTTCTTTAAGGAATAAGGAGCAATACCCCAAAGTTCCCTTTCTGGAATTTAAATTTATGGAAACCTGTTAGGGTAGACAGTGCAGTGCTGACCTAAGCTCAGAGTCCTGGAAGTTCCAAAGAGCTTCTGAAAATGAAATCTCCAGAAAGTGGATAGTCCAAAACCAACCTGGAATGAGAAGGACAACAGTAGTCTGGACCCATCAGGAATCGGACATATGAAGATGTCCCACTCCAGGCATTTGTGGTCACACTTTCAGACTGGGATTAACTATGTTAATTCCTTTATTAATTCATTTAGCAATTATTTTTGAATGCTGAATAATCATTGTTCTATGAAAATATTCAAGAAATTTTGGGACATGACCCTATTTTATATGGGTATTATAGCTTATTGGGGACTTATAATAAATAAGTAAACAATAAGCAAATTACTGAAAATTGTAAATTCTTTAAGAGAGAAAACTGGGTAGGGAGTAGTGAGGGCAAGAATAGGCTACGTTAGATTAGGCAGACAGAGAAAGCCTATTGAAAATAGTGATCTTCAAGCTGAGATGAGAAGGCAGCAGCTGTGTAAAGAGGAAGTCAGGAGGTGGCCAGGGAGGGTAGTGGTGGAGGTACAGGAGCTATTTCTTCTGCTTGGAATACTCCTTGCCTGTAACGCCCTGTGGCTGGCTCCTTCTCATCATTCGGATTTCAGATTCAGTGCCATCTGCTCAGATCTTCCTGACCTTCTTGCTAAACTTAACTTCTCCACTTTTGCCAGTCACTTTCTACCCACTACCCTGATTTATTTCTTCAGAGCTCTTATCACCATCTAAAATTATCTTGTTTGTCGTTGCACTTGCTTACTGTGTGTTTCCCCTCTTTAGAAGGAAAACCTCGTAAGAGCCCTGAGCACTTTGTCCAGTACCTGTGGGTATCTAAATATTTGTTGAATGCCTAAAAAAAGAAACTATGGAAAGACCCTAAAGTAGAAAAGAACTTGGTGGATTCCAGGAAATGAAATCAGGCCTTTGGTTCTTGTCACATTAATGGCCCCCAATGAATCTTGCCTCCTGGTATCCATGCTCTTACAAAGCTCTCTCCCACATTGACTTTGGGCTTGGTCACATGACTTCTTTGGCCAATGGGACATCCATGAACAACATAAATTTGGTAAGTGCTTATTTGGAACACAGATGAGCCATGAGAGAGAGCCCTGTCTGGTCTTGCCTCCTTCAAATGGAAATACCACTTGGAGAGCAAAGCCCTGTCATCTCAGAGTCCCAATTGAACTTTGCTTCCTGCTGATCCTCTGGTTAAATACAGCTGCATGAGTGGCAAAACCAGAAGAACAACCCTCCTAATCCCCTGAACCCCCACACCACAGAAATGTGAGATAAAAAATAGTTGCTTTAAACCACGGAGTTTTGGGGTGGTCTGTTACATGCAAAAGAACTGGACCAAAGCTGAAGTATAGTGAGCAGGGGAAAGTGATATGAAATGAGTTTAGAGGAGTAGACAGGGAAACAATCATTCAGAGCCTTAAACATGTAAAGTTATTTTATATTAAATGTGATGAGAAATTATTAATAGGTTTGAAAGAAAGAAAGAATTTATGATTGAAGAGATCATTGAGGAGGCTATTCCAGTCATCTATTGATGCTTTGACTAATGGAATATCGTAAAAGAAACTTTACTGATTTCCAGGCTCAGGCCTCGAGACTGACACCTTCTACTTTCTTTCTCCAGAAATAATCTCTTAGAGGCCTGAGCCTCCATTTAAAAAGTTGATCCTCTGCTGGAGAAATCATGTTAAGAGGCCCTAAGTCACAGAACGCCCCCAGATTCAACAGGAGCGGATCTACTCCAGCTATCTTTGGGAAGAGTCCAGTCTGCCGTAAGGCCCCAGATATTATCTTTCATTCCTCACAATAACACTCTTAAGTCATTAATATCATTTTAATTTTTATGGATCAGAAAAATAAAGTTTAGTTGGGTTATACCACTTTGTTTAAACTTTCATAGAGGTAGAAATTCCAAAAGCAGACTACTTCTACTATAAGAGATTAGATGGGATCTGGATTGGTAATATACGAGAAACTTAGTGGCAGAAAGAGGAGAGGCAAACGTTGTTAGAGTCAGGGAGAAGATAAGAGAAAAGGAAGGAATATTCCAGGAGAGCAACTCTTTCTTCTTACTGCCCTTTTCCCAAACTATACCCCACCCCAAGTACCTTCAGTGACAGCTATAACCACAATCTCTGAAGAATACCTCCTTATTCTAAGTTTTCCACACTACAATTGCTTCAAATCCCTTTAGAAGGAAAAAAAAAATTATTAAAGCATTTTTTTGCAGTAGTTAATAGCTAAAAGCTGGAAACAAATATCATCCAACAGAGAGATGTACAAATACATTGTGACATTGTCCTACAATGGAGTATAAACAGAACTATATGCATCAACACAGATAAATCTCAAAAATGTAAGCAAACTAAGCAAAAAAAAGTTAAATTGAATAACAATGGATATAGTATAATACCAATTACATAAAGTGTAAAATATACATAACAATGCAAAATATTATTTATGGATTTATACTATGTAGTAATAACAAACAATATAATTGAGGAAAGTAACCATGAGTTTCAGGTGATCATGGTCACCTCTAGGAAGGGAAAAATAGAAAGAGAACAGGAGGTGTAGACTAAAGGCTTTAATTGTATCAATAAGTTCTTATTTTCTTAAAAAAAAAAAAAGCAAAATGGCAAGTAGAAGTCAAAGGAACTGTCTTTAAAATGGATTTTGTAAGATCAAAGGCCAAAGCAAAATTGTTTAAGGGCCCAGCTGACAAATTGCAACAACTTGGGGGACATTCGACCCATTAGTTCACAAAATACCACATAGTACCTGGAACACAGTGGGAACTGAAAGAAGTAAACTGCAACATGATACCTTGAAGTAGTGCAGTTGGGGAAAAAAATGCATGGATTTTACCCTAGTCAGGGATGTAGCATTCCCACAAAGGTTTTCAGCAGCCAAGGTAGTGGGGTGGCATCTCTTTCAAATTGCTTTTGAGATAAGTAAGGCTATAACAGGAAGGCAGATGGAGGAACATGAGCAGACTTGCCCCTGAGCATACAAAACATCCTGAAAGACTCCAAGGGTGAAAATGGGGTGAGGTTTTGATTGGGGTGGGAGTATAGAGAATCTTATTCTAGCAGGTCGGATCAAGAAATCAGTGATTTAATTTGCCTTATAGGTTGGTGGGTGAGGCCTAGGGAAATATAAGTTATACTTAAAAATAGAAAAACCTGGATTAGCTAACATAAAGAAAAATGAGGTTTGACCAAATGCAAATGATAACATCAGGACCTTTTTAATTTTAATTTTAATTGGTGGAGAGGGTTTGAAAGGAGAAAAACAATGGGCCTCAAACTAAAAGAAAGGCTGACATGGAGATAAAAGTGAGGCAGAAAGGGATGCTGGAGAAACAGAAGACCAATTTTGTTGAAGGTTATTTTCTTTTCTCTTCATCTTTGCAAGAACCCAGTGGAAGCTGCTTGCAATGGTACTTTACATCTAGTTGACAACTTAGTGAAAGTTATAATAAAGCTCATTTTACCATGACCCATGATGAACACTGGCCTCCTTCAGTTACTCTGAAATACCCAGATTCTCTGAAAACTGAGCCCTAAGGTAAGCACAACTGGCTAAAAACCATCTACTGGTGTTATATATGACACACTAATGAGGAGACCAAATTCCTTGGAGGAACACAGAGAGCTTGTGGTAATGCTCCAGACAGATTATGTTTCTTGGTTGTAGCATTTGGTTAAATGGAAGAAATTAAAAAACAAAAGACATAAAGATACAGAAAGAACAGTTTAAGCTCCATTAAATTTTTGTCAGCCAATCTTTGGGAACAAATTACATAGTCCTTTCCCCATAAATCCTTCCAGGAAAATAAAAAATATGAGATTTTATAGGTATTTTTTTTATCGCCTGTAGCCCTACATGCATGAAATAGTCACTTTTTCATATATTAAATAGAAAATTAAGCCAACCAGATTTTATTTATAAGTTGAAATACCAGCATCCCCTGAAAATAGGCATACATGTGTTCTAAAGACACTACTCACCTTTACTTGTCAACCTATCAGGTGAAAGTTATATATCAAAATTGGCCCAGGAGGTGTGTTCAAGATGGTGGCCTACAAAGATCCTGAATTCATCTCCCAAAGACACAACAAATCTGCAACTACATATGAAATAATTCTCTCTGAAAGGGACATGAAAAGTGGATGAACAGAGCCTCCACAACAAAGGGTAAAAGGGTATCATTGAGATAGGTAGGAAAAACTGAGATATGGTCATGCTGAGGTAAAAACCATATCCCAGCCTTGGTGATCCACAATCAGGAAGGATCACAAAGGTAAGATTATTTTCCCTGAGAAGCAAGAGATTTGAGCTCCACATCAGGCATCCCAACCCTTAGATCCTGCACAGAAGAGAAGAGCTTCCAAAACACCTGGCTTTGAAAATCAATGGGAAATCCAGGAAAACTATTAAAACTACAGGGAATGGGAAACTCACTCTTAAAGGGCTTGCACACAGACTTGGCCCCAAAACCAGAACAAAAGCATTAGATTGAAAATTGCATGGACCATAGGTAAAGGGGATCCACTTACTAACTTTGAAATATCTGCTGGAGAGGCAGGGAATAGTTGGAATGCTCTCTCTGGGGACTGAGACACTGGCAGGAGCCACCTTGTTAATGCCAGCACAGGTTGCATTTTGGAAATCTCCATCTAACCTGTTAGCCCCAGTGGGCACACCTGCAGAGAGCCTTGCTCACCCCTGCAACCTAGCCAGGACTTACAGCTGATTGGGCAATAACCATGCCCACCAGCACCTGGCAGCATCCATGGCCAGGCCCCATAGCAGTTCTGAGGTCCAGCTTTGCCCATCAATACCCAGCAGCTGCCATGGCTGGGTTCCAGAGCCATTCCAGGGACTATCCCTGCCCACCAGTGGACTGCAGCAGCAGCTGCAGCCCTACCACAACAGGAGAGTGTATGTAGCCCACATAGGAGACATCACCTGAGCATCTGGCTCTGTTGGCCAGTTGGGAGTGCACTTCTGAGCCTCACAGAACATATCCTACATAAGTGTACTCCTTTAAGACTGGGAGAGGCAGCAGATTTACCCAGTACATAAAAACAAAAACAGAGAATTAGGCAAAATGAGGAGACACAGAAATATATTCCTATCAAAACAACAAGACAAAGCCTCAGAAAATGATATAAAGAAAACATAGATAAGCAATCTACCTGGTAAAATGTTAAAAATAATTGGTCATAAAGATGCTCGCTGAACTTGGGAAATGAATGGACAACACAGTGAGAACTTCAACAAAGAGACAGAAAATATTAAAAAATGCCAAACAAGTTATAATTGAACTGAAAAATACACCAGAGGGATTCAACAGCAGATTGGATGAAGTAGAGGAATGAATCAATGAGCTGGAAAACAAAGCAATGGAACTCACCCAGACAGAGCAGCAAAACGAAAACAGAATTTAAAATAGTGAAGATACTTTAAGGGACCTTTGGGACAACATCAAACAGAATAACATTCACATTATAGGGGGTCCCTGAAGGACAAGAGAGAAGAAAAATTATTTGAAGATATAGTGGCTGAAAACTTCCTTAATCTGTAAAGGAAACAAACATTCAGGCCCAAGAAGCCCAGAGAGTTTCAAATATGATGAACTCAAAGAGGCACACACCAAGACACATTATAATTAAAATGGTAAAAGTGAAGTATAAAGAGATAATCCTAAAAGCAGCAAGAGAAAAACAACTTGTTATATACACAGGAAACCCTGTAAGGCTATCAGCAGATTTTTCAGCAGAAAGCTTACAGGCCAGAGACAGTAGCATGACATATTCAAAGTCCTAAAAGGAAAAAAAAAATCTTTCAAGTCAAGAATTCTCTACCCAGCAAGGTTATCACTCATAACTGAAGGAAAGTTTAAGAGTTTCTCAGGCAAGCAAAAGCTAAGGGAGTTCACCACCACTATACTGGCCCAACAATGTTAAAAAGGGCTCTTTAAGCTGAAAGAGATGGTACTAATTAATAGTAAGAAAATGTATGAAACTAAAAATCTCACTGGAAAAGGTAAATATATAATAAATGTAGTGGATCAATCACATATAAAGCAGGCATACAAGTTAAAGACAAAACTAGTAAAATTAACTAAAATTACAAGAATTAACTAAGAGGTACATAAAATAAAAAGATGTAAAATGTATCATCACAAGTATAAAAGGGGGGAAAGATAAAGCTTTGGAATGTATTCAAATTTAAGTTGCTACAAACTATTTACATAAGATGTTATATGTGAGCCTCATTGTTGACTACAGGGGAAAATCTTATAGTAAATACTCAAAAGGAAATGAAAAAGGAAACTAAACATAACACTACAGAAAGCTACCAAGACACAAGGGAAGAGAGCAAGAGAAGCAGAAAGAAACAGAGAGGTACCACAAAACAGCCAGAAAACAATGAACAAAATTGCAATAAGTACATACCTGTCAATAATTACTCTAAATGTAAATGGACCAAATTCTCCAATCAAAAGACACAGAATGGATGAATAGATACAAAAACAAAACCCATCTATATATTGCCTACAAGAGACTCACTTCAGAAGTGAGGACACACAGACTGAAAGTGAAGGGATAGAAAAAGATATTCCATGCAAACGGAAATAAAAGAAAGCTGCAGTAGTTATACTCATATCAGACAAAATAGACTTTAAAGACTATAATAAAAGACAAACAAAAGCATTACATAATGATAAAAGGGTCAATAAGCAAGAAGATATAATATTTATAAATATATATGCTGCCAACATAGGAGCACCAACATATATAAAGCAGATATTAATGGACCTAAAGGGTCCATTACAATAATAGTAGGAGACTTTAACACCCCACTTACATCAATGGATAGACCATCCAGACAGAAAATCAATAAGGAAGAGCAGACTTAAACAACACATTATCAGATGCACTTAATAGATATATACAGATATAGAACATTCCATCCAAAAGCAGAAGAATGGGGCTTCCCTGGTGGCGCAGTGGTTGAGAATCTGCCTGCCGATGCAGGGGACACGGGTTCGAGCCCTGGTCTGGGAGGATCCCACATGCCGCGGAGCAACTGGGCCCGTGAGCCACAATTACTGAGCCTGCGCGTCTGGAGCCTGTGCTCCGCAACAAGAGAGGCCGCGATAGTGAGAGGCCCGCGCACCGTGATGAAGAGTGGTCCCCGCTTGCCGCAGCTAGAGAAAGCCCTTGCACAGAAACGAAGACCCAACACAGCCATAAATAAATAAATAAATAAATTTGAGAAAAATATAAAATAAAATAAACATTTAAAAAAAAAAAAAAAAAAAAAAGCAGAAGAATGCACATTTTTCATGGCTGCACATGGAACATTCTCCAGGATAGATCACATGTTAGGTCACAAAACACGTCTCAATAATTTCAAGAAAATTAAAGTCACATCAAGCATCTTTTCCAGCCACAATGGTATGAAATTAGAAATCGATCACAAGGGAAAGAATTGGAAAAACCACAAAAACATGGAGATTAGACAACATGCTACTGAATAACCAGTGAGTCAAAGAAATCAAAGAAGAAATTTTAAAAATACCTATAGAGAAATGAGAACAGAAATACAACATATCAAAATTTAAGGGATACAGCAAAGTGGTTCTGAGAGGGAAGGTCATAGCAATACAGGCTACCTCAAGAAACAAACAAATAAAATTCCCAAATAAATAATCTGACTTTATACCTAAAGGAACTGGAAAAAGAACAAAGACCAAAATTAGTAGAAGGAAGAAAATAATAAATGTCAGAGAGGAATAAGTGAAATAGAGGCCAAAACTACAATAGAAAATATCAATAAAACTAAGAGCTGATTTTTTGAAAAGATAAACAAAATCAATAAGCCATTAGACTAGTCAAGAAGAGAGAGCTCAAATAAAATCAGAAATAAAAGAGAAGTTACAACTGATACCACAGAATAGACTACTATGAACAATTATATGCTAACAAATTGCACAACCTAGAAGAAATAGATAAATTTCCAGAAACATTGGTCTTCCAGGACTGGACCATGAAGGAATAGAAAATCTAAATTGACCGATTACTAATCAGGAGATTGAAATGGTAATCAAAAAGCACACAACAAGCAAAAGACCAGAACCAGAATTTTCACTGGCAAATTTTACAAAACATTCAAAGAAGATTTAAGACCTATCCTCAAACTCTTCCAAACAATTGAAGATGAGGGAAAATTTCCAAACACATTTTACAAAGCCAGCATTACCCTATTACCAAAAGCAGACAAGGATAACACAAAAAAAGAAAATTACAGACCAGTATTCTTGATAAGCATCAATGCAAAAAATCCTCAATAAAATATTAGCAAACTGAATTCAATATATTAAAAGGATCATACACCATGAATAACTGGAATTTATTCCGCAGATGCAAGATGGTTCAACATTCGCAAACCAATCAAATGTGATACATGACATTAACAAAACGAAGAATGAAAATTATACTATTATCTCAATAGATTCAGAGAAAGCTTTTGACAAAATTTATCAGCTATTTATGATAAAAACTCTCAACAAAGTGGGTATAGATGGAACATAACTCAACATAATAAAGGCCATATATGACAAACCCACAGATAACATCACATTCAACAGCAAAAAGCTGAAAGCTTTTCCTTTTAAGATCAGGGACAAGACAAAAATTCCCACCCTTGCCACTGTTATTCAAAATAGTACTGGAAGTCCTAGCCACAGCAATTAGGCTAGAAATAAAAGGCATCCGAATCAGAAAGGAAGAAACAAAACTCTCACTATTTGCAGATGACATGATACCATAAATAGAAAAACCCTAAAGACTTCACCAAAAAATTGTTAGGACTAATAATGAATTCAGTAACGTTGCAGGATACACAATCAATATACAGAAATCTGTAGGGTTTCTGTACATTAATAATGAACTAACAGAAAGAGAAATTAAGAAAATAATCCCAAGTACAATTGCAACAAAAAGAATAGAATATCTAGGAATAAATTTAACCAAGGAGATGAAAGACTTGTACATTAAAAAACTATTAGACACTGATGAAAGAAATTAAAGAAGATATCAGAAAATGCAAAGATACTCTGTGCTCATGGATAAGAAAAATTAATATGGCTAAAATGTCCATACTACCCAAAGCAATCTCTATCAAAATGCCAATGGCATATTTCACAGAACTAGAACAAACAATTCTAAAATTTGTATGAAAACATAAAAGACTCCAAATAGCCAAAACAATCTTGAGAAAGAAGAACAAAGCCGGAGGTATCAAGCTCCCTGATTTCAAATCATACTACAAAGCTATAGCAATCAAAACAATATGGTACTGGCCCAAAAGCAGACATATAGATCCATGGAACAGAACTGAGAGCCCGAAAATAAATCCAACACACATGGACAACTAATATGGACAATTAATCTACACAAAGGAGAAATGAACATACAGTGGAGAAAGGACAGTGTCATCAATACATAGTGCTGGGAAAACTGGACAGCTACATGCAAAAGAATGAAACTGGACCACAATCTTACACCATACACAAACATTAATTCAAAGTCGATTAAAACCTTGAATGTAAGACCGGAAACAATAAAATTCCTAAAAGAAAACATAAGTGGTAACTTCATTGACATCAGTCTTAGTAATGTTTTTGTGGATCTGACTCCAAAGGCAAGGGGAAAAAAGCCAAAATAAACAAATGGGACTACGTCGAACTAGAAGACTTTTGTACAGTGAAGGAAACCATCATCAAAATGAAAAGGCAATCATAAATAGAGCTACAATGAACATTGTGGTACATGACTCTTTTTGATAGCCAGGACGTGGAAGCAGCCTAAGTGTCCATTGACAGATGAATGGATAAAGAAGATGTGGCACATATGTACAATGGAATATTACTCAGCCATACAAAGAAATGAAATTTAGTTATTTGTAGTGAAGTGGATGGACCTAGAGTCTGTCATATAGAGTGAAGTTAAGTCAGAAAGAGAAAAACAAATACCATATGCTAACACATATATATGGAATCTAAGAAAGAAAAAAAAAGGGGTTCTGAAGAACCTAGGGGTCTGACAGGAATAAAGACGCAGATGTAGAGAATGGACTTGAGGACACGGTGGGGGGAAGGGTAAGCTAGGATGAAGTGAGAGAGTGGCATGGACATCTATACACTATCAAATGTAAAATAGATATAGTGGGAAGCAGCCACATAGCACAGGGAGATCAGCTTGGTGCTTTGTGACCACCTAGAAGGGTGGGATAGGGAGGATGGGAGGGAGACGCAAGAGGGAGGAGATATGGGGACATATGTATATGTATAGCTGATTCACTGTGCTATAAAGCAGAAACTAACACACCATTGTAAAGCAATTATACTCCAATAAAGATGTAAAAAAAAAAATGAAAAGGCAACCTACTGAATGCAAGAAGATATTTGCAAATCATATATTCAATAAGGTGGTAATATCAAAAATATATGAAGGATTCATACAATTCAACAAAAATTCCCAAAACAACCTGATTTAAAAATGGACAGAGGATGTGAAAAGACATTTTTCCCAAAGAAGCCATAGAGATGGCCAACAGGCACATGAAAAGTTCAACATTCCTCTCAGGGAAATGCAAATCAAAACCATAATGAGGTGTCACCTCACACCTGTTAGAGTGGCTATTATAAAAAAGTCAAGGAATAACAAATGTTGGAGAGGAAGTGGAGGAAAGGGAACCCTTGTACACTGTTTATGGGACTTTAAATTGGTACAGCCACTATGGAAAACAGTACGAAATTTCCTCAAAAAATTAAGAATAAAACTACCAGATGACCGAGCTATTTCACTTCTGGGTATGTATCCAAAGAACATGAAAACAATAATTCAAAAAGATATATACACCTATGTTCATTATGGAAACAAGCTAAGTGTCCATTGATGGATGAATGGATAAAGAAGATGTGGTATATATAGATATATATACACAATGAAATACTACTCAGCTATATAGAAGAATGAAATTCTGACATTTGTGACAACACGGATGGACCTTGAAGATATTATGGTAAGTGAAATAAGACAGAGAAGGATAAGTATTGATTACTATATGATTTCACTCCTATGTGGAGTCTAAAAACAAAACAAAACAAACTCATAGATACAGAGAATGGATTAGTGGTTGCCAGAGGGGAAAAGTGTTGGAGGGTGGGCAAAGTGGGTGATAGGGGTCAACTGTATGGTGATGGATGGTAACTAGACTTGTGGTGATGATGACTGTAGTGTATATAGGTGTTGAACTATAACACTGTCCACCTGAATCATATATTTAAAAGTTTGGCCTGGACACTCAACATTAAAGCTCTTTTTAGAATGAAACAGAAGCTAGCAAAGTTAACATGTCCAAAATGTAACTCTAATCTCCCATCCCCCACAATGCTTCCTCTCAGTATTCCACCTATAAGTGGCACTACTACCTTCCCTATTTCTTGAGGAAGAACCCTGGGAGACTTTTTTGAGCATTTCTTTTCATAAAACCTATAAAATAAACACTAGCAGGTTTAATATTTTCTTCCTTTTAAATATATTTTAAGTCCATCTACTTTTGCCCAACTTCATTACATCTTCCCCTTTGCCACGAGTTCTCTCTTACAGAACTACCAGGCCCTGGAGAGATTTCACTCTTGGAGAAAATTCTGGTCATGCAAGAGGTAATTGATCCTTTCAGGAAATGCACACTCTCTCTCCTAAACAAACCCCTAAATTGAGAGCCGGGTCTTAGGGACAGGTGTGGCATCACCCTTAGAATGGGTACCAATGACCATTCTGAGGCTTGGGTCACTGGAATCTGAACCCATTACTCTCCTGCTGAGCCAAGACTCTCAAGGGAACTGAACTGGCCCATGTTGGGGGTGATAGCCACTGTATACTGACCTCTCTGAAGGAAAGATTGCCCAATTTAGAATTTAGAACTCCCACAAATAATGATCAGATGATGAGCTTACTACAATCAAAGACTGTGCATACTCAAGAAGACAAGCACTGTATATCTCACAGACATTTAAAAAGATAATACAGGAGAAAAAGTCAAAGAGGTAAGATATGTAAAGCATTTAGCACAATGTCTGAAATGCAGTGGGGGCTCCTTACTAGAAGCTCTATTTGGATCTCACTTCTTCCTTTCTTCTCTGAACCAGTGCACTCAGCACTGGTTCTCCAGCTACTGTCATACTGAGCTATGCACTGATCATATAAGTTACCTCACTCTGAGCAAGCAGTCCACAGCTTCATGGTCCGGGGTTCATGGCAAAAGATGCATAGAGGTAATATAGTAGTTTCCTACTGCTGCTGTAACAAATTACCCAAAATTTAATAGCTTAAAACAATGCAAATTTATTCTCTTAACACTTCTGGTGGTCAGAAGTCTGAAATGAGTCTTAGGGGCTAAAATCAAGGTGTTAGCAGGGCTGCATTCCTTCTCGAGGCTCTAGGGGAGATCTGATTCCTTGCCTTTTCTAGATTCTAGATACTGCCAGGATTTCTTGTCTCATGGCCCCTTCTCTATCTTTAAAGCCAGCAGCTTAGCATCTTTTCTCTTTCTGCTCTTCTGCCTCCCTCTTATAAGGAATCTTGTGATTATATCAGGCCCACCTGGATAATTCAGAATAACCTTCCCATCTCAGGATCATTAATTTAATTGCTTCTGCAAAGTCCCTGTAAAGTAACAAATTCACAGGTTCTGAGGATTAGGACATGCGCATCTTTGGGGGCCATTATTCAGCCCACCACAGTTAGGGAGCAGAGAGCAGCTTCTCAAAGATTCATTGAATAGTGGCGGAGATTGGTGGTGGTGGTGTATTGAGGAGGAAAGTGGCTAAATGGGGAAAAGAGATGAATTTCAGCCCTGGACATGATGGGCTTGGCACATTTAGGGAAGGAGAATCAGGGAAATTAGCTTCATCTTGAGCTTAAAATGATCCAGGGATTTTGCTTTCTAAAATGCAGGTATAATTGTGTGTGTTATGGGTGTGTTGGGGGCGCGGATAGGGGTGCTTGAAATAATATGATAAACTAATAGTTTCATTACTACTGTAAAGAGTAGTATTCTTTGGATATTTTTTAATTGACTGTGGTTGATATAGCAGAAAGGAGTAGATTTTTCTACATTGCTATTTCGTCTGGTGATCTTACTGGATTTTCTAAGTTCTAATTGGTCACCCATTGATTCTATTGGATTTTCTAGGCAGATAACATATCATATATTATTTTCAAGAAAATATCAGTGCAGATACTTGAAGAAAATATCAATAATAGACACATAAGAGGAAGTGGTTAAGGAGAGCTGAAAATGTATATTTTGGCAAAATGATTACCAATAAAGTCATTTATGTGCACTGTTCACCTTTAATTCCCCTGCGGCACAGTAGCACGAAGGTGAGTCAGATTGATTTTGATGTGAGTTTTATTTTATAAGGGCTGTTAAGTCTACACAGCTTTCCTTAGTCATCATGGTTGGTGTTTTGTGGCATGTTCATCCCCTCACAGCTTAAGGAAAAAGTAAAGGGAACATTTTTCTTTTTCAACACTTTGGCTTCAGGTTGCCCCTTGTTACTTTTACTACTAATGGGAGAAACTCCAATTTCTTAGTAGTTAATTTAAACACTAACTTTTTTTTTTTAAACATCTTTATTGGAGTATAATTGCTTTACAATGATGTGTTAGTTTCTGCTTTATAACAAAGTGAATCAGCTATACATACACATATATCCCCATATCTCTTCCCTCTTGCATCTCTCTCCCTCCCACCCTCCCTAGCCCATCCCTCTAGGTGGTCACAAACCACCGAGGTGATCTCCCTGTGCTATGCGGCTGCTTCCCACTAGCTATCTATTTTACATTTAGTAGTATATATAAGTCCATGCCACTCTTTCACTTTGTCCCAGCTTACCCTTCCTGTTCCCCATAAACACTAACTTTTACCCATATCTTTCCCGCTCCTGGTGGAGTGCCACGTACAGGAGCACAGCACAATAAATAATTTTGTTCATACAGGTGATGAATGTTGTCAAGTGTTCCATCTGTTAATCATTTAAGAAGTGTAGATTTACATACTTGCAAGGCATAGCTATGAAAATGTTACTTCTTTAACTAAAAACTTATCTACTTGATCTTTCTGCTAAAAGATCAGCACTAACTGAATGTCTTGCCCTCACTCTGAGCTCTTCCTGCCTCCAGATGATCTCATGCTCGTTCTCCTCCTGTCTCCAGTATGTTGGTTAATGTTGCCACCAAAGCCCAGGGTCAGGGTCTAAGCCCACAGGCCTGGACTTCTCATGTCCTCCTTCCCTTTCCTTAGGCTTCCACATGTGAATGCTGTCCATTTTATCTCCACAACACCTCTGGCATTCCTCCCTTCCACTTCCTTTTCATTGCCACTGCCTCTCACCTGCTGACTTAAATTGCATCCTACCTGGCCTCATTGCCTGAGCCTCTCTCCCCTCCAATCCAGCTCAAGTCCTCCTGTGAGAATAATATCCCTGAAGCCTAGTACCAATCAGCTCACTCCCGGTCTGTTAAATTGCAACAGCTTCCCAATACTTTGCATAAAACGTGAATACCACAGCCTGGCATTCAAGGGGTGCAAATCTATTTTTCTAGTCTTGTATCTTGCTAGTTCCCTTCATATTGTTTATGTTTCAGTCAAGAGGATTATATGTTATCCCCAAGTTGATTCTGTGTCTCTCTCCACCTTCAGGCTTTGCCACGTGCAGCTTTCATGTGAAACATCCAGCTTCTCAGCCCAAACACACATATCCACTTGTGAAAATCCAAACTATTAATCAAAGTGCATCTCAGATGATAAGTATTTCCTTAATGAAGTCTTTCGTGAAATTCATACTCTTCCAAGTGTTTTGGCTGCATTGGGTCTTCGTTGCTGCGCACGGGCTTTCTCTAGTTGCAGCGAGCGGGAGCTACTCTTCATTGCGGTGCCCGTGCTTCTCATTGCGGTGGCTTCTCTTGTTGCGGAGCACGGGCTCTAGGCGCGCGGGCTTCATTAGTTGTGGTACGTGGGATCTAGAGCGCAGGCTCAGTAGTTGTGGCGCATGGGCTTAGTTGCACCGCGGCATGTGGGATCTTCCTGGACCAGGGCTCAAAACCATGTCCCCAGCATTGGCAGGCGAATTCTTAATCACTGCGCCACCAGGGAAGCCCTGTTTTGTATCTTTCTTATGACACTTCTCATATTCAAACCTTGGTTACGCTTATGTGTATACTTGTCTCTCCACTGGATGATAGGATGCTAGGAATCTTCCACTATCCTTAACAGATCCTCAATAAGTATTTGTCAAATGTTGGATGGATAAACAAGGGAGTTGAGTTTGTTCATTTATTTCCATGGGATGTGTGTGATGCTGGGAACAAGCAATGTCAGGCCACCAGAATATGTGCCTGGAGCTGGAATGACAGCATTTTCAATCGAGGAAGACTGTTGTAATATACACTAAGCTAAGAATGATCTCGTCTCAGGAAAATTGGCCAGAATCTTAGCACACCATTTTCAGGAAAGGGATACTGTCTCTTTACCTAAGACTTGGTCTAATCTTAGTACCAGAAACCTGAAACCTCCTAACTGGAGAATAAATGTTTCAATTTTTAATATGTCATAAACGGTGACAGAGGTGAAAGTATCATATTAGCCTGAATACTGGCCACCCCACCATGCCAGCCAAGGGGTATGTGGTGACAGAGCAGCTAGAGAAGCCTGAGGAGGGTGGGTCCTCAGCTTCTGGTCATGGTACTGGCAGCAACAGCTGCTACTTGGCTCTGAAGGCAGCCTTCTGCCCTCCCTCTTTGGCTAAGAGATGGATGAGAAAAGTCACACAGCTAAGAGATCCAAGAAGCGATGGGGAGGTGGGTGTACAGATGGGGCAGGGGCTCCAGGAAGACTCTGGCCTCAGAAGTGCAGCTGAGCTGCATGAAACAGGGTGACTCGTTAGATTGTCTTCAGCCTATACAATGGTGATGATCTCTAAATTGAGTCATAATATCTGCTTGAGAGACTGGGGTGTAAACTTACAGGTGCCTCAGTTTGGAGCAACATGAAAAAATTACAGGCACATAAATCTAGAAGTAGATAGCTTCGGCTCTATCATAATGGATGATGAAAAGTGAGATTAAATGATTCTGAAATTTTACCTGACATGATAAACCTCTATGACTTAAGAAAGTGAAACCTGCTTGGCTGGACACAGCCTCCCTAATATTATTATGGTAAAAGGAATTTCTTATATTGCAGGTCAGGGAAGCCAAATATGGTCTTCATGTCACAGTGTCCTGCACCCATCCATACACAAGATATTACTTTAAGATTAGCATTTGCAAGAATTGGTAAATCAGTTAATAGACTTTGTGTGGGTTTTATTCTAGATAAATATATAAAGGGTTGATCCACTTTTAATATTTAAAATTTTTTCTCCTTTTCACCTTCAATATAGCCTGGACTTGTTAATTTGTTTTTAAGTTCATGGAGAACAACTGTGGCCATAATCTCTTAGCACACAGATGAAGAAGACACAAAAAATTGGGAAAGATGAAAATCTGATTGCAAATCCATGACCCCCTCTCCTTGTCAATGCCTTGCTGGCAAGATTCAACCAGTTGATAAGCAATGTCTGTGGGTCTCCAAAATACAAAGTCTTAAGAACACACACAAACGTGGGCATCAGTGTTTACAGAACTGAGGAAGGCAGTGGCTTCTGGCTGGAAACAGGCTTGATGTTCTAGGGTGAGAAACTCAGAAACTTTGGCTCCCAGAGTGGGGACAACCAGTTAAGCCCAGTGGATCCCCCTTGGTCTTTGGAGAAAATTTGCTCAGCCAGTTTCCAGTGTGCAGCCTGCTTCTTGGAGGTCAATTCTAGAAGCTCTGGGGAAGAACTGCAACTTTGTGCAGAATTTGCTAATCCACACAGTTGAAGAGGGGAGAAGCCCACCATGCTCTTTCTCACAAAACACAAAAAGGTTTTTTGCCTTTTGCCTTTTGCATCCAAAAGAAGAGATTTTAGACTCTGCTCACCAATAGGCAATAGTGTGTGAAAAGACTCTCTATGTGACCATTGTGTAGGAAAATGAAATTCAAAGCAAAGAGAAACCAAAAGAATGGGGGGTAAAATGCAAAGCATTGATAATATTCCTTATCGAAGCATAAAGTGGTACAATCATTAGTTTGTATACTCATTTGAATTATAAATGGATATAGACTTGGGTCCCTAAATCTCATGTTTAGAACTCTATGCTACTGAAGAATTGACCAAAATAATTTGAAGTATAAGGACACTAATTGAATCAGAGTTTGTAAGAGAAGGCATTTCAAAGTAACCTAAAGACTGAAATAATGATCTTAGGCAACTGTGCTTGTAATATTTTAAGTGTAAAAAGTGAATTGCAGAGCAACAGCATAATATGATCCTGATTTTGTATATAACACATTTTTTGCATGTATACATGCTTATGCATTCATTGAAGAGTGAGCGGAAAAAAAACACTAACCTGGTAACGTTTGTTGCCTTGAAGGGAATATGATTGGAAAGAACAGGAGATGAAGGACTCAACTTTTACAGCTACTCACATTAGAAAATAAATAAAAACACAGAGTATTGGAGGGAAAAGAAGGCTGATTATTTGTGAATTGCATTTGTAATTTAAAAAATCCTTTCTGTCTTTAGTTGTGGTCCATAACTGCTTTAAGCATATGGAAGTATTTTTTCCATTTTATTTCTATAAAACAAACATAAATACCCTTTTGATGTTTGTGTTTTATTCTAACTGAGGCAATTGACATGCACAGTAAGCTCTTTTGGGTTTCCCTATAATATTTTCAAGACTGACCCTCTGCCTTTCTTAAAATTTAACTGTTTTTGAAAAAGAGAAACATGTTAGAAAACTCCAGATAGATATAATTATGTAATATTTGGGGGAGGGGTAGTGTTCTATTCCTAAAATGGTCCAATAGCTATGCATCAAACCAGGAAGTTCCAGGCTCGTCACCATCATGTCAATCTTACAACTTTCCCAACAAGGTCCTGCCTCCCAGAAACTAAATCTGACTTTCTCCTTGAGCCAGTACCAAGTCTCTGGGCAGAGCTTTAATGGGAGGATTTTGGGGTCATGGGTTTTCTCCAAGGAGGCTCAGAAAATGCTTCCCTTGCAGTTGGAGTTTGAAGGCTGCAGCTCAGTGGCAGACCAGGACAGCTAAGAATATTTTTAAGCAAGTAGCCACTTTTCTTCTCCTCTCACAGCCTTGTATGTACCCTGTTCTCTGTGCTCTTCCCTCTGAGGTTCTCCCCTGTTCCAATTAAACTGTACATCGTAATTGCATGGCCATCTCAGATACACTTTAAAATAACATGTTTACTTTGTGGAAGCTCTTACTTTAGGGAAACCAGAGGTCAGGATTGCAGTTTGTTGACACATTTGTGAAATGGCTTTGCCGTCCTACTTCCTTGTTCACATCCATTTTATCTTTCATGGTATTATCTCTTTTCCAAGTTTATGGTTTTCTAATACTACCTCTTGTCTATACTACTTTGGACATTGGACTGCCTAGGACACATCTCTCTACCTTCCAACCCTGTATCCAAGCTTGTCTAACTTTAGCAAGTTAACCATCTTGAAATGAATTCACATCAGTGTGTTAATGGCAGAAAATGGTTTAATATGTTAACTTCTTTCAGTCACATCTGCATTTTATATAGTGATTTTAAACTCAAGTGAAAGAATATATTTTCAACAACATTTTCATGGACTAGCACAGGCTAGAGAAGGAGAGATCTTTGGCCACAGCTGCTTCTCAGGGTCCCTCACATTGTAATAGTTACCCCAAGTTGAGATGTTGCAAAGGTTGTACTTGACAGGAAACAAGTGAACAATGTTCTTTTTAAAAAGCATACTCTCAGCCTCTACCTGAAGAGGAAATGAATGGGCACCCTGAAACTGTGATGGATTGATCTCAACATCCTCCATTCATCCTAAATCCATTACTCATGTTATTATATTCCTTACTGATTGGAAGTTATGTTTACTTGTGTGATCCTTGCATGTTCTTTGAGTAGCCCCCAGCTATTATGACTTTATTACCATCTTTAGCATCGATCTACAGGCTCTGGACCAATCCCGCGTGTAGGTAGAGGGAGTTTAAAGGAGATTTAAATTATCCCTCCAGCTTCACTGACACTTAGGGCTGGAAGCTGATTCTGTGGCTTAGTCCTATCTTGCTTAAGACCTGAACCTAAATCACAATTTGTATAAAGAGCTCTATTTTTTTCCTGAACTTCAGACTCTGACTTGATAATTGGTCAGGTGCCCCAGGCCTTCTAGATTTGTCATTTTTAATCCTTTTTGGTCATGAACTCCTTTGAGATTCTAATAAAAGTCCTATGTATGTCTGCACATATTCTCAGACTCACATACCCTCCTCAATTTCAAATATAGTTTTAAGGTTTTTATGAACCCTAAGGCCCACCTAGGAATGGGATCCCCAAATCTTGTAGGCTTTTGTGTCACATATAGTGCACCCAAGCAGAAATCAGCTCAGCTGAGGTGGTACCTAAAACACATGCTACTGATCTCATCTGCCCTTGGGGCACCAAAATCTCGTGAGCAATAGTCAGGTAGAGTCCACCCAGGACAAATATTTGTCTAAAGTAATACCCAGAGAGGCTCTTTGACTTACAACTTTATGAGAAAAATAAAACTATTTGCTGAGCATGAGTGAGCACTAGAGAAGGAGAACAATACAGAGTTTACTATACTGATAAGACCTTAATTGCATAGAATGAATTACAGAGCAGCAAAATTCTGATATGTACTTTCAGTTCTGCACTAAGGAACTTTTGAACTCCTATATTCACAGTGGTTAAAAGAATTGTGACCTGTGCTCTACAGACTAATATAAGCTCAACCATGAAATATTTGTTAAACGCTGACTGTGTGTCAGACCCCAAGCTAGGTTTTGTATATAAAAATATGAGTGAGAAGCTCAAATATAGTACAGGAGAAAGATGTGTAAATAAATAATAGTAAAAGTACTGCTACTTTCTAAGTGTAGGCACTGTGTTAAGGGTGTCACATATATTACTTCACCAAATCTTCAAAACAATTCTAGAGGCTGGCTTATTATTACCCTCATTTTATAAATGGGGAAACAAAAAACATAGAGAAATTGAGTAAATTGACCATATACCATGGTGGAGCTGAAATTCAGACCTGAGTCCAGGGAAGACCCAAGTTCTGGGGACCCTCTGAAATATGGAATACCCTTCATACACATTAGTTGGCTATTATCAAAAGCCAAGAAAAACGAAACCAAAAAAACAGAAAATAACAAGTGTTGACAATGATGTGGAGAAATTGGAATCTCTGTGCACTGCTTGTGGGAATATAAAATGTGCAGCCACTGTAGAAAATGGTATGGTGGTTCCTAAAATATTAAATATAGAGCTACCATATGATCTAGCAATTCCACTGCTGGGTATAAACCTAAGAGAATTGAAAGCAGGGACTTGAACAGATATTTGTACTCCCATGTTTATAGCAACATTATTCACAATAGCCGAAAGGTAGAAACAACCCACATGTCTGTGGACAGATGAATGGATAAGCAAAACATAGTATATACATACAATAGATTATTATTCAGCCTTTAAAAGGAATGATACAACATAGGTGAACCGTGAAGACTATGCTAAGTGAAAAAAGCCAGACCCAAAATGACAAAGGAATAATACAAATATAATTCCACTAATAAGAGGTACATAGAATAGTCAAACTCACAGAGCTGGAAAGTACAATAGTGGTACCAGGGACTGAGGGAAGAGCAATTGGGGATTTATTGTTTAATGGATATGGAGTTTCAGGTTGAGAAGATGAAAAAGGTCTGGAGATGGATACAGTGGTGACAGTTGCACAATAATGTGATATACTTAATGCCACAGAACTGTACACCTAAAATGGTTAAAATGGTAAATTTAATTTTTTCACAAAAAAGAATACAAAATTAATAATAAAAATTAGTTACTAAAGTGAATATCTACTTAGGACGAAAAAATCATAACAAACATTAAAAAAATTTAGCAAATATCAAAACATCACAAAATCCAGAAAAATAATACAATATTTTATATTAAGCTGCCTGATACAACTCTGTAATACCTTTTCCTTACATTTTTGTTTCATAACCTTCAATTACCTCTTCATATGACAAAAAGTATATCATTTTCTATAGATAGAATAGAAAGATAATTTAGTCTTCCAGCCTGGTTGATTAAAATTTGTTTTTTGTTATTGATAATGGGATGCATAAAACTTCACACACATTTGAAGTTCTGCTTCACATTTGTGCCTTACAAGCAGGATTCTCATAAATTTAATTTTGTATTATTCCCATCAAAAAATATGATGTGGTTTTAATTGTATATAAAGCACTATCAGATCTATTCCTAAGAGGAAAGAATTACTGTCTTGACTAGGATGAGAACCAAATTCTCTGTCTACAATTTTATATATTTGGTGATTGAATTTTTTTTCCGACAATCTGCTCTGTCTCTACATTTCACAGTCTCTCTTCCACAGTCTACCAATTTCCAGAGCTGGGAGCTGTTAGGACACTTTTGCATTTTGATAAGACTTTGGGCTCTGCATGTTTCTTTTGGCATAGTGGATGCTACCATAATGGCTAGCAATAAATTATCAATATACAGAAATGACTGTGAACCACATAAATATATCCCATTAAACCCAAACTAAAATTCAACATTCCCTCATCTGGATCTCAAAATACCTGCAGCCTCTCTAACAACATCTGACACAGGAAACCTGATGATGGTGACATGTCAAAGTATAATTGTGGTTAAATATCTTTTGTAAATTTTATATAAACATATGACCACCTGAAGACATTTCTAGGGCCTTTCCAGGATCTTGGAAGTGGGTTCAAGCAAGTTGAAGTGTCCTGAAGCTTAAGCATCATATTTTCACATTAACACCACCTTTACCCAAGTCTCAACGTTTTTGCTTCTCAAAACAATACTATTCCACCACAGACAGTTATAAAGTAGGCAAAGGCAAGAAGAGAAACCTAACTAGACATTAAAGTCACACCAACAAAGGACACATAAAACAGCCTGGGTCAAGGAAGGCTTTGGATGAATTCACCTACCTCGTGCTGGCCTTTACTAGGATAGCACTGTCGTATTTCAAGCCTTTCATCTCCACTTTCAGAAAATTAACACTAAGCACCTCTAATTCCACATCTTGCCCACCTGCCTTATCCTGCCCAATGGTGCCATAAAAGATCTGTTTACTCCTTTTTTTAAAAAACAAAAAGCTTTGTTTAGAACACATATTTACAACAAATTAAAAGATTAAAACAAATGTCGGCATGACAGAAGCAAAGAATAAAGTAGGCAAAAGTTCCCAAGGCAAGAGCTCCATGCTTTCAATGAATTTATGTCTTTTCAAGAGGTATAAGATGCATGGTATTGAGGGAATGTTTGGATAAGATGGATGAACCGCAACCAGGAACTCCAAGGTACAGTGGAGACTCCCGTATGATGACCGTATCCTGGCACCTGCTAGCCCAAACCGCAGAGATGGAAGGGTGTATGTAGGTGAGCTACAAATCGTGAGCTCGATGCAACCCTAGGTAATATTCTAAAATAAGTATCAAATCAATTGTGTTAATCAGGTAGGTAATAGTCAATAAAATGACAATAGGGTTATCGATAATGAACAAGATACGTAAAGTACAAAAACATGCAGACTTCAATCATGCAATAAAGAAGTAAATTAAATTTAGTCAAATGGTGAAGAATATTAGCCTGTAGAGGGAGTATCAACTAACAAATCAGACAATTAAAAGTTATAAAAGAGATTAACATTAAAAACTGGGGAAAGATACACATAATGTACAAGGTTGTACAAAATAGTGTGAGCTTGAAAAGTTCCATTGCCTCAAGGACACACCCACATGTTGACCTTTGGCTCATGAGGAGGCCCCCTGGTCCTGGGTAATACCTAACTGCGTCCCTGCTCCTCTCTCAAATTCTTTAATTGACATTTCAACCTCGACCCTGATCTTCTGATACAGTAACCTCAGCCCAACGAGATCATATGTCTCTTCTCTTTATTTTAATCAGAGACTATGCAAAACTGTGAAAACAGTAAAGTTGAAATTAATCAAACCTACAGTATTAACATGTTTGTATTGAGTTTAGGAATAATTTAACCATTGGAATAATCTATGAAATATTATTTTTAAGGTGCTTAAAACAGTTAATAGAACTTGACATTTTAGAATATTATATATATGAGCCATTTTATTTCAAAGGTATAAGAGAACTTTCTTAAGTTTGTACAGTGTTTAAACATTTAAGAGAACATAATTTACTAATGCATACATTTGATTTATTACTTTTACCAGAGTTACTTTAATTATTAGAAAAGCCTGTCCCCCACCCCTACCCCAGCCTTTAACTTGTCAAGTGTGTAAAAGACTAACATGTCAGGCATTTGAAATATTTGAAAGACTCCAATAAACTAAATTTATAATTCATATATTTTAAAATATTTAAAGCAACTTTTAGTTAACCAGGCCTATCAATTCCATTGTATGTTTAGGGGAATTAACATTGGATTGAATACTCATCAAGGATTAAGTATAATTTGTATTTTCTACCTAAAAATACAAAAGCTTTAGAAAAACTAATTTTTAAACTTGGCAGCTTTAATACAGTAAATGGTGATTAAAGCCTATGTAGGACTATATTTTATAAGATTTAAAGATACCTTTGGTGGTGGGGCACAACACACTGAAAGGCAGAACTTTTTGTTACTTACAGCTCTGAAGGAGAGAAGGCTGCCAGGCAGGGTGGCACAGTGGGTTGCACCTGGAGACAATGTAACAGCAAGCTTGAGCTGTAGGAGCAGGTTATGTATGGCAAGCAGGGTGGGGTTAGCTAGGTTTCCCGGGCTCTCTATGGATTGGCTAATTTTAATAATTTTGGCGGGCCCTGGGGCATGGGCATGTCCCCTAGTTGTCTGATACCTGGCCTGGTAGAGATTAGGATAAGTGTACAGAGGCCCCAGAGTGTGTGAGCCTGATAAGGAAAGTGGTTGAGGTGTGGACTTAATCAGTTGTTCAAGAAGGGGAGCTGTCTAGTCTCTAGCCAGGGCCTCAAAACTGAGTCAAGACAGCACAATAAATTAAAAGTTTATTAAATTAAAATTAAAAATTATGTCTATACCTATATATATCTCAGTTGAGCCCTTAATGTTTTGACACCAGTTTTCTTTTTTTTTTATTGTGGCATTATTTTTAATTGCAAAACATCAAAAATAATCTGAATCCCATACGTGAGATATTGTTATATTATGAAGCTATACCAAAAAAGAGGGTGATGTGTATTAATTATTTGTGATTTTTAGCATATACTGTTGGGTTTTTTTAAACAAGTAAAGTTAGCATGCTTTTTAATGTCAGAAATTAAGAGGAAATATGCATGTACGCATGTTTGTTTATACATATATAGTCCTTATTTTTGCAAATGAAAACTAGAAAGGTATTATAATAAGAAATTGGTTACCAACAGATGGTGATTTGTAAATAAGGAGAAAGGAATGAGGAATGAATGACACTTCTTTACATATGCGTTTTGCATAGTTTTGATTTTGGAATTTTTAAATATGCATATTAATAAAAGAAACTAAATCAACAAAAATGGAGAAAAAAGTAAAATTGAATGTAAATGTAAAAAACCCCAAGTGTATTTCCAATGAACAACACCTCACATAGAAAAAGAAAATACAAATAATTTTGAACACAGCACTTTGACTATATTCTCTCAGTCTAAGAATAAAAAGAACTTAAAAAATATTGAGCCCTAATTAGTAAGCCTGTTGTTCACAGTGATAGGGGTGTAATAACTCTGAAACTGCATTGTGTGTTTTATAGGACTGAGCAAATGAAAAAATATATTGATTGACATCAGTTTTGAGCTCAAATATTTGGGTATTTGAGTGGCCTGAATAGCAGAGGAGACCTCTAGAGAGTAGGATATAAGTTGCCCTAAACAGCACAGAAAACATTTCATTATGACAGTAAAAAGGAGGAAATGAAAGCAGAAGCAAGAAAAATATGAAGAGTCCTTAAAGGCTGGTTTGCAGCCAGGCTCCACATTTGTTTGATGTTAACCAGAAGAATAAATCAGTCGTGAAAGAGGCCTCCAGTAATATTTTGGTTGAATTACAGAGTACATTAAAGGCGCAAGTTATGCTTTTTAGGATGTTGATTTCGTGGTCCAGGCTTTCTGTTGAGTGGACACTAGGTTGGTGTTCTTATCCCATGTACAAAGGGAAGTATTAATAACATCACAAACTTCTCCTTGACTAGCTAGGGCAAATCTATTGTCAAAAACTATTTTTGCCAGGGTTCTCTGGCCTTGATTAAGCAGGCTTAATATTTGTTGTACTTTAGAAACATGAGATACTAGAGTTTCAGACATTGGTAGGTTAGTTTCAATGATTTTTGACTGTTGGGTTAGAGCATTGGCCTAACCCTGTGGCCATTCCAGCAAGTCCCAGAGTAGTAGCGAATCCCAATATTACAGGTATAAATGCTGCATGTCGATGATGTTTGGCCAGGGTCAGGAAAAATTATTACAGTTTATATAAATTGAAGATCATTAGAGGCTGGAGTTCATCATGTGGCTTGTGGCTGGGAGGTAATGGAAGGGCAAAGTAGAGGAGATGAGACCCTCGCTCGTAGGACCACAGTGTAGTTCTGTGCTGTTGCCTTTAGATTGAAAAGCTGTACCTTGATTTTGGTAAATGGTAATTATCAAAGAATGGGATTGGAGGAAGACAGCAATTTTTGCTGGGTATATGTTGAGGGTCAGTAGCTCCCACGTGGTATGTACTGAGGAAACGTGACAGCAGTGACTTGCCATGAGGGGGCACTCCAGAATCAGGGGAGATGGCTACTTCCCGATATTTTCCTCCTCTGGGCCAGATATCACCTGGATAAATGTGTGATGTGGTATATGTGGAAACAGATTGATAGCAAATCCGACAGTTATAGGTAGTCAGTGCCTGAGAGGCTATTTCAGTCAAATGTATGCCTATGTTAGATATGTAAATATTCAAGAGTCTAGGGTATTGGGTTTGCATTTTACTTGCCTTATAGTCTTTTAGAGGGAAAGAGGCATAGACACTTAGGCATAGACAGACTAAGGTGTGGGTGTGGGTGCTGAAAACTGTGGAGGGGGAGGGGAAGAGGATGAAGGGGAATGCATGGTCTGAACATTGAGAGGCCAGCAGAATTCTCCTGTTAAATCTAGGAGAGCACACAGTGTGGATACTTTGGTAAGGCTGCCCTTTAGGAAGGAGCGGTGGATGGTATTAGAGCAACCTGAATCTTGGGAGCATTGGGGAGACATTGGACTTGGTCCCATAGGGGCTTAGAATGGTATAGGTTGAATTATAATCATAGGGATAGAACTTATTGTTTTACAGGTATCAAAACGTAGAGTTGGGTCATGCAACAAGCAAATTGCTATACCTGGAAAGTCACTCAAGTCTGGTGGGTCCCACCTTTTATAACAGGACTCAATAGTGATAAATCATTGGAAAATCAAGAGTCTGGGTCTTCTGTGGGTGGTGAGGCTTTCCCAGCTCTGGTATAGTTGGGACTCCTGGTAGTTGGTTGAGAGTCAGAGGTGAAGTCATCTCTTGGGCACTGTGATACTGCAGTATCCTTCCCATGTAGATATCCACTCAGGTTGCTGTGGGTCATATCTTTGTGGCTCTATGGTTTTAAACTGAGGCTGAGCAGCTTGTAGAATTTGAAGATAGCGTTGGGCCCTGGAAGCTTCATTTGCAAATATCTTTTAAGTCAAAAGTTTTGTGGGTACACAGCTAGCATGATGCTGGCATCCATGATACTGCTGTCATTAGAGCAAAGTGCCAGAACATGACAGGCATAATTAAAGCTCCACTTAAAAGTAGCTGAATCTAAAAGTTCTCAGTTGTCCAAGGTTTTGCCCAGATAGGTGATGAGAGGAGTTCTGCTGCAAACAGGTTTTAAATCATAAGGCCTGATTTGGATCCATGTGGTTAATAGGCTTTTAGGTGGTTTGACAATTAAAATATCCATGGCTGAGGTTGGAGCTCCAGTATTAGCTTCAGACAAGCCCCCCAATTTAACCAATTACTATGGGGTTTTTGTCTCAGTTATTTTTTTCTTGGTTGGTGTTGGGCAAGCCATTGAGATTTGGGGCTACAGGGTTTGCATTATTGAAATTCAATGGCATTTGGGCCTCAGAATTTGCCATATTTGGTTGAAATAATGGCTTATTTGGAGGGTTTGTGTGTCTGGATTGCAAACCAATGAAAGTACCTAGACCCATAATAAGACCAAGATCCAACAGAATGGTGTGCAGCTACATCTTAAAGGTTTTTTGTTGCTTGGTGTTTCTGTCTGGCATGAATTATTACCAAGGAGGGGATTCTGGTTTTATCATGATGGGGTAGAGTGTTGGTTCTAACATTATTTTTAAGTGTGATTTTAATTTATCAAGTGGAATTGCTCATCTCCCTTCTTGGTAGTCCACATCATCTGTGGAAATGGCCCTGGAGCAATAATTTCAATTTCCTTGAGGGGTTGAGACTGAAAGGCTGGATTAATCATCCATCCATTATAGCTTGAATAGTACAGAAGATTTTTAGGTGATGGAAATTTAGGTTCAAATGGGTCCCCTAACAAGTGGATGCATGCCGAGCCTGTAGGACAACCTATCATGGATGGGTCAGCTTGTTCATTGAAAAGAGCCTCAGGCCTGTTGGCCTTGGTATGAGCAGGGACATAGGTGACCCAGATTTTAAGACAATACTCATCAGCTGTTGCCAAATGGATGGCCCCTATGGCTCATTATCCTGGATAACGAAATTGTTCTTTTTCTATTGGCCAGACCAAAAGCAAGAACTTTGGCTATTACCCAGGAATTTTATAAAAGTTGTCAGTCTTTGAACATTATGTGGAGTGATAGCCAACCTCTGATTTGAAACCGAGTCACTGTGGCATCCAGGTCTTCCTGGATGGCCTTTAGTAATTGAGATTTTAAGAGAATATCATATATATAATGACAGCAGTGAGTAGAAACAAAGTAGGTATATTATCCAGGTCTTGGTGACAAAGGTTATGGGCCATGACAAGGCTGTTTAAATATCCCATAGGTAAATAAGTAAAGGTATATTGCATACCTTGAAAGAAGGCAAATTGAGTCTGCGAAGCCTCAGTATAAGAACAGAATAAAACACATTGGCTAGGTCAATGACAGCAAAATATTTCCCAAGTGCCTTTGTCTTCAGTCACCTCAACAATATTGGGTATGGGTGCTTTGATGGGAGAAACCACAGCATTTAGATCATGATGACCAATGGTAAGCCTCCATTTTTTTAATGACCCTTTGTACATTTTTATCATTAAGATTTTACTTTCTGAAGAGACTTTTAGGTTCACAGCAAAATTAAGAGGAACATTCAGAGATTTCCATATATCCTCTACCCAGACACACATACTCTCTCCCACATTATTAACATCTCTCACCAGAGTGGTACTTTTGTTACAATAAATGAACCTACATCGGCACATCATAATCACCCAAAGTCCACAGTTTACATTGGGGTTCACTCTTGACATTGTGGGTTTATGTTCATTTTATGTGTTTGGATAAACATATAATGACATGTATCCATCATTATGGTATCATACAGAATATTTTCACTGTCTTAAAAATACTCTGTGCTCTGCTTATTCAACTCTCCCCATTTAACCCCTGGCAACCACTGATCTTTTTATTGTATCCGTAGTTTTGCCTTCTCCAGAAAGTCATATAGTTGAAATCAGACAGTATGTAGCATTTCAGATTGGCTTCTTTCACTTAGTAATATATATTTAAGGTTCTTCCATATCTTTTCAAGGCTTGATAGCTCATTTCTTTTTAGTGTTGAATAATATTCCATTGTCTGGATGAATCACAGTTTAATTATGCATTTATGTACTGAAGGACATCTTGGTTGCTTCCAAGTTATGGCAATTATGAATAAAGCTGTTATAAATATCCATGCATAGGTTTTTGTGTGAACGTAAGTTAACTCATTTGAATAAATACCAAGGAGCACAATTGCTGGATAAAATGGTAAGATATGTTTAGTTTTATAAGAAACTACCAAACTGTCTTACGAAGTGGCTGTATCATTTTGCATTCCCATCAGTAATAATTGAGAGTTGCTGTTGCTCCACATACTTGCCAGCATTTGGTGTTGTCAGTGATATGGAGTTTGGCCCTTCTAATAGGTATGTAGTGAAATCTCATTGTTGTTTTAATTTGCATTTCCTTGATGACATATTACGTGAAGAATCTTTTCATATGTTTTTTGTCATCTGCATATTTCTTTAGTGAGGTGTAAGTTAAGGTCTTTGGCCCATTTTTTTCTTTTTGGCTGCACCACGCAGAATGTGGGATCTTAGTTCCCCGACCAGGGATTGAACCCATGCCCCCTGCAGTGGAAGTGCAGAGTCTTAACCACTGGAACACCAGGGAAGTCCCATGGCCCATTTTTAAGTAGGGTTTATTTTTTATTTTTATTTTTTATTTTTGGCTTTTACCTTCTTATCACTTCTTTTTTTTTTTTTTTTAACATCTTGATTGGAGTATAATTGCTTTACAATGGTGTGTTAGTTTCTGCTTTATAACAAAGTGAATCAGTTATACATATACATCTATCCCCATATCTCTTCCCTCTTGCATCTCCCTCCCTCCCACCCTCCCAATCCCACCCCTCTAGGTGGTCACAAAGCATCGAGCTGATCTCCCTGTGCTATGCAGCTGCTTCCCACTAGCTATCTATTTTAATTTTGGTAGTGTATATATGTCCATGCCACTCTCTCACTTTGTCCCAGCTTACCTTCCTCCTCCCCATGTCCTCAAGTCCATTCTCTAGTAGGTCTGCGTCTTTATTCCCGTCTTTCCCCTAGGTTCTTCATGACCATTTTTCTTTCTTTCTTTTTTTTTTTTAGATTCCATATATATGTGTTAGCATACAGTATTTGTATTTCTCTTTCTGACTTACTTCACTCTGTATGACAGAATCTAGGTCCATCCACCTCACTACAAATAACTCAATTTTGTTTCTTTTTATGGCTGAGTAATATTCCACTGTATATATGTGCCACATCTTCTTAATCCATTCATCTGTTGATGGACACTTAGGTTGCTGGCACGTCCTGGCTATTGTAAATAGAGCTGCAATGAACATTTTGGTACATGACTCTTTTTGAATTATGGTTTTCTCAGGGTATATGCCCAGTACTGGGATTGCTGGGTCATATGGTAGTTCTGTTTTTAGTTTTTTAAGGAACCTCCATACTGTTCTCCATAGTGGCTGTATCAATTTACATTCCCACCAAAATGCAGGAGGGTTCCCTTTCCTCCAAACCCTCTCCAGCATTTGTAGTTTGTAGATTTTTTGATGATGGCCATTCTGAATGGTGTGAGATGATATCTCAATGTAGTTTTGATTTCCATTTCTCTAATGATTAATGACGCTGGGCATACTTTCATGTGTTTGTTGGCAATCTGTATATCTTCTTTGGAGAAATGTCTATTTAGGTCTTCTGCCCATTTTTGGATTGGGTTGTTTGTTTTTTTGATATTGAGCTGCATGAGCTGTTTGTAAATTTTGGAGATTAATCCTTTGTCAGTTGCTTCATTTGCAAATATTTTCTCCTATTCAGAGGGTTGTCTTTTCGTCTTGTTTATGGTTTCCTTTGCTGTGCAAAAGCTTTTAAGTTTCATTAGATCCTATTTGTTATTTTTGTTTTAATTTGCATTTATCTAGGAAGTGGGTGAAAAAGGATCCTGCTGTGATTTATGTCATGGAGTGTTCTGCCTATGCTTTCCTCTAAGAGTTTAATGGTGTCTGACCTTACATTTAGGTGTTTAATCCATTTTGAGTTTATTTTTGTGTATGGTGTTAAGGAGTGTTCTAATTTCATTCTATTACCAGTAGCTGTCCAGTTTTCCCAGCACCATTTATTGAAGAGGCTGTCTTTTCTCTACTGTATAGTCTTGCCTCCTTTATCTAAGATAAAGTGACCATATGTGCATGGGTTTATCTCTGGGTTTTCTATACTGTTCCATTGATCTATATTTCTGTTTTTGTGCCAGTATCATACTGTCTTGATTACTCTAGCTTTGTAGTATATCTGAAGTCAGGGAGCCTGATTCCTCCAGCTCCGTTTTTCTTCCTCAAGATTGCTTTGGCTATTCGGGGTCTTTTGTGTTTCCATATAAATTGTGAATTTTTTTGTTCTACTTCTGTGAAAAACGCCATTGGTAGTTTGATAGGGATTGCACTGAACCTGTAGATTGCTTTGGGTAGTAGAGTCATTTTCACAATGTTGATTCTTCCAATCCAAGAACATGGTAAATCTCTCCATTTCTTTGTATCACCTTTAGTTTCTTTCATCAGTGTCTTATAACTTTTTGAATACAGGTCTTTTGTCTCCTTAGGTAGGTTTATTCCTAGATATTTTATTCTTTTTGTTGCAATGGTAAATGGGAGTGTTTTCTTAATTTCACTTTCAGATTTTTCATCATTAGTGTATAGGATTGCAAGAGATTTCTGTGCACTAATTTTGTATCCGGCTACTTAATCAAATTCATAGATGAGCTCTGGTAGTTTTCTGGTAGCATCTTTAGGATTCTCTATGTATAGTATCATGTCATCTGCAAACAGTGACAGCTTTACTTCTTCTTTTCCGATTTGGATTCCTTTTATTTCTTTTTCTTCTCTGATTGTTGTGGCTAAAACTTCCAAAACTATGTTGAATAATAGTGGTGAGACTGGGCAAGCTTGTCTTGTTCCTGATCTTAGTGGAAATGGTTTCAGTTTTTCACCATTGAGGATGACGTTGGCTGTGGGTTTGCCATATATGGCCTTTATTATGATGTGGTAAGTTCCCTCTATGCCTACTCTCTGGAGGATTTTTATCATAAATGGGTGTTGGATTTTGTCAAAAGCTTTCTCTGTATATTGAGATGATCATATGGTTTTTCTCTTTCAATTTGTTAACATGGTGTATCACATTGATTGATTTGCATATATTGTAGGATCCTTGCATTCCTGTGATAAACCCCACTTGATCATGGTGTATGATCCTTTTAATGTGCTGTTGGATTCTGTTTGTCAGTATTTTGTGGAGGATTTTTGCATCTATGTTCATCAGTGATATTGACCTGTAGTTTTCTTGATTTGTGACATCTTTGTCTGGTTTTGGTATCAGGGTGATGGTGGCCTCGTAGAATGAGTTTGGGGCTGTTCCTCCCTCTGCTATATTTTGGAAGAGTTTGAGAAGGATAGGTGTTAGCTCTTCTCTAAATGCTTGATAGAATTCACCTCTGAAGCCATCTGGTCCTGGGCTTTAGTTTGTTGGAAGATTTTTAATCACAGTTTCAATTTCAGTGCTTGTGATTGGTCTGTTCATATTTTCTATTTCTTCCTGCTTCAGTCTCGGAATGTTCTGCATTTCTAAGAATCTGTCCATTTCTTCCAGGTTGTCCATTTTATTGGCATAGAGTTGCTTGTAGTAATCTCTCATGGTTCTTTGTATTTCTGCAGTGTCAGTTGTTACTTCTCCTTTTTCATTTCTAATTCTATTGATTTGAGTCTTCTTCCTTTTTCTCTTGATGAGTCTGGCTAATGGATTATCAATTTGTTTTATCTTCTCAAAGAACCAGCTTTTAGTTTTATTAATCTTTGCTCTTATTTCCTTCATTTCTTTTTCATTTATTTCTGATCTGATCTTTATGATTTCTTTCCTTCTGCTAACTATGGGGTATTTTTGTTCTTCATTCTCTAATTGCTTTAGGTTTAAGGTTAGGTTGTTTATTTGAGATTTTTCTTGTTTCTTGAGGTAGGGTTGTATTGCTATAAACTTCCCTCTTAGAACTGCTTTTGCTGCATCCCATAGGTTTTGGGTCATCGTGTTTTCATTGACATTTTTTTCTAGGCATTTTTTGATTTCCTCTTTGATTTCCTCGTGATCTTTTGGTTATTAAGTAGTGTATTGTTTAGTCTCCATGTGTTTGTATTTTTTACAGATTTTTTCCGTAATTGATATCTAGTCTCATAGCGTTGTGGTTGGAAAAGATACTGGATACGATTTCAATTTTCTTAAATTTACCTAGGCTTAATTTGTGACCCAAGATCTGATCTATCCTGGAGAATGTTCTATGAACACTTGAGAAGAAACTGTATTCTGTTTTTTTTGGATTGAATGTCCTATAAGTATCAATTAAGTCCGTCTTGTTTAATGTATCATTTAAAGCTTGTGTTTCCTTATTTATTTTCATTTTGGATGATCTGTCCATTGGTGAAAGTGGGGAGTTAAAGTCCCCTACTATGATTGTGTTACTGTTGATTTCCCTTTTTATGGCTCTTAGTATTTGCCTTATGTATTGAGGAGCTCCTATGTTGGGTGCATAAATATTTACAATTGTTATATCTTCTTCTTGGATTGATCCCTTGATCATTATGTAGTGTTCTTCTTTGTCTCTTGTAATAGTCTTTGTTTTAAACTCTATTTTGTCTGATATGAGAATTGCTACTCCAGCTTTCTTTTGATTTCCATTTGCATGGAATATCTTTTTCCATCCCCTCACTTTCAGTCTGTATGTGTCCCTCGGTCTGAAGTGGGTCTCTTGTAGACAGCATATACATAGGTATTGTTTTTGCATTCACTCAGCCAGTCTATGTCTTTTGGTAAGAGCATTTAATCCATTTACATTTAAGGTAATTATTGATATGTATGTTGCTATTACCTTTTTCTTAAATGTTTTGGGTTTGTTATTGTAGGTCTTTTCCTTCTCTGTGTTTCCTGAGTAGAGAAGTTCCTTTAGCATTTGTTGTAAAGGTGGTTTGGTGGTGCTGAGTTCTCTTTGCTTTTGCTTGTCTGCAAAGGTTTTAATTTCTCCGTCAAATCTGAATGAGATACTTGCTGGGTAGAGTAATCTTGGTTGTAGATTTTTCCCTTTCATCACTTTAAATATGTCCTGCCACTCCCTTCTGGCTTGCAGAGTTTCTGCTGAAAGATCAGGTGTTAACCTTATGGGGATTCCCTTGTATGTTATTTGTTGTTTCTCCCTTGCTGCTTTTAATATTTTTTCTTTGTATTTAATTTTTGATAGTTTGATTAATGTGTGCCATGGCGTGTTTCTCCTTGGATTTATCCTGTATGAGACTCTCTGTGCCTCCTCACTTGGTTAACTACTTCCTTTCCCATATCAGGGAAGTTTTCAACTATAATCTCTTCAAATATTTTCTCGGTCCCTTTCTTTTTCTCTTTTTCTTCTGGGATCCCTATAATTCAAATGTTGGTGCATTTAATGTTGTCCCAGAGGTCTCTGAAACTGTCCTCAGTTGTTTTCTTTTGTTTCTTTATTCTGCTCTTCAGTAGTTATTTCCACTATTTTATCTTCTGGGTCACTTATACGTTCTTCTGCCTCAGTTATTCTGATATTGATCCCTTCTAGAGAATTTTAAATTTCATTTATTGTATTGTTCATCACTGTTTGTTTGCTCTTTAGTTCTTCTAGGTCCTTTTTAAACGTTTCTTGTATTTTCTCCATTCTATTTCCAAGATTTAGTATCATCTTTACTATCGTTATTCTGAATTTTTTTCAGGTAGACTGCCTATTTCCTCTTCATTTGTTAGGTCTGGTGGGCTTTTACCTTGCTCCTTCATCTGTTGTGTGTTTCTCTGTCTTCTCATTTTGCTTCAATTACTGTGTTTGGGGTCTCCTTTTCGCAGGCTGCAGGTTCATAGTTTCTGTTGTTTTTGGTGTCTGCCCCCAGTTGCTGAAGTTGGTTCAGTGGGTTCTGTAGTCTTCCTGGTGGAGGGGATTAGTGCCTGTTTTCTGGTGGATGAGGCTGCATCTTGTCTTTCTGGTGGGCGTGCCCATGTCTGGTGGTGTGTTTTGGGGCATCTGTGGCCTTATTATGATTTTAGGCAGCCTCTCTGTTAATGGGTGGGGTTGTGTTCCTGTCTTGCTAGTTGTTTGGCATAGGGTATTTAGCACTTGAGCTTACTGGTCGTTGAGTGGAGCTGGGTCTTGGTGTTGAGATGGAGATCTCTTGGGGATTTTCACCATTTGAAATTACGTGAAGCTGGGAGGTGTCTTTTGGACCAGTGTCCTGAACTTGGCTCGCCCACCTCAGAGGCACAGCCCTGAGGCCTGGCTGGAGCCCCAAGAGCCTGTCATCAACATGGCTCAGAATAAGAGGGAGAAAAAGAAAGAAAGAAAGAAAGAAGAGAAAGTAAAATAAAATAAAATAAAAGTTATTAAAATAAAAAATAATTATTAAAAATAATTTTTTAAAGTAATAAAAAAATGAAAGAAAGAAATAAAGAAGAGAGCAACCAAATCAAAAATCAAATCCACCAATGTTAACAAGCACTGAAAACTATACTAAAAAAAAACAAAAAAAAAAACCGGACAGGGGCTTCCCTAGTGGCACAGTGGTTGAGAATGGGCCTGCCAATGCAGGGGACACAGGTTCGAGCCCTGGTCTGGGAAGATCCTACATGCCGCGGAGCGATTAGGTCCGTGAGCCACAATTACTGAGCCTGCGCGTCTGGAGCCTGTGCTCTGCAATAAGAGAGGCCACGATAGTGAGAGGCCCGTCCACTGTGATGAAGAGTGGCCCCCACTTGCCACAACTAGAGAAAGCCCTCGCACAGAAACGAAGACCCAACACAGCCATAAATAAATAAATAAATAAATAAATAAATAAATAAATAAATAATAATTAAAAAAAAACAAACCAAAAAAAACAGACAGACAGTACCCTAGGACAAATGGTAAAAGCAAAGCTATACAGACAATATCATACACAGAAGCATACACATACCCACTCACAAAAAGAGAAAAAGGGAAAAAAATATATGTATTGTTGCTCCTTAAGTCTACCTCCTCAATTTGGGATGATTCATTGTCTATTCAGGTATTCCACAGATGCAGGGTACATCAAGTTGATTGTGGAGATTTAATCCGCTGCTCCTGAGGCTGCTGGGAGAGATTTCCCTTTCTCTTCTTTGTTCGCACAGCTCCTGGGGTTCAGCTTTGGATTTTCCCCCACCTCTGCCTGTAGGTCACCTGAGGGCATCTATTCATCGCTCAGACAGGACGGGATTAAAGGAGCAGCTGCTTCGGGGGCTCTGGCTCACTCAGGTCGGTGGGAGGGAGTGGTATGGAGTGCGGGGTAAGCCTGTGGTGGCAGAGGCTGGCGTGACATTGCACCAGCCTGAGGCATGCTGTGTGTTCTCCCTGGGAAGTTGTTCCTGGATCACGGGACCCTGGCAGTGGCAGGATGCACAGGCTCCCGGGAGGGGAGGTGTGGATAGTGACCTGTGCTCACACACAGAATTCTTGGTGGCGGCAGCAGCAGCCTTAGCGTCCCATTCCTGTCTCTGGGGTCCGCGTCGGTAGCCGTGGCTCGCGCCCGTCTCTGGAGCTCCTTTAAGTGGAGCTCTTAATCCCCTCTCCTCGTGCACAAGGAAACAAAGAGGCAAGAAAAAGTCTCTTGCCTCTTCGTCAGCTCCAGACTTTTCCCGGACTCCCTCCTGGCTAGCTGTGGCACACTATCCCCCTTCAGACTGTGTTCACGCAGCCAACCCCTGTCCTCTCCCTGAGATCTGACTTCTGAAGCCCGAGTCTCAGCTCCCAGACCCCACCCGTCCCGGCATGTGAGCAGACAAGCCTCTCGGGCTGGTGAGTGCTGGCCAGCACTGATCCTCTGTGCGGGAATTTCTCCACTTTGCCCTCTGCACCCCTATTGCTGCACTCTCCTCCGCGCCTCCGAAGCTTCCCCTCTCTGCCACCCGCAGTCTCCGCCCGCGAAGGGCTTCCTAGTGTGTGGAAACCTTTCCTCCTTCACAGCTCCTCCCACTGGTGCAGGTCCCATCCCTTTTCTTTTGTCTCTGTTTTTTCTTTTTTCTTTTGCCCTACCCAGGTACGTGGGGAGTTTCTTGCCTTTTGGGAGGTCTGAGGTCTTCTGCCAGCGTTCAGTAGGTGTTCTGTAGGAGTTGTTACACATGTAGATGTATTTCTGATGCATTTGTGGGGAGGAAGGTGATCTCCACGTCTTACTCTTCCACCATCTTGAAGTTCCTCCCTTCTGTTTATTTTCTTATTGTTGAGTTTTAAGAGTTCTTTTTATATTTTGGATAACAGTACATATTTTATCAGATGTGTATTTTGCATATATTTTCTCCCAGTCCATGGCTTGACGTCTGATTCTCTTGGCACTGTCTTTCACAGAGCACAAGTATTTAATTTTAATGAAGTCCAGATATCAATTATTTCTTTTACAGATTGTGACTTTTGTGTTATATCTAAAGCCATTGCCATTTCAACAGTCATGTAGATTTTTGCCCGTGTTATCTTCTAGGAGTTTTATAGTTTTGCATTTTACATTTAGGTCTCTGATCCATTTTGAGTTAATGTTTTTGAAGGGTGTAAGTTATGTGTCTAGATTTGTTTATTTGCATGTGGCTGTCAACTTGTTCCAGCACAATTTGTTGAAGAGACTATCTTTGCTCCATTTTTTTGCCTTTGCTTCTTTGTCAAATATCAGTTGCCTACAGTCAGCCCTCTGTATTAGGGAGTTCTGCAACTGTGGATTCAACTAACCACAGATTGAAGATGTCTTACTTCTTCCTTTCTGATTTGTATGCCTTTTTAAAATTTATTTATTTATTTATTTATTTATTTATTTATTTATTGTGCCTGATTGCTCTGGCTAGGACTTCCAATACTAAGTTGAGTAGGAGTGGTGAGAGGGGGAATCCTTGTCTTATTCCTGATCTTAGCAAAAAAGCTTTTAACTTTTCACCATTGAGTGTGATGTTAACTGTAGGTTTGTCATATATGAGCTTTATTATATTGAGGTATGTTCCTTCTGCACCCAATTTGTTGAGAATTTTTAATTATGAAAGGATGTTGAATTTTGTAAAATATATTTTTCTGCATATATTGAGATGATCATATGATTTTTATCTTTCTTTCTATTAATGTGGTACATCACACTTATTGATTTGTGTATGTTGAACCATCCTTGTAACCCAAGAATAAATCCCACTTGATCATGGTGAATGATCCTTTTAATGTGCTATTGAATTAATTTTGCTTGTATTTTGTTGAAATTTTTGCATCAATATTTATCACAGATATTGGCTTTTAGCTCTTTTCTTGTAGTGCCTTTATCAGACTTTGGTATCAGGCCTTTAAAATGAGTTTGGGAGTGTTGCCTCCTCTTCAATTTTTTGGAAGAGTTTGAGAATTGACATTAATTCTTCTTTAAATATTTGGAGAATTTACCAGTGAAACCAACTGGTTCTAAGCTTTTCTTTGATGGGAGGTTTTTGATTACCAATTCAATCTCCTTACTAATAATTGGTCTGTTCAGATTTTCTATTTCTTCATTATTCCATCTTGGTAGATTATGTGTTTCTAGGAATTTGTCCATTTTTTCTAGGTTGTCCAATTTATTGGCACATAATTATTCATAGTAGTCTCATGACCTTTCACATTTCTGAGGTATTAGTTGTGCAAATCAATTTAATAGTTAAAATTATATCATCATCTTAATAGATGGAGAAAAATTATTCTGCAAAATTCAACATCTTCTTTCAGTTTGATTTTATTTATTTGAGTCTTCTCTCTTTTTTCCTTGGTTTGTCCAGCTGAAGGTTTGACTATTTTATCTTTTCAGTGTTTCAGTGAGTTTTTTTCTATTATTTAGTCTCTATTCCATTTCCCTGAACTGAGGGGTTTAATTAACTTGATATCTGTACCTGAGAAAAGTATATAACTAAAGGAATGAAACACTGTCCCTGTCTTCATGGAACTCACTCCTGAAACTCTAACAGGCAGATAAGGTGGAGACATGGTTAGTTCAATAATGGACATAGCACAGGCTGCTTAAAAATAGTACTTAGACTGCAGGGTGGCTGGGGTAGAGGGCTATTATAGGAGAGATTTATTTGGACAGGTACAAGTTAACCAGGTGAAATAGTGAGGAAAAGCAGAGATAATTCCAGACAGAGAATACAGAATGTCCAAAAGCACAGCTGAGATGAAGAGAATGATTTGGAAAACTATAAGTACAACTCTGAGAGACCGATATTACTGTCTTGTTAGTTCATTCAAGATTATTTTATTAAACACTTACTATGTACCCAAGTGCTTACATGTGCAACCGAGATTCAGATGGTTTGTATTTTGCTTAAGATCAAACTTAACATAAGAGTTGAATGAGCTGGAGCCAGGATTCAGGCTCAGCCCTTCTGATGTCACAAATACCATGCTCCTTCCCTCTCTCTCGTCTTTCCACAAGTGGTAGAGAAGGAATTCTTGAATTAGATGGAGAGTTGGACCAGATGACCTGCAAGATTTGGGATTGTGTTCTGTGAATAACATTACTAATCCTTTAATGGTTTCTGACACTCTTGGAGGTCCATCCATGACACCTGTCTACAGACAATTTAAAGGTAGAGCAGTTGTTCTAAAATGTTTCTGAAATAACTGAGCAGTGAGTATGAACTTCAAACATACACAAGGGAATGTTTTAATATCCTGTTCTTAGGTAAATGCCAGAAGCAGGCTGGCTGAAGGTCACTGGAGAGGACACATAGCTGGGCTTAGAGAATCTGACCTGGGCAATATTTGAAAGTCATAGACAATGACACTACTTAGGGGTCATGGCAATGCATTGGCCTGGAATTGAGGCAGACACTCAAAGGAAGGGATAAGGTAGAAGGTCAAGACACTAGGAGTCAGCAGTGGTGTGAAAAATATAGTTCCAAATGTATTTTAATTGATCTACAGATTAAAATATCCTTTGTGACAAAGTAGATTACTGATCAATTCATCACCAAAAATGGAAAAGAGTACTCTGAATCATTCCAATGATTTTAATCCGTATTTTTCCTTTCATCATTTACATTCTTATTTCTTAAAAAGAAAGTGTGTGCTCACTAAAATCCATCTTTATATGACTTTCTTTAAATTTTAGAATACAAATTTAGATATATACCCAACCTCTCATTCACAGGTTAACAGGCACAGAGAACAAACATATATAAAAAAAACATATAAAACATATAAAAAAATTTAGATATATACCCAACCTCTCATTCACAGGTTAACAGGCATAGAGAACAAACATATAAAAAATTTAATCTATAAGTAATTGAAATGCAATCAGGTTAATTTCAAGTTCTTTTCTTTTTAAAAATAATTTGCAAAGTTGTTTTCCTGTTTCCTCATTCTCCATGAACCTTTTAGTAACTGGCCAGCAGACAGGTAAAAACAATAGGAGAAGAAACACAGAATCTAGATAATTTTTAAATTCTATGTTCAGCTTTTACTTTAGTTTAGAATTATTTACGAATACTTTAGGGGCAATTTAGTCTACATTTTTGTTATTATAATATTTTAAACTGCTTGGTGTGTTTTCTAAGTCAGCCCTAAGATTAGAGTGGCACTAAAGCTAAGCATCATTTCTCTGTAAGTAAGAAAACTCTCCAAAAATAAAAATATTCTCCACAAATCCCAGAGGAAAGGAAGAAGTGAAAGTTTATTATTTTAATCATGATTGCAAAAGCTGCCAAGTCTGCAAATGCACAATCAATCAATCAATCTTGCTGTTAGATTCAGTGCCATGTCTCTGTAGGGTTCAAACAAAGCCCTTTCTGATTTTAGATTTTAATGGGCCATTTGGAACTATCACTCAAGAGTCAGGACTCTGAAGTTAGAGTTTAAAAATCCTTATCGTCAATGATGACATTTTTCTCAGCAGACAAGTGATTCCACCTGAAATTTAAGTCTGGCTTAAGGCTGTATTTAATGTCTAGGATCATCATCATCACTGACTTTCTCTGATCACCTTGGCTTATCTGAAAAATAGCAGTTATAAATATCAACTGTGTAGGGGGCTTGTAAAGCTTAAATAAGATAAGGTTTAAAAGTACTAACATAGTGCCCAGAACCTAGAAGTTCTCAATAAACTGTAGCTTCTTTTTTTGAAAAAATATGACTTTGTGTATTTGTATGCATGACTTTTGTGCTGAACTAGTTTTTATCTAACGTGTTTGATTAAAATGGCTTTTTTTCATAAATAATCACAACTTTGAGGTCAGAGTCTATCTAAATATTAAAGACCTCCTACATTTTGATTTTGTTCATTTGTAAATTTAGAGATACTTACACAATTTTTTCCTTCTTTCACCAAATCTTCTGAAATCTAATATGATATGTGTGAACAAGATACTGTATATTTCCAGTTTAAGTACTTTATAAGCATTGTGATTTTAACTATAATCCTAAAATATGTATAATATGCATTGTTCATGTTAAATTCTTTAACAGGTCTTTCTATGAGATTTCTTTTAAACATTTAAGACATGAGTGACAGAAAAGAAGGCTTTGTGTTTCCCAAGGAACTGATAAAATTTCTCCTCTCTGAAAGTTAGAGTTTTGCAACAGATCATAATTTCCTTTCTGCCCCTGGCTTCCATATGACCATTTCACTATTTCTTGATCCTTATTTCATATTTCTTTTTTCTTAAACTCATGTCCATATAGTTTAATGTAAGCAGTTTCCATTTTGGGGGGAAAATAGGTAGCACATTTTATTAAAGAGTTTTATAGTTACTATCATATGGACCCAATGTGGGCTTCTAGCATTTTCAGGAAAATGTCAAGGGTTTTAAGACATTTTGGAGAAGTCCTACTAACTTCCTCCTCTTCCTCTTCCTTCTTCTTCATTTAAAAACAACTTTATTGGATATAATTCACATACTATACAATTCAATAATTTCAGCTGTACAATTCAATGGTTTTATATATCCATAGATACATGCAATCATCATCACAGTCAATTTTAGAACCTTTTCATCACCTCAAAAGGAAATTCTTCTAGCTATTACCTGTTTCAGCTCCCCCAACTGTTGCCTCTAGTGCTAAACAACCACAAATCTACCTTCTGTCTCTATAGATTTCCCTATGTTGGACTTTCATATGAATGGAATCATTTAGTATGTGGTCCTTCATTACTGGCTTTTAGCACTTAGTATAATGTTTTCAAGGTTCATCCGTGTTGCAGCATGTTTCAGTATTTCATTCCTTTTTATTGCCAATAATATTCTATTGTGTGGATATACCATATTTTGTTTATCAGTTTGTCCATTGATGGACGTTTGGATTGCCTCCCTTTTTGGCAATTATGAATAATGTTGCTATAAACATTTATGTGTAAATTTCTGTTTAGACATATCTTTTGATTTCTTTTGGATGTATACTTAGGAGCAGAAATCCTGGATTATATGGTAACTCTATGTTTAATTGTGTGAGGAACTGCCAAACTGTTTTCCAAAGTGGCTGTACCTTTTTACATTCTCACCAGTAGTGGATGAGGGTTCTGATTTTTGCACAGTCTTTCCAACACTATCTGACTTTTTGTTTCTAGACATTCTAGTGAGTGTGAAGTAATATCTCATTGTGGTTTTGATTTTTATTTCCCTGATGATTAATATTGCTGATCTTTTCATGCGCTTATTTGTCATTTGTATATATTCTTTGATGGAGTGTCTATTCAGATCCTTTGTTCATTTAAAAAAATTGGCTTATCGTCTTTATTACTGAATTGTAAGAGTTCTTAGTAAATTCTAGATATAAGCCCCTTGTTAGATATATAATTTGCAAATATTTTCTCCCATTCTTTGGGTTGTCTTTTCTCTTTCTTAGTGGTGCTTTTGAAGGACAAAAGTTTTTAACTCTGATTAACTTCAATTTATCATTTTTTTTCTTTTGTTGCTCAGGCTTTTGGTGTCATATTCAAGAATCATTTGTCAAATCCTATGTTATGAAGATTTAATCCTATGTTTTCTTATAAGAGTTGTATGAGCTTTACTCTTACATTTAGGTCCTTGATCGAGTTTGAGTTAATTTTTGTTATGGTGTGAGATGATTCATTCTTTTGCATATGGCTATCCAGCTGTCCCAGCACCACTTGTTGAAGAATATTCTTTCCCCATTTAATGGTCTCTACACGCTTGTTGAAAATAAGTTGACCATAGTAGATATATGGGTTTATTTCTGGACTCCCAATTTTAATCCTTTGATATATATATCTGTCCTTGTGCCAGTACCACACTGTCTCCAATACCATTACTTGTAGTAAGTATTGAAATTGTGAAGTATACTGACCTCTTCTTGAAACAAATAGATCTTGAAACTTCAACATTGTTATAGTGTTCTTTAACTCTAAAATAATAACATCATATACTCTTTTGGCACAATCAGGTTTGCACTTAATTTTTTTACATTTTTATTGGAATATAGTTGATTTACAATGTCGTGTTAGTTTCAGGCATACAGCAAAGTGAATCAGTTATACATATATGTATATCCACTCTTTTTTAGACTCTTTTCCCATATAGGCCATTACAGAGTATTGAGTAGAGTTCCCTGTGATACACAGTAAGTTCTTATTAGTTATGTATTTTATATATAGTAGTGTGTATAAGTCAATCCCAATCTCCCAATTTAACCCTCCCCCCCTTTGCCCCCGGTAACAGTAACCTTGTTTTCTACATCTGTAACTCTATTTCTGTTTTGTAGATAAGTTCATTTGTACCCTGTTTTATGTTCCACATATAAGCGATATCATATGATATTTGTCCTTCTGTGTCTGACTTACTTCACTCAGTATGACAATCTCTAGGTCCATACATGCTGCTGCAAATGGCATTATTTTGCTCACTTTTATGGCTGGGTAATATTCCATTGTATATATGTGTCACATCTTCTTTAACCATTCCTCTGATGATGGACATTTAGGTTGCTTCCAGGTCCTGGCTTTTGTAAATAGTGTTGCAATGAACACTGGGGGGTATGTATCTTTTCGAATTATGGTTTTCTCCAGATATATGCCCAGGAGTGGGATTGCTGGATCATACGGTAGCTCTATTTTTAGTTTTTTAAGAAACCTCCACACTGTACTCCATAGTGGCTCTACCAATTTACGTCCCCACCAACAGAGTAGCAGGGTTCCCTTTTCTCTACAGCCTCTCCAGCATTTATTGTTTGTAGACTTTTTGATGATCGCCCTTCTGACCAGTGTGAGGTGATACCTCATTGTAGTTTTGATTTGCGTTTACCTAATAATTAGTGATGTTGAGCATCTTTTCATGTGTTTTTTGGCTATCTGTATGTCTTCTTTGGAGAAATGTCTATTTAGATCCTCCACCCATTTTTAGATTGGGTTGTTTGTTTTTTTGATATTGAGCTGCATGAGCTGTTTGTATATTCTGGAGATTAATCCCTTGTCAGTTGCTTCATTTGCACATGTTTTCTCCCATTCTGAGAGTTGTCTTTTTGTTTTGTTTAAGGTTTCCTTTGCTGCACAAAGGCTTTTAAGTTTAATTAGGTACCATTTGTTTAGTTTTGTTTTTATTTTCATTACTCTAGGAGGTGGATCAAAAAAGATCTTGCTGCAATTTATGTCAAAGAGTGTTCTGCCTATGTTTTCCTCTAAGAGTTTTATAATGTCTGGCCTTACATTTAGGTCTTTAATCCGTTTTGAGTTTATTTTTGTGTATAGTGTTAGGAGTGTTCTACTTTCATTCTTTTACATGTAGCTGTCCAGTTTTCCCAGCACCACTTATTGAAGAGGCTGTCTTTACTCCATTGTATAGTCTTGCCTCCTTTGCCATAGATTAGTTGGCTATAGGTGTGTAGGTTTATCTCTGGGCTTTCTATGCTGTTCCATTGATCTATATTTCTGTTTTTGTGCTAGTACCATACTGTTTTGATTACTGTAGCTTTGTAGTATTGTCTGAAATCAGGGAGCTTGATTCCTCCTGCTCTGTTTTTCTTTCTCAAAATTGCTTTTGCTATTCGGAGTCTTTTGTGTTTCCACACAAATTGTAAAATTTTTTGTCGTAATTCTGTGAAAAATGCAATTGGTAATATGATAGGGATTGCATTGAATCTGTAGATTGCTTTGGGTAGTATAGTCATTTTGACAACATTGGTTCTTCCAATCCAAGCACATGGTATAATCTCTCTATCTGTTTGTGTTATCTTTTATTTCTTTCATCACTATCTTATAGTTTTCTGAGTATAGGTCTTTTGCCTCCTTAGGTAGTTTATTCCTAGGTATTTTATTCTTTTTGATGTGATGGTAACATCATATACTCTTGACTAAAGTAAGGAATCTTCTATTAGGAAACATCATCTTCTATAAGAAAATGTGTAGTGTGTAGTTTTCAAAAGAATGTCCATGGACTCAAATAATTAAAAAATTCAGTAATGTAGAAGGATATTAAATTACTATAAAGAAATAATCTGTATATACACAAAAATAGCCAGTTAAATGATAAAATGATACAGAAAACTCTATTTACATAGCAAAAGAAGATAAAATTCTTAGAAATAAACTTAGCAAGAAATCTGCAAAATCCGTGTGAGGAGAACACAAAGGTAGATTTGAACAAATGAAAAGATATCCACTATTTTGGGGTAATATGACTCAATCATAAAGATGTCAATTCTCTTTATGTTAATTTACAAAGTTAATACAATCTTAATAAATATCAAAAAAATTTTATGGATTTAGATAAATATTTACTAATATGCAGAAAAAAAACATGTCACCCAGAATAGACAGCAGAATACTGAAAAAGAAAAGCTGTGAGATGGGACTAACCTTCTTCCATAGCTATTAACATATACTAGAAAGCCTTTATAGTTAGCACAGTGTGGTAACTGGCACATGAATAGGCAGATAGTTCAGTGAAATCAAATAGAAAGTCCAGAAATAGACCCAAATACATATTTAAATTCATATATAATTAAAATGATGACTCAAATCACCAGAGAAGAGATGGACCTCTTTTGAAAAATGAAAACCATTAAATAAATTGCTGCAGAAAGAGAAAAACCATTTGAAAAATAATACAGTCAGATCAATACTGCACTCTTCACTCAAGGAAAGCATCACATGGATCAAAGATTAAAGAGACAGGAGAAAGAAAGAAAGAAAGAAAGAGAGAGAGAAAAGGAAGGAAGGAGGGAAGGAAAGAAGTTACAGGTACTAAAAAAAAAATGGGTGAATTCTTCTATAATCTAGGTGTGTAGGGAAAGACTTTATAACGATGATTCAAAATCCATATTCAATAAAAGAAAAGATTGATATATTTGACTACATAAAAAATGTTCTCAAGACAAAAATTCCATAAATGAAGTAGAAAAAAACAAATGGTAAATTTGAAGTAATTTTTTGCAACTTACGTCACAGATAAAAGGCTGATATTCCTAATACATAGGTAACTCTCAAAAAATTGAGAGGAAGAAAGACCAAAATCCAGTAGGAAAAAACAGGCAAAAGACAACAGGAATAGACAACACAAAATGTATTTTTATATTTCACAAAAATTATATAAATTATCTTTAAACATATGAAAAGTTATTCAACCTCAGTTAACAAGAGGAATGCAAATTAAAACTACACTGATACCAACTGTCACTTATCAAATTGGCAAAAAGTGTAAAAGTTTAACAACATACTCTCATATGCATGTTCTCACGCATTGCTGGTAAGAATGCAGAATGGTATGACCCTTACGGAAAGGGATTTAACAGAACTACATGTGTGTTTAATTTTTGACACATCAGTCCCACCTCTGGGACTTTCCCATGAAGATACACCTTACAACAATAGAAATATTATGAACAGGATTATTCAATGCAGCATTTTTTTGTCATTGCAAAATATGGACACAACTAAAATTCCCATACATGAAGATCGGGTGTGTAAACTATGATATGTCAGGCAACTTAGTATTCTGCAGCTGTTTAAACAAAAAGAAAAAGAGGGAGGGAGATGATTACTATAAACTGATAAGGCACAATTTTCAGGAACATTAAATAGGGGAAAAAGCAAATTTAAAAGTGTCTGTAATATGCTCTCTTTTGTGTAACAGAGAATGGGAAATGAGAAAATAAATATGTATCTTCTTATTTTTTAAAAGAAACACAAGAGGGGTGGGCCACAAAGCAGTGTGATAGGTTTCCTACAGGTGGTTAGTGACAATGGGGTAGAAGAAAGAAGGGGGTCGAGGGAGGGATGTGTCTCTAGTATACTTTTTTGTATAGTTTTGACTTTGGAAACTTTGCTAACTTTTGATGTTCCCCCCCAAAAATAAATAAAACCAGAAAATATTGGGGAAAATACAAAATTCAGTACAAACAGAAACAAATGAACTGAACTTTCTTACACTTTTTTTTGAGGTCAAAGACCGATATTTCATTGGACTTGGCTTTGACGAGTACTGACAGACCTTGTAGACACAAATACAAAATGATTTTTCCCCCAATTTTTATTTTAGAATTTCAAATACAGAAAAAATGTTTAAAATAGTACAATAAACCTATTCTTTACTTATATTCACTAATTGTTAACATGTCACTGTGTTTGCTTTACCTCTGTACAGTTTAAGGATTACTAACAGACATTGGCTTCATTTTTTTCAATTAAATAAGTATGTTAATACAGATATTTGTAATAATAATCTAACTTTATTTAAACATCTTTATTGGAGTATAATTGCTTTACAATAGTGTGTTAGTTTCTGCTTTATAACAGAGTGAATCAGCAATACATATACATATATCCCCATATCTCCTCCCTCTTGCTTCTCCCTCACACACACCTTTTCCCACTCCTCTAGGTGGTCACAAAGCACCGAGCTGATCTCCCTGTGCTATGCGGCTGCTTCCCAATAGCTATCTATTTTACATTTGGTAGTATATATAAGTCCATGCCACTCTCTCACTTCGTCCCAGCTTACCCTTCCCCCTCCCCGTGTCAAGACCATTCTCTACGTCTGTGTCTTTATTCCTGTCCCCACCCAGGTTCTTCAGAACTTTTTTTTTTTTTTAGATTCCATATATATGTGTTAGCATACGGTATTTGTTTTACTCTTTCTGATTTACTTCACTCTGTATGACAGACTCTAGGTCCATCCACCTCACTACAAATAACTCAATTTCGTTTCTTTTTATGGCTGAGTAATATTCCATTGTATATATGTGCCACATCTTCTTTATCCATTCATCTGTCGATGGACACCTAGGTTGCTTCCATGTCCTGGCTATTGTAAATAGAGCTTCAATGAACATTGTGGTACATGACTCTTTTTGAATTATGGTTTTCTCAGGGTAAATGTCCAGTAGTGGGATTGCTGGGTCATATGGTAGTTCTGTTTTTAGTTTCTTAAGGAACCTCCATACTGTTCTCCATAGTGGCTGTATCAGTTTACATTCCCACCAACAGTGCAAGAAGGTTCCCTTTTCTCCACACCCTCTCCAGCATTTATTGTTTGTAGATTTTTTGATGATGGCCATTCTGATGGGTAGGAGGTGATACCTCATTGTAGTTTTGATTTTGCATTTCTCTAATGGTTAGTGATGTTGAGCATTCTTTCATGTGTTTGTTGGCAATCTGTATATCTTCTTTGGAGAAATGTCTACTTAGGTCTTCTGTACATTTTTGGATTGGGTAGTTTGTTTTTCTGATATTGAGCTGCATGAGCTGCTTGTATATTTTGGAAATTAATCCATTGTCAGTTGCTTCGTTTGCAAATACTTTCTCCTATTTTGAGGGTTGTCTTTTCATCTTGTTTATGGTTTCTTTGCTGTGCAAAAGCTTTTAAGTTTCAATAGATCCCATTTGTTTATTTTTGTTTTTATTTCCATTTCTCTAGGACGTGGGTCAAAAAGGATCTTGCTGTGATTTATGTCATAGAGGGTACTGCCTATGTTTTCCTTTAAGAGTTTTATAGTTTCTGGCCTTACATTTAGGTCTTTAATCCATTTTGAGTTTATTTTGGTGTATGGTGTTAGGAAGTGTTCTAGTTTCATTCTTTTACATGTAGCTCTCCAGTTTTCCCAGCACCACTTTTGAAGAGGCAGTCTTTCCTCCAACTGTATACTCTTGACTCCTTCATCAAAGATAAAGTGACCATATGTGCATGGGTTTATCTCTGGGCTTTCTATCCTGTTCCATTGATCTATATTTCTGTTTTGGTGCCAGTACCATACTGTCTTGATTATTGTAGCTTTGTAGTATAGTCTGAAGTCTGGGAGCCTGATTCCTCCAGCTCCATTTTTCTTCCTCAAGATTGCTCTGGGTATTTGGGGTCTTTCATGTTTCCATAAAAATTGTGAAATTTTTTGTTGTAATTCTGTGAAAATTGCCATTAGTAGTTTGATGGGGATTGCACTGAACCTGTAGATTGCTTTGGGTAGTATAGTCATTTTCACAATGTTGATTCTTCCAATCCAAGAACATGGTAAATCTCACCATCTGTTTGTATCATCTTTAATTTCTTTCATCAGTGTCTTATAGTTTTCTGCATTAGGTCTTTTGTCTACTAAGGTAGGTTTATTCCTAGATATTTTATTATTTTTGTTGCAATGGTAAATGGGAGTGCTTCCTTAACTTCTCTTTCAGATTTTTCATCATTAGTGTATAGGAATGCAAGAGATTTCTGTGCATTAGTTTTGTATCCTGCTACATTACCAAATTCATTGATTAGCTTTAGTAGTTTTCTGGTAGCGTCTTTAGGATTCTCTATGTATAGTATCATGTCATCTGCAAACAGTGACAGCTTTATTTCTTCTTTTCTGATTTGGATTCCTTTTATTTCTTTTCTTCTCTGATTGCTGTAGCTAAAACGTCCAAAACTATGTTGAATAACAGTGGTGAGAGTGGGCAACCTTGTCTTGGTCCTGACCTCAGTGGAAATGGTTTCAGTATTTCACCATTGAGAACTATGTTGGCTGTGGGTTTGTCATATATGGCCTTTATTATGATGAGGTAAGTTCCCTCTATGTCTATTTTCTGGAGGGTTTTTATCATAAATGGGTGTTGAATTGTGTCAAAAGCTTTTTCTGCATCTATTGAGATGATCATATGGTTTTTATCCTTCATTTTGTTAATATGGTATATCACATTGATTGATTTGCACATATTGATGGATCCTTACATTCCTGGGATAAACCCCACCTGATCATGGTGTATGATCTTTTTAATGTTCTGTTGGATTCTGTTTGATAGTATTTTTTTGAAGATTTTTGCATCTATGTTCATCAGTGACATTGGCCTCTAGTTTTCTTTCTTTCTGACGTCTTTGTCTGGTTTTGGTATGAAGGTGATGGTGGCCTCATAGGATGAGTTTGAGTGTGTTCCTCTCTCTGCTATATTTTGGAAGAGTTTGAGGACAAGTATTAGGTGTTCTTTACATATTTGATAGAATTTGCCTCTGAAGCCATGTGGTCCTGGGCTTTTGTTTGTTGGAAGATTTTTAATCACAGTCTCAATTTCAGTGCTTGTGATTGGTATGCTTATATTTTCTATTTCTTCCTGGTTCACTCTCGGAAAGTTGTGCTTTTCTAAGAATTTGTCCATTTCTTCCATGTTGTCTATTTTATTGGCATGGAGTTGCTGGTAGTAATCTCTCATGATCCTTTGTATTTCTGCAGTGTCAGTTGTTACTTCTCCTTTTTCATTTCTAATTCTATTGGTTTGAGTCTTCTCCCTTTTTTTCTTGATGAGTCTGGCTAATGGTTTATCAATTTTGTTTATCTTCTCAAAGAACCAGCTTTTAGTTTTACTGATCTTTGTCATTGTTTCCTTCATTTCTTTTTCACTTATTTCTGATCAGATCTTTATGATTTCTTTCCTTCTGCTAACTTTGGGTTTTTTTTTTGTTCTTCTTTCTCTAATTGCTTTAGGTGTAAGGTTAGGTTATTTATTTAAGATGTTTCTTGTTTCTTGAGGTAGGATTGTATTGCTATAAACTTCCCTCTTAGAACTGCTTTTGCTGCATCTCATAGGTTTTGGTTCATCGTGTTTTCATTGTCATTTGTTCCTATGTATTTTTTGATTTCCTGTTTGATTTCTTCAGTGATCTCTTGGTTATTAAGTAGTGTATTGTTTAGCCTCCATGTGTTTGTATTTTTTACAGATTTTTTCCTGTAATTGATATCTTGTCTCATAGTATTGTGAGGAAAAGATACTTGATACGATTTCAATTTTCTTAAATTTACCTAGGCTTGATTTGTGACCCAAGATATGATCTATCTTGGAGAATATTCCATGAGCACATGAGAAGAAATGATATTCTGTTGTTTTTGGATGGAATGTCCTATAAATATCAATTAAGTCCATCTTGTTTAATGTATCATTTAAAGCTTGTCTTTCCTTATTTATTTTCATTTTGGATGATCTGTCCATTGGTGAAAGTGGGGTGTTAAAATCCCCTACTATTATTGTGTTACTGTTGATTTCCCCTTTCATGGCTGTTAGCATTTACCTTATGTATTGAGGAGCTCCTATGTTGGGTGCATAAATATTTACAATTGTTACATCTTCTTCTTGGAATGATCCCTTGATCATTATGTAGTGTCCTTCTGTGTGTCTTGTAATAGGCTTTATTTTAAAGTCTATTTATTTGTCTGATATGAGAATTGCTACTCCAGCTTCTTTTGATTTCCATTTGCATGGAATATCTTTTTCCATCCCTTCACTTTCAGTCTGTATGTGTCCCTAGGTCTGAAGTGGGTCTCTTGTAGACAGCATAAATATGTCTTGTGTTTTCATCCGTTCAGTCAGTCTATGTCTTTTGGTTGGAGCATTTAATCCGTTTACATTTAAGGTAATTATTGATATATATGTTCCTATTACCATTTTATTAATTGTTTTGGGTTTGTTATTGTAGGTCTTTTCCTTCTCTTGTGTTTCCTGCCAGAGAATTTCCTTTAGCATTTGTTGTAAAGCTGGTTTGGTGGTGCTGATTTGTCTTAGCTTTTGCTTGTCTGTGAAGATTTTAATTTCTCTTTTGAATCTGTATGATATCCTTGCTGGGTAGAGTAATCTTGGTTGTAGGTTTTTCCCTTTCATCACTTTAAATATATCCTGCCACTCCCTTCTGGCTTGCAGAGTTTCTGCGGAAAGATCAGCTGTTAACCTTATGAGGATTCCCTTGTCTGCTATTTGTTGTTTTTCCCTTGCTGCTTTTAATATTTTTTCTTTGTATTTAATTTTTGATAGTTTGATTAACATGAGTCATATCGTGTTTCTCCTTGGATTTATCCTGTATGGGTCTCTTTGCGCTTTCTAGACTCGATTGACTATTTCCTTTCCCGTATTAGTGAAGTTTTCAACTATAATCCTTCAAATATTTTCTCAGTCCCTTTCTTTTCCTCTCCTTCTTCTGGGACCCCTATAATTTGAATATTGTTGTGTTTAATGTTGTCCCAGAGGTCTCTAATACTGTGCTCAATTCTTTTCATTCGTTTTTCTTTATTCTGCTCTGCAGTAGTTATTTCCACTATTTTATCTTCCAGGTTATTTATCCGTTTTTCTGCCTCAGTTATTCTGGTATTGATCCCTTCTAGAGAATTTTTAATTTCATTTATTGTGTTGTTCATCATTGTTTGTTTGCTCTTTAGTTTTTCTAGGTCCTTGTTAAATGTTTCTTGTATTTTCTCCATTCTATTTCCAAGTTTTTTGGTCTTCTTTACTATCATTACTCTGAATTCTTTTTCAGGTAGCCTGCCTATTTCCTCTTCATTTGTTTGGTCTGGTGGGATTTTTCCTTGCTCCTTCATCTGCTGTGTGTTTCTGTCCTCTCATTTTGCCTAACTTACTGTGTTTGGGGTCTCCTTTTCACACGCTGCAGGTTTGTAGTTCCCATTGTTTTTGGTGTCTGCCCCCAGTGCCTAAGGTTGGTTCAGTGGGTTTTGTAGGCTTCCTGGTGGAGGGGACTGGTGCTTGTGTTCTGGTGGATGAGGCTGGATCTTGTCTTTTGGTGGGCAGGACCATGTCTGGTCATGTGTTTTGGCATGTCTGTGACCTTATTATGATTTTAGGCAGCCTCTCTGCTAATGGGTGGGGCTGTGTTCCTGTGTTGCTAGTTGTTTGGCTTAGGGTTTCCAGCACTATAACTTGCTGGTTGTTGAGTGGAGCTGGGTCTTAATGTTGGGATGGAGATCTCTGGGAGAGCTTTCTCCATTTGATATTACGTGGAGCCGGGAGGCCTCTGGTGGAGCAATGTCCTGAACTCGGCTCTCCCACCACAGAGGCACAGGCCTGACCCCTGGATGGAACACCAAGACACTGTCAGCCACAATGCTCAGAAGTAAAGGGAGCAAAAAAGTAAGGAAAAAATAAGTAAATAAATAAATAAAATAAAGTTGTTAAAATAAAAAATAATTATTAAAAATGAAAAAATTAAAAAGTAATAAAAAAGAAAAAAAGAAAAAGTAAAAAGAAGGAAAGAAAGAGGAGAGCAACCAAACCATAAAACAAATCCACCAATGATAACAAGCGCTAAGAGCTATACTAAAAGAAAAAAATAAAATAAACCTGACAGACAGAACCCTAGTTCAAATGGTAAAAAACAGAGATATACAGACAAAATCACACAAAGAAGCATACACATACACACTCACAAAAAGAGAAAAAGGAAAAAAAAATATCTATATTTAAAAGAAAAAAAGGAGGAAGCGAGCAACCAAATCAATAAACAAATCTACCAATGAAAATAAACTCTAAATACTAAAGTAAGATAAACATAAAACCAGAAAGAAATTAGATGTAGAAAGCAAAGCCTAATTCTACAGTTGCTCCCAAAGTCCACCGCCCCAATTTTGGGATGATTCGTTGTCTATTCAGGTATTCCACAGATCAAGTACATCAAGTTGATTGTGGAGATTTAATCTGCTGCTCCTCAGGCTGCTGGGAGAAATTTCCCTTTCTCTTGTTTGTTCTTACAGTTCCTGGGTTTCAGCTTTGGATCTGGCCCCACCTCTGCGTGTAGGTCACCTGAGGGCATCTGTTCTTCTGTCAGACAGGACGGGATTAAAGTAGTAGCTGATTAGGGGTTTCTGGCTCAGTCAGGCCATGGGGAGGGAGGGGTATGGAATGTGGGGTCCAGCCTGCAAGGCAGAGGCCGCTGTGACGTTCCAACAGCCTGAGGTGTGCCATGTGTTCTCCCAGGAAAGTTGTCCCTGGATTGCGGGACCCTGCCAGTGACAGGCTGCACAGGCTCCCGGGAGGGGAGGTGTGGATAATGACCTGGGCTTGCACACAGGCTTCTTGGTGGCTGCAGCAGCAGCCTTAACATCTCATGCCCGTCTCTGAGGTCTGCACTGATAGCCGCGGCTTGCGCCCGTCTCTGGAGCTCCTTTAAGCGGTGCTCTGAATCCCCTTTCCTCACACACCCTGAAACAATGGTCTCTTGCCTTTAGGCAGTTCCAGACTTTTTCCTGGACTCCCTCCTGGCTAGCTGTGGTGCGCTAACCCCCTTCAGGCTGTGTTCACTGGGTGCAGCCAACCCCAGTCCTCTCCCTGGGATCTGACTTCCAAAGCCTGAGCCTCAGCTCCCGGCCCCCACCCACCCCGGAGGGTGAGCAGACAAGCCTCTCTGGCTGGTGAGTGCTGGTGGACCCCAATCTGCTGTGTGGAGTCTCTCTGCTTTGCCATCTGCACCCCTGTTACCGTGCTCTCTTCCTTGGCTCCAAAGCTTTCCCCCAGCCACCCCCGGTTTCTGCCAGTGAAGGGGCTTCCTAGTGTGTGGAAACTTTTCCTCCTTCACAGCTCCCTCCCAGAGGGTCAGGTCCCATCCCTATTCTTTTGTCTCTGTTTTTTCTTTTTTCTTTTTCCCTACCCAGGTACTTGGGGAGTTTCTTGACTTTTGGGAAGTCTGAGGTCTTCTGCCAGTGTTCAGTAGGTGTTCTGCAGGAGTTGTTCCACATGTAGATGTATTTCTGATGTATTTGTGGGGAGGAAGGTGATCTCCACGTCTTACTCTTCTGCCAACTTGAAGGTCTCCTCCAATAATCTTACTTTTGAATTTGAATTCTGAGACAGATAAAGCACAAAACCTTGCAATGAGTTTGTCACCTAGAAGAAACAAGACATCACCTTGAATTTTTCTTTTAGATACTTTCTTTGCTTTGCTTCCATGGCACTTTCCCTCAGGAGAAGTGCTTTTGTAATAATTGAAAATTAACAGTTATACAACAGTTGGAGGATAGAACAGAGGAAGTCATTAGCACACCCTATCGCTTACTACTACTTTATAACATATTCAATTTAGAATATTGCAACAACAGATACAAATACTGTTTTTCTAACACCATATTTTTGTCTTAACAGAAACATATACAAGAAAAGGAAAGACACAAAGCTCCACTGTGCTATCTGGTGCCTTGATATAAAGGAGTTTTGGATGATATCAACATGTTGAATTTTCCCTTTATACATGAGGTGATGAATAGTAAAATCAGGAAAGGTGAGAAATAAAGTGAAAGATGGTCAACATCATTTAAAGAGACCTGAACAGGGTCAACTCTTTTAAACAGAGGCATTGCCAGCACGTGAGGTGAAAAGATAAAACTGCAAACCTCAACAGATCTATAAAGAATCATGAATGAGGATGAGTACATCAATGGAGAGATTATAGATATGCCAGGTGAGTACAAAGATGCAGGTTAAGCATTACACTCAAGAGACTTTCAAATATTCACTGTCATCAAAAGCATTTGGGTGAAGGGGGTCAAAAGGTACAAACTTCTGCACGTTTGAGAGTTGCTGGGAGAGTGGATCTCATCACAAGAAAAAACAAGTTTTCTTTTGTGACAGTGTGGTGTTACATATGTTGAAAAAGAATCATTTGAGACTATGAAGAAAGACAGTGTCTGAACTCAGAGTCAGGACAGTGGACATATGAGTATCAGTAAAAACAGCAATTTAGGAGGGAAATGATGGGGTCAATTCTTATTTTACTTACTGTACATGTGACTCTTCAGTAGTTTTTGTCTATGTTTGACCGATCTCAGAATGATGGCTCTGATACACATTTGCAGCATTTGTATGTCAGTTCATTTTACAGAACCATAGGAATTTATATCTGACCTTTGTCCTCTCTTAAAGCTGGGTTAGGGATCAGTAGTGTGCCTCTCTAGTAAGAAGCTGGAAGTACCAGCCCATCCTGTTCTTTCTTTCTTTTGTTTTTTTTTTTACTTTTTTATTTTTTAACATCTTTATTGGAGTATAATTGTTTTACAATGGTGTGTTAGTTTCTGCTTTATAACAAAGTGAATCAGTTATACATATACATATGTTCCCATATCTCTTCCCTCTTGCATCTCCCTCCCTCCCACCCTCCCTATCCCACCCCTCTAGGTGGTCACAAAGCACCGAGCTGATCTCCCTGTGCTATGCAGCTGCTTCCCACTAGCTATCTATTTTACATTTGGTAGTGTATATATGTCCATGCCACTCTCTCACCCTGTCACATTTTACCCTTCCCTCTCCCCGTATCCTCAAGTCCATTCTCTAGTAGGTCTGTGTCTTTACTCCTGTCTTGCCACTAGGTTCTTCATGACCTTTTTTTGTTTCCCTTAGATTCCATATATATGTGTTAGCATACTGTATTTGTTTTTCTCTTTCTGACTTACTTCACTCTGTATGACAGACTCTAACTCCATCCACCTCACTACAAATATCTCCATTTCGTTTCTTTTTATGGCTGAGTAATATTCCATTGTATGTATGTGCTACATCTTCTTTATCCATTCATCTGTTGATGGACACTTAGGTTGCTTCCATGTCCTGGCTATTGTAAATAGAGCTGCAATGAACATTTTGGTACATGACTCTTTTTGAATTATGGTTTTCTCAGGGTATATGCCCAGTAGTGGGATTGCTGGGTCGTATGGTAGTTCTATTTTTAGTTTTTTAAGGAACCTCCATACTGTTCTCCATAGTGGCTGTATCAATTTACATTCCCACCAACAGTGCAAGAGGGTTCCCTTTTCTCCACACCCTCTCCAGCATTTATTGTTTCTAGATTTTTTGATGATGGCCATTCTGACCAGTGTGAGATGATATCTCATTGTAGTTTTGATTTGCATTTCTCTAATGATTAATGAAGGTGATCTCCGCATCTTACTCTTCCGCCATCTTGCCCAGACCCTCTCGTTCCTTCTTATACATCAGGTTTCTTCCTTCTTCTTTATGAAAATCTATCATTCTTTCGCTTTTTCTAATACTGTCTTCTCATACAATCTTTACTTACAAAGAAAGAGAGCTACATTTCCTCATTTAATTCACTATAATTATGAAAGCAGAACTGCAATAATGTAGCATATATTCTATTCTTGGATATGTTCATAACAAAACTTGAAGTCACAAAAGACCACATACGAAAGATCAGTGGTTGCCTAGGGCTGGCTGGGGGAATGAGGAGAAAAAAATTTCTCCTAATGTATGTGGAGTTTCTTTTGGGGATAATGAAAATGTTCTAAAACTGATTGTGGTGACAGATAAATGACTCTGAATATACTAAAAGCCATTGATTTGTATACTTTAAATAGGTGAATTATATGGTATGTGAATTGTATCTCAATAAAGCTGTTAAAAAACAAATTAAGTAAAATTTATGGCTAAAACATAATAAAACCTGGATTCTTTGATCGATTAAATAAAAATTGAATTGAGAAATGATTAGGGAAGTCCCAGGAGTTAAAGGTGTATGTTTTTTTCAAATGGTGAATTCAGTTTTAAAAAATATGTTACGTTTGGGGGAAAATGACTTTATTATATTCCAGAACTTTTTAGATTGCCTGACTTCATTTTTATGTTTTCCCATTTTTAGTTGAGGAAAATGGAACTTCCTTGTACTCATTTTGGATAGTTGTTTAATTATTATATGATCTACCAAAATCAGCTAATTTTGGCTTTAGTTTCCAAAATACACATCACCCACTGGGTAGTTCAGTGACAGGTTACTGAGGATAAAACCTACTGGTTCGAAGGTTTCAGTCTGTTTGCTCTTCTTAAAGCGAGATACTATTGAAACAATGATTTCCAGTCTACCCCTACAGATTTCAAAATACTAATGTGGATTCTAGAAGCCAGCTTGTTACTTGAAATGTGCTTAAGTGGGAAACCAGCACTTCAGTTTACTTCTATTCAGGGGGTTATATCAGTGTAGGTTTTTCATTGAAAAGCGAAGCACCTCTTGGGCTCCTTTCCTTCCTTTCTTTCTTTCTAAATATGTTTCTGAGAATAGAACTCTATTAATTAGACCTTGACATTTTGGTGACATTGTATTTTCAAAGTGTTTTAAAAAACAACACATCCTAATCTCATCAGAATATAAAACATCTTTTCTTTCCTCAAATACAATACATCTTATAGCCAACGCTTGCTCAGTTTTCTTAAAGCATCACCCCTTGTTCACTCACCCCTTAAGAATTTATAGTTTTTTCTTTGCTATCTATTAAATTAAGTCTTAACTTCTCAACCTCATTAATTTGGGATTCATTAATTCAAAGAACCTTAAAGATAGAACAACACAACTTTCATACTTATGGGACATATTCCAGCTTTTTAGATATGGGAGAACTAAAACCTGGGATTGAATATACCTGTTAAGCCTGTTTCTCCTGACCACCAGTACCCATGAAAAAAGTTGAACATTTCTTATTGAAACCTATCTAGAAAGCAGCTTGGAAACTGAAAGACCAAGAAGGTAAGGGAAGTCAGCCTATAGTATGGCAGTTATGGTTACGCTAAAGGCTCAAGTGGCTGTTAGTGGTAGTCAAGATTCTTGGAGCAGGGTTTTAGCACACTGGATGAGCAGAAGAAAATCACTTCTTTCTGCTTTTCTTCTGGGAGTAAGCGTGCTAAATTCTTCATGGATTAACTCTTTTAATCTTCACAAGCTTTTAAACCTCACAACAAGGAGGAGGTACTCTTATAGAATAATTTTGTGTGTAGAGTAAAATAAAGTTAAGCAACTAGCCACAGGCAAGCAGAAGGTGGTAGAGTTGAATTCAAAGCAAGGCAGTCTGACTTGAGAAACTAGAGAGGAGTCTTTAAATGAATATGCTGTGTAGCGAGAGAAGGCTACAAAAGACCTCACATCCCCAGAAAATGATAAGATTTGGAGGCTCTCCCTGATTTTTTCAACTAATATTGGAATGTCAGTTTTTTGGGCCCTCTTTCCACTACCTCAGTGTGCTACACTTTGGGTGCTAAATGGTACAGGAAAAAAATATGTAAAGGAAGAAGTTCTTAGAAGGGAGCAAGATTAAGGCTGGGTCAGCTAGGGAAGGGAAGTGAGTCATGAACATGACCTTGAAGAACAGGTGGAACATATATTTTTAAAAGAGGAGAAATCAAGGAGATTTCAAGCAAGAGAAAGTTCCTTTCTCTCACTACTATATCCAACAGTCTTATAATACGATCATTAATATCTTCTATACAATTCCATTTCCATAACCTTTAGTTTTCATCATTACCTGAATGCTCTTATTCTTTTTGTCAATTCAAATCCTTTCCCATAAGGTCTGCCTCACTTCTCTCCACTGTGAAACTCTGCCCAGGCCAATTTAACCCCCAAATGGTTCTTTTCGTCATCTGAAATGCCTTCAGTCCTCATGGTCAAAATTGACAGGGTACCACCTTGGGCATCAGTGCTTGCCTTACCATAGCTCCCCAGCTGTGCCATGTATGTGATTCTTCTCTCCTCAGACTCAAGGGAAAGAGTCGTCTCTTTTACCTCTTTTGTGTCTTAAGAAGTTTTTATTTATGTTTTCACAAACTATTTAATGAGTGGCTCCTAGAAGTCAGGCAGTTGACTAGACGCTGGGTACGAAAGGTGAGTCAGGCCCTGAGTCGACCCACAATGAGGGTGCTAAAGCAATGGAAAAGACAAGAATGCAAATTCTTATTATTCAGTTATAAAAATTTTTATTATGGAGATATGTTCTAGGGAACTCAATTGAAAGTAGTCAACTCTATTTTTTCTGTAACTCTACCCTTCAAGATATGTTGGGACACAATAACTAAAACATTAGACACAAATGACTTGTATTGTGAATATAATTTTCTATGTGTGGCTCCATAGCAATTCAACAAAGTATAATGTTGGAAGAATTTCTGACTTTATAAAATTACAAAATTTGTACTCAGAGTCTTGCCAAGGTTAACAGTTTTTTTTTTTTTTTCTTTTCTCTAGTTTTTAGTACTCTTGAGTCTCTCTATGACTGACAAACTCCCAATCAGACTTTCACGGTCAGTTGGTTTGAAGATAGATTCCAGAATTAGAAGATGCTGAGAATGAACCCCAGTATGAACCCTCATTCTGTCCAGACAATATAGAATGTATTTGCTTTTCTTAGAGAAACCAGAAACAGAAAGGATTTTTTCCTCCATTTACACTAGGTGAGTGAAAAAAGAGTAATGAATTCATTCAGGCATAATAGGGGTCAAATTTGGGAGCAGAAGCAAAGTTTTGGGCCCACAGTAAATGTTTAATAAACTCTTGGTCAGTGAAGCCCCTTAAGGCATGTGCCCCCTAGAATTCTCTCCTGGGTTATAGTTTTAAAAGACTCTCAGTTCCTCTTAACTCTCTGGCTTAGGAGTGCCAATGCTCGGAGGTTTAAGCTCAATTCTAGAGTAGCTAGCAAAGCATGCTCAAATGTATCGGCATGGGGACCTGCTTTGTACTCTAGGAAGCCACCTATACAGGGTGTCAGAGAGGTTCGAGAAATCAGATCTGTGGAAGTGAAAAGGAAGTTGCAGCCCTGGAGAGGTTTCAGAACCACCACAGTTGGCTGCCAATGGCTGTATAAGGCATTAAGACATTGTAAGGGTAAGAGGGGACAGAGAAGGATCATCTAACTGCACAGAGCCTGTCCAAAAATGTCCCATGGAACAAGCTATTTTCTCTGCCCTGGGATTATAGAGGCTCACTGAAAAGGAAAAAGTCACTTCAGATTCCTCTGTTATTAGTTGTTAAAGGAGCTACCAGAATGGATGCAATGTATAAACTATCATAATAAGGATAAATTATAATGCACAGGACATCCTACAAGGACATTGTTTCTGCACTGTGACTTATAATTGTTCTGAACTTGATGTTTTGATTAATAAACACAGCTACCATGGAAATATATGAATATATTAACCTAATGTGTATAATGGATGAGGATATAAACAAAAATATGACCTAAGAGAAACACTTGCAAACTTTCTAAATGTTGTAAATTATAAATGTTGAAATTGTTGGGTAACTTGGCCCTGAAGGATGATCAGTTTTGATTACTGATAGTTATGATTCATGTAGTAAAAGAAAATATCTAGACATTTGCAACTAAACATAAGCAATGTCAATGAATTAAAGCCATTCATTCATTTACTCAACAAATATTTTTGACCTCTTATACTATTCCAGGCTCTGTGTTAGATACACAGACTTCAAGAAGCTCACTACCGGAGGAGAAAACACATTAACATGTGATAAGAGTGCAAGATGAGCTCTGAAGTTATAAAGACAGACCCCTTTGCAATGGGAGTCTACATTTGTTTGGGACCACAGGATGTAGCACCTGAAAGACAAATAAGTGAATGAATGAAAATAAGGAATCTCACAAGTGGGAAAACAATTACAAAGGCATGAGATATGAAAGCATGTTAGATATACTAGACAGGATACTTTTTTCTTGCAATCAATAGAAACCGATGCTGGTTAACTTAAGCAGAAAAGTGATGTATTGAATGATATTTGCATAGCCCCCAGAATCCTCAGGAAGTCTAAAGAACTAAGCTCAGAATAGAGAAAAAAAAACAATAGGAGACTGGGTAGCTAGAGGTGGCACTGATAGACCCTGGAAGCATCCACTGGCAGTCTTGGCCTTACTGGTCTGGTCACTGGTCACCATGACTGCCATTCCTGAGACCACTGCCTCTTGACACTGGACTTTGCTGCTGCCAGAGCCATAACTGAAATGAATGCTTTACTGTCCCCTCTTCTTTACATCTCTTATTCCAGGGACAAAGTCCTGGGAGCGATATCCCTTTGGGTAAATGTAGGTGCTCTAGCTTCAGGGAACTCAGAAAGGGAGTAACACTATTCCATCTTCATCTTTCAGAGTTAGAAGCAGGGCTCCACTTTTCATCAATCTTCTCATTTCCTCAAATAGGAAGGTTGTTTGGATGCTGGTTATTAAGCTCTGTCCTTCTGTTCTCTGCTTAGTGGTGCTGGGGCTGAGACTCTGCAAACCACATTTCTCCTTTGCCTGCTGTAACCCTGATAAATTCTGCTAATAGGGGGTACTAGAGGAAGACTAGAAGGTTACAGGATGGAGAAGGGGCTTGTTTCTTCCTCTTTTCCTCCATTCTCCTATCAGAGTCCCCCTAGAAATGGTTGTTCAACTTGATAGGGGCAGCTGATTCCAGTCTTGAGTTTTTCCCCACATGCCAAGAAGCAATGTCATAACTGCCCATCTCCCACCGAGATACCTGCTCCAATAAGCCAGTGCCCCCTTTTCAGTAATCTGGAACTAAGCTACATGGAGACTTACTTCTGAGATACTAAAGCATCAGGAGGGCTGCACCTCCTCTTAGGATGTCTGGATCCCAACTCTACAAGGCCTTTTCCCCAAGCTTCCAGGTTCTACTAATCCCAGTATCTTCCCTTTGTTCCCCCAACCACAGGCTGACAGATGCCTCCTGAAGTTACTATTTGTGTTGCCTCAGTTGTTTCTTTTGCCTTTTCAGTCCCCCAGTACATATTCAACTGATTCATTTTGTTAAACTCTTCCTATTAACAAAACTACTGTGGGTCTTGGGTTTGTTTTTTTTTTTTTTTTTCTTGTTGCCGTTGAGCATCCAAAATGACAAATGTTCTCTAGAGCACATATGTTTATAACTTAGTATTTCTGGAGCACAAAGTACGAGAACAAGCATGGCAGGAGATGAAGCTGAAGAGTCAGAGAAGAGCCAGATGACGGGGGATTTGTTTGATCTTTAAGGAGTTTATACTTCATTCTATAGGTGGCAGAGAGCTATCAAATATTTCTAAATAGAGAGGTGAGAGTCAGATTTATTTGTTAGCATAACAACTCTGGTAGTGCTATGGGATGAATTGAGGAGGACTGAGTATAGAGAGAATAGTAGGAGAGTACTGCAAAGGTACTAAAACTATTGAAGCAAACACAACTGGTTTGGATGACCAGAAGTTCACATTCATTAAGAAAGGGAATATTGGAGGAAGAGAAGACTTGAGGGTTAAGATGAGGTGATTAGTTTTGGAAATGTTGAATTTGAAGTGTCTGTGGGAAGTCCTGGTGTATGCTTCTGATATACAGATATAAATTTGTGAGCTGTAAATTTGTGAGCCTTTAATTCATAAGTGGGAGTTGAAGTAATCTGGTGAGATAATATAGAGTTAAAATATCCTCCCACCCATCAGGAGGGCAAGGGTGTGTTAGACCAATGCATCAACCATGCAGGTCAATACCCCAGGACTAGAGCTAGGTCCAAGCAGCCCACCTGAGGCCTTGAGAAGGAAGAACAAGAAGAGAAGAGTTTGCAAAAAAGACATACAATGGCCAGGAGAGGCAAGTCGTTAGATGGGACCAAAGGCTACGGGTGGGATCACAATTGGGAAAGAAGTCAAAATGAGGCACTGGTAGCAACTGGAATAGAACCATAACAAGGCTGAAAAATATTCACTGAGATTTGCAATTAAAGGTTAACTGCTGACAGTAGAGAACACAGATGCAGAAGAGTAGGGGTGCAAATGTCGGTGGGTAGAAGACTACACAGCAAGAGAGCAAGTGGAGTTAACAGAGTAGACCTCCTGCTTCTAGGAGAGAAGCTATGCAGGGAAGAGAGACTTAGGCAGGGTAATTGAAGGCTTTTAGTTTTGCTTGTTTTCAGATGTGAGTGAATTAAGCTTTTTACGTGCTGAGAAGAAATGGAAGAGGAAAACTTTGAAGACATAAAAGGAAAACTGTGTGGGTTGGATTGAGGTTCAGAACTCAGATAAAAGGATTATGTTTGGTTGGAGGAGCAAGAAATCTTTTGGTGTGGGTGTGTATGTGTGTGTGACAAAGGGAAAGAAGGTATGGATGGAAAAGGGCGGGTAATTTTGCAGCTAGGATTGTTGAAGAGGCTCAATCCAGAATGCTTCATTTTCTCTGGAATCACAATCTTGGGTGGTGGATGGGGAGCAGGCAAAATATGGAGACTGCAAAATTGTTGTGAAGAATAAGAGAAAAAGATAAGAAAGGCAATAGAAGAAGGTTTTCATAGACTGATTAAAGCATAGCTGAGTCATTTTATGTCATTGCCAATTCCATGATTCAGAGAAGAAAGCATTAATATTTTAAGAGGAGAAAGTTTCAAAGTGAACCAATTGGAAGACATTTCACAGTTTCTTATAAAACTAAACATACTCTTATCATGTGATCCAGCAGTAGCTTGGTATTTGCCCAAATGAGTTGAAAACTTATGTCTACACAAAAATCTGCATGCGGATGTTGATAGCAGCTTTATTCATAATTGCCCAAACTTGGAGACAACCAAGATGTCCTTCAGTAAGTGAATGGATAAATAAACTGTAGTACCTTCAGACGATGGACTACTATTCAGTGTTAAAAAGAAATAACAAGCCTTGAAAAAACATGGAGGAAACTGAAATGCACATTACTGAGTTAAAGAAGCCAATTTGAAAAGGGTTCATAGTGTATAATTCCAGCTATATTACATTCTAGAAAAGGTAAAACTTTGGAGACAGTAAAAAGATCAGTAATTGCTGGGAGTTGGGGAGGGGGAGGGAGGAACAGCCAGAGTACAGAGGATTTTTAGGGCAGTGAAACTATTCTGTACGGTGCTATAATGATGGATACATGTCATAAATTTACAACCCATATAGTGTACAACACGATAGGGTGTACTTTCACCCCTAATATAAACTATGGGTTTTGAATGATAACAGTATATCAATGTAGGTTCATTGATTATAACCTCTCTAGTGGGGGATATTGATAGTGGGAGAGACTGTGCATGTGTGCCACCAGGGGATATAGGCGAAATCTCTATACTTTTGGCTCCATTTTGCTGTGAACCTAAAACTGCTGTAAAAATTGTCTATTTTTTAAAAAAGTCTACCAATCAGGATCTTAAAATTTTGTTCCTGTTTTTTTCTTTGAAACAAAGGCTGAATTAATAATGAATATTTAAGGCCCCAGAGGAAATACAAATTTCATTCTTCAGTCTTATGCTGATGTAGCATTCCTTTCCACAGGAGTGAGGTAGCCAATCTCAGGGCTGGCCCCCAGCTTGAGTGGAGAACTGCTGTGGAAAGATTAGATATGAAGTAGCTGTGTCAATCAGATTATTTCTCTTGGCAGTTTGAATTTACAAACATGAAGCGAATCAGTCCTCTGAAGGAGAGCAGAAGTGAATTGGCCACTCTGAGAGAGGCTGTGAGGGCAGTGGGCCAAAGTTGTGAGTTTCATTTAGGTGGAAGCAGGGACCTGAGGTTAGGGGAGAAGAAAGTGGGTAGCAGTAGTCAGCACCAGGATGGTAGCCGGCAGCTGAGTGAGGGGCAGATCGCATGGTCTTCTGTTGTTGATGGGACACAGGTTGTCAGCCTTCCAGTTCCCTTCTCTGTGACACAGCTGTCCTGTTGTGGTTCCTGTCCTCAGAGGTTTACAAATAAGGATCCTGTTGGCTTTAGTCTTAGTATCCTTACAATTACCTTTCTTCACTGAGCTATCTGGGTGGAGTCTTTATTCCATGCATCCAAAAGAACCTGTTTAACATGGGTACCATAAAAAGGGAGAAAGCATATTGTATATTCAAACAAGTTTAATTCACTTTATGAATTTTTCAAGTCATCTCTCCTAGTCAGAAAATATGCTCTTTGAACAGGAATTGTATATAGTAATCAAACATTTGCCAAGACAGAATTACTCTACAGTGAAAATCCTTTTCTGCCTCATATCTTCCTTCTTAAGTGTAGTAGTTCCATTAAGAATACACCTTCTGGTTTCTGAATAAAGTAAAAATTTGATAAATCAGATTATTCGGGGGGTTACTTATCCCACAAGTCTTTATGATGACCTTAACCCATCTCTTTTATAGGCTTAACAGCCTGCTTTTTATTTCCTTGATGCTAGCATAGTGCTAACACATGATTGAAAATTAACTTATTGTCCTCACTTTTGTAATATTTCTATATCTTTATTTTATGAGTATAGAGATTCATTGATAAGAAACAAACTCTTAGTAGGAAGTTAATAGAGTCAAGCAACTAAAATGTATAGACCTGTCCTATGCCCTGGCTACTCTAAAATAGCCTCGCCTCTCCTCTCCAAGGAGCTTACAGTCCAGTGTAGGAGATAGAAACATAAAATAAATTCAATATAATGTGACAACTGCTAGAATGGAGCTAGGTGTGAAATGCTCAGAAGCACAGAGAGAGTGACTAACTCTGAGGGAAGAGAGAGAAGGAGGAGTGAGGGAGATTTCGATCCATCACAATATTGCTGGTGTCATAGGAGCACTTGAGTTGCAAGATCTTGAAAAGTGAGTGGAATTGTCCCTGGCTGACAAAGACAGGGGAGATGAATGTTGAGGAATGTGGGTGACTGTTGGAAGCCATCCAGACACTGCAACACCATGACAAGGTCATGGGGTGCTCCAGTGCGGAACTGCAAGGTGGAACCACACGTGGAAGGTGGACTACACTCCTCGTAAAAGCAATACTTATAATTTCTATATATATAAATTTAAGTGTGGCAGGATTTGCCCCAAGGAAAAATCTTAGATTTCCTGACTTCCCCTTTGAGTATTGTTTGGCAAGGCCCGGTGCCTAAAGAGGGACATTGGGAAACAGTGACTAAATCTGGACATAGGGAAATGTTTCTTTGGAAAACACCATCCTCCCTAGAGATATGGCCATATGAGGGTGTTTATGATGGTAATAATAATTTGTGGTTCAATATTAATGGTAGTTTAATGATATTTGATCAATTAACTGGTGAACAGATATATTCTAGATTAGGGACAAATAGAAATGATTTGGAAAGTTATTCTTTAATAGATTATTGGGATCCTAATATTGTTTGTTGCTATATTAAATTGCCTTTGAGTAGCAATATTCAAAATAGAAATTGTAAAATATATTTTAGATATTTTTATGGCATTATAAAAAAGGAATGTCCATGTAGGAAAAGCTATGTGGGGGCTAAGGATATATAGAATATAAGGATATATTTAGACTTAGGTGTTAAGGTTGGTTAACCACCAAGAATAATTCTTAGAACATGTGCTGTACGTAATGGTAACCTTGGAATTTATCTTATGAGAAAATCTAGAAACTAAAAGGTATGGTTTACGTAATCTTTTAAGGAAATCTTTGTGGGTTCAAAATGATTCATTCTTTCGAATCAAAACAATAATATTACAATGTATGTTAATGATTTATGTAATTCTACTGTAATCTATATATGAGTATATGAAATAAAGAAAGCACGAGATGGTGCTATTTTTACTTGGCTGAGTCCACGAGTCTCAGTCTCCTTCTTGTTGACTTGGCTGAGTCCACGAGTCTCAGTCTCCTTCCTGTTGTTCATTGCCGACGCTGTCCATCCTTTTGGGGTATCTTGGATCCTGTTGGAGCTGGACTCCGACAGGTGACATATTAATAACCATGGACTGAATTGAGACTTATTTTAAACAGAGAGAATAGCATCTTTAAAAACAGTGAGGAGGTGAAAGGTCATTTGTGTTCAGGAACTATAAGCAGTTTGGTATTTATATCATGTCTATCCATTCTGTTTGGCCACACTAAAGCTCTGTAATAAATTATTCCAAATCCAGTGGCTTAAACAACAAGCATTATTATTTACCATAAATCTATGGGTAGGCTGAGTGGTTCTGTGGATCTGGCTGCATTCTGCACATCTAAGCAGGATTCACTCTTGCATCTGTGATCTACTGGCCTGTAGCTGGGAGCTGGCTGGTGTAAGATGGCCTCAGCTAGGATGACTTGTCTCTGCTGCGTGTGAACTCTCCTTCTCCACCAAACTGGCATGGGCTTGTTTTTGTGGCAGAGGCAGGGTTCTAAGAGACAGCAAAAGCACATAAGGCTTTTTGAGGACTGGATATGGAACTGTGCCCCATCACATTCAATTAGGCAAAGCAAGTCACTAGTAGGAAAACCAGTGGGTGTTCTATAGTCACATGGCAGCGTCGGGGGGTGGGTAGGGGACTGGCGTCATTTTTGCTATCAATCTATGTCACTAAATAGGAATGGAAGGAGCATGTGAGAGGGTGGAGGGAGGTGAGTCTGGAAAGTTTATAGCACCCCAGGCTTTGTAAATGGAGGTAAGAAATGCGAACTGGTGGGTCAAGTGAGACTTGGAAGGATTGGAGGCGGAGCAGTGATAGGATCAGTTTCTCACTTTAGGAAAATAACTCTGGCAGCATAAAGAGGATGGATTGGAGGCATCAGACCTTTTCCTTGTAAACAAATATCTGAGATGGAACTCTGCATAGTTATCTATTTATTTATATCCCACCTCATTCCAAAAAAGATATGATGCTGCAACTCTTCCATAGTTGCTCTCAAAAATATACGTATTTACACCCTTTCTATGTCTAAAAAGAATTTGAAGCAGCTCTAGTTGAATTAGGCCCAAAAACCATCTTGGAAGTATGTTGTTGTCTGTCTTAACTGAGCCACCGGTAAATGAAGCTCCCAGAGCTTCTAGCCAAAGAATATTCCTGGAGGTGAAATAAACAGAGGTGAATTTGGCTGCTTAAAAACACATGTAAGTTCTTTATTTAGAACTCTGATTCCATGGTGGCTGAAGAGAAAGAAAGGTATGGCAGGCAGGGTGAGTTCAAAAAGAATATTTACCATTCCAGTCCATCTTAGGAAACACTGCAATAATTTCTGCTTAGCAGACACAAAAATAGGCTGGTAAAACTGATACCCTGCAGGCAGAACAAAGCTGAAATAACCAAAAAGGCTCTGCAGAGATTGAACAAGTAATTGGCAAAGTTGAAGTTGCCTTAAGCTTGTGGTTAACATTGGGATAAACTTGAAAATATCTATTTCGCTTTCACTCTTACATTTGCATGTGAAAACAAAATGAAGTAGAAGTGAGGGTTAGAAGCACTGACATTTTCTTAGGAGGTTCTTCCTGAAACTCAATCAGTGTGGTTTTTAATAACCAAGAGGGAAAATTCATTTCTTTAGTTCAGTGTTAGTCAGTGTAGTAAATCATATACTTTTCAGGATTAAGAACCTCGATCACACCATTTTCATTTGACTTACCTACATTTATTGAAGATGCATTGTGCAGCTCTGTGCTGAATCCTGAGGCTCCAGAGATGAGTAAGATAATGCTCTTTATTCTTGAGTTGCTCACAGATAGGCGGGGAATAAAGCCAAGGGCCATATATCTTTCAAGTGCTAGTATCTAAATATGAACAGAAAGGTGTGGTGCCACAGGAAAGAGGGCAAAAGCCGTGGTTTACTCTGTATCACTGCCCTTTGGTCTCAGAGTTTGTATCCTTGGGACAAAAGGCAAAACAGAATTATGTTCTCACTTTCTACATACTAACATGTATTGAGGCTCATTTAATCAGGGACCAAGACCAGAGGTGAGGCTTCTAGCTGGTACTATCACATAGGCTTCTCTTGTCTAAAATGATCCCAGAGAGCTTGTGATACTTCACGATGCATATGAACAGCTGAGATGCTTGTCTTCTTATTTACAGACGTGATACTAAGAAGCAGTCTTCCACTTCTTGGTGCAACCCCAGTTTCTGTCTGTTATCCGAAAGTATTTATTAATAACAACCCCCTCTAAAGAGTTCTAGTTTGGCTGATAAATTATATGGTCACCATACTAATATTAATGACAGACCCTCTGTTAAACCTGAGTAACTGAGCTGGTTTTCCAGTCATGATTCTTTTTGGTGGGCTCCAAGTCATCCCCACTCTCTTTTTTGACCAGGGATGTGAACTCTCATGATGTCCGGCCTAATTTAAGAGTGCTGTTAGTGGTTATGCAACAAGTTTTTCTCAGAGCAGTGATAACTACTCTGTGTGGAGACCATGACCATGGGACCATGACCATGGTTCCCCTGCACTAACCGAGAGGGAAGCTGACTCTAGTAACAACTTGATAACTGCAACCCTGGCAAAGAGGAGAGAGACAGTCCCTCCATATGCACCTGAACAAAAATTCACATGTCAATCTTGAAGGTTCACCACTGTGTTATTTCAGTACTTGAGTATTTGTTAAATACTTGTCATGCTTCCTAAAATATGCTGAAAATAAAGGTTTTAAAAACAATTTTGTAAGGTCTTATCTTAGGACAAAACCTTTTCTGCTTTGTGTGTGTTATGGGCAGGACTAGGATTTTGGCCTTCGTTCTCCTTTCCTGTCACAAATGATGCATAGATTTTTCACGTAAATTGATGGCTCTTCAATTAACTATCCTTAGGAACTTTACAAATTGGATGTGACTCAACCATTCCTTGTTTGGTTAGTAAGCTTTTGTGGCTTGGATTTCTATATTACTTACTCTTTGGAAAGGGCCTGGTTTGAGTTCTATTATTACATGAACTCCTGGAAAGACAGACTATGGTCTTTAGACCAGTTTTTGAGCCTGAGCTTTGCCAGTCTATAACTGTGTGACCTGGAGTAGGTTACTTACCTTCTCAGACCACAGTTGCACTATTTGTCAAATGGGTATATTAGAGTCTCATGTAAAGAGACTCTAGAGTGGTATTGTGAGGACCATTATAAGGCTTTATATCTAGTAGATGCTCAACACATGCTAATTCCTTCCTCTTGTGAGGACCATTATAGGGCTTATATCTAGTAGATGTTCAACGCATGCTAATTCATTCCTTTGCGTCCTACTAAAGAAAATATCTCTCCCAACCTTTTGACTCTACTATTTTAGGGATCTTATCTTACTGTCATGAAACTACCTGTAATCAAATTCTTTGAGTATAAATATCCATAAATAATATAAATATTCTTGGAAGAATGACACCAATGGTTCTTCAGGCTTCCGATTTGGGGGACTCTTTTGCTAATTCAAATGCAAGTGTCTGATTTAAGGAAATAAAAAACTGGTAGGCTGCTTTCTATTTGTACATATAAAGTGTTGGATTAAACATTTGTTAACTAACTTAAATATAGCTTTCTAAAATTAGCTGGGATTATTTTTCTAAAAATTTTAAAAAATGTGTAAAAAGATTTCTCTAGTAATAGAGAATAATGACCCACATAAAAAATAATAGAAACTGGCAGCTTGTTCTGAAAGAAAAATACATTGCAGCATGTGAGGAAGATTTAGAAGAGTGAACTTGGAGACTATGTCCAAAAGCAGAAATTTTGTAGAGGACATATATCTATTATAAGACAGTCATGGTATAAGACAAATGTTTCTTTAAAATGCCATTTAGAGGAACAAATATCTCTCCTACTGGGAGAACACACCCTCCATTGTAAGCCGTGGAAAGATATTTGATGAACTGGAAAAGGGACAAGTATGCATGGAGGTGGAAGAACACCACACAAAAATGAGGTAATGTTTTACACAGGCAGAAAGGCAGGTGCTTCATGTCAAAGGGAGACTTTGAATGGAAAACATCATGACAACTACTTGAACAGAGAAACCAAATCACGGAAATATTTTCTAATTTTTTGTGCAAATGTCATCCTTGCAGGGAAGAAAATTACCACTCATTGTGAAATCAGGCTCTCACACCTCTCATCTTTTTTTTAATTAGCGTCTCACCTTTTTCTTTTCTCTCAGAAGTACTAATCACATTTTAAATTGCTGTACAATTTACTTAGCAATTTTGTGTATTGTCCATCTCCTCTAGCTAGAATAAATGAAGGCAAGTACATCTGTCCATTTTTTCTTTTGTTCACTTTTATATCCCTGACATATAGTAATACAAGTTTCTTGAATGAATGTATGCTCACATAAGTCAGTGATCATAGGATGGAAAAGATGGTATCTTTTAGGAGAAGGGAATACTGCATGTTAATTCTATTCAAAATTTATTGTGTTACATGCTCACATGCACAAACATTGACAGAGTGTGAGGTAGATGGAAGATCTCCCAAAACTGAAAACTCTCATTCTAAATATATAACTAGAAAAGATTCCTTAGAGTGACTCCTTCCTTAAGTTGCTTTTGGGGCTTTTTATTGTTTTTGTTTATTTGTTTTTCTTTGTAGATGTAAATATTACTGATATGGCATATTTGTCTTCATTTGATAGATACAAAAATGGCAGTGAGTGTGCCTCAGATATGAAAGGACCAAAGGACAGTCTGATTGTAGCCTTCAGGAAGAAATCAGAGAGGAAAGCACAAATATTGGAAACAAGGTCAAATGCAGAAGAGAGACTCAGAAACAGAGTCGAATGTGCCATATATTCTGGAAAGGCAATTCTCATCTTTATTCTCACTTCTTTTGCCCTGCAAAAGGACAGAACAGTTAAAAGCACCTGATTATGAACAGTAGTAAAAATCTATACATTTTATTATTCAATAAATATTAGGCAAACGTAGTCTTGTTTAACAGGTTAATTCTGGCTAAAGATAAAAGCAAAGTCACTTAACTAAGGGAAACACCCAAAAGGGTAAAGACATGTAAAAATAAGAATTATATAGGAGTATTAACATTATACTAACATTCAGAATAAGCTAAACTTTGTGAAAAATGTAAAGAACAACAATTAGCTATTATGCCTGAAATGTCAAATGCAATTGTATGCCATATTTCTTTATGATTTTTACTAATCTAGATATTTTGAAAGACTGACTACCTCTTAGAGTAGATGCTAAAATTTTAAGAGGAGAAAAAGAAAATGATCAGTTTCTCTTTTTTGCAAGTGGAGTGATCTTTAAGTTGTAAAGGGTAGAACAAATAAAAAGATTGTAAAAGAATATAGTGAATAATTGTGTACCAACAAATTAAATAATCTAGATGGAATTGGCAAATTCTTAGAAAGAGATAAACTATCAAAACTAACTAAAAAGGAAATAGAAAATCTAAATAAACCTATAAGAAGTAAAGAGATTAAATCAGTAACTGGTAAACTTTCAACAAGAATAGTTCATGATCAGATGGTTTCACCTACGAATTCTACTAAATATTTAAAAAATAATTAACATTAGTCATTTGCAAACTCATCAAAAAAGTGAAATCCTTTTCAAACTCGTCCCAAAACTTTCAAACTCATTCTATGAGACCATGATACCAAAACCAGAAAAACAGATCACTTCAGACTAATATCCCTCATGAATAGAGATGCCACAGTGAAACCACAGTGAAATACTACTTCACATTCACTAAGATGCCTTTAATAATTTTTAAAGTGGGGGGGCATTGTGCTATTCTTCAAATAGTTAAACATAGAATTACTATCTGACCCAGCAATCCTACTGCTAGGTATATACCCAAGAGAACTGAAAAGAGAGACTCAGGTACTTATACACCAATGTTCATTAAAGCATTATTCATAATAGCCAAAAATGAGAACAACCCAAATGTCCATCAAGTGATAGAAACAATGGATAAACAAAATGTCATATATTCATAAAGGGAATATTATTCTGTCATAAAAAAGAATGAAGTATTGACACAAGCTACAACATGGATGAACCTGAAAACATCATACTAAGTGAAAGAAGCCAGGCATGACAGACCACATATTGTATGATTCCATTCATATGAAATGTCTAGAATAAGCAAATCCAGAGAAAGCAGATTAGTGATTGCCAGTGCTGGTGGGAGGGGGAATGGGAAGGGATTGCTTAATAGGTATGACATTTCTTTTGGGGATGTTGAGAATGTTCTGGAATTAGATAGTGGTAATGGTTCCACAGGTTGAGAATGTACTAAAAGCCACTGGATTGTATACTTTTTTTTTTTTTTTTCAGATTGTATACTTGAAAATGGTTAAAATGGTGAATTTTATGTTAGGTGAAATTTACCTCAATAAAAAATACACAAGGCTGATAGGAAAATAGGGTTAGGGATATAACACTCATAAACTTCTCAGCGGCACATTAAAAAAAGATAGGAATGTAACTTAAAAAAAAACAGACTGGATTCTAATAAAATTTGTAGCCCAGTTTTAAACATGTTAAGTGATTAAGGAATGAATAAATACTGTAATACATATGGTACTTTACTTTGAAAATCATCTGAAGTTTGCTTGTAGAAGTGGGTGCCTTCACTTTCATCAGGCTTGCCTATTTTGGATCTCACTTCTTTCACCACATGTACCACAGGAAGAGAACAAAGTAAGAGAAAAGAGAGATAAAAAAGAGGAGGGAGAGGGAAAAATAAAAACAAACTGAGAGGAAATGGGAATGTTAAAGAGTTTAGAGCAGGAGCCATGTGGCATTGGCCATGAGAAGGCTTATAGCTTGAGAGATTCTGAGAACTAGTGACAGGTGTTAAAAGGAACCTTATAACACCAGATATGGATGGATGTGGCCCAGTATACTCATGAAGTATGTGTCTGGATGCATTTTATATAGTCCTATGCAGCTTCATTCAGCTGGGGGCAGTTTATTGCATTCACCTAATGGTTCAGGTTAGAACAACTTTAGATTTTCAAAACATGCATTAAAGCAGAACTGACTACATTTTAATAGTTTTTTTTCATATAATTATGGCTAATTTTTTAATATTACCCTAAAACTCAACAAATAGTTGTTAAAGATTAGCTTCACTGTAGAATCTAAAACCATATTAATAAGTTTTTCATATTCTGTTACATTAAAATTTATGATCTATCTTGTTCTTTAAATAGATTGCTTACCCATGCATGATTTTGTAATATCATCCTTTGGCTATTTGGAAAATATTGGTTCATTGAGTTACTAGCAAACTGACTCCAAAGATATTTTAAAAAAAGGATTATATTCCACGACCACATGGGATTTATTCTAGAATGCAAGGTTGTTTCAACATATGAAAATAAATAATATGAAATAAATCAACATATGAAAATAATATGGTAATGCACCATATTAATAGAATAAAGGACAAAAATCACATAATCATCTCAAAAGATGCAGAAAAGCATTTGACAAAATCCATCACCCTTGCATGATAAAAAACATTTAACAAATCAGGAATAGAAGGAAACTTCTCCAGCTTGATAGAGGGCACTTACAAACCCCCATAGCTAATGTCATACTAAATTATAAAAGACTGAAATCTTTTCCACCAAATCAGGAATAGGACAAGGATGTCCACTTTCACCACTTTAACATTCAACATACAATACAACATTGTACTGGAGATTCAGCCAGCATAATTAAGCAAGAAAGGGAAATAACAGGGATCCAAATCGGAAAGGAAGAAGTAAAATTTCTGTATTTGAAGAAGACATGATATAAGAAAAAATCATGAAAAATCCAAAAAATATCCTATTAGAGCTAATAAACAAGTTCAGCAAGGTTTCAGCATACAAGTAATGATGCAAAAATCGGTTATATGTTTATAACACTAGCAATGAACAATCTGAAAGGAAATTTTAAAAAATTCCATATACAATTGCACCAAAAAGAATAAAATTGTTACAAGTAAAATCAACAAAAAAAGTTCATGACTTATACACTGAAAACTACATAACATCACTGAAATAAATTAAAGAACCAATACACGGAAAGACATCTTATGTCATGGATTGAAAACTTGATATTGTTAAGATGGCAATACTCCCTAAACTGATCTTCATAGTCAATGTGATTCCTATTAAAATTCCAGCTGTCTTTTTTTTACAGAAATGGGCAATCTATCCTAAAATTTAGATAAAAATACAAGACACCCAGATAGCTTAAACAATCTTGGAAATGAACAAAGATGAAGGACTCACATATATCAATTTCAAAACTTACTACCGAGCTATAGTATTCAAAACAATGTGGTACTGGCATAAGGATAGACATATAGAGTACTAGAAGAGAATTGAAAGTACAGGAATAAACATTTCCAGTCAACTGATTTTCAACAAGGATTCCAAGAATATTCAACACAGAAAGATCAGCCTTTTTAACAAACTGTGCTAGGACAACTGGATATCCATATGCCATAGAATGAAGAAGGACCACTATCTCACACCATATACAAAAACTAATTCCAAATGGTTAAAGACCTAAAATTAAGAGCAAAACTATAAAACTCTTAGAAGAAAATATAAAAGAAAACATATATATAACTTTGTAACTTTGGATTAGGCAACGGTTTCTTACAGATGACACTAAAAGCACAAAAACAACAAACATGCATACATATATACAAGTTCATCAAACTTAAAAAAATGTGTGTTTCAAAAGACACTATCAAAAAAGTTAAAAGAGGGACTACCCTGGTGGTGCAGTGGTTAAGAATCCACCTGTCAATGCAGGGGACATGGGTTGGATCCCTGGTCCAGGAAGATCCCACATGCCGCGCAGCAACTAAGCCCATGTGCCACAACTACTGAAGCCCGCGCGCCTAGAGCTCATGCTCCACAACTAGAGAATCCACCGCAATGAAAAGCCCGCTCACCTCAACGAAGAGTAGCCCCCGCTCCCTACAACTAGAGAAAGCCCGCACACTGCAACGAAGACCCAACACAGCCAAAAAAAAAAAAAAAAAACAAAGTTAAAAGATAACCCATGGAATGGGAGAAAATATTTGCAAATCATACATCTGATACAGGACTAGTATCCAGAATATAAAAGACCTCTCTCTTGCAACTCAAAAATAAAAAGACAAGTAATACAATTGAAAAATGGGCAATTTCTTTGGATATGCATTCTTCAAAGAAGATATACAAATGGCTAATAAGCACATGAAAAGATGCCCAACAGCATTAGTCATAATGGAAATGCAAGTCAAAACAACAATGAGATACCTCTACACACGCACTAAGATGTCTATAATCAAAAAGTTGAACAATAGCAAGTGTTGGCTGGAATGTGGAGAATTGGAACTCTCTTACACTGTTGGTGGGAATATAAAATGCTACAACTGCTTTCTTTTTAAGATTTTTTTGATGTGGACCATTTTTAAAGTCTTTATTGAATTTGTTACAATATTGCTTCTGTTTTATGTTTTGGTCTTTTGGCCGCGAGGCATGTGGGGCCTTACCTCCCCAACCAGAGATCAAACCCGCACCCCCTGAATTGGAAGACAAAGTCTTAACCACTGGACCACCAGGGAAGTCCCTGGTATAACTGCTTTTGAAAACAGTTCCCCAAGAGGTTAAACAGAGTAACACTGTAACCAATAAATTCCACTCATGGGTATACATCCAAGAGAAATGAAAACACATGTCCACCCAAAAACATGTATGCAAATGCTCATAGTAGCTTTACTCATAATAGCCAAAAAGTTGAAACAACTCCTATTTCTATCAATTGATGAATGGATAAATAACACATGGTACATCCATACAATATTATTTGGCCTTAAAAAGGAATGAAGTACTGATACAGGCTACAACCTGCATAAACATTGAAAAGATTAAGTGAAGGAATACAACCACAGAAGACAACCTATTAAATGATTCTATTTATCTAAAATGTTAGATAATAGGCAAATCTGTAGAAACAGAAAGTAGATTAGTAGCTGTCTAGGACTGAAAGTTTGAAAGAAAATGGGGAGTGACTGCTAATGGATACAGGATTTCTTTTCATGGTGATGAAAATGTTCTGAAATTAGATTTTGATGTTTGCACAACTCTGTGAATATAATAAAGCCACTAGACTGTACAATTTAAAAAGGTAAATTTAATAATATGTCAATTATATCTCAATAAAAAATGGAGAGATATAGTGATTATTAGGAGCTAGCAATGGATCATTTAAGAATAAATAATACTTTAATAATCTCATTGACTACCATTTTTTCATAAGTGGACCAGACATATAGATCAGAGAAGTGACATACATGTAGGCAATGTATGTTGATTTAAATAAGTAATTTGACCAAATCATCGTTCCTTTATTTATTCAGTAATTCATTTCGCAAATTTACTGAGAACGTGCCTGAAGTATGCTGGCTATTGGAGATATATAGATCAACATGAAACAATTCTTTATGGAATTAGCCTACTAATTAAAAACTATTTTGTAAGTTAGACAAGAGAAGTTCAGAGATGTTAACTAACTGCCCCAATATCACACAGGCAGTCCGTGACAAAGCAAGGATTTGAACCCAGTTACATTTGGGTTCAAAGCCCGTGATGTTCCATTACATCACACATCCAACAGCAGCGTGCTGGTAGGTAAGAATAGGAACTGGGTAACAGTGTAATTAGGGAGATTTACAAAGAGAATAACTGTATGCAGAGAATGTTAATTCATGGACTGATCTCAACCTGGAGGGACATCGTCAGAGTGGTCAAAAAGTGTTCTTCCCATGGCTGGATCCTATTTGATAGTCTTATCAACAACATAAATGAAGACACAGAAGGCAGACTGGTCACATTTGTTGTTGACAGAAAGCTGGAAGTGATAGTATGCTCATAAAAGAATCAGGATTCAAAAAGATTTCATCAGACTGGAAATATGGGCTGATATTAATACAATATGCAGGGACAACTGGCTTAACAGGAATTCATGTGAAAAAGACTTGGATATTTAATTGAGAGCAAGCTCAATATCATTCAAGGGTCTGAGCCAAAAAAGCTAAGGCATTCTTACCTTGCATTAAATGAAAAGTAGTGTCCAGGAAAAGGAATGTAATTGTACTTCTAGTCACTGCTCTTGTCAGACAAATTCTGAAGTATTTTGTTCAGTTATTGTTAAGAAGAATATTGACAAAGTGGAATATGTTCAGAGGAGAGAGATCAGGAGAATGAAATGTGTCATGTGAAGAACTGGAGATGTTTAGCTTAGTATGAAGGGTTGGACCGTACAGTGGAAGTGGGAGGAGGGAAATGAAATAGCTTTTTTCAAAGACTTGAAGGCATATCTTAGGGCTGTAGGTTTAGTTTAATTCCATTTATTCGAACAAACAGAACTAGAACCCACACAAGATAGGAAGACAGATTTGTGCTCATAAATTATCTTCAAATAATTGGAGTTGTGGAAAAGAGAATAATCTACTTTGTAATTTACTGAGCAGTTACTCATGGGAATCACTCAAGAAGAGTCTGGATGACCACTTGTAAACTGGAGATACCTGGAACTTCACTGCAGTTTGGATGAGATGACCCATGAAATCCGTTTGAAGTCAAAGACCCAATAATAATTATAATAATAATCATTATTATTGTATCAGCTAATATGTATTGAGAAAGCTACTATAGAAAATATTCTACATGCATTATCATATTTAGCTCTGACAAGAACTTAATGAAATATTTTATTATCCTCATTTCATAGATGAGGAAACTGGGGCCTTAGACAGGTAGAGTAACTTTCCCAAGGATGCATGGCTTGTTAGACGTAGCACGCAAACTTAAGGTGCTGTGATTTCAGAGCCTCAGATCTTAATGTTTTCTAAAAACTCTTTTAATCTCTATGTTATTTAATGAGTTATAAGACTGTGATTGTGAGATAATTTAGCTCAAATTCTATATGTTCACAGTGAACAGATTGGAGGGTATTGTATTGCTAGACATCTGAATAATTCAAGGTCAACAGGAACTCTTATCTTTGTGGAGAGTAAAAGCCTGTCCAGTGGAATTTCAGGATTGACACGTTCAGTGTTTAAAAAAGCAAACAGCTTAGCTCGTATTTTCATTCTTGGATTATTTTAAATAAGACAGTGCCAGAGTATATAAAAGCAGACAGCTTGGTTTCAGATTTTTACTCCTGAATTGAGATTTCAGTATGTATGCCATGATAGCAGATGCCTACCAAAGAATGGAAGGAGTAAGGGATGGAAATTACTGTATTTACTCTTGCGGTAGGCAGATAACATTTCTTCAACTTACATAGTTGTTTTGATTTCCTATAAATAGTGAACCAGTGATGAACAGGTGACGTCTGATATGCCTCTCAGAAAAACGTGTTTAATTTGAACTTGTAGGTCCCACCACAAAGTTTAAGTCTTTGGAAGAGACAAAGGACAACAGGTGTTTTGCTTCAATAAATTCTTTTCTAGTTTAGAGTATTTCGAGGACAGTCAAATCAGAAATAAATTCATTCATTCATTCATTTTAGGTAACAAACAAATTACTATAGATTTTAATAAGTAGAAGAAAGAATATACATATGGTGCGCTCACAAAAATTAAGGAGAGTCTACTTGGGTGAGATGACCAAGAAAGGGCACTTTGAGTTGGTGACTATTTAAAATTTTTTTTATTGACGTATAGTTGATTTACAATGTCATGTTAGTTTCAGATGTACAGCAGTGATTCAGTTATACATATATAGATATATATGTATATTCTTTTTCAGATTCTTTTCCCCTATAGGTTATTACAAATTATCAAGTACAGTTCCCTGTGCTATACAGTAGGTCCTTGTTGGTTATATATTTTATATATAGTAGTGTATATATGTTAATCCCATCCTCCTAATTTATCCCTATCTCCTACCTTCTCCTTTGAGAACCATAAGTTTATTTTCTATGTCTGTGGGTATGTTTCTGTTTTGTAAATAAATTCATTTGTATCTTTTTTTTTTTCAGATTCCACATATAAGCTACATCATATGATATTTGTCTTTGTCTGGCCTACTTTATTCAGTAGATTAATCTCTAGGTCCATCCAATGGCATTACTTCATTCTTTTTTTATGGTTGAGTAATGTTCCATTGTATATACATATATATATATATCACATCTTCTTTATCCATTCATCTGTCAATGGACATTCAGGTTGCTTCCATGTCTTGGCTATTGAAAATAGTGCTGCAATGAACACTGAGGTTCATGTATATTTTCAATTATGGTTTTCTCCAGACATGTGCCCAGGAGTGGGATTGCAGGATCATATGGTAACACTATTTTTAGTTTTTTTAAGGAGCCTTCATACTGTTCACCATAGTGGCTGCACCAATTTACATTCCCAGAGTTGGTGACTTTTAAACTGAAGCCTGAGTAAAGGGAGAGAGCCCAGGGAAAGAGCACTCCAGATAGAAGACACAGCAAGGTGGGACTTCCCTGGTGGTCCAGTGGTAAAGAATCCACCTTACAATGCAGGGGATACGGGTTCAATCCCTGGTCAGGGAACTAAGATCCCACATGCTGCAGGGCAACTAAGCTCACGCGCTTCAACTAGAGAACCTGTGTGCCACAAACTACAGAGCCCACGTGCCCTGGAGCCTGCGCGTCACAACCAGAGAAGAGAAAACCCGCACGCCACAACTAGAGAGAAGCCCGAGCACCTCAGTGAAATGTCCTGTATGCCTCAGCAAAGATCCTGCGTGCCACAACTAAGACCTGATGCAGCCATAAATAAATAAATAAATAAATAGAAGATTATAGCAAGCTGAAAGGTGCTGTGGCTGGGAGGAGTTCAGTATATTCTAGGCATACATAGAAGAGACAGCAATCGTCCAGATGAGGGATGTCTGTGTCTTGGACTAGGATAGTAACAGTACAAATGGAGATGAGTGGATAAACTAGAGGTATATTTTGGAAATTGAAATCAGACACTAGAATGAATACTATGCCTGTATACAATATCCTAGGTGCAGCACATATGCGTACAAATAGCTCTAGAATCCCTATTCTAATTCTATATAATCTCAAGAAATCTTCGACACGTTTCAGTCTTTTATCAAAAGTCTTGAATATAAGCAATTCTTTTTCCTTAATGGGATCCTCCTTCAGACAATTCACTTTATGTTAGTTAGAAAATCCCTCCCTCCCTCCCTCTCTTCCTTGCTTCCTGCATTCCTTCCTTTTTGCCTGCCTATCTTTCTTCCTTCAGTAGTATGTATCAATATTACATGGCTACTTGGTGTCTAGCAATGGGTTAGCTACTGGGCATATGGTTATGACCAAACAGTCCTGGTTTCTGCCTTCATGAAATTTTCATTTAATTGAAAGCTAATTAACCCAGGGCAAAATGTTACCGCTTTTACATGCCTATGTTTTTTAAGCTAGTAATTGCTGAATGCTTATTAACATCAGACAGTATTCTAAACACTTTATAGGTGTTATCTTAATTAATCCTTAAAGCAAACACATCCCCACTCTACTAATGAGGAAGCTGGAGCTCAGCAAAGTTACTTTCCCTAAGAAAATGGCAGAGCTGAGGTTGGCGCCCAGGTCTCTGGAACTCTGAGTTCTACCTCTTAATTGCAATGCATTGAAGCCTCTCTAATTCTATTTTAAAACTAACTAACCAAATATAAAAATAAAAGCCAAAGAATGGACAAATAAAAACTTGCTCAAGCATCAGCTGTTTCTTGCCACAGCTGAATCTGTGGTCTTCCTTTAGTTGGAAGGGAACTGGAGAGTTTTATACCTCCTTTTCTCAGGCTGCTCTGGTCTACGTGCGTTTAGATATATTTCAAGAGAAGTCATAAAATGGCGATCACCAGGCACAATATCAATGACCTATTAGTTAACCTGAATCTCTAACTGATAACCATTCATTATCTCCTAATGTGAAGAAAACAAGGTATTTTTGTATATTTCCATTGTCTAATTTTGAAAGTAACTAAGTTGAAATGTAGAAATTGAGTTTTGTTTCTTGTTTCTTCCTCCTTGTGCAGCCACACAAATTTCACTAGTGGTACTACAAACTCTATTTGAGATCTGTAGCTTCATCACATGAAGCTACATAATGCAAACTATTGTTCCCCTCTTGCTTTTTACCTCCAATTCCATTCCATGTAGTAGTCAGAGTGATCTGCAAAGGTGAATCAAGTCGTATTCCTCATCAGCATTACATTCTCCAACAACTGCCATTGCACTGAAGTAAAAGATCAACACTTCCCTGCAACCTACATGGCCTTACATGGCCTAGCCTCTATCATCCTTTCTATCCTCTCCTTGTACCACCCTCTCCCTTGATTACTACCCTCCAGACAAAGTGTTCTTGGAGTTCCTTCCACCTGAAAAGCTTTCTTGAATTCTTGCAATGGTTAATGTTTTTCCATGTTTTAGTTCTTTTATTTCACCTCCTCAGGAAACTCTTCCATAATTATCATATCTAAAGAAGACCTATCTTTTCCAGTCTCTCCAGTGGATTTTTCCCTATAAGCAATGGTTATTGTCTGTTTACTTGCTTTTTGTCAGTGCCACCCAACTAGAATGTAAACTCAATGAGGGGCACAATCTCTCTTGCTCCTTAATTTATCTCCAGTGCCTAGAACAGAGGTTATAGAAGCATGTAGAAGGCATTAAAAAACTGTGTTGGATGCATGAATAGGTGATATTCTTTCAATTACATTCTTTAGATATATTTTAAAAACCTACTGGATTTTGATAAAATAGTATTCCATTTGGAATTTGCTGAATTGGGTATGTCAAATATACTAATAGGAACTTCAGAAGTAATAGTTACTATGATTAGTCACCTGTATCACAGGCTAAGAGGACAATGTTGGACCAGTCATTGAATGAAATAAATAAATTTTTGCACTGTAATGACTTGAAAATTATGAAATGAAATGTGATGACCTCAGAAGTTTCTATCTGTTAGTTGACAAAGAAACCATTTCTGAGAGACAGGATTTATGCTAAGATTTGTGATACATCATTTACCTACACCTGTAGTAAAATCTAAATGGAAGGTATATGTTCGAGTCAAAGTATATTAAATTTATGAAATAAATGATTATAATTTATATTTTCCATGCAATTCAATACTTGTATTTCTGGATTTTAAAAATTACTCTGTTCTTATTAAAAGAACAATAAAATTCTTTACAAGGTAAGTAGTAATGAACAACTTTTTCTAAGTTACCACTGCCAAAGAGAGATCCATCTTTATTTACTTAAATAATGTACCTTAAAAAAATCAATGTAGATGTTAGTAACACAACATTTCAGCAATGTGAAAGTGTGAAGAAATTGTTGTTCCTGAATCAGAGCTGACAGATTCATTTTTTAAAGTTAGTTTTGGGTTCATGCCACATTTTAATTATGGCAAGGAGAAAGTTTGTGCAATATCAGATATGCTAGGCTGTCATTTATTTCTCTCATCACCATGTCCCAGACTAGGCAGTGTTGGTGGTTGCAAACTGAGTGCTGAACCCTGGGCAGCAATGCCCATTACTCATCCTCTCAATCAAATATCAATGTGGAAAGTGGTGACTTAGGCCAAAGATGAAAAGATCTGACCAGCTGTTCCTCTCCAGCTCAGTTCTGATTCCTGTGTGAAGAAAGAATACCTTAGAAAAGTAATTTTGAGTCTGAATACAGTGATTGCCAAGCAAAGAATCCAGCTCTGTTTATTTTGGAAGGGCCACATGCATCAATCTGGCTGTGAACAAGGTATAGCAAGGTTCATCCATCTCATTTGAATGGAGATTCCTCTGAGTGAATTTTTTGTCTTCTCTACCCTATCCTTGGCACCTTCTGAAAAGAAGAATGTCTTTAAGGTCAATAATAAATGATTACTAATTATGCATGAAACTGAAAACCAAAAGTCTGGTCAGAATGGGCATCCTTGAGGATTCAAGATCTGACAGTACAGAGGGATAAACTGTCCTAAAGGTTAATGTCAGTAGAACATAGGAGTTTAACGAGGGATTAACGAGGGATGATGAGGCGGCAGGATAGATCTCCAGGCAGGAGCAGGACACTCTTGGTCTCTGATCATGTTATTCCCCATCTGACTCACCACTTTCCCATTGGTTCTTGTCTGTGCTTCTTACATATCAAGTCTAAATTGGAACCTTCTTGGCCCTGAAGTGTGGATATGCTTTCCAATTTTTCCAGGTTGTTGACATTCATAAATGCTAACAATGATTAGGTTCTCTGGTCTAAAGAAGCTCTGGCTCTTCCACATTGCAATTTACTTCTACATGTCATACAAGTAATTTTCATTCAGTTATATTCCATTTTCAATAGGATATTCTGAAAAATTAAGTTATGAAGACTAATTCTGGTTTCTATTAAGTAGTATTTTGTTTCAAGGTTAAAATATATTGGATCTTAGAAAAGAATTTTTTAGTGTTAAATATAAATTCCTTAACGTCTTTTGAATTCATATGATACTTATGATGTATGAAGAAAAACACATTTTACTAAAGACAGTTCTGATATGGAACTTTAATTCCAGGAGTTTCAATTCTAGTTACACATTGAATTGGCTCCAGGAAAATATTTATTCTAACATGTAACAAAACACATTTGTTTTAGACATCAATATTTATGTTGATGTCTTTCAACACTTTTAGTTTTACAGGGTTTCATATGATTAGCTATTTATACTGCATTATGCTTTTCAAGCTACTTTTTTGTTGGGGACATGGTGAGCTAGGATTTCACAAAGGAGATATTAAAATTTTATCATAAACGTTCCTCTGCTAAAACAAGGCAGATAACTTATGTAGCAGAGCACAACATAAAAACAATAGATTAGTGCAGCTATTCACTCTCCAAGTGGAATTTCCCCTTCCTAATCTTACATTTCATCTGACTGAGTATATACTGTAATCACCTTGAAGACGATGTAGCTTACCATATTGTGTTAATAGTTGTGTTTTTCTTTACATTGACAATAGTCAACTAAAGAAGTTTCTAGTTTGAGAAGATTTACCTCAAAATTTCACACTGGTTTTAAGTTATTTGAATACCAAAGACCAAACTATATGCCAGGGATTTCAGTTGATTGTAATATATAAGAGAAATTAATAATTTATCTTAAAAATTAAATTAAGTAAATAATTAATTTTCCCCATATCATTACAAATCAAGAGGATATATTAGGTTGAGTAAAACAAAGTAACAAACAATGTTATAAAGCCATATCTGAATAGAAATTAGATTTTTTGCTATTTTTTTGGTTTTCATGATAATAAGCATTATATAGTTTTTAATGAATACACGTTAATGCCTTAGTACCTGGGAGAAGTATTAATTCCTCAAAAGATTAAGGTCTACCCACTTAGAGAATTCAAATATTATATGTGATATTTGATGATCATTGATATTCAAAGATGAAGGGACATTCCCAATCTGTAGTCCAGTCCTCTCATTTATGTATAAGAAAACATTACTTGAGATGTTAGGCAAATTTGCAAGGTTACACACATAGTTAAGGATGGGACTAGAATCTGGGTTTCCCCATGAAGTTCAATGCAGTTATCAGCTCCAAAAGTGGCTCATTTATACCTTCAATGTTGTCAAATGAATTTTTTTATCACGTAGAGAAATGTGAGATACATGGCTATGAATTTATCAGAAATTACACTTTTTTTTACACGACAAGATAGTCCTTATCATTTAGAGTCAAAATCAGAAGTGTCCAAATAACTTCTTCTAAAGACAGCAGATAAAAGTTAATCATATCGTAAGGTATGAGGCATGCTGAGACACTATTGAATGAATTTTTTTTAAAGTAGTGCATGATGGCTTAATTGACAATATTTTTTTTCTTAGTGGGACATAAAATAATAATTTATCCTAGGATCAATAGCATTTACAATGGAGGAAATGAAGATATTTAAATAGCATTTTTTTGTAGAAGGAATTTTTACTTTTAAAATACTGAAAATTGGAAATAGGAAGAGGTTAGTAAAGGGGTACAAACATTCAGCTATAAGATGAACAAGATCTGGGCTTCCCTGGTGGCACAGAGATTAAGAATCCGCCTGCCAATGCAGGGAACACGGGTTCGAGCCCTGGTCCTGGAAGATCCCACAGGCCGCAGAGCAACTAAGCCCGTGCACCACAACTACTGAGTCTGCGCTCTAGAGCCCGCGTGCCACAACTACTGAAGCCCGCACACCTAGAGCCCGTGCTCCATAACAAAAGAAACCACCACAATGAGAAACCTGCACACTGCAACGAAGAGTAGCCCCCACTCGCTGCAACTAGAGAAAGCCCATGCACGGCAATGAAGACCCAACGCAGCCAAAAATAAATAAATAAATTAAATAAATAAATATTTTTAAAAAGATGCATAAAGTCTGAGGGATTTAATGTATAACGTGGTGACTTGCTAAGAGAGTAGAACTAAATGTTTTCACAGTACAAAAGGATAAATAGGTGAGGTGATGGATGTATTAATTAACTAGATGGGAGGAATCTTCACAATGTATACATATATCAAATCATCGCAATGTACACTTTAAATAGCTCACAATTTTACTTGTCAATTATACCTCAATAAAACTAAAAAATACAGAAAATTATGCAATTCTATCAACATAAAATATTTTAAGAGTAGATTATTTCAATTTTATTATTTATTTGGAATAAATATGATAAGATAGCTGTGGGGCATATTACACTAATTCAAAGACTTCTATTAGTCCTGATTACTTAATTTTGGGGAAAAAATTACTTAATAACATTAAAAGCCTATAAAATTTAAACACTTAATGCAGATATTTTTCTGCTGTTATTCAGAAATTTGATGAAAAGCAATCTCTAAGGTCTCTTTTTTTTTGTGGTTAAAATGTTTGATTTTATTTTATTTTTTTAAACATTTTTATTGGAGTATAATTGCTTTACAATGGTGTGTTAGTCTCTGCTCCACAACAAAGTGAATCAGTTATACATATACATATGTTCCCATATCTCTTCCCTCTTGCATCTGCCTCCCTCCCACCCTCCCTATCCCACCCCTTTAGGTGATCACAAAGCACCGAGCTGATCTCCCTGTGCTATGTGGCTGCTTCCTACTAGCTATCTATTTTACGTTTCGTAGTGTATATATGTCCATGCCACTCTCTCACTTTGTCACAGCTTACCCTTCCCCCTCCCCATATCCTCAAGTCCATTCTCTAGTAGGTCTGTATCTTTATTCCCGTCTTACCACTAGGTTCTTCATGACCTTTTTTTTTTTTTTTTCTTTTTCCCTTAGACTCCATATATATGTGTTAGCATACAGTATTTGTTTTTCTCTTTCTGACTTACTTCACTCTGTATGACAGACTCTAACTCCATCCACCTCACTAGAAATAACTCAATTTCATTTCTTTTTATAGCTGAGTAATATTCCATTGTATATAGGTGCCACATCTTCTTTATCCATTCATCCAATGATGGACACTTAGGTTGCTTCCGTGTCCTGGCTATTGTAATTAGAGCTGCAATGAACATTGTGGTACATGACTCTTTTTGAATTATGGTTTTCTCAGGGTATATGCCCAGTAGTGGGATTGCTGGGTCGTATGGTAGCTCTCTTTTTAGTTTTTTAAGGAACCTCGATACTGTTCTCCATAGTGGCTGTATCAATTTACATTCCCACCAACAGTGCAAGAGTGTTCCCTTTTCTCCACACCCTCTCCAGGATTTATTGTTTGCAGATTTTTTGGTGATGGCCATTCTGATTGGTGTGAGATGATATCTCATTGCAGTTTTGATTTGCATTTCTCCAGTGATTAATGATGTTGAGCATTCTTTCATGTGTCTGTTGGCAATCTGTATATCTTCTTTGGAGAAATGTCTATTTAGGTCTTCTGCCCACTTTTGGATTGGGTTGTTTGTTTTTTTGTTATTGAGCTGCATGAGCTGCTTGTAAATTTTGGAGATTAATCCTTTGTCAGTTGCTCCATTTGCAAATATTTTCTCCCATTCTGAGGATTGTCTTTTCGTCTTGTTTATGGTTTCCTTTGTTGTGCAAAAGCTTTTAAGTTTCATTAGGTCCCATTTGTTTATTTTTGTTTTTATTTCCATTTCTCTAGGAGGTGGGTCAAAAAGGATCTTGCTGCAATTTATGTCAAAGGGTGTTCTGCCTATGTTTTCCTCTAAGAGTTTGATAGTGTCTGACCTTACATTTAGGTCTTCAATCCATTTTGAGTTTATTTTTGTGTATGGTGTTAAGGAGTGTTCTAATTTCATACTTTTACATGTACCTGTCCAGTTTTCCCAGCACCACTTATTGAAGAGACTGTCTTTTCTCCACTGTATATGCTTGCCTCCTTTATCAAAGATAAGGTGACCATATGTGCGTGGGTTTATCTCTGGGCTTTCTATCCTGTTCCATTGATCTATATTTCTGTTTTTGTGTCAGTACCATACTGTCTTGATTACTGTAGCTTTGCAGTATAGTCTGAAGTCAGGGAGCCTGATTCCTCCAGCTCCGTTTTTCATTCTCAAGATTGCTTTGGCTATTTGTGGTCTTTTGTGTTTCCATACAAATTGTGAATTTTTTTGTTCTAGTTCTGTGAAGAATGCCAGTGGTAGTTTGATAGGGATTGCATTGACTCTGTAGATTGCTTTGGGTAGTAGAGTCATTTTCACAATGTTGATTCTTCCAATCCAAGAACATGGAATATCTCTCCATCTATTTGTATCATCTTTAATTTCTTTCATCAGTGTCTTATAATTCTCTGCGTACAGGTCTTTTGTCTCCTTAGGTAGGTTTATTCCTAGATATTTTATTCTTTTTGTTGCAATGGTAAATGGGAGTGTTTTCTTAATTTCACTTTCAGATTTTTCGTCATTAGTGTATAGGAATGCAAGCAATTTCTGTGCATTAATTTTGTATCCTGCTACTTTACCAAATTCATTGATTAGCTCTAGTAGTTTTCTGGTAGCATCTTTAGGATTCTCTATTCTAATGTCTCTTAATGCCTTTATAAGCCATGATTTTAGGTTTACCAGGTTTGTGCCTTACAATTTAAAAAAAAAAAGATAATTTGAATTTCTTCCTAAATGAAAACTCCACAGCTCTTAAATATTTATTCAATTAACTGTTTAAAGTGAGAATAATGACAAATGTGAAATGTTAGTTTTCAAGTGCTTGCACACATGTTATTTCTTTTGATGCTAATAACCAAGTGTAGTGTGCAGGGCAGTTATTACTTATTCTGAGAAGCTAACTGACTAGCCTAGGCTAGCAACACTTTACAGGAAGAGCCAGAAGTGGAATTGGAGTCTTTCTAGCTCTTAGAGAAGTGAGGTTGATGCTTGATTTTGCTCAGGGAAGCAAAAAAAAATTTACACTGTATGGGAAACAACCCCCTCCCCCCCCCAGTAAAAATAATACAAAAAACAAGTCAATGCAACTCTAACAGTGGCTTGGCCTTGAGTTAGAATGGCAGCAGAGAGGAAAAGAAAGCAGGTTTAACAGAGAACTGATCTTAAAAATGAACCAATGCCGTTTCAGTGTGAAATTTTACATAAACACTCACTATGTAGTCTGCAGAATGGTTCATGTAAACAGTTTAGCTTTACCAGGTATAGACAATGAAAAGGACAATGGAGTCAAAGAGAATAGTGTGTGAAAAGGCATAGAGGTAGGAAAAAATAAAGTGTGTTATGGGAAGAAGGAAGGATACTCTGTAGCTGAAGCAGAGGGTAATTAAATTTGGAAGGAAAGGCAGGGATAAAGTAGAAAAGCAGGTTGGATAGACTTCTGAAGACCCTGAATGCCATTCAGGAGAGTTTGCATTTCACTTTTAAAAACTCATTTATCAAATAATATAAATAAGTGTTAAGCTTTGTAGGAATAAGAGTCTTTTTAGTTCTTATCACAGGGCTTTTGAGTGTCAGTTAATTTTGTTATATTAGATTAATACATTTTGCACATAAATGGTCACATACGGTTAAAAAAGTTTACTTCAACTCCCACTGCGTGAAGGGTCCATTAGATAGAGCAGCTCAAAATAGTTCAAGGAGAAGGTGAATGCTATGGGTATTAATTTTATCTTACCCCAGCAGAATGCAACCTTCATCTCAGTAATGTCTGTGGGTTAGCTCCTGTGCTCTGTGACATGCACAAAAGGCACTGTTTATAACCAAAAAGGAACGAAGAATTTTCAGGGTAGTTGATTGTCCAACGAGAAACTGGATAAAATGAACAAGGCCACAGAGGGTACTAACTTTGCTGAGACTGGCCTAGACTGTGATAAGTCCTTTACTATGGTATCTCACTGAAGTCTCACAAGAACCCTGTAAGGCAGGCATTATTCTCCTCATTTCACAGATGTGCTGCTTGCAGCCAAAGAAAAATTTAGGCAAATGGCCACCTAAATGCTATGAAATGTCAAAACAAAACACAATTCTACCTGTTAATTTTGCAGGCAAATATTGTCATTAAGTTATTGAAAACTAGAATTGATAATCTAAATTTGGTCCTAAGAAAAGGTGTCATAAATTTCAATTAATGCATTTTCCTCAGTTTAAGATGCTATTACTGTATTTCAAAAGAAGAATTTGTATTTGAAAGAAAATAGTGTGAATTTATGAACACTGATGATCAAATATTATTGCATAGATCTGTGGGGAGGGGCTCTTCACCTTTAAATTCATGCTCCCACTCTCAAATAAAGTGACTATCTCAGGTCAATACATTTAGTGAGGGACACCAGTTGGGACAAGGTCTCAGGCTGCTCTCCAAAAAATTTGCTGTGAACAGGAGCCAAAATCTAAGATTTTGTCCAAGTAGCTCAAACTGGTGACAAACTCAGGGACTGGGCCTATCAGGTTTTTACCTTCTTTTACCTGGAAGAAGGTAAAAGTTTAGTTATATATCATAGTTAAACAGATGAATTTAAAATTTTGATTTTAGAGGGAGAGATGGATAAAAGGAATCACCTCTGTGGTGATGGGTAGAAACTAAATTTTTGGTGGTGAGCACACTGTAGTGTATACAGAATTAGAGATAGAGGGGAGATCAAGAGGGTGGAGGAGGATGATGCAGAACTTACTTTCCCCCAAGAATGCAGCAAAAATACACCTACATGTGGAGCGATTCTCACTGAAAACAAACTGGACACTGGCAGAAAGACTCTTATCCAACCAAGGCTCTAAGCAATATCTGCATGAAGTCAGGTAGGAAGGGAAGATAAGGGATCAGATTGGGACCTGTGAGCCAGGGAGGGGACACAGAAGAGCAGGGGATTACATGGGCTCAGAGATCCTCCCTAGGGAGTGAGTACAGTAAGTCCCCTACATACAAACCTTCAAGTTGAGAACTTTCAAAGATGTGAACGTGTGTTCACATGTCTCAATCACATAAGTTAGTTCACATGTCTGGAGTACAGTGTCATATGTGTGTATCCTCTACAAGTGGTTGTGCTTTTGTGTACTTTACTGTAGAGCACTGTTGCTGTGCAACATGAGGAGCTTATTAACAAAGACCTGATGGAATTGGAGGTCCAGAAAAAGGATGTGAAGAGAGACAAGAGGAAGAAGTAACTGAAGAACTGAAGAGATCCATGAAGCAGGAAATGGCAAGTGGATTTTCTTTATTTGAGAAGACACTGTTAGTTTTTGAGGCACAGGACCCAAACGTAGAACGGTACATGAAGGTTGCAGCAGCCGTTCGGAATGCAATCCAGTGCTACCATGTCATCTATGATGAGAGAAAAAGAGCTACTACTCAGACATCACTGGATCGTTTTTTCAAGAGGGTAGATAGAATTGAATCCAGCAACGAACCAGAACCTGTGCCATCCATGTCAGGCGTGAGTGAAATTTCAGCTTGCCCTCCATCTCTTATTGCTGATGAACCTTCAGCTCTACCATCTCTCACCTCCTCTCCCTCCTCCAGTCAGTAACTCTTGTTTCCTGTTCACTCGAGGCCAACCCCTGTATGCCAGCTGTTGTACTATACTATTGTACTTTTCAAGGTATTGTTCTGTAAGAATTAAAAACATTTTCTTTATTTTCTGTGTTTGTTTGTTTTTTACATGTTATTTGTGTGAAAAGTATTATAAACCTATTACAGTACAGTACTATATAGCCGATTGTGTTAGTTGGGTACCTAGGTCAACTTAGCTGGACTTACAAACAAATTGGACTTACAAATGCACTCTCGGAATGAAAGTCGTTCATATATAGGGGACTTACTGTACTTCAAGCCACATATGGAGCACCCTAGCCCTGGGGTCCGACACTAGGGGGGCATGTCTCCTTAGCAGGTTTGAGAACCAATGGGACTAACAGGAGGGCTGTAATAAACCTAGACTCTGCTCATGTGCACACGCTTGCTTACTCTTGAAACAAGGCAGAGGAAGCAGATTGAAACTGCCCAGGACTTGCTGGTTTCCTGCAACAGCCCCAGTATGTAACACAGCCTGAGTTGAGTGCTCACTCAGGCCCTGCCTGCTCTGCAAGCAGTTCCTGGGATGAGGGCTGCAGTGGACAAGAGAAGTATGCAGTTGTGAGGGATGTAACCAGCTGGGATCTGAATGGGGTAGGGGCAACCATTGCTAGCACTTACAGAGGCAGTGAATCGGGAGCAGTCCAGAACTCTGACTGGTGCTGGAACTGCCACAGCCAGTGCCCCAACTCATGCTGAGCACCTACTCCAGCTCCTCTTGCTCCAGCACTGTTCCTCCTGGGGTGAGGGCACCAGTGTTGGGAGAGGGGAAAGCACACACTTAGAAAGAATGGAGACAGCTCAGACCTGATCCTCAGGGATTCTGCTCCAGCAACTTAGAACCCACTCCTGCTCCCAATAGGGTGGTGCTGGCCACTGAGCAGAGGAGAAAACCTGCTCACACCTGGCTCTGGCTTTAGCCATTCCATCTCCAGCCCCACCTCCCACCAAGGTGGTAGCTGCCAGCACACCCTGGGGAAAGACTTGACTCATGCCCACATCAGCTCCAGCCTTCCCACCAAAGCCACTGGCATGTGCAGACTATATAAGGATGCCCCATATAAGGACACCCCTCAAGACCAGGATAGGTAATGGTTTCACCTAATTTCATAGAGTCAGAAAAAGTTAAGCAAACTCAAAGGAAAGAGGAATTTGTTTCAAATGAAAGAACAAGAAAAAATCTGAAAAAACTGCTAACAAAACAGAAATAATTTATCAGATAAAGAATTTAAAGCATTAGTTATTAATAAGAACGTTAACTGAATTACGGAACAACAAATGATCAGTGAGGATTTTAACAAGAAACTAGAAAATATAAAAAATAACCAGTCAGAGCTGAAGAATAAATAACTGAAATGAAAAACACACTAGAAGGAATTAAAAACAGACTAGATGATACAGAAGATCACATAAGTGATATGGAAGACAGAATAATGGAAATCACTGAGTCAGAACAGCAAAAAGAAAAGCAATTAAAAAAAAACTGAGAACAGTTTAAGGAATCTCTGTGACAATATCAAACATACTAACATTCATAATACAGGGTTCCCAGAAGGACAACACAGAGAGAAAGGGGTTGAAATGTATTTAATAAAATTATGGCCGAAAGCTTCCTGAACCTGAAGAGGGAAACAGATATCCAAGTACAGGAAACAAAGAGGTCCAAAACAAGATGAAACCCAAAAGACCCACACCAAGACATATCATAATTAAAATGACAAAATTTAAAGATAAAGAGAGAAATATAAAGGCAGAAAGAGAAAAACAGAGTCACATACAAGGGAACACCCATAAGACTATCATTTGATTTTTCTGCAGAAACTTTACAGGCTAGAAGGAAGTGGAAAGATATGTTCAAACTGTTGAAAGGGAAAAACCTGCAACCTAGGATACTTTATCCAGAAAAATTGTTTAAAATTGAAAGATAAAGAAAGAACTTCTCAAAGAAGCAAAAACTAAGAGTTCATCAATATTAAACCTATCCTAAAGGAAACGTTAAAGGGTCTTCTCTAAGTGGAAAAGGAAAGGCTACAGCAAAAAGGTAAGAATTTATAGGAAAGAAAAAGTCCCAGTAATAAAGGCAAATATATAGTAAAGGCTGTGGATCAATCACTTATATAACTTAGTATGAAGATTAAAGAAAAAAATTATAAAATCAACTATAAAGACAATAAATAGTGAAGAGATAAACATGAAGATATAAAATATGACAACAAAAACACAAAATGTGGGGGAGGGGAATAAAATGTAGATCTTTTAGAATGTATTTGAACTTAAATGGCTACCAGTTTAAATCAAGTAGATATAGTTATAGGTCAACATTTGCAAACCTCATGGTAACCACAAATCAAAAATCTACAATAGATACACAAAAACTAGAGAGAATGGGACACAAGCATACCGTAAAGAAAATCATCAAACCACAAGGGAAGAAACTATAATAAGAAGAAAAGAACAGAGAAGAACTACAAAAACAACCAGAAAACCAGTAAAAAAAAAAAAAAAATGACAAGAGGTACATACTTATCAATAATCATTTTAAATGTCAATGGACTAAATGTTCCAAGCAAAAGATATAGGGTGGCTGATTGGATAAAACAAGACCAATTTATATGCTATTTACAAGATCCTCACTTCAGAGCTAGAGACAAACAAAGATTGAAAGTGAGGGGACAGGAAAAGATATTTCATACAAATGGAAATGACAAGAAAGCTGGGGTAGTAATACTCATATAAGACAAAATAGACTTTAAAACAAAGTCTATAACAAAAGACAAAGAAAGGAATTATATAAGAATAAAGGGATCAATACAAGAAGAGATATAACACTCATTAACATATATGCACCTAATATATAAAGAATAGGATAGAAGCACCTAAACGTATAAAGCAAGTATTAACAGACATATGGGGAGATATTGACAATAATACAATAATAGTAGGGAACTTTTTAACACCTCACTTACATCAATGGACAGATCTTCCAGAAAGTAAATTAATAAGAAAACAGTAGCTTTAAATGACACATTAAACCAGTTGGATTTAATAGATGCCTACAGGAAAATCCATCCAAAATCAGCAGAATACACATTCTTTTCCAGTGCACATGGAACATTCTCCAGGATAGATCACAGTGTAGGTCACGAAACAAGTCTCAACAAATTCAAGAGGATATAAATTATATTAATCATTTTTTTTCTGACCACAATGGTATGAAACTAGAAAGCAGTTACAGGAATAAAAATGGAAAAACACAAACACATGGAAACTAAACAACATTTTATTTAAAAACAATGGGTCAGAGCTTCCCTGGTGGTGCAGTGGTTAAAGAATCTGCCTGCCAATGCAGGAGACACAGGTTTGAGCCCTGGTCTAGGAAGATCCCACAGGCTGTGGAGCAACTAAGCCCATGCACGACAACTACTTAGCCTGTGCTCTAGAGCCTGTGAGCCACAACTACTGAGCCCATGTGTCACAACTACTGAAGCCCATGTGCCTAGAGACCATGCTCCACAATAAGAGAAGCCACCGCACTGAGAAGCCTGCACATCGCAACGAAGAGTAGGCCCCGCTCTCCACGACTAGAGAAAGCCCACATGAGGCAACAAAGACACAACGCAGCCAAAAATAAATTAAATAAATAAATTTTAAAAAACCAACAATGGGTCAATGAAGAAATCAAAGAGGAAATCAGAAAATACCTCGAGACAAATGAAAATAACAACACAAATTTCCAAAATCTATGGGACACAGAAAAAGCAGTGCTAAGAGGGAAGTTTATAGCAGTATAGACCTACCTAATGAAACAAGAAAAATCTCAAATAAACAACTTAACCTACCATCTAAAGAAATTAGAAAAAGAACAAACAAAGCCCAAAGTGAGGAGAAGGAAGGAAAAAATAAAGATCAGAGAGGAAACAAATAAAATAGAGACAAAAAAACATTTAAAAATATCATGAAACCAAGAGATTTTTTTTTAAAGATGAACAAAATTGATAAGTCTTTAGCTAGCTCATCAAGAAGAAGAGAGGACTCAAATAAACAAAATAAGAAATGAAAGAAGAGAAATAGCAACAGATACCACAGAGACACAAAAAATCATAAGAGAATACTATGAGCAGTTCTATGTCAACAAATTGGACAACCTAAAAGAATTTGATACATTTCTAGACATATGCAAACTTCCAAGCCTGAATCAGGAAGAAATAGAAAATCTGAAAAAACATTAGTAGTGAAATTGAATTTATAACTTAAAAAAAACCAAAAATCCTCCCAGCGAACAAAAGTCCAGGACTGGATGGCTTCACAGGGGAATTCTACCCAACATATAAAGAACAGCTAATACCTATCCTCCTCAAGCTATTCAGAAAATTGAAGAGGAGGGGACTTCCTCGGAGGTCCAGTGGTTAAAATTCTGCACTTCCATTTCAGGGTGCACGGGTTCAATCCCTGGTCGGGGAACTAAGATCCTGCATGCCACACAGCACAGCCAAGAAAAAAAAAATTGAACAGGAGGGAACATTCCCAAATTCGTTCTACAAGACCACCATTACCTCATAACAAAACCAGACAAAGACACTACAAAAAAAGAAATTGCAGGCTAGGGGCTTCCCTGGTGGTGCAGTGGTTGAGAATCTGCCTGCCAATGCAGGGAACACGGGTTCGAGCCCTGGTCTGGGAAGATCCCACATGCCACGGAGCAGCTAGGCCCGTGAGCCACAATTACTGAGCCTGCGCGTCTGGAGCCTGTGCTCCCCAACAAGAGAGGCCGCGATAGTGAGAGGCCTGCACACTGCGATGAAGAGTGGCCCCTGCTTGCCGCAACTAGAGAAAGCCCTCGCACAGAAACGAAGACCCAACACAGCCATAAATAAATAAATAAATAAATAAAAATTAAAAAAAAAAAAAAGAAATGGTCCATGTCACTTTCACTAAAAATAAAAAAAGAAAAAAAAATTGCAGGCTAATATCTCTGGTGAATATAGATGCCAAAATCCTCAACAAAATATTAGCAAACTGAATTAAACAATACATAAAAAAGATCATACACCATGATCAATGGGATTTATTCCTGGGATGCAAGGATAGATCAATATCCACGAATTGACCAAAGTGATACACTACATTAAGAAAAGGAAGAATAAAAATCACATGATCATCTAATAAACGTAAAAAAAGCATTTGACAAAACTCAACACCCATTCATGACAAAAACTCTCATCAAAGTTGGTACAGAGGGAACATATTTCAATATAATAAAGGCTGTTTATGACAAACCCGCAGCTAACACCATACTCAATGGTGAAAAGCTGACAGATTTTCCTCTAAAAACAGGAATAAGACAAGGATGCCCACTCTTGCCACTTCTGTTTAACATAGTATTGGATGTCCTAGTTACAGCAATCAGGTACGAAAAAGAAATAAAAGGCATTCAAATGGGAAGGGTAGGAGTAAAAGTGTCACTATTTGCAGAAGACACAATACTGTATATAGAAAACCCTAAAGTCTCCACCTAAAAACTGTAAGAACTAACCAATGAATTCAGCAAAGTTGCAGCATACAAGATTAATATACAGAAATCTGTTGCTTTTCTATACACTAGAAGTGAACTATCAGAAAGAGAAAACAAGAAAATAATTCTGTTTGACATTGTATCAATAGAATAAAATACCTAGGAATAAACTTAACCAAGGAGGTGAAAGACTTCTACTCTGAAAACTATAAGACACTGATGAAGGAAATTGAAGATGACACAAATAAATGGAAAGGTATCCCATGTTTATGGATTAGAAGAATTAATATTGTTAAACTGTCATTACTACCCAAAGCAATGAACAGATTTAATGCAATCCCTATCAGAATATCCATGACATTTTCACAGACTAGAACAATAATCCTTAAATTTACAGGGAACCACAAAAGACTCCAAATAGCCAAAGCAATCTTGAGAAAGAAAAACTGAGCTGGAGGTATCATGCTCCCTGACTTTAGACTGTACTACAAAGTTGTCAAAACAGTATGGTACTGACACAAAAACAGATACATAGATCAATGGAACAGTAGAGAGTGCCCAGAAATAAACCCACACACCTATTGTCAATTAATCTATGACAAAAGAGACAAGAATATACAATGGAGAAAAGACAGTCTCTTCAATAAGTGGTGCTGGGAAAATTGGACAGCTACAGTAAAAGAATGAAATTAGAACGTTTTCTCATAGCATATACAAAAGAAAACTCACAAAACCAAAAACCTCAAAATGGATTAAAGACCTAAATGGAGGACCAGAAACTACAAAACTCCTAGAAGAAAACATAGGTAGAACACTCTTTGACATAAATCGTAGCAATATTTTTGGATCTATCTCCTAAGGCAATGAAAACAAAAAGCAAAAATAAGCAAATGGGACCTCATCAAACTTGAAACCTTTGCACAGAAAAGGAAACTTCAACAAAACAAAAAGACAACCTACTGAATGGGAGAAAATACTTGTAAATGATATGTCCAATAAAGGGTTAATATCCAAAATATATGAACAGCTCATACAACTCAATATCAAAAAACCAAACAACCTGATTAAAAAATGGGCAGAAGAACTGAATTTTTCCAAAGAAGATATATAGATGGGCAGCAGGCACACAAAAAGGTACTCAACATTACTAATCATCAGAGAAATGGAAATCAAAATAATAAGAAGATATCACTTCACTCCTGTCAGAATGGCTAGCATCGAAAAGTACAAATAACAAATGTTGGCAAGGATATGGAGAAGAGCGAACCCAAGTACACTGCTGGTGGGAACGTAAACTGGTGCAGCCACTATGGGAAACAGTATGGAATTTCCTCAAGAAACTAAAAATAGAACTACCATATGATCCAGCAATTCCACTCCTGGGTATATATAAGAGGAAAATTAAAACATTACTTTGAAAAGATGCATGCACCCCAATATTCATAGCAGCATTACTTACAATAGCCAAGATATGAAAGCAGCCTAAGTGTCCATCAACAGTTGAATGGATAAAGAAGATGTGTCACACACACACACACACACACACACACACACACACACACACACACACAGTGGAATGCTGCTCAGCCATAATAAAGAATGAAATTCTGCCATTTGCAACAACATAGATGGACCTGAAGGGTATTATGCTTAGTAAAATAAATCAGACAAAGACAAACACTGTGTGTTATCACTTATATGTGAACTCTAAAAAATAAAAGAAATGAACGAATTTACAAAACAGAAACAGATTCACAGATTTAGAGATCAAACTAGTGGTTACCATTGGGGAAAAGGAATGGGTGAGGAGCAAGATAGGGATAGGGCATTAAGAGGTATAAACTACTATGCCTAAAATAAATAAGCTACAAGGATATATTGTACAACAGAGGGAATATAGCTGATATTTTATAATGATTTTAAATGGAGTATAATCTATAAAAATATTATACACCTGAAAATATTGAGTTGTACACCTGAAATTAATATAATATTGTAAATCAACTATACTTCAATTTTAAAAAAGAATTAGAAATATAAGGATGTACACATGAAACTTACATAATGTTATAAACCAATGTTACCTCAATAAAAAATAAATTAAAAAACAGATAAACTGAAGGCTAAAAATTATTTTTTTTTATTTTTTATTAGCCATATTTACATTTGTATCCCAGAATTTGTCCTCTGAAAATAAAAATGTGTTAGAAAATACATATCCCTATAACATATACGATATTTAAGCACAATTATGTAATTACTTCAAATCCTAATTTATTCTTTGATCGCAGAGGTGAATAAATAGGCAATTTCTCACTTCTTTTGTTTGTTTCTGATGCAATAGAAACACCAAATGTATCAACTTGCAGAAGATTTGACTTGGTTATATTACCTAGCATCTTGCAAAATAAAATGCCAAATCGAGAGTAAAAATATGTTTAAATTTTATCAACTTAGATCTGTCGAGTTTATAATTTTAACATACCACCTGAAACTTCTACATTCAGACACTCCCTCCTCCCAATAATTTTATTTATCCAAATTATCTTCTTTGATTACTCTGTTCTCTCTCTCTCTCTTCCTTTCCCTGTATGAACACACTCATTTTGGGGGATAAATCTTACAAATTGACCAATACATCAACTTTCCAATAATAGTGCTGAGAAATTCTATGTACATGCTAAGGGATAATTTGTAGCTCTTTTTCTGGCATTATTTTTCTCAGTGTATACCTAACAGTTTTCTTTTTTCAAGCCAATTCCAGAAATCTCAGTGTCTTGGACACAATTTAGATTTTTCTCTTTGCTCTGTTGACAGGGAATTTTGAAATTTATAGACAAACATGCTGGAGTAAATCAATTCAGATGCAGATGATTAATTTGGGGCTTCTGAAAAATATATTATGGTCTAAAATGACATGATATAAACTGTCTTGAAATTCCAATTTTGATTAACTCTCACAAGAAAGTACAATGAAAAAACCAACATTAGTTTTCAAGACCACAAGGCCAAACCTATTAAACATTTCACTTTGCAAATTCTAACTAGTGTTTATGTGAAATTATGTGCTATTGTGCAAGTGTTTAATTTATTACTTTGCACAGTCTTTTTAAAATTTTAATTAATGACAACCCATTTTAAAACTCTATGCATAAATAGTAACAATATGATGAATTCCTGGATTGTTGGCCTTGTTTGGTATAAAGGCTTTATTAAAAAACTTTACCTGTATCATTACTGTATCAAATAACATGAAATTTAGTTACCAATCTTCTAACCACATATAGCAGAAAAAGAGAGATGGAAACAATTTCGTGAATTGGCACAGGATAGTAGTTTACTAATACAAATAATTATGCAGAATATAACCTCTATTAACCACAAACTACAGCGGCACACTATCACAGTGAAGCAGAAAATGGCCCAGATATGCCAACTCAGTAGCCTTTCTAATCCAACACTGACATATTTGAGCTCAGAGTCTAAGGGCATTTGCATTGATGTTTGCTTGGATTTTCCAAACCATCTCAGTTCTTGATTCCACATCGCTATTGTGTGGATCAAATAATCCCTGGTCACAAAAATACGCTGGGGAGTGACTCCCCTGGCGTCCAGGTTATGAGTGTGGTTAGTCATTCCACATGCCTTGGGGATGAGCTATCTTTACCATGATGAGAGATTTCCTTTTCAAGTTTTGTAATCCCCAGATACAAAAGCCTAACATCAATAAAAGTCAAAGTAATTAAGAAAAGGTATATTACAACCTTGTTCAAGACAGCACTGGAATTAGACTTATCTCTTCTTGCTGTCTTTTTTAGAAATAAAATTAATACTGACCTGGAACAAAGAAAAAAATTTATATACTCTTAAAACTGTAAATATCTACTACACTGGTTTCTCAGTGTGAACTACAACCAGACGTTTAAAAATATATCTTCGACATGTGCACGCTGGATACGCCAGTTCTATTCTCCTTTTGTGTGGGTTATCGTACTATAAAACAACTTGGGAGGGGGAGAAAAAAATACAAAGCAATTCTGGAAAATTTTCCGCTCTCTTTTCTTCCAGTCTTTCATTATGTCTTGGAAAATGAGGTCATACGTTTTACACAATATGACTCACTTTATGTTCGTGGCCTTCCAACACTCCAGAAGGTTCTCGACTTTTCGTGAGCAGACTTACAGCTCACGCAGTCGGTAAATCAGGCTCCTGCTCTGCGGTAACTTGCATCCAGGTCTCTCCCCGATTCCCGAGACCCAGCCCTCGGAGCCCTGAGGACCAAAGGGACCCACGAGGTTAAGAAATGCTGCCTGGTGTGGTTCAGGGATCTGGCATCGTCAATCTCTCAAGAATAACAGAGTTAGAGAACCTGCCCTCCGGCCTCTTTCTTCCCATCCTTTGCTGCTAGGATTTTACAAGTTGCCTGCAAGGGAGTCAAACATGGGTCAGGCAAACAAACGTGTTCTTTCCAGCCACCGAAACCGGATCGCTGGAGCGAAATAAACCCGCAGAAGCATCTGGAGACCGCAGCCAGACCGGCAGCCTGCGCTAAAAGCAACTTCTAAGTGAGGCTGCAAGTGCCGGCGGGGTGCAGATTTCAGTTGGATGCTAAGCACAACTACCACGCCCCATCCCCCCTTACCAAAAAAAAAAAAAAAAAAAAAAAAAAAGCTTGGAGGAGGGAGGGAGGGAGGAGGAGGAGGCGAAAGTCGCCGGCATTTCTGCACATCGGCGCCCGGGGTTAGAGAGCCGTGCAGCTTTAGGAGCCGGGAGGGAGGAATAGAAGGGCCAGAAGAAGCGCTCCCAGGGAGAGGGGAGGGGAGGGGAGGGGGAGGCGGAGGGAGAGGTGAGGGGAAGGATGCCCTCCGCCCATCTCCCCCCACCCCGACAGCTGTCCAACTATTGGAATTCATTGGCTTCCCCACTCCGCCTCCCAAATACCACCCCAATCCTGTTTAGCCCCCCACCCCACCCTCGCTGACCTAATAAGGCCGTGCAAGTGTGGGGGGACCTATATAAAAGGTGAGGGCTCACGGGGACTGTGCACGGCGGAGGAGAGAAGGCAGCAGCCGTCCAGTGCCCAAGAAAACGACCATGGCCAAGGAGTGGGGCTACGCCGACCACAACGGTGAGTGTGGGCAGCGGCTGCCGGTCAGTCCGGGATGGTGCTGCTCAGAAAGTGCGCAACTCCAGCAAGTGCGGTGGCGCGGATGGAAACTAACATTTACCGGGCACTTCCCGAGTGCCAAACACTGCTGACCCTTTTACTTTTTATCTGATTTAGTTCTCCGTGGTGTGGAGCTGTTATTACTCCCATTGGAGGAAACTGAAGCGCAGAGAGGTTCGGTAACTAGCCCAGATCGCAGTGCCTCTGACGGAGAAGTCAGACCACCGAGGGCCAGTTCTCACTGTCCCCTTCTCCGTGATACTGGGCAAGCACTTAACCTCTCTGAGCCTGGTATTGGTCTAAGCTGCTCTGCCTGCAGCTCCTGCTTACCCATGGGAAAAGGAATATGGATATGCTCTGAAATCTACTTAGGGTCAGTGTTATTTTATTCCAGCTCTATGACAGAAGATGGCATTGGTAAAACATGTGATGAAGTCCACTTCAAAAATAAGGCTTTGAGGCTATATTTGAGCAAATACACGGAAAATTTGAGGAAATACATGGAGTTAAGTATAGTCTCCAGGTACACTATTAACAAAACTATGAACAGGTCTTAAACACTAAGCCTTGTATTGCCCAATCTGATATTCAAGACCTTTTTATAATCACTGGCTAGCCTCTGTGTATTTTGCTGGTTTAGTCACTTAGAAAGAGGGCTTGGATTGTGCCACCAAATAAATAAATCCCCTCAATTTGATTTCCCAGGTCCTGACCACTGGCATGAACTTTACCCGATTGCCAAGGGAGACAACCAGTCGCCCATTGAATTGCACACTAAAGACATCAAGCACGACCCTTCCCTGAAGCCATGGTCAGCATCTTATGACCCCGGCTCTGCCAAGACCATCCTGAACAATGGGAAAACCTGCAGGGTTGTGTTTGATGATACTTATGACAGGTCAAGTAAGTATCACACTTAGGTAGAGACACGTGAACATTTTCAACATCCATATTGGCAAAATGTGATTTATGACACAGCAACAGAATTGGTGGGAAGCAGGGGGCACTTCTTCTCTGAAAAAGGAGATGACATTTGACTTTGCTCTAGTCTTGAAGAATTATATTTATACATAGAAGAGGAATGTCTCACTCTCTAATGCTGGTCACGCAGGCTGCTACAAAATGGCCCCATGCCCAAGCTAAAAGTTGGCAATGCATTCCTGAAATGAAGCTTGATAGGGAGGTGATGGTAATGAGTCCAAATGAGTGTTCTTCAGGCTCTGATGGTCTACACCTGAGGGTTTTTTTGCTTCCTAACCAAGGCCTGGAGAGCAAGGCTCCCAGTCCCAAAAGTAGCATAGATTCCATTCTACAGAGCAAGGAACATAGCAAAGAAACCAAGTAGGTACTCTCTTCCTCTGCTGTGTGGGTAGGGGCCAATCCAGGGGAGAGAGTAGACCCACTGTATGAATCAAGAAGACTTGCCTTCAGTGCTTCAGTGGGGTTCATCTGACTAATCATTTTGGTGAGTGTTTTTGAAGAATCTGACAATTTCTTCTTGAGTTGTGATTTGTATTTGTGTGAAAATGAAAAATCTCATGTTTAAAAAAATCTCTTTATTTCACCTACACTATTAAGCAAATCAATGAAATAAAAGAAGGCTAATTAGAAATGCTTTATTTCACTGTGAATGAAGTAAGAATCTACCTTTAGCATTTTGGTGCTTGATATACAGTAATACATTTTCCTATAACCACATTTGTAAAAAATTTAAAATTATCCTTACTGATGTATAGGAATGAATATTCTCAACGATGTTGTAATTAAAGAGTAATAGTTATAATTTCTACCTACTAGCAGGTTCCAGGTAAGGAATATCATAAAAATATATTTTCTTAAACAATAATCTCGTTGGTATCTGCTACTTTTTTTCTCTTATCCATTTAAATCAAGTTCCATTCTGAAGGATTAGTAACAAAATTAAACAGTATCTGTTAGGTTGGATCACATGAAAATGACTTTTTGTAAGCAAAAATGATTGACTATTGACAATTTCATATAATTCATCCTAATAAATTGGACTCATATGACCAAATAATAACTGTTCCTAGTGGTTGGGTAGAAAAAATGCAATTAATCAAACTAGTCGTTCCTACATGACCAAGCTTACACAAGCCTCATTCTATTGTTTTAGACCTATACTATGGCTTTCAATGCGCCATTTCAGCACCAACAGTTGGTAAATCTTTTCTAGAATAGCTACCCTCTGAATTCCATTTTGATCTAGCTTATGTTGCTAAATTTTGATTTTAGGGTTTCTGTATAGTTTCCAATATCCTTTAGAAAATATTTGAACTTCTAAATCACTCCCCAGGCTGAATGAAGTGAAACCAAGTTAAGTGCCAGGTTGAGGTATTTGGACAACAAACTCACATTCATGCTATGGAGAATCATCTCGTTTAGGGGTCCACAGTGATTGATTCCCTGGGAAACTTCTGAATTTTCCATTTCATCTCATTTGAGTAAACACAGTCTGAATTAGACATGGATGAGAGCTCTTGCCTGTAGTACTGAAGAAAAGTGTAGTGAGGCGAGACATGGAGAAGGAATTCACATTTGTTCAGTGATGACTCTGCTGGGCACTGTGATGAGCAGTTTAAAGCCCTTAATCTCATTTAATCCTCACAGCAGCTCTGAAAGGTCAGTATTATTATCACCTTCAGAGAGATGCAGAAATGGGTTCAGAGAAGTTTAGCAATTTGCCTGAGATCACACAACTAGCAGGGGGTGGGGCCGGGATTGAAACCTAAGTCTGCCTGGCTCTCAAATATCCTGTTCTCCCCAGTGCACCACACAACAGACCTGTGCTTTGGTTGTTTTCATTGCCCATCTCCTGTTTTAATTTTATTTTCATACATGCTAAATTGACATTTAAAAAATAATAAAACAAGCAAACAAAATCAGAAAGACAGAGAAGAGAAAGCATTTATTTTGATATAACCCAAGACTTGACTTTGTGAGAAAGAGACCAGTGTGCTTGGGAATGGCACCATCAGCCCAGCCCATCAAGCTTGGGCTATACGGGCTGTTTAAAGCAGGGCTCTGTAAAAGAAGTGTGAGTTCACTGCTGACCTAGCTTCTCTGAATCACAGTGCTGAGAGGTGGTCCTCTCACTGCACCCTACCGGCTTCGCCAGTTTCATCTTCACTGGGGCTCCTCGGATGATCACGGCTCTGAGCACAGCGTGGATGGAGTCAAGTATGCAGCGGAGGTAGGAGGAATTGCCATTACCTACTCTGGATCTCACCCAGTGAAAACTGAAAACTGAACGATAATGACAGAATAGCATCCAATGCGTTTGCTTCAAGCCTGTAGTTATGAAAAGAGCTGCAATAGTTTAGCATAAACTGAAGCTGCCAAACATTCTAGGTTAGACAGTTAAGAGAGTGTAGGTGAGTTAGTGTCACGCATGAAGAATTTCAAGGTTGTATTTAGAAATTGGATAGCAGCTTAATAATAATATTTTTTAAAAAGCCAGGGACCTGACTGGAACTGAAAAGATAATGGTAGCTAATACTTATTAAGTGCCTACAAGTACTAACTCATTTGATCCTCTCAGCACACTATGAGATGGGCTACAGACAAGGAAACTGAGGCACAGGAAGGTTACATAACAAAGTCACACAGCGCATGAATGCTAGACCTGTGCTCTACCTTATGCTGATTGGCGTCATAGTTCATCATCCTGCCCAGTGCTCTAAGCTGCCTCTTTTACAAGACTGTGGTGCTTTAAAAATAGCACTTAGTAATTCTGGCTAATGCTCATGCTCTAGTCTCTTAATGAAGGGTATGCATATGTGTGTGTATGTGTGTGTGATTTTATATGTACATATGTACTTATACAGAGATAGCTAGATATAGATACACACAATTTAATATGAACAAATACTACTCTCTGTTCCAGTTAACCCATTAACGGAAACCCAGGATTTGTAGCTCAGATCAAGGCATCAAATTACAAGGAAATAAGACAAGCCTCCTGCATGTTCTCTGTATAAAGCCAAGCCTATAAGGGGTGACAAATGCCCTGGAGGTGAGGATAATTCCGTTTGTACTGCCAAACTCTTCCAGAGGCAGACTCTGGTCAACCATAGCAGCTGAGACAGAAACCTTGGAGCCACCTGTGGACACTCTCTTAGGCAGCATCATTAGGCAGCCTAACTAAATTTGACTAAACAGTTAAACTAAACTATAGGAGACCCAAAGTACTTCCCTGTGATCATTTCTCTACAGCCCATCTAGACAGCCAGTGACAGGATAAATTAATTGAGAATGCCTTCCAGGCATCTTCCCCCACAAATGGGGAAAGTTTAGTATATTCCTTACAAATGTGGGCAAGGCTTGCAGTTCGGTCTTTACATGTGGGATTATCTCACACTTTTGGTCTTGAATAAAATACTTCTAAATTGCCATGAACTATTGTATTCTCTTGCCATTCTATATAATGCAATGTGAAAAATTTGACTAATTTAACTAGTGTCTATGTTAGCACCTTAACATTATTAAGGTAAGGTGACCACCCGGTTCTAGACCATTTGTTGCTGAAAGGAGAGAGGCATGAAGACACCTAAGAATTTGTCCCCTTATTTTTCCTCTCCTACTTCCCAGTTAATTGTGACTTTAGAATGCTAGCAGATTCCTGTTTATAACTCTGTGTTTCACTGTTTGATTTGGTCAGAAAAAGGACTAATGTTATACAAAGCTAAAATAATATTTTGAATTGGTTTAACGAAAGATCAGTTTTCACCAATTCTACCTATCATAACTTTTCATTTGAACCATTAAAAGTCTTACCAAAATATTGCATGTTAACTTTTAGAATTCTGTCAACTTCTGTGAGAGTGTTCAGCAACCTTAGACTGTATAATTATTGGGTTTATTGTGAATAATTTTATACTTATTTCCTTATTTTAGGAATTTACCTCATAACCTCTGTTCTATGGTTTCAGCTTCATTTGGTTCACTGGAATTCAAAGTATAACAGTTTTGCAAGTGCTCTGAAGCAACCTGATGGAGTAGCTGTGATTGGCATTTTTCTGAAGGTAAGGTAAAAATTGACCATGTATTTTTTTCAAAGTTTAGTTCCTTATCAATGCTTAAGTTTTACTCCCTCCTTTTATTTAACGGGGAGAGAGGAATGAATTTCAGTATTCATTCAACTATTCAAGATATTTCTGTTAAGATCAGTTCAAAATTTTTTGCTCTCCCTTAAAAGAGTAACTTTTGCCATACTTCAGTACCCCTAGCACTTCTAAATTTTCTTAAGATGCAGGATGTATGTGTGTGTGTGCGTGTGTGTATGTGTGTGGTGTGTGTGTGTAGGGGCGGTGGAGATGGAGCCTTTGAAGGAGCTTATTTCACTGGCAGTGAGGGCAAGGGCAGCCTTGTTCATTACCCTTTCCTGCTACTCCATGTCAATTGCAGTGGAAACCAGAAAAGCCAATGTTGGGAACGTCTGTGATGCCGTGTCCCTGGCTGGACATCCACTCGGCTTAGGGTGGCCACCAATCACATGATCCCAGACTAAGATAGCACATGGAATGTGTGTGTTGTTGAGCCAGCCTTGGTTTAGAGAGGACTTGGTGTCATTAACACATGAATTTAGTGGTAACATAACCAAGATTTTAAGCCAGAGGTGAAAATCTAGCTTCTTTCTTTTTGAATGACCTAATTTGTTTTATGTTCTGAATTCATTGGGTCATTTTCAGTGCTTGAACACAGTACTACAGGAAGTGGAGTGGGTCTGAGCAGAAAGACAACGAGTTTAGTTTTAGATACACTGAGTCCATCCTAGCTCTAATTCTATTAAAAAGAAAAGTAGACTGACTTCACAGAGAAGGTCAAGGATATAGATGTAAATCAACATGTAATTTGTGGTTTTGTACTTCAGAGGTCTGGAGTCCAAGTTTAGTTCAGAAAATATATACTCTAAAATCTTGGGGGGGGGGAAATAAACTTATGTTTTTGCTTAGTACAAGATATTCTGACAGATTTATAAACACTAGTTGTAGATGGATGGATTAAAATTAGTTTTTAAGACAATCCTAAATTATGGAGAAGAGAAAAATATAGTTGTTGGTTTACTTTTTCTTTTTTTTTTACAGATAGGACATGAGAAAGGCGAGTTCCAGCTGCTCCTTGATGCGCTGGACAAAATTAAGACAAAGGTAAAAAAAAATCATTTTCCCTCCCAGACCATAAAAGCAGGGTATGTCAATTTTTTTCTTTTTACATTTTCAAGCGTATTTCTTTCACCTAAAATCTGTTAGTAAGTTTGATGAATATGCTAAGCATACATATAAAAGCAAATGCTATTATATTTGTATGTATATTTTTATGGTTTATAGGTTTTAGAGCGGTTTCACATACATAAGTTTATTTAATCCTCATAGTCAACCTGTCAGATAACTACATTTTTAATGAAGTGTTTGAGAGAAAAGTTGAGTGGTGTTACCCTGCCCAATACACACACACACACACACACACACACACACACTTACACACATGCAGAGGTACTAAATGTTTGGGTCTTAGTGTTTCCCTTTCTCTCCTGCGTGGCACCTGTATATTTTAAATCTTAACAGTAGATTCTTCTACTTAGCAGACTCACTTTAATTCTTTCTGTTCTAATCAAACGCTTTATAGTTTTACCACCAGAGAAAGTAAGTATTCTGAGTATGATACTCAATAGAAATGCAAGCCTGTTTTGTATCATCAAGAACCACAGCATTAACTTGTATGATATATTTCTGTTACAGTTTAGAATGAGTTTGTCCTTTTTCTTGAGAAATGATAGATTTATAGTGCTACCTAGAGTGAATAAGGAATAAAATTGACTGTGGCAAAGTCATACCATGCAAACCGGCCTCCCCCATCTGCCCTTTATATCTGAAAGGCACGTCCTTGTTCACAAGCTCCGTTTTCTCTGTTGCATTTGAAATCCATTCTCCCCAAACGGTGAGACGCTGGGGCAGGCGATGCGCATGCGCCCACTCACCGCGCTGGGTCCCCGCTGTCTCCCAGGGCAAGGAGGCGCCCTTCACGAACTTCGACCCGTCCTGCCTGTTCCCCGCCTGCCGAGACTACTGGACCTACCACGGCTCCTTCACCACGCCGCCCTGCGAGGAGTGCATCGTGTGGCTTCTGCTGAAGGAGCCGGTCACCGTGAGCCCCGAACAGGTGAGCGGCGGCCGCGGGCCGGCCTTGAGAGCACGCTGACTTACCGTCGCCGGCGGGCTCTGTGAGATACAGACGCTAAACTGAAAATATAAGGCAATAGATGCTTACCGAACAGCTCTGCGACTGGAGATTTCATAGTTTGCCCCGGTTAATTACGATCAGCCTGTTTAACTTTCTAAAGCTCAACTTCCAAAGGGTACCAGGCTAAATGCAAGAACATTTAAAGGTGGCGGTGATGCTGAACAATGCCCAAGTTTGTGCTCTAGAAACACTGAAGGGTACAGATCCATATGAGTTAGACTTTGCTAATTTGGAGAACTCCCAAATACTGAGCCCTGTTTAGGAGATGGAATGGTAAATACAGGCCCGGGGATAAGATGCTAGTGGAAGGGATTGAATATCCTTGTGAGGTGTGTACTGGTTCCCCAGTTTTACAGCTAAGCAGGCTGAGGCTCAGATAGGTTAAGCAGTTTGCTCATGATCGCACAGCCAAGGGCAGGATCTGAGATTGCACCTCCAGTCTGTCTTCTTTCAATACCTTCGACCTCTCTCCTCAGGCCTCCCTTCTAAGTGTTCATGTAAATTGACTTCATTAACTTATGCAATGAAGGGCCAATTGAGCTTATTATTTGCACTGTCTTCCACTCCTACATAAGGGATAGATTTCATACTGATCTGTCAAATTAAAATAATTGTTTCAGAATTCAGGAGGAAAAGGTTTTGACCAGAGGGTATGGTGATCCTGTATAAAAGGAAGAAAAGTGTTTTTACAAATTAAAAAAAAAAAAAAAAAGGTTTTTGTTACTCAGAACCAAATAACTCTGGACTGGACATTGGAGACAGGTTTTGTAGTTTGCTTGTTTAGAAAGCTGGCGATTTCTAACTCTTTGTCACACGCTTAATGTGTCCACTTGGTCCAAATGTCATGCTGACAGCCTTCCCTCGCCCATTGCAGATGGCCAAGCTGCGGGGCCTCTACTCCAGCGCGGAAAATGAGCCCCCAGTGCACCTGGTGAGGAACTGGCGCCCTCCACAGCCTGTCAAAGGCAGGATAGTGAAGGCCTCCTTCAAGTGAGGCTGCTGGAGCTTGCCCTCTTCAGGAAAGGAAACCGACAGTGCAGAGCTTGGTTCCTTGCCTCCTTTTGGTGCTTCTTACTCCAAGTATATTTCACTTTTCCATACCAAGCAATGAAGATGAGAGATGTGATCACCGAGAAACTGGAATTAACTATTGACAAGATCTAATATGAAAGCATTTGGCCTTTTTAATCATCACCTTTCCTGTAAAAACAGCATTTCTAGTAAGGTTTCAAAGAAGAAGAAACAGAGTTGGAAGAGGAAAGGTAGAGAAAAATGGCTGTTGGGCACTGTTTTTGTGTCATCTTAAATTTCACAGAACTTCAGTTTACTCTTTTCATGTTACGAGTTATCCATCTTAAAGAAATAATGAGTAATTATATACATGGGGGTAGAGGTGTCTGAAGATCGTATAGCAATTCAGCATAAGCCAGAAATTAAAATGACTGTGGATACCGAGAACTGAGATGGTGATGTGTTTTAACCTTTAAATAAAACCAATAGGAGGTCCATCACTTATTCACATTTAAACTACTGTAAAGATTGCCTGATTTTGATTATCAATGAAAGTAAAATACACTGACTAGGAATTTTATTAAAAAATTGACCCATTATTTGAATGCTTTCTTCATAAAGATGTTGACTTTATCCTAATATTTTTCTTTACCTGAAGGAGGGCCATTTATTTTTCATTTTACTGCTTTTATCTTTGCATGCTTATTAAAATAAAAACTGCCTCTGATATCTTTCTAATTTGAGCGTGGGATTAATGATTCCTAGAACATGCAGGAGTGAATGCCTGCACTTGAAGTAAAAGCAGTTGTACTGATCATCAAAACTAATAAAGACATGAATGTAAACAGTTGAGTGTTGTGTTTTTTAAGGAGGGAGAACATTGTAAGTTTGTTTTTATAACTGAAGTGACTCAACTTCTGAGTTGGATTGGAAGCTACATTCCTTGTAGAGCAGCTGAAGCAATTACTGGGGGCCTTCCGAGGAGATTGCAGACAGAAGAGGAATGTGTAGCCATACATTTGACAGTGTGGACTAATTTCCAGAGGCCTCAAAGTTGGTTTAGGATTCTGGGGTGCATACCAGTACCATGATTGCTAACTTAGGGGCATGGAATCAACTCAGACTGTAGCCTTTATGTCCTTATTTTTTTTAAATGTGCATCAAGATAACACCAGTCTAACACTGAAAAAATCCATACATTGAGACCTTCAAAAATATCTTTAGACATAAAGTCTAATTTTGCAGTTAGTGGCTTTGATAAATCTTTTATCACATCACTGGCTAATATGTTAACTTACTTTCAAAAATGGCAGCAATAATTGAATTACCCTAAAGAATGAAAATGGTATTGGGTCAGGAGAGTCCTGCAATGCTGGAAGTCAAGTCATGTGACAGAGTCCTAGGAGGCTAATGTTACTTAATGGTTTACCATTTGGGTGAAGTAAAACCAGGTTGGTCAGTGCAAACTGGTTGTGTTAATTAAACCCCTTGAAATTAGTAGGTGTGGAGCTTTCATCAGTTAGTGGTAATACACAAACTGATTCTCTCAGGGTACTTGGTAATGCTGGGAGCACGGTAAAAATGTACCCAATGTACACTCGTATGTGGTGAAGGAACATATGACTTAATTCTAGCTACAATGGTGCTTACACAAGCTTACACAGGCTGGACAAGTCTGGAACTGTTTTAAGGGAAAATGTCTAATCAAGAGAAGGTATCTCCCTAGACCATGAGCTCCATTAGGGCACAGACATGAATCTTGTACACTTACATCCCCCTTTTTGCCTAGTATGGTGTCTGGCACTTGATAAGCACTCAATAAACATTTGATTTCATGAACATAGATGAACCCAGGACAAATACTCATCTTCTTTAACAACACAGGATTAAGACTAATACTGTTTTTTGCTCATCTCATTCAGTTTGGGTCTCCTTGGAAAGTGATCTCTTTAGCTTCAGGTGGTAGCCTTCCAGTAGAACATATATTCCCTGACCCCCATCCAAGTCATTGCAAATGATCACAATTATCACCCAACTTAAAACTTCCTCTCAACTTCTCCCTGCAACTCAAAGTGCTGAATTATTATAAATGTCCATTAGAATATTGAAACCACACTTGTGTCCTTATTCAGTAGGGGGACAATTTTCCTGATCATTCACAGTCTTCCAAACAATTACATTTTAGGCATACACAGCCTACAGAGGGGACATGGCTAGGAGCTGCTGTGGTGAAAAATGTTTCCACATCTGCCAACTTTTGTTCTTCAGATATAATCATTTCAGATATTTTAAAACTTCAGCAAAGGGCAGAAACTAATCTGAATGACGTGTGTTACAATAGTCAGATGATTATATCCTTAAAAGTCTATGAATGGGGCATCATCAATAAGAATTTACTGAATATAGGGCATTGCTACATTTTGAGAGGGTGTATATTATTCCTACCCCTTTAATGGGGAGACAGAATATATTTATGAAGAGATAAATAACTATTCAGGACCACTGATCCAAAATTCTTTACGTGCAATCAGTGAATACTTATGCAGATGAATGGGAAGTATTCTACATAGAACATGTAAAACTGAAGATTTTGGTGTCTAACTATAATCATTTACATAATTAAATAAATATGGGTGAAATTGATCAACTATAAACAACTGGATAGATGTGAAAAATTAGTATGTCAGTTACTCAAATAAGAATTGGCACAAATAAAATTGTTCTAAAAGAAATACATATGGTCCAAAACCACATCAGATACCATGTATAAATAAAATTAATGAGATTTTAGTTTCTCCTCTAATACCCTCTTATTTGATACTAAAAAGGAGCTGTGGACATGAGCAAAATACATTATTTTAGCAGACAAAGAATAAGTGAGAAGTAAGAAAAACTGCAAATGTCATATTTTTAGAAATTCTAAAAATTTCAAGTTTAGTATATGAAGATTTAATGATTTTTTTTAAATGACCCCAAGGTAGCACTTAAAGACTTAAAATGCAAATAAGAAGACAAAATCAAGTTTGCATGTTATTTTCATTTAGATCACTGGATGGCAGCAACACATTTAAAAAATTTCATTTAGGTCCCTAGATGACAGCAAAATAATTACAAAAATGGCAAATGAAATGTCATTCACAGAGCAATGAGGGTTTTTATTTTTAAATCCTGAATACCCTATTTCCTTTTCCCAAATGTTCAATATTAACCATCAATATCTATCGCAACAGAAAAGATGGTGAGAGAGTCTTACATATTTCTGATAATTTTTTTTTTAAAACACATGGTCAATCTTTTTCTTAAAAAAAATTAATTAATTAATTTTTGGCTGCATTTAGTCTTCGTTGCTGCACGCAGGCTTTCTCTAGTTGCAGAGAGCAGGGGCTACTCTTCGTTGCGGTGCACGGGCTTCACATTGCGGTGGCTTCTCTTGTTGCAGAGCACAGGCTCTAGGTGCGTGGGCTTCAGTAGTTGTGGCTTGAGGGCTCTAGAGCACAGGCTCAGTAGTTGTGGCTCACGGGCTTAGCTGCTCCACCGCATGTGCGATCTTCCCGCACCAGGGCTCGAACCCGTGTCCCCTGCATTGGCAAGCAGATTCTTAACCACTGTGCCACCAGAGAAGCCCCTTTCCGAGAATTTTCCAAAAGTGAGGCCTGTGTGTTAGTAGTTGGTACACTAAAACTGAGACAAATGAGAAATGAACATTCTACAATCCTGTTCAGTCTTCTGGAGGCCTGGGTACAAGGTACACAGCACTCCCCCAACACGTGGCCTCAGGCAAGTTAACTTCTCTGTGCCTCACTCTCCTCATCTGTGAGCAAGAGTGATAAAAGTACCTGCTCAGAGGGTTAGGTATTAAATGAGTTAATATATGTAAACCTCTTAGAGTAGTTGTTCCAGACATAATAAAACTCTCAACAGCAGTTAACTATTATCTTCTGTAAGTTAATTTTACTTCAACCAAGAAAAATTCCATTGGCTTATTTAATACTTAAAGTCATGTTTCTTTCTTGATGTTTCTATGAGTAAGGTCATGAATCCATGTCTTATCAATTTAGACAAGACTAAGGAGTTAGTTACCATAATGGGCTCCCCTAATGAATTCCCTGTGTGCTTGGCATTGGGGAAATTGTTTCTAAAAATAATGGCGATAACTCTTGTCTGATACTTTTCAGCAGCAAAAACAAGTTGTGGCTCCATTAGAAAACAGCACAAAGCTAGAAGGGGTGATTTGGGGAGGATCAGAAAATTTTCTGGAGGAGGTTTCTATTCCAGAGCTCTGCACCTGACCTTCTGAGGAAATGTATGATTAGCAAAACATCCAAAAGCTAAACCAAAATAGAGAGGTGAGAGAACTATGGTGTTCACTCTGTTTTGCTGACTTTGGAATGTTGGCAGGATAGAGTAGCTCAGAGTGCTGTGTGAAGTGGAAAATCTATCCTCACCATAAGTACAGGAAGTCTCTTGCCATGAAATTAATTTGGGACTTGTCTAGGCATATCATAAATCAGAATCATGAATGAGATGCACAAGTCATCCTGGAGGATGAGTTTATCCATTTTGGGGCAACTCAGCTCCAATTGTACAAAAGGAAATAAAACAGTCGAGGCTTAAAATCCAGGATCCAGGGAATGACTAGAGAACTAATTAACTACTTCAGATTTGAAGGCATTTAATGGCAACCACTTGACAACTTGATGAGGTGGATAATCACAGATAATCAGCAGGAGTAAGAGTGAGTGTAACGGTGGGGTCACAGGGGACCAAGTGCACTACAGAAGCATAAAACCCAGTGATTTAAAAACTAATTTTAGCCAGGTGAGAATCGACTCTGTGCAGTAAATGAGGAATAAGATTCTCCCTTGTATTTAAATTATTCCCAGGTAGAGGAGCCTGGAAGCTCAGGAAAAATATTTTGGCCATTAAATGTACATATTCTGTTTCAGCATACCCGTACATTTCTATCATACTCACTCAGCTCATTTGAAATTTGGGTGGTTACAAACACATTTGTTCAAGGGAAGTCATTCCCCCAAGGACAATTGAGTCCCGTGAAAGTATATGACAAATGGAAGTGTCTGAAAATACAGTGCAACTTGGGTTCAAAGAATTCACACTTCTCCCTCCTGTGTGTGTGATTGGTTTAATGCAACGCAGGACCCCAGAGAAGGGGCCTGACATGGGTAGGGAGATTGTACAAGCCAAGCAGAGAAGATGGAAGGGTGGGGCCCAGCCCAGGGAAGAACTGAGAACTAAGCAAGAAAAGGTGCATTTCGACAGTCAACAATATGGAAACTTTCGTCCAGTGAAGACCTAGGGCTCAGGTTCTTGTACCAGGAATTAATTAATTTTAAGAGTAACAAGATTACTTATCAATTCTATCTGTAATGTAAGTCAGTGTATGCATGTGTGTATGTAAGTGTGATGAGTAGTGGGGGCAGGGAGATTTAGGAGGGTAAGGACTCTCTCTGTCTTGTTATAATACAGAGGCCCCAGTACCTAACACAATTATCTGGAACATAGTCAGTGCTGGAAAAGTACCTGTTGAATGAAGGGAGGAATGGACGGATGGATGGACAGATGGAAGAGGCAGTGAGAGTCCTAAAATAATGAATGCCAATCTAAGTTCCTGAGCTGGTGGGAGCTATGTCCTCATCCTAGGAAGGTCAGTGACTGATATCTGGAAGGGCTCTTGGAGAAAAGCAGGGGTTTCCATTGCTGCCACCCAGGCTTGTCTGTACAGAGAGTGTGGGTGCCAGAAGAGAAACAGTTTTACATATATCCAAACCTTATCATTTGCAAATTTAACTGAGTATAGAAGAGACATATTTTAAGAGATATACAAGGAGATTCTCTACCAGAGTATTTATCTCTTAGCACCCATGTTTCTAATATGCAAACTGAAGGTAGTTGGCAATGAGCCTGTGACATTGGGCTCTGGTGATACTAACTGGCACGATTCATGCTAGTGCTTGAAATTTTATAAATTTGCCTTTATTTTCTCATTTGTCATTTTAGTTCTTCATTTCATTCACCTGTGTGCTCATAGCAATTCCACATACATAATCAAGATAACTCTTTAACTCAAATGCTTGTGTTATGGCCAGAAATGAGCAAAGTATGATACTTTTGAAAATTCAGTAAAGAGTTTCAACTGACAGGTTCCACCCCACCCCAAGCAAATGACGGTCAATTCAGGTAAATGTCCTGCCCTCCACAAACAACACAGACATATACACCACATATATCCTCACACACTTGTAATTACTACCTGGAGCTTTACAATATAGTGGATGATTCTTTGAGAAAAACATTTACTCAGGCAGTGAATTTACCAGAAATCAAACTCAAGTTCTGTTTTGGCAGGTGGGGAGGCGGGGTAGGAAATGCTAGTTGGCAGCTCAATTCATAACTAAAAGTGTAAATCTCTGGTTACCTCTATAATTTTTATTTTAATTTAAAGAAGTATTTTAATGATATTTCGTCAGAGGTCTAATTTCTTTCTTTTAGTTTGTTTTCTCTAACAAAGGGCCTGTTGTCAAGATTGTGAGGCGCACTAAGCCTCTTGTTCTTAGCAGCTTGATATGGAACATAGATTAGGCCCTAGTAGAGGTGGGGAGTTTCAGAGGAATTATGAAATAACCACAAGGAGCAAAGAAGAAAGTTTGCAGCTTGCTAAGATTGTAGTGGTTTTAGCTGGGCAGAAGCATTCAATATTTGATATATAATTTTAAAAGTATTTGCAAGTGACTAAAAAAACCCTTTTCTTTAAAGGATTTCATGCTTTTCAAAAGCAATTATGAGTCGAGTATAAAAGAAATAAAAGTAGGTCAAGGATCTACCTGGAAGCATCAAGGAAGAGAAAAAAAAAATGAAAAGAAAGAGTCCACCTTCAAACATTACTCAAGAGAAATTGTACTAAATGTGGCTGTGACTGCTGAGGAGAAGGCCTTATCGGGCATGGCCATGGTGCCCAGCATACTGGGCATGAAATACATGGTAAATAGTGATATCAGTGTCATTGGAAAGAAGGAAAAGATAGCAGAACCAAGGGCACAGGCGACCTGCAAAACCTGGCCCTGGGTCACCTGGGCCTCTAGGCCAATAGTGGACTCCAGACTCTTTTTGGATGATGTAGCCACTAGGGCTCAGTTTTAGAACATGAACCTCCAATATAGAATTTTTAAAAATGAATTATATACTCACAGTATTATACTGCTATATATGTTATAAAATATAAATAAAGTGGAAATTTTCAGGGAGTGAAAAAATAGCTATTAAGAGAAACATTCTCATGGTTTTTTTTCCTGCCATGGATTGGTCCTTCATGTGCACCCCAAGGTGTGTGCGTTGCGTGTGGAGGCAGCTGGTTTGGCACTGTCCACTAACAAGACCAGCTTAGACAGTCTCCTGCCAGCCAATCAACTTCACTCTGTTCTATGATTCCTCACCTCACTGGGCCACTGTTGCATTCACTGTCTCACCCAGTGGGGATTAGCTGAGTGTAGAAGTAGAAAGGATAACTCTATCATACGTGTTAGAAAAATAGTGCAAATAGGCCCTGTTGTGAATTGTGAGAAGTCTAGCACACAGTTTTGACTGACCAGTTTTGACCTTGGGTTGGGTGGTTTTTTGAATTAGTTATAAACTCTTTTCGCTCAGTCAAAGATGGCCAAAGAAAAAAAACAAGAAAAAGAAGAAACAAAAAGGCATCCCATCATATCAAAGATAACTCAAGGGATATTTACTATACTATTCCTTCTGTCCCTTAAAATATGGAAATTTATTGGGCTTCCCTGGTGGCACAGTGGTTGAGAATCTGCCAATGCAGGGGACACGGGTTCGAGCCCTGGTCTGGGAGGATCCCACGAGCCGTGGAGCAACTAGGCCCGTGAGCCACAATTACTGAGCCTGTGCGTCTGGAGCCTGTGCTCCGCAACAGGAGAGGCCGCGATAGTGAGAGGCCCGTGCACCGCGATGAGGAGTGGCTCCCACTTGCCACAACTGGAGAAAGCCCTCGCACAGAAACGAAGACCCAACACAGCCATAAATAAATAAATTAATTAAAAAAAAAAAGTTCACTGCTCTGCAGCCTTTTAAAATATGGAAATTTATTAATTCAAGTGTGTATTCTATACAAGGCACTATGCTCTAGAGGAAGAGAAAGAGAAGGAAGAAGAGGAAGAAGAAGAGGAGGAGGAGGAAGAAGAAGAAGAAAGAGGAGGAGGAGGAGAAGGAGAAGAAGAAGAAGGAGAAGAAGAAGGAGAAGGAGGAGAAGGAGGAGAAGGAGGAGAAGAGGGAGAAGAGGGAGAAGAAGAAGAAGCAGAAGAAGAAAGAAGAAGAGGAAGAAGGGGAAGAAGAAGAAGAAGGGGAGGAGGAGGAGGAGGAAGGTGGAGAGGGAGGGGAGAGGGAGGGGAGGGGAGGAGGAGGGGGAGGAAGGGAAAGAGAGACAGAGGTACTCAGATATATGGAGAAAATTTGTGTGGAATAACTTTGAAAATGTTCTGGCTTGTAAAACAAAGAAAATTTTTGTGAAGTGGTAAAACAAATGCACATAAGTAATATGAAGCAAAGAAGTATAACGGAAATGCTATGGAGTTGCAACATCAGGAGCAATATTTTTAGGTTATGGACTACTTCTCTTTTATCCCCAAATCCTCATTTAGCCATCCAAAACTTTCAAGATATCTTTTCTTTTTTTTCTTCAAGATATCTTTTCTTGCATAAAATAAACTTACTTTCTGTTTAGGATTAACCTGGATAAGTACAAAATGAGCAAACTACAGAATTATAAAATGTAACCATCTCTGTTTCCTGTGGCCTATCCATATATATTTTAAGATTATAAGAGTGCTGGTTTCCCATTTGTATACTCTTAAGACAGTTTCCAGAAAACCAAATTTATCTGGATCTAAACCTTCCATGGGCTATTATGGCATGAGTGATGCTCTAGAAGCATAAAGTAATTTACTTTACTCCTGTTCTTAAAATGATGGCTAAAGGCTAAGGTTCTCACTGGGGGAAAAGACATAACTACATGGAGACACTTGAGGGCACCCTAACCAACAACCTAAAACAACAACAACAAAAGTCATTAAAAGTATATATTCAAATGTAAAATTTGGGGTGGGAAAGTATGTTTTGCCTCTAGTTTATGACACCAGTGAATCCTGACTCGTGCCCTTGATAAGGGGGAAAAAACTGCTTGTCATGCCTATAATTCCCCTTGCATGGAAAAGTTAAATTGTTCTGGTTACTAAAAGGAAGTCAAAAATTCCCCATTCAAGGTGGTGATTTATAAGCAAATGAGAAGTTTAATCATGTGATAAAGTTACTACTAACATAACCAACTCTCATGATTTAGTAGAAAAGCCATTATTGAAGATATGCTGAAGCAAAGTGAATAAACAATCATTGTAAGGTGCGGACGTGAGATTTTACGCTTTTCTATCCAATCCAACCAACAAAAATGAGTGAGAGCATATTATGGGCAAAGCACTCTCCTAGGGCTCATGTGTTGCTGGATACATACATAACTTTCACAAAAGCATTACCATACAGATACTCTTAAGGCAGGGTTTCATGATCATGGTACTATTAACATTTTGGACTGAGTAATTCTTTGTTACAGGGGGCTGTTATGTGCATTATAGGGTGTTTAGCAGCATTCCTGGATGCCAGTAGCACACTACCCCCCAACAGTTGTGACAAGCAAAATGTCTCCAGACACTGTCAGTTTTGCCCCCAGGTGAGAACCAATGCTCTAAGAAGAGGTGGACTTTTATTAAATTGAATACTTCATGGTGCTACGTGTGGTAGCTGCCATGGAACATAAAATATTTTAAATGTATAATTTGCATTTTTAGTGTAATTGTCTCACTTAATATTTTCATTCCAGTTCTAGTTGATTGAAACAATGTTTGAATTCACCAACTACTCTTAAAAACTAAATAGATTTAATTACTACGGAAACGTTGAAATGTTACTAGTTTCCATGAAAGAAAAAGACACATTTAGGAACTAACTTTTTAAACGTCTGAAAAGCAGTTTACTAAGGGAAGTTGAACTCATCTGTTTATTAGATGTATACTTGGTGCCAGCTCCTGCCACTTTAGTGATTGGTAGGAAACCCGAAAAGTGACAAGTATGTCTATATAACTTTGTTTTACAGAATAGTAATGCATGCATAATCCGAATGCACTGTTACTATATCACCTTGAGGCCACACAGCAGATGGCTAAGTACTCAAACTCTAGAGTGGGACAACCTGGGGCAAACTGACCTACATCTATGCCTCAGGGCTGTGTAAAACTTTCAGAGTCATGCTTGCAGCATAATCAGATTTCCAAAAATGTTATTTTTTTATAAGAGTAGGAACTCCAAACATATTCCTTAAGTAAATGTGAGTTTTTTCATCCAAGTTAGAGAAACAAAAAAGCCAATTCATGATTTTACAATGGGAAGTAGTATAATAATAATTATACCATTTATTAAATAAAGAAAATGTTCCAGAACCATATCTGCTATCTTCCAGATGTTAGTTCTCATCATAATGCTTCAGACCTAGAATTTTCCCCTAATTAACAAATAAAGTAAGTAAAGTTCAGAAGGATCGTGTAGCTCACTCAAGGTGATGGTAACACAGCACGTGAGTGTTAGAGCCAGAATCTGGACTCAGGTCCATCTTCTCAGAAAGTTCATTCCCACTGCACAGTTCTATGCCTCTCTGCTACACTAACAAGAATCCTAACGGAACAGCTAACAACATCAGACATCATGCTAGCTTACGTGACTAAATCACATGAATTTGCCCATCTAACACTCCCAACTACCCTAGGTACTCTTATTACATTTGGATGTAGAAACTGAGGCTTGCGGAGGTGAAATAAATCATCCAAGGCTGAGTAGAGGGTAAGTCGTAGAAGCTGAATCCAAACTCAGGAAACCTGGGCTCTTGGCTACTATGTGATACTGCTTCCCATCCTATGGTAGAAGAGTGTCAAGAGACTCAGAGGCTAAGAAGGAAGCCAGAACCAGGATTAAAATGGCTTGATGGGTCAGGAAAAGGAGTTTTAATCTTTTTGTGAAAAGTCATTGTCAGATGGTCAAAGGCAAGAGAGTGAGGGAACAGCAAGTGCATTCTGGGAACCTCTACAAATTTCCTCATCCATAAAATAAATAATCAGACTAGATAATCTCTAAACTCCTTTTAGTTCTGAAGCACACTATATTATTGCAGTTTGTATCATTTCCTTCCTTCCGACCTCCTGGTGGTTTCCCTGCGCAATTAGTATAAAATCCTTCCGGGGGAGTAGGGTCTGAAAGGCTCTGCGGGTAGCTGCCCCTGCCTGCGTCTGACTTCACCTCCTTGTCTTCTTTTCCTCGATCACAATGCTCCCATCACAAGTTTTTCTGTTCTAGAAATGTCCTTGATCAGGGCCTTTACATTTACTTTTTCCTCTGCTTGAAACGTCCTTCCCCAGATCTTTCCTTAATGGTTCCAGAAATGCCACTGCCTTCAATAGGTCTACCATAACCACTGCACCTACAATAACATCCACCCCGTTATTCATTACCTCACTGGAAATTCACTTTTCTTGTTGCTTATTCATTTATTGTATTCTACCCCCATCCATCCCCATGTAAGCTCCACGAAGGCAGGGACTCTGGATCTGGTGCATGGCTGCAGCTCGTGTGCTGCAGCCTGGCACGTAACAGTACTTGACAGATTTATTGAATGGATGAATGGATAGATGACTCCAGTTTTTACAGCCCACGTAGTACCTAAAAAATAGTAAACACATAACAGGAGTTCAAAAAACATATAATAGTAGTAATGATAACTAGGATTTATCAAGTTCTAAATATCGGCACTGTGCTAAATCTTTTATACAAATTATGTACATTAGTCCTTGCCTACTCTAGCAGGTGGGTAATTTTATTATCCTAGTTTTTCAAATGAGGAAATTGAATCTTTGCAAGACCAAGCAATTTGCCCAAGGTCAGAGTGCTAGTAAATTAGCCCAGATTCAAAACCAAGTCTAATTACAGCACAATGCTATTTGTTAACCGACTGGCTTCTCTGTATAGAGCAACTGCTATTGCCTTCATTTGGATTAGTGACTTCATAATTTCAAAGAGCATTACTTGGGTAGTTACTGGTTGTTTCCTGGGGCTCATGCCAGATAAAAGTGATACATACCTAGGATTCGGAGGTGAATAATGTGATACAGTTCCCCACCTCAGGTGGCTCAGTTTAATAAGAAAAACAAATATGCAAGTGTGCTAGAATGGACTTCTCCATAACCCAAACACTCCTCCCTCTCCCCACAAAAAGCTGCATGCTGCGGAAAGCTCATTCTTCTTGTTTCCCTGAACCTTGCCCAAGTATTTAATTTTGCATTCATTACATTATATTCTAACGGTTTAGCACTGTCTGGGGTGAACTGAAGAGCCACCATTTACTGAGCGCCTTGATGTAGCAGGTGATTTATACATAGTCTCTAATTGAATCCTTACAATAACCCTGAGGTGGGTGTCATTATTCCTACTTCACAAATGAGCAGCCAGCAGCTTCTTGGGGTGGTGGATTACAACTTGATGATCTTAATAGTGTCTGATTAGAATGTGGTATCGAAAATACTTGGATGGATGAATATGTGTGCAAAGACCTACAGGAGCCCCAAGAAGGGATTGGCTCTTAGCCTCCATAGATATTTACTTGAAAACTATGATTGTAACAAACATGAGACTAGTTAACTTTTTATTAACTTATTAGTTTTGTAGTTAAATGTTTAATAAACTATGTCTATTTCACTTTGTAAAATATATTAACAATATCTTTACTTTGAGGGGGGAAAGCAAATACTTTTCCATTTTATTTTATATTTTTAGCAAGATTAATATGTTAGAAGCCTTTTTATTATGATAATTAGAGCATGGACTTCAAGATTTTTATAGTATATTTCCCTGATGTATAGCCTGCCATTTCTTCCTCCTGGGGCAGGAAAAAAGTGCCTTTCTTCAGGTACTGTACAGTTTCTTTATTTAGAATTATTCTTAAATGAACAAGTGTTTCCATCTAGTAGAAACATGGGGACAGGATAATTAATATTTTTTATATTTAAAAATCTAATCTTAGAGTAGTCTTTTGAACATAACTGAATCATGACTGCCTGCTAAGAATGCCCTCAGTAAAATAAAGTTACATTCTGAATGTATCTACATGAAGGCACAAAGCCATCTCCATCATTGAAAAAAAATGGACAGAAAAAAGTATTAAGACAATCATTGTAATAAAAAAAGTTAATAAAAAAATGTAGATCTCTGCTGAATATCCAAAGGTGAGATATATTTTCTGCCCTGCAGTGAGCGTGTGACATTCTCCCCAAGCGCAGCTCTGTGGGGAGGGCGTGCTCCACTGAAAATGAGTTCATTTTCCAGAAGTGAGAGAGAAGGGGGAAACTCACTTGAATAATAAGAATCTATTTTCTGAACTGCAGTTTGGTGGTGTTTGAAGTTTTAGAGATATTTATTAATCAAAATATACTCTTATTACTTCCATGTTAGTAAAGCCACAATCCAGCTCCACAGAAAATGAGAAAGACACAATGATTCCAGCAGATCTGAAAGCCTAGCTACCTTCACAGAATCTTTAGAACCCACTTTAAATTCATAGACTTAGTATTCAACTCTTAGCACTTACCAACTTTACATCCCCAGGGCCTAGTGAAGAGTCTCGTAGAAACTGCAAGGCCCTCTCCTTTTGAATTAAGTAAATATTTCAAAATTATGCAAAGAATCAAAATTATTTTACTGGGCTCCACAAGACACTATGCAGCTACAGAGGCATAAATAAAAGTTTCTTTGTAACTACGAACTACATTTTCTGATGTTACTAGAAATCAAAAATAGCTCACTGCCTAAGAATTCACGGTGACATCAACCAGAAGACCCCAGCACAAAGAGATATACACTTTTCTGGAGTCTTAGGACAAAAGCAAGTAAATCTAAATGTGAATCATATTTGTTTGTGTGGAATTGACTGAAATAAATAGTAAATAATGATTTTGAGATCAACATTGCAAAAATTTACACTAATATTATAATTTATCCTTTTATTTATTATAAGAGTAATATGATGTTAAGGCTGATAGAACTGTGTAAAACTGTGTCCTGCTGCCCCAATTTTAACTCTAATACTATGCTCTCAAAGATCACAGAGATCCACAGGACAGAAAATCCTTCTCCACTTTTTGTGGCAAAGTCCCTTGAGGGAAATGAATTCTGTCCCCACCTCAAAACAGTCCTGACTTACCCATTAGGTACAGGAAAAACAGTGACTCGGGCAACACTTTTAGATATCCGTGAAAATATTTTCTTTTAAAATCAGAAGAAAAAATTGAACATTTAGATCAAAGAAAATGTTTAAATATATAATATTAAGGTATTAATCTTTATATCAATACAGCCATAAATACCTGTATGTGTGTGTGAGCTTGTGCGTGTGTGTGTATGTTTATGAAGAAGGGACCCATAAAGGCAAAATGCCTAGGGCCCAGGAAAGCTATAATGTTGCCTTGTCCCAAAAATATCCTGTCTTAAATTTCTTTGAATTGGTTTTTAGGTATGCCAGATGCCAAGTTTCCTTTGTCAGCCAAGGAAATTCTCATCTTTTTGCAAGAAATTCTTTCTTTTACCCAATTCCTGTTAGAAAAGTGATTCTTTAGAAGTTTTGATTACTTTAAATCAATATGTACTCAACTAGGAAGTCTCTCCCGCAAAATTAATTTTTTAAAGAGAAAAAAGAAGGTAGGAGGAGATGAGCACTTTATATGAGACCTTGACAGCTCTCAAGGAAATGCATTCTCCCTTGCTCGCCTCAGTTTGGACTTAACGCAAGAGACGCTCTCCTCTTTCTTGATTTATTCCACGGCCTTCCAGCAGGGGGAGCGTGGTTCTCAGCCCTAAGCGGCTCGCTCCCCAGCGCCTCAAGGGACCGTATCCCTATTTGCCCCAAGGTCATAGCTCCTAACCGAGCTTGCCGGCCCAGGGCCGGGGATACCGGTCAGCAACCCTCCGGGCTGGAGACCTCGGCGCGGGTGGGGCCGATGGGGCGGGGCGGGAGGGCTCCGAGGCCAAGGATGCGATCACAAAGGGGACAGGGGATGAGAGGCACCGGGCCCGGGACCCGAGCTGTCAGCGCTGCCGCCAGCCTCAGCGCCCCGGAGGGGGATGGGGTGCACGTAGACGCTCCGCAGCCCAGTCCAACCCAGGAGCCCAGGAGAAGCTGCCCCCGCCGCCTCCACGCGCGCGCGCGGAGGGCTCGGAGCCTCGTGGCTGCCCAGGGACCCGGGGCCCGCGCCGCGGGCCGAGGGAGCCGGGCGTTGGGAGAGGAGCTCCTGAGCCTGGCCGAGCGCCCGCCGGGAGGGCGTTCTCCCCGCCCCCGGAGCCTCGCCAGCCCGGCCCGCCCCGAGCGCGGGGAGATCACCTCCGCCTGTCACCTCCTCCCCGCGTCGCCCAGGTCCACCCGGGGCCCCCCTTCCCCCGGGCCGCCCCCAAGCACGAAGTTGGCGGGAGCCTTATAAAAGCCGGCGACGGCGCGTCCCGCGGACACACGTTGCAGGCGCCCGAGCAGCCGCCGCTTAGATCCGCGCCAACTCCTCTGCCCGGACCTACGGCGCGACCATGTCCCATCACTGGGGATACGGCAAGCACAACGGTGAGTGCGGGCGGCGGGCGGGGCGGCGCCCGGGGCCCCGGTACCCGCAGCGCCCGCACCAACTGTTAACCGCTGCCGTCCGGAGCACCCGAGGCTCAGGTGCGCCTCCGGCGCCCGCCCCGCCCGCCGCTCCCAGGCGCGGGATGCCCCCAGCGCAGAGCCCGAGACCACTGTCGAGGAATCCCTGCGTCCCGCTGCGGCGCGCAGGACCCGGGGAAAGGGGTGCGCAGCCGCAGCCGCGGGACCCACGGACAGCCCCTCCAGGGTCACGAGCCGGAGACCATCCTATCCCGACCCAGGAATAAACTAGGAAGGGTTGTAAGGAAACAGTTGTTGATCGCAGAGAAATTAGGGAACCCCCTTCACCCCCCCCCCCCAACTTCATCCTCAGCACCACCTGTGGCTAAGACTCTCAGCACGAACTGTTCCGGGGCATTTTCTTGGGCTGGTCTGAATCCTTTGCGCTGATTTCTGTTTTCCCTTCATCTCTCGACTTCTTATGTTAGGAGGTCACCAGGAACCCAGCTTTATCAGGGCCACAGATCTGGGTTCTACCGGGCCAGCAAACGCAAGGGAAAGATGTGTCTGGCGCATCTTTGAACATCTCTAGGGGTTTGGGGATCCCCAGGTTATGGGGATCCTGACCATTAAAGGAGGGGTGCCCGGGCCTGAGCAGTTGACTCTGTCCTTACATCTAGTCCGAGGACTAGAGGAAGGAATTCCGATCTGCTGGAGTGTCTTAAGTGAGCTTGCGTATCCCAAATCCTAATCACAAACCCAGTGTCAGTTGCTCAATTTCAGTAAAAGGAGCATAAAAATGGCTAATATTTATATGGCGCTCACTACTTGTTCTAAAAGCTTTACATGTATTGATTCTAATTCTCACACCAACCTCTATAAGGTAGATGTTATTATTACCCCCTAATACAAATGAGAAAACTAAGGCACAGATCAAATGTTTTCCCAAAGGTTATTCAGCTGTTCGGCGGTGCCGCCAGAATTGGAGCTGAGCAGTTTGGCTCCAGAGTCATTGCCCTTTTCTAGGGGTCTGCATGTGCCCTTCCCCACATTGCGGGGTTCACACATCTGTTCTCAAACCCAGGACCCGAGCAATGGCATAAGGACTTCCCCATCGCCAAGGGAGAGCGCCAGTCCCCTGTTGACATCCACACCCAGGCAGCCGTTCATGACCCTACCCTGAAGCCTCTGTCTCTTCGCTATGAGCAAGCGACTTCCCGGAGAATTATCAACAACGGTCACTCTTTCAACGTGGAGTTTGATGACTCCCAGGACAAAGCAGGTCAGTGTTTAAAAAATAACTTGTGCATTTCAGCCAGTAGCTGTTTTCCCAGCTTAACAGGAGCAGCAGCAGGACCCCTGTAATACTACACTCTGATAATCTTCATTAGGTTGCGGTCTCTGAGGAGTAGGCTGATTACTTTGAAGTGGCAGCGGCTGTCTCTCCCTGTAAAATTCCTGGTTTCTATGTAGGGCATTGAATAACTGTGACATGCCTGCAAAAAGTCACAAAACGCAAGGTCCCCTGGCAACAGAGATCAGCAAAGATGAGATTTGCAAAAATTGAACTTTTAAGACCCTTTCTAAAATATTTGTTTTCCAGAATTGATGCCTATCCAGTAAAAAGCACATCCTAGGGTGATCTTCAAGGTAGCAGTGAGAAGAGTGATGAAAACCTAATACTTTAAAATCCTGAAATTCTTGGAAACATTGTATTTACAAATAGTTTCTCAGCATTGGGCTAGTGTGATAAAGGTGGCCGTGTATCTTGGTATCCACCCAGAAATTCATTCCACAAAGGAAAATGTTTTGGAGTTGGTTGGACATACCTGGTCCATTACTGACAAAACCAATTACCATAATTTATTTGTAGTAAAGCTCTTTACAGAATGCCCTTTGAATTGTTCTTTTTTTCTTGTTTAGAAATAGGAGAACAATACCCTTGATTTTGTTGCCAGTGTCCTATTTTTCTGAGTGCTTTCCTCTGAAGGGCACTGAGTGAATGGAGCGACAAACACATTATGTGTGGTGGTGTGGGAGTCTGGGGGGGGGGGCGGGGAACATTGGGGCAAAATGAGGGAAGATAGAGACAACATTCAATAATGCTGTCAGAATGTTGGAGTAATGACCTATAGTACTCACATGGTATATAAATGTAATTATAGTCATTATAATAGAGTTGACTATTCTCTTTCAGTAGCTATCCAATGTATTCAGTACAGTTTTGAAAAAATTCTTCCTTCCTCCCCTCTTGGGAGTGACAGTAACTTACCCTAAGTTTTTGTTTTCTTAACTGTAAAATTGGAGTAGCAGTAGTATCTATTACAGAGGAAGGATTGAATGGGACAGACATATAAAGCCTAGTGCCTGGTAGCTAACAATTCCTCAGTAAATGACCACTGCTCTTGTCGGGTCTGCACACAGTCTGACTGCCTTTATTAGGCAATTGCTGTAGCTATTGCACCTCTGATAAGTTTTTTGAATTAAGTTTTTAATTAGCTTTAAAATTACTTCCCATCACTTGATGGTATTTTAAAATCTCACTTTTATATTGTCCCAAACATGCCATTTATTATATTAAACTATGTACTGATTTTATATATGACATTATTACATAGTAATATGTTTTACCATGAATATGTCAAGTTCTGATGGATTTCTACATAAGCAGGAACTAATGAGAGCTAGCCACCTTTGTCTAACTACTTCTGGTGAATAACACATACATTACTAAAGCAACTGGCCATGTTTAGATTGTGAAACAGATGAAAATCAAGTGGTTCAGATAGAGGCTCAAACCCATGTCTTTAGAGACAGAGGTATTATTCACCTAGTTTTTATGTAAAAAAAAAAATTCTTACGAACACCACTTATATGTAAGACAAGCTAGGCATCTTGAGGGCAGGATGGAGTCCTGGTCCCTCTCCTGCATCCCCGGAGGCCATGATGGGGATACCTCAAGTAGAAAGACATAGAAATAATAGATGCTGACAGTCACTTTGATAAGTGCAACAAGGAAGTATTCCAAGGAAATATGGAAAGCAGGTTTGGAGTTGGCCTGAGCAAGTCAGAAAAGACTTTTCAGGGTGAATAAAGTTTGTGGTTGAAGGATGAGGCTTGAAGGATTTCAGTGTCTTGGAGGAGACTCCAGGCAAAAAGAAGTAGGAAACGTGGGGGACCTGAGAGAGCCAGGCAAGAGGTATAGTAAAAACAAGAGGAGTGAATGTTAGAAAGACTTGTTCTCCTTTACATATGAAAGACTCCTTTGTAACTTTGCCCATACCTCTTCAACATTTGCAGTTGTTTTGATTAAACAAGGAAGCATTTTTTTTTCTAGAATACAGAATATATTAAATGTTGATGTTAAGGGAAAACACATCTACAGGATAGAAAAAAGAAAACAAAGTGAAACAAAACCAATCATCCCATGCAGAGAAACACCCTTTAGACATTTTTTTTTAAGATCCTAGACTCTCAAATTAGAACAAATGGTAGAGATACTCTAGTCAAACCCACTTAAAATAAACATGAAGAAACAGAACGCTCAAGAGTTTAAGTTCCTTGCTAATCATCTCCTTCCTAGTTTGTTGGAATGAGACTAAATGGCAACCACTTGAAAATAGAAATTGAATAAGAATATTTGAAGGACCATCATAGTTAATATTTAGTGTGTTCGTACTTGTACCATGTTTTTAAAAACTGATATACTTTTCTGTTCACTTAAGTCGAAAAATATTTTTTCATTTTGGTCACTCAGTTTTTTAAAATGGACAGTTTATCATCTCTTTTTGTTAGGAATTATTTTCATGGTGTTAACATTTTTAGATATCCTTTATTTTCTGTATTTAAATGCTTCAGTTCATTTACTTCCCCCCTCCACCCCCAGTGAGATTTCAGTCTTTTAGAACTTCTCATAGACTCAGATTTTCAGATGTATCCTAAATGTTATCTTATACCCAAACTTAAATACTTGGGTATAAGGAACTGAACTGGTAGAATTTATTGCTATGTTTAAGCTTGAGAGAAATCTTTTTAAATGTGGAGTTAATAGGCTTTAACTACAAGCTTGGGTTAAAGCTCTCATCAATCTTCTAAATTCCTTTAAAAATAAACCACCTTAAATTAATGAATAATTGTTAATCCTGTTAGGTTTTTTTTTTAATTATTAAAAAATAAATCTTCCTGCTTGAGATCTTTTATTACATGCTTCATCTGGGATAAAAGAATAGTAGTCAAATTATTAACTCCTGCTAACTTATTAACTTTTATTAATGAATTTAAAACTCTCCTGCTTTATAGCAAAGTTAGAGGCAAATATTGAAAAACCAATGCTTGAATTATTGGGCCAACCCATATACAACTCTCATATCATTTCTGCTTTTAGAAATTGGAATATTTTTATCTGTTTTTATTATTTCAAGAAAGAGAAGGAAGGAAGCTGAGTTTACCTGTGTTCATTTCAAGCAGATCATTGTTTGTATGATACAATGGATCGTCATACAAGAGTCCTGCTTGATTTTCAGGGACTTGCTTTTGAAGCTTTAACATTTTCCTTTTACAAACAATTATAAGTTAAAAGGAAACAAAACAACAAAAAATGGAAGGGCTTGTCCTGCATACTGCTAATGGTGTGAGCAGAACCCTAAGCTTCTATAAAACTGACAGAAGCATTCTAGACATTGTATTTAATTATGTTCATGTCAAAGAGTTACTTTTTTTTACTCTCCTACAATTGCCATAAACCTGAAACTGAAAATTTCTGTTCTCTTGAATCTTAATTGTGTTTACACTAGTGAAAGTGACAGCTAAATATTTCACTACATAAAAAGAAATGGAATGTGGGTGTCTATTTCTCAGATTTGTCTACACTGACATTTTTTTTAACCTTAATAGGTAGCCCTAGGATTATTGACCACTGCCGAAAAACCAAAACCGATTTAATAAATTTCAAATTATTCATAGAGAAAATTATTCACCTGCTAGAAGTATGTTTTTAGTAGACTTATTCATTTACTTCATTAATAGGAAATCCCTTAAATTTTAGTTTTAAACTAAGGATTATTGGGAATAGTTTATTTATATTTTGGATTTAAGAGAGATTATTGACATTCACCAAGGTCTTTAGTTTGTTATTTGGATGCATCTTATATTAAGTAATAATAAAGTGATCAAGAAGGAAAACAATTTTTAATGTTAAATTTTGTCTTTAATTTGCATAATTATCTAATTTATTTCAATATTACTGGAATGAATCTCTTTTCACAAGTAATGTATAATTTACGTAAGTAATATGTATAGGAAGACAGATTATAATATTACATTTAGTGCTTATTTTGTGTTTTATATATAGTATGTATAACTGATGGAAGATCAAAAAGTTAAAATCTTCTGGGGCTCTTGGTTTTGAGATTTGGATTTAAATTAAGTTTGGAGGGGTCTTGAAAAAGACATTGAGTCTTTGAGTAGAAAACCCCATTTATGTATCTCTATCATCACTTGTGGAAAACATTTCTGTGTACAAGTGGTGATTGACTCTTCAGAGCCCCACTAACAGATTTTACAGAGGAAAAAAAAACAATTTTTAAAAGAATATCAGCAATTTCTGATATTCTTTAAAATTATTTTTGCATTAGAAAAACAGGTTTTATTTTAAACTGGGGTAGTTTAGAAAATGGCTTGGAGCAATCAAATTAAGTAAAAAAATAAGTAGATCCAGAATATTGCGTAAGCTCCATCTTTAACCTTGTCTTTCCTATTTCTCAAATAAAAAGATGTATGCTACCTTTATTAGAGTTGATGGCAATTTATTATTATAACAATGTTTTGAGGGATTTCATTGACTAAACTCCATGCTAAGAATTTGCTGAGGAATGACCAATTAGTTGAAGAAGACCAGAAATGCTTTTTGTAGCAATTAAACTTTAAGAATTTAATACCTTTCCTAATTACAGTGGGCTTCTAATCTACATAGCAACATGGTTTTATTTTAACAGGAGTTCAAACAGGTATCTGGGAATAATAGATTAGCCCTGAAAGTGTTTAATCTTTGAACCTAGAGTGTTTCTTTTTTTTTTTTTTTTTAGTATTAGAAAGCCTTATTTAATAAAAGCTCATATACTCTTGCCTAATTCTAAATCTTTTCTGAAATAAGATCAGTTATCGTAGATGCTTACTACGGTTTTATTTAACTAATTTTGCCACTTGGTAGAATTAATGATATTACAAATGGTTTTTATGATCAGCCAGTTAGTTAGTAGTTTTAAAAAGTTATTATAAAGGAATTAATTTTGGTATCAATTTACCTTATAAACATGTATTTTGTTTTAAGGGTATATATAATTATGAAAAATGGGAATTCCTTCATTTTGGAAAAAGTCTATTTTGGGGATATAAGGATAATTCTTTCCTTATCAGATTTAGAAAAACACTTTTACAATAAAAGTTGTTCTTAAGTTTCAAGAGATGTGATATTATCAGAATACATCCAAATTCATGTTTCTTAAGAGATCTGTAATGTAATACCATTTATAATTTGTTCTCTCTTTCTTTATTTTTTATTCTTTTCTTCTCCTGGCCTATTGTAAGGCAGACCTGGCAGCCAGAGTTTGTATCAGGAGCCATAGAAAGGCCTGACTGCCTAAATATCTTCCAGCCAGCATTATCTTTTCTTTGAATAGATGAATGGGTATTGCTACCATCTAAGCATATTTAGGTGAAGTTGAGCGAACAAACTTTTTTGTACAGACTTTGTCCCTTGGTTTTACAAAGCCAAAATTAGTTTGGGTTCATTACTCTGTGGAATTATAAACCAAAGCTAATAAAATACACTTATAGCAAAAGGTGTTCTAATCCCAGTTCTAGAGATATAAAATTGAAGTAGTAGAACTAAACTAATTTTTAAAACTTTTAAGTATATCAGTTAAATCCCATTAATACATATAAATTAGGTAAACGGCTTTTTGGAGGGAATGGGAGAAAGAGTGATTTCTTACTACTTTAATCCTCTCTTAAGACACAGCTCATTAATTATCTACAGATAGACTATAGTCTAAGAATGTGATTTCTAATATGGATTTAAGTATAACAAAGTTACATTAATACCAGAACAGTAGAATCATGGGATGGGATGATTATTAAAGTTAGAATTTCAAGAAAGCATTATGCACTGCATCTCACAGATGATCAGTCAATTCTTAGTGAAGTAGTAAATAATTGGAGGTATCCATTCTACAGATGAGCAAATTAAAATCAGAAAGTCAAATAGAACATTTTAAGGGTATAAAGCTAATTAGTAGCAGTGACAATCTGCTGTGTGAGGAAAATTGTAAGCCTGTGTAAGGAAAAAGCCTGTGTAAGGAAAATTGATTTTATGTTGTTAAGCTCAAGGGAATGCTTATTGTTTCACAAATTCTGGTAAGAACTGGTATCAGAGGTTAGCAAAGCTGGCTGAAGGTCAGTCACTGGGCCATGGCAGAGGAGAGATTCCTCAGCTTGCAGGTGTGCAGCAGACCAGCACTGGCGAGCAGCTGTGGGCACTTCCTCACTGATTCACAGAGGAATTCATAGTTCCCCTGAAAATTTCCTCTCTCTGAACCTCAACCTGAACCTATGAGGAGGTCCAAAAAAAATCTGGAAGAGAAGTGCCACTGTGCTCAGAAAACAGATGGGAAAAGCATCCATCCTTCAGTCAACACAAGTGAGGGAAAAAAAAAAATAAACAGTTGAAATGATCCTCTTTAGCTCTGTAGACTAAACCTGAGTCTAGATTTAATTTTCACAGAGTGAAAATGTTGGTTCAGGCATAAATTTAGTACTATAAAATGGGATTAAAGATTGTAATATTCAGTAGTGTGTGTTTCACGTGCATATGTATGAGTGTGTGTGTATGTAAATGTGTGTGTGTGTATATATATATATATATATATATTTTAATTTTAGTGCTGGAAGGAGGACCCCTCACTGGCACCTACAGATTGATTCAGTTTCACTTTCACTGGGGTTCATCTGATGAGCAAGGTTCTGAGCATACTGTGGATAAAAAGAAATATGCTGCAGAGGTAAGATACACTTTTTTTCTTTCAAAAGCTTAATTTTGTAAACTCAAACCACCTCTTTTACAAAGGACCTTCACATTTGCTTTTTATAACTTTTATTTGTGATATTACGATTAATGCTGCAAAACTTTCTCTAAGACCTCCATTTGCACAAAATTAATGAATTCAAATTGGAGGATCCTGTTTTAATGGAAATCTAGAAATAAACTTTCTGGCTTTCCTCAAAAGTATGCAACTCTTTGTCTTAGAGTTGTTGAAGGAATCACTTGACATTATGCCAATTAGAATTAAAATACAAGTTTAGATTTAAAATTATCCACATTTTCACTTTCTTTAGTAACCTCTAACTGTGAAGAAAAGATCTCTAGAATGCTGTGTAGGCTTTTATCATGCAAATCATTTGTTGTTTGTGGTTTTGTCTCCTACTTTAGCTCCACTTGGTTCATTGGAACACCAAGTACGGGGAGTTTGGAAAAGCAGCGCAACAACCTGACGGACTGGCTGTTTTGGGTATTTTTCTGAAGGTTAGTTGATGGCCCAATTCTTTTTATCCCCTGTTTTCAAAAAAGATTAACCGGACAGAACATTCATAACAAATACGACATTCTACAAAGAGCCTAGGAAATGCCTTTGGCTCTGAAGTATTTTCAGGCTTATTTTCCCATGTATCTGCTAGTAGCAGTAGAGATGGAGGACAAAAAGACAATTGCAGAGGTATTTCATAGGTACCATTTGGATGTAAATGTGAAGGGTATATACATGTGAAATGTGAAATGAGAAAGAGGCATATTTTGGATGAACACTAGTATTTTTTTTCCATTTAACCTTAAGCTAGATAGTACTATTTTATGATAGTGCTAAATTAAGACCAAGTTTTGGAGAAGTGAAGGACAGTGATAACATATTGGAGAATTCAGGCAACAAGAGTAGGTCATACAGGTTGAGCTGCCCTCTGTAAACCCAGTGGAGAAGGGTCTGGGCTGCAGATTCATGGTTCCTGGAAATCCTGTGTCAAGGTGGAAGCTACAAGTGTATATGAAATCATCCAAGGAAAGCATGAAGAGGGAGGATAAAACTGCTCAGCAAGCAACCCTAAGAAACTGCAAACTGTAAGGAAAGATGCTGATTAAATGACTGAAAAGGAATACAGGAGTCAAGGGAGATTTGGGAGGCTGGAGAGCAGAAGGAAAGCCAAAAGAGGGGAGAATTTTTAAAAGGAGGGAAGGCAATAGCGTAAAATCCTGCATGATGCTTAAAGTAAGCACGTGAACAGTGCTCTTTGCTTTGGCAGTTGGAGATCACTGGTGACATTTGAGAAGGTAATTTTAGGGGAACTACAGGGGCAGAAGCAGAAAGAGGTTGTCAGTGAAAGTAGGGAAATCAAACTAAGACTGATGGGTGGCGTGTAGCAAATGGTGGGTTTTGGTTAGCTATTTGGAGAAATTTTACCATAGAGCTGCCCTAATCAAAAGCTGGTGTAGTGCTAACTGGAATACACTATCTTGTCGCTTGTCTCTTTCTATAGATTGGTGATGCTAAACCAGGCCTCCAGAAAGTCGTTGATGTGCTGGATTCCATTAAAGCAAAGGTATAGTTGAATTTTTTGCCACCTGAATAAGGTACCTATTTTCCATACCCCACTCATTTTTGAAAATTCTTTTTTTTTTTAATTAATTAATTAATTAATTTATGGCTGTGTTGGGTCTTTGTTTCTGTGCAAGGGCTTTCTCTAGTTGCGGCAAGCGGGGGCCACTCTTCATCGCGGTGCACGGGCCTCTCACTATCGCGGCCTCTCTTGTTGCGGAGCACAGGCTCCAGACGCGCAGGCTCAGTAATTGTGGCTCACGGGCCTAGTTGCTCCGCGGCATGTGGGATCTTCCCAGACCAGGGCTTGAACCCGTGTCCCCTGCATTGGCAGGCAGATTCTCAACCACTGCGCCACCAGGGAAGCCCCTGAAAATTCTTTTGCTCAAATTGAGTAGTCTCGGTTTGACGTGTGGTGCTTAGATGAGCAGTTAATAAAGGTAAAATGTTGCTTATGCGTTTATTTAACTTACCTTTATCCCAAAGTTGATCCTAATGCTTGTATAATTTTAAGACTTGTATTTATTTAATCTTGCTTCCCATCATTTGAACATCCACATGCATGCATCAGAGAAAATCATGATTGCAAGGAGGCTGAAAGATCATCTGGTCAAATTATTCACTCATTCATACAGCAGATATTTGCTGAGTACTTACTACATGCTGGTCACTTTGTTAATCTAGGAAATACAGTGGTGAACATGACAAGTAAAGTCATGCTTTGTGGAGATTTATATTCTATGACCTCTTTGAATTCATGTTTAAATTCGCTCCACAGCACAGTTGTGCTGAGGTCATGGCGCATCTGCTTATAAATAACTACCATCAGCAGTAGCAACCTGGCTTTATAAAACTCATTCTCAAATTGAAGCAGCATCTATCTTCTGAAATGCTCACCTGTTACCCTGAGCTTGACTCTCTTGATTCATATAGAATAAACCTGATCCTACAACACTAATTCAAAAAGATATATGCACCCCCTCATTCACTGGAGCATTATTTACAGTTGCCAAGACAGAAACAGCCTAAGCATCCAGTAACAAATAAATGTATAAAGAAAATGTGGTATATAGATAGATAGAGATAATGGATTCAGCCATAAAAAAGAATGAAATCATGCCATTTGTGACAACATGGATGGACCTTGAGGGCATTAGGCTAAGTGAGATAAGTCAAAGAAAGAAAGACAAATACCATATGAACTCATATGCGGAATCTAAATAAATAAGCAAAACAAACAAACAAACAAACAAAAAACCAGCTCAAAAATACAGAGAATAGATTGGTGGTTGCCAGAGGTGGGGATGAGGCCAAAATGGGTGAAAGGGGTAAAAAGGTACAAATTTTCGGTTATAAAATAAGTCGTGGGGATGACTTATAAATAAGTCAAAATAAGTACTATATTGTCTATAGTTAATAACACTGTATTGCCTACTTGAAAGTTGCTAGGAGTAGATTTAAAAGTTCTTATCACAAGAAAAGAAAATTCTGTAACTATATATGTTGACAGGTGTTGACTTATTGTGGGTGATCATTTCACAACATATTCAAATATTGAATCTTTACATTGTATTCCTGAAACTAATATAACATGTCAATTATACCGCAAAAAAAAAAAAGAAACAAAGCAGAACCTAATCTTCCTTCCACTTGACCCTATTCTCTATCAGCCTTTTACCTACCCCCAGGCTAATTATCTTTAGTCCTCTTTAATTAGTCTTACATGACAGTTGTCTCTTTGCAGCAAACTTGTCACTCTTCCAGTAACTCTTTCCTGTTGCTTCTGTTGCTCTAAAAGCATGGTGTCCTGAACTGAATACAGTTCTTCAGTTCTGACCGAGCCATCAAATAGGACAGCAAGACAATTACCTCCTCATCAAGGATACTATATATTTTCTGTTACAGCAACCTAAAATTGCATCATTTCAGTGGCAGTAATTTCACTTTAAATACTGGCTATGATCAGTTAATGACTTAAAGAAAAATACAAGGGATTATTTTAGAACAAGGGTCCCCAACCCCCAGGCCACAGAAAAGTACCGGTCCGTGGCCTGTTAGGAACTGGGCCGCACAGCAGGAGATGAGGGGCGGGCGAGTGAGTGAAGCTTCATCTGTATTTGCAGTTGCTCCCCATCGCTCACATTACTGCCTGAGCTCCACCTCCTGTCCGATCAGTGGCAGCATTAGATTCTCATAGGAGCGCGAACCCTACTGTGAACTGCACATGCAAGGGATCTAGGTTGCGCGCTCCTTATGAGAATCTAATGCCTGATGATCTGAGGTGGAGCTGAGGCGGTGATGCTAGTGCTGGGGAGTGGCTGCAAATACAGATTATCATTAGCAGAGAGGTTTGACTGCACAGAGACCATAATAAATCAATTGCCTGCAGACTCATATCAAAACCCTACCAGTGAGTGGCAAGTGAAAACAAGCTCAGGGCTCCCACTGATTCTGCATTATGGTGAGTTGTATAATTATTTCATTATATATTACAATGTAATAAAGAAATAAAGTGCACAGTAAATGTAATGCGCTTGAATCGTCCCCAAACCATTCCAACCCTCCCCTGGAAAAATTATCCGTGGAAAAATTGTCTTCCATGAAACCGGCCAAAAAGTTTGGGTACCTCTGTTTTAGAGGACAAGATGAGAAAATGGATAGGTGAAATTAATAGTCAGGTTCTCTTGCTCATATCTGCCAATCTAAATTTCCATGTCAAATGTCTTCTGTTAATTTGTTTTATTCTGTTTTCTGGTGAACATGGAACTTCTCTTTAAAAAATTTGAAAGTTTTCTGGGTACCAGAGGGGAATACTTCTGTTTCCTATTCTCCTGCCTCCACCCTACTCTGATCCTGTGACATTTTTAACCCGTGTATTTGCCTTGTTCCAGGGTAAGAGTGCCGACTTCACTAACTTTGATCCTCGTGGCCTCCTTCCTGAAAGCTTGGACTACTGGACCTACCCCGGCTCACTGACCACCCCTCCTCTCCTGGAAAGTGTGACCTGGCTCGTGCTCAAAGAACCCATCTCTGTTAGCAGTGAGCAGGTCTGTTTGCTAAAGTCAGGTGGAGCATTTATTCCAGGCAGAATGACTTAGCCTTTGGAGACAGACAGACCTGGGCTTTAATCCTCCTCCTGCTGCTTCTAGCTGTGCAACTAATGCCAACAACAGTGCTTAGCAGATATAATCAGCACTCAATAAGTATTTGTTGTTGTTAACTATAACCTTAGGCAGTTTTTTCTTTTTTACTCTAAAGTTGGGTAAAATTGAAGATTACATGAGAAAGGTGTCTGTCACCTAATAAATGCTTTTTTGTAAGCTATGAAGAAACTGAGGCTGGGAACAAAGAGATGTTACATTCAAGGGTGCATAGGTACGGGTGATAATTCCCAGCCTACTGCTCACTCACCTAAGAGCTCACTGCAGTTTATTTATGTCAGAATACATTTCTGGATCCTGACAAAGGCGAGAGTCATCCCTTAGAGAAAATGTGTCTCTTAAAAGTCACTCCAGGTTGCTTTAGCAGCTTAGACCAGACACACATTTCCTATACAGTGTAGTTTGTGCTGTTCGAGTGATCAGTGCACTGCAGTGACAATGGTTGTGCGTGTTACGGTAGTTGACTCACATGAAGTTGACTTCCTGGGGGGTGATCGAGGGAATATTAGTGGACCAAAGAGATCAGGTTCAAGGCTATTGATTCATGGGCAGCTACATTACTTCCCAAACCACCCTTCTTCATTTAGATAAAGTCATGCTTAAGGAAAGGGAAGTGTCACTTTGCAAAAACAACCTCAGAGAAGAAGGAAACTGGTTGAGGGCTGCCTATGTCACATCACTGTGCCGGGAACTGATGCAAATTTAAAAGGGAATCAAAATTAACCAATGATAAGGATTTGAAATCCCAGCTTGGGCAGATTCATTCCTGTGTTTCTATAAATTTAAGAAGAGATGTCAGCCCATCATTCGGCCCCGGAATTTGCAGATCCTGGATCACTTCATCTAATTGTACAGATGCTGTCGTTTATCTTCCCTGGGGTAGAAAACAAAACCTTAATTGGGATCTAGAATTGTTAGTATTACTTTACATCTCAGAATTATTTTATAGGCTTTTGATATTTGATTATAGAATTAAAAGAGGAAAAAAAACAAGCTCACTGAAAATTTCCTTTCAAATGACAGCAAGATTTTGTGTGTATTTTATAGAAATTGATTTGTTGTATAAAAGCATATATATGTGATCTATATGTGATTATATATCTATTGGGAATCAAATTAAATTTTGAACATTGCAACATGGAACTGTGGATATTGGGGAATGTATTTCAAGATTTAACACAAACACATAATTGAATACTACTGTGAAGCTTTTATTTTTAAATTTTTCATCTTCGATTTTGTCTTTTAGATATCGAAATTCTGTACCCTTAACTTCAACGCAGAGGGCGAACCTGAACACCTGATGGTGAACAACTGGCGCCCGACTCAGCCACTGAAAAACAGACAAATCAAAGCTTCCTTCAAATAAGATGGTCCCAGAGCCAGTGTCCAATGAAGAGTCTTTGGGTTTCCCTTTAGCTAAGCGCAAGTCTACCTTGGTGAATTGGACCCTGGCTGCTTTGCATCTATCTGGTTTTCTAGACCCTTCATCTCTCACCTGACATTCTTACTACTAAAATGTGAAAACCTAGACCAATTGTCAGGCTTGACAGAATTGCTGTGACTGGTACTTTGCTTATGGTAATAGCCTTTTTGTAATAGAGAATAATACAAGGAGTAGGAGAAAAGTACCTTGATTTTGTTCATAGCACGTGGGCTAATGAGCACTCACAATTGTTCACTAAAATGCTATTTTTAAAACATAAGAAAGTAGGATGATTGAATGCAAAGCCATATAATGAGATAAACTGAGCTGTGTAATATAAATCAGGTAAAATAGTCATGATCCTATGTAATGTAAATCAGATAAAATAAATGTTTGTGGTTCCAATATGGTAAATTAAAGAAAAATTTTAAATTCTTATATATTTGTAACAACGTTATCTTAAATATGAATTATGTTGTAATTTAGTGACTTTTGAAATATAGGGATGTAAATGAAGTATTATCTGTAAAGATTGTTATAGTTGTGATACAGAGTATATTTCCATTCAAATAATATATCATAACTTAATAAATATTGTATTTTAGATATATTCTCTAATAAAATCTGGAATTCTATTTTGGGTTATTTTATTTTATGCTGGGCAGTGGGTAATAGTGGAGGAGCAAATGTGTACTTTTATAATTCATATTAATTTACTGTTAATAATAAGCCATCATAATTGACTTTCTCATAATTGATGGAGTCTCCATAAAAGGAAAACCCCTGAAAGTCATTTATTATTTGCCAAGCACTGTTTTAAGTGCTTTGTGAGCACTCACTCATGGGATCTCCATGAGGACTGATCCTGCAAAGGAGAGAGGAAGTGGTGATATGAACAGCAGAAGGGGGGCGGGGGGATGTCCTGAATCAACACATGCTCCCTGGAAATACAATAAATAAAAATCCATTTTATTCAAAAAGGGAATCCAAGTGGTACCCAGAAGTAAAAGTGTCATTTGAATCTTAGGAAGGTAAATTACACTATTACAGGTAGGAAGAAGAGTGGGTAGATGAAATACCAATCTCCCACTACTATGGCTGTTTTGGATCTAGCTCCGTGCCAGGACCATGGGATGTTTGGCTAATGAGTTATTATGGGAAGCCAAATTTAACACATAACTCAGGTTCCACACTTCAAGGAAAAAAAAACTCTTTGTTACCAGAGATAGCAAACTCTCTAAACTCACTCTCACCTGCTTTCCTAAAGAATTAAGCTGAGTTTTCTGCAGAAGAAAGATCACAAGCTTTGGAGTTTGATGATTTGTTTTGAATCCCAGCTCTTCTCAACCTCTCTGATCCTGAGTGTAAAAAGTGAATAACACCCAGGATATTCATAATTATATGAGATAATGTCTGGTGTATAAGAGATGGTCGAAAATAACACATTTTAAATGTGTTTTGTGTGTGTGTGTGTGTGTGTGAGTCTGTCAACTTAGTTTCCTGGAACAAGGTTTGTCCTCTAATTTGTTGTTTTTTGCTTTGAGTATGGAACCCACAAAGTCAACCTTAAACAGAATCGTGTATGAACTAATGCAAGAGGGAGGAGACATGGGGATGTATGTATATGTATAGCTGATTCACTTTGTTATACAGCAGAAACTAACACACCATTGTAAAGCAATTATACTCCAATAAAGATGTTAAAAAAAATCACTTATTTTTCAAATCAAAAAAAAAAAAAAAAAAAAGTAAATCTACTCCAGGTGAGCTGCAGAGGGCCTCTTCTAAATACGAAGAGTTTAATTTATGCATATTTTTACATATTGGTTTTCAGTTATATATGGAAGCAGAAACTTGTCAACAACTGAGTTCTATATACAGATGAATTATGATGTTCTTGGTGCCTAATAAATGATCTCTATATTCTGCAATGAAAACATTTTATATCACTTTTAGCTGGGATTACACGTAATCAGGAGACATTATTTTCTTGAATTATTTTTTGAGAAACAAAAAACTTTCACAAATTATTCTAATTTATACCAGTGCTTTTCAGATGTTCCATTAAAATATTCCTTAAAGTAGAGAAGAAATTCCTTAGGCACAGTTTGGAGCAGATCATTGCTTCTTTAAAGTCTCATGTTTTACTAAATTTACTCAAAATTTCCATTCTACTCTGTATTATAGCCATGTTCATTTTTAACATAAAATGTTTTAAGTGGCTTATTACAATTAATAAAATTGGCACTGGAGTAGTGTTTATCCTGCAACTTATTGTCACCTCTGGTTATCAGGTGTACCTGCTGGGACCCAGGTAGTCCCAGTTTGAGAAGTACTAATAAAGTAATGTTGGGAGGCAGGAAACAATTTAATGTTAACTATTGAGGATTTTGATTATATAATATTTATTTCTCCAAGGACAATTGTTAGTTTTAAATGGTGTTCACCTTGATACCTTAATGCAGCAGTCCCCAACATTTTTGGCACCGGGGACCGGTTTCCCGGAAGACAGTTTTTCCATGGACCAGTTGGGGAGGATGGTTTCGGGATGATTCAAGTGCATTACATTTATTGTACACTTTATTTCTATTATTATTACATTGTAATATATAATGAAATAACTATACAACTCACCATGATGCTGACAGGAGGCAGAGCTCAGGCAGTAATGCAAGCGATGGGGAGCGGCCGTATGTACAGATGAAGCTTCACTTGCTCTCTTGCCTGCTGCTCACCTCCTGTTGTGTGGCCCGGTTCCTAACAGGCCACCAACTGGTACCTGTCCATGGCCCGGGGGTTGCGGACCCCTGCCTTAATGGATATCATACTTGGTATAAGTATGTTTACATTTTTTAAAGTATATTTGAATTTTTCTTTTGCATTTCACTAATAGGATTCTAACTCAGTTATTCATACTGAATAAAAAGAAGGGAAGTAACATAAATGATACTGTAGTAGGCATACAGGGGCCCTCCAAAGATGCCTATATCCCAAAATTGTGAATATGTTACCTTACATTGTAAAAGGGACTTTACAGGTTTGATTACATTAAGGATTTTGAAATGAAGTGATTATCCTGAATTATCCTCATGGGCCCATTGTAATCACTAGGGTTCTTATCAGAGGGAGACAAGAAGGTCAGAAGCAGAGGAAGGAGATGGGGCAACAGAAGCAGAGACTGGGGTGATGCGGCCACAAACAAGGGAAGCTGGCAGCCTCCAGAATCTGGAAGAGGCAAGGAACAGACTCTCCTCTGGAGCCTCCAGAACCAGCCCTGCTGACACCTGGATTTTAACCCTGTAAGACTCACTTTGGACTTCTGACCTCTAGAAAGGTAAAATAATAAATCTGTTGTTTTAAGCCATAAGGTTGTGGTGATTTGTTATAGCAGCAATGGGAATATAATACAGATGCAGGAATTATATGGAAAATTCATATGAAAATAAACTGTGATTAGCCAAAAGTTTACCTGTCCAGCCTTGGAGTCCTGGTAGAAATCATTCCTTGGCTTAGAATGTTCCTCCTCTCCATCCCTGTGAAATCTTACCTGTCCTTGGATGCCGAGCTCTAACATCAACTCTGAACATCAACCCCCAATCTCTCATTCAGAAGAATTTGTGATTCTATGGCTTCTAACACCAATGCCCTTCTCCACCTGGGACTACAATTGTGACACATCTGTCTCCCTTTCAGCCTTGAAAGCCCCTGGAGGGCAGCTTTTGTTTCACTGCAGAGCTCTGTGTACATAGCTGGTGGTTGGCAAACATGTGTGGGATGGATTTAATCAGGAAAAGCCTTCTGAGGGGAGTGAACTTTGTCCTAGATCTGAAATGAGTCGAGTGGGTGGGTGTTGGAAGATGCCCTGCTCTCAGACGTGCACTCTGCACTTTGTGTGCAAAGAAAATGTAGCTCTTTATTTACTAAGGCTCATCTCATCTTCCCCAGGCCCACCCTCATCCACAATGCTCTGTGTAGTGGTTGAAAACTCAAACATGCCACCAAAGAGCATCTCAATCTATTCTGGTTTGAAGCAGATTTTTAAAGGTTTCCTATCTCTAATTCCACACCAGTCCTCACAAATGGCATGCCTGGGTGACTGGAGCAGTCCTGGATCCGTAAGAGGTCCCCTAGGTGTTAGTTTGCCTCTGCCGTGGAGTGGCCTGCCTAGGCTGGCCCTGGCCTCAGTCTGTGTCTGCTGACACTTGTTTCATCTGGTCTTTGGAGGTGTCTATGGCTGAACTTATCCCCACCACTGCCCTGATTGCAAAGTCCTGTACTCTCCCATTATAGCCCTAGGAGAGGGTCCAGGTGAATGCTGTTTCCAAAAGGGAACAGAGTATAAGGGAAGCCCCTTTCACACAGGAAGAATCACACAGAGACAGCCTCCCTCTTCTGACCCAGGTACTGGGGGCCTTGCTTTCCCCTCATCACCCAGATTTGACCCTGAAAGAAGGTGGCAGTGGGGATGAGGACATTGGTACCTGACCTCTTTTCTAACTTCCCCTCCCATCCTCCTCTTTACACTGGTCAGAAAGGTAGTCTGTCTCTTCTTCATATATGATGGGGCTGCCCTTATACTGTTTTCTTCTGGAAGCAATATTCACCAGGACCCTTCCCCACAGTCATAACAGCAGATAAAATGCACATAAAGAAAATTGGTTTCACCAGTAGAGGAAGGTCCATCAGAAAATATTTCAAAATTACTATCGTTGTTATACCTAGCAATATGTAGTTATGGAGACTTCAAGAGATCTCTTTAACCTAATTGGTAAAAATCTAGAAGATATTTAACTTGTGCTTCTTCCCCTTTTCTCTCCATTCTCTCTCTGTCCTGAAACCCTACCTTCATTATGAAGTAAATAGTGATTAAATAAGTCAACGACGGGTAGCATCATTACTTTTCTTCTGAAAGGTTTATGTTTAACAAGTAGACAATCACACAACTTCCTTTATATGTGTGACACCCTAGGGTCAGATGGTCTTTCTGTGGGATTTGGGAGAGAATCACAACACCAGGATACCTGATGGAGTTACATTCTGCAGAGCAGCATGGTGGCTCTGCTATTGAGGCTCTGCCTTACAAGTTTACATGGTCTATTATGCTTGGAAGGAGGCTCAGCCCTCAGCCCCAGGGGCCTGCGGTTGCTTGTGGAGAGAGTGGGCCCAGTGCAGTCCCCGCCCCCTGCACACTTTCCTCCACAGGGACTGGAACTGCCAGCTTCTACCATCCAAGCTGGCGACCCCAGGCATCTGAAGATTTTCTCCACACACCTTTGGTGTTTGGATGTCCCCAGTGTTTTTAGAGAAGGCATTGTTCCTGGACTTCCTCTTAGAAGAATGATTCTGGCTTGTGTGGCAGAGGCCAGCACACCCTCCCAAGCAGGGCTCTCCAACACTCAGTCACTAGTCTGTCTTTCTCTCCCTCCCTTCACTCCACCTGAGTTTCTCCTTTGTAAAAGTTTTCAAGTCTGTGTGCTTTGTTGTCTGAAGTTTATTCTCAGAAAGTTCTGGCAGGAGGTATCATGCCTTTCAGCTCTGAGACCTGTGCATATATATAGAACTGCAAAACAATTTTTGTTAAACATACACACACACACAGAGTGACTGGCAACTTAACAATGATTAAAATGGTAAACTTTATGTGGATTTTATCACAGTTTTTTAAAAAGTCAAATGTAAATTCCTTTTACATTATCCACTGTTTCATTATTCACTTCTCCCCTGTCAGTTGAAAACACGGTCAAAACAGAAGAGACATTTACAATCTCACTTGAAAGATGGATAGGGCCTTAAACAAGATTGTGGCACCAACATGAGCAGGATATAAGGGCAGCAAATGTTGTGGTTAATCATAATGGATTGTCTAGATTCAATGCCTGGCTTTTTGTCTCTTAGAGCATGAACTGGGGCAAGTTATTTAATCTCTTTAAATCTCCTTTTCCTCATCTGTAAATTGAGGATTATAATACTAGCTGTCACATAAGGTTTTTGGAAGATAATCCATGTAAAAGGAATACTATCATGCTTAGAAAACAATAAAAAATGTCAGCTATGACTAGTAAGAAGTTATAGACCCCAAAAGTGACTAAAGATAAAAAGTCTTCAGTATTAGTCCAACTCAGACCAGGCTGCTGCTTGCAAATAGCTGTGAATGACTCCCTATGTCATCTTTCCTCTCTTTCTCCTAGGGATCAGGATGCCATCTGTGCTGCATTCTTGGACAATGCGTCCAAGAATTCAAGTGTGCCCTGATTGTTCTGTGAAGTACATACTAGATGAATGAAGAACAAGCTTTTTTCCCCTTTGCTTCAAAGTCTACAGAGCCCTTATGCAACCAGAAAAGGAGATAATGAATCCGTTTCAGATTGACATTTTTACTTGTTTTACTTACTGACCACTCTGGGGGAGATTAACTACTATGGAGAGCACTTTCTTAGCTTATCTTAGCCGGCTGGGGCATGAAAATAGAAATATCAGCTTCGAGGAAAAAGGTGTTTCATACGCATCATTGTTATCCATAGAGTTTTATAGGTACGGTATCAGAAACAAACCAAAAAGAAACGTCAAGAAAGTTTAGAGCAGGAAGTATATAGCCTTTAGAGTCCAACTGAGAGATGTTTTTCAGACTGTGTGACCTTGAACAAGTTGTTTAGTGACTCAAACCTGTTCCTTCGCATGTAAAATGGTGATAATATATATCAGAGGGTTGATGTCAGAAGTAAATGCGGTTTGTACGAAGAGCACCATTGTAGTCTGGCACATGGTAAGTGCTCAAGAGATAGTCGCTCTTGTATGCATGCTCAAAATAAGATCTATTTTCCTGTCAGACAAAACTAAGGCCATCTCTTTAGTGAGGATCACATCAGCCTCCATCTACTGCCTGAGGTACAGTAAGGCAGAGGGTAAGAGTATGAGGGTCCGGCTGCTGACATTTGAACACGGGCTCTGCTATCACTCACTGAGACATGATAGGTAAGGTACTTAACCCCCCAGAGCTTCAGTTTCCTCATCCGTTCCATGGAGATAATAAGGGTACCTTCTTGTGAGGGCTGCTTGGGGGATTAAAAGAGATAATCTAGGTAAAACTCTTAATCACCATACTTTGCTCATAGCAAGTGCTCCATACATGCTAGCTATGGCTATTAAAAATTCATTGACTCAACCACGCAGAAATCCACTGGATTTTTTCCAGCCTTCTGGAAATGCATCACCAAAGGGATGACTTTCATATGCTGCCTCCAACAATGGTATTGGGGTTTTTCAATTCAGAACACACACTGATCATGCTGCGAGCCCAGTGCAACGTCTGAGTCTTCTGGGTATAGCTGTGGAACACTCACCATCACATCTCCAACAGTGGAGGCCATATAGCAGATAAATGGCTCATTAACTGTGGAATGGAATGAGTGTGTGAAGACTCAGTATCTGACGCCTTCTTTGGTGTAGAGATAGAGCTGTCAGCCCTGACAGGCTCTTCTGTTTATTTTTTCAGCTGATCTTGTAGTGTTCAAGAAACCTCTTTCGGGCCACCCCCAAGTTTTCACAGTGGAAAACCCCAAGGTTTTCCACTGTGCCAGTGAGCAAACCTTCACTGTTTTTGCTTAGTTTTCATTTACCTGCTTCTCAGGTAAATTTACTAACTACAAAATAGTTGTTACAGCCATGAGGTTACAATATATGGGTTTTTTTAAATGCCATTGTCCTTGAAATAATTAATTTTAAATACATATTAAAGACAATAAATTGACTTTAAATGTATACTAGTAAGATTGCTATATCCAGATTTGCATACAAGTCAGGAAACATTTATATTAATGTTTAAATTTTTGATGCTTCAATCTTATCTGATAGGCTTGCAGAAACTTTGATCTGCGCTGATAGATTCTTTCTCTCCAGATATTTGTTCAGGTCTGATGGGTGCCTACAATTATTCAAAAATTATCCCTTGGGCATAATATACTATTATTGCCTGCTGAGGAAGCAGAAAAAATCAGACATTCCTTGTGGGAAAATTCCATAGGTGATGCACCCCTGAAGGTTTCTGATTCTGTGTTTCCATCGCTCCCGCTCCCAGTGAGGGAATGGGAGATCTGCTATTGCAGTCGGGGCTGGGAACTCACCACATCACTGGTGGTACTGTCAACCTGGCCAGGGCTTTCAGCTTGAGCCTTGATAGTCCCATGGCCTTAGTGCAGACCTCCTTCTGCTCACACAGGTTGTGATGCTCTTGGAAAAAAAGGGCATTCAACTTGCTTGGGGCTGTCCTACCCACTACAGAACTGTCTGTGCATTCTCTCTCTCTCTCTCTTTCTCTCTCTCTCTCTCACACACACACACACACACACACACACACACACACACACACACACACACGTCATTATCTCCAGGATGCTTCCATAGCACCAGGGCTGTTTGGCCTTCGTGCTGCAGGCAGCTCAGGGGCCAGACTTCATCTGCCCCGGTAGTATTATCACTTCCATGGTTCATTCTGATTTTAATCATGTGCTACACAGTTTGCATGCTTCTATAAACTTGAATCCCAAAGAGGTCAGTGTTCCTGTGTCTTTTCAAAGGCAGATTTTCAGCTCTTACATACATTAACTCATCCTAATAGACCGGTGGGGTATTGTCCAGCTCTGCTCCTCCACAGCTGCAAGCTCAAGGTTCTTATAGATTCCTTGAATGAAGGAGATTCCTAAAGCCACTCACCAGCAGCAGCTGACCATCTATGTTAGTTTACTGGGGTTTCTGTTAACACAGTACCATAAACTGAGTGGCTTAAGCAACACTTTATTGTCTCACAGTCCTAGAGGCTGGAAGTCCAAGATCAAGGTCAGGGCCTCTGAAGGCGCTAGGGAAGGATCTGTTCCAGGTCCCTCTCATAGTTCTTTGACTCATGGTAGCATAACTCTAACACTCTTGGTGTTCCCCTGTGTGTCTGTGTCCAAATTTCCCCTTTTTATAAGGACATCAGTCATATTGGCTTAGGGGCCCACCCTACTCCAGCACGACCTCATCTTAACTAATTAAGTCTGCAATCACCTGATTTCCAAATAAGGTCACATTCTGAAGTACTGGGGTTAAGACTCCAACATTCCTTTTTGAGTGAGGAGAGACACAATTTAACCCATAACACTAATTAAATGTCCTTTTACATAATATTTGTGTTCAATGACAAAGTGAAATTATATTCTTCAGAAATTCTTAAATATTCCTTATTTGGACATATACTTTACTTAATTATGATTAGTTCCTTCTAAAGGATTTAATGGAATATACATGGCAAGGTTTAATCACTGCAACTGAAATTTTTAAATTTTATTTTATTTTTATTTCTTGGCCAGGCCGCACGGCATACTGGATCTTAGTTCCCTAACCAGGGATTAAACCAGTGCCCCATGCAGTAGAAGTGAGGAGCCTTAACCACTGGACTGCCAGGGAAGTCCAGAAATTTTAAAAAGGAAGAGGGGAAAAAAGAAAGCACAATTTAGAGTTCCCATGTGTTTATACTGTATGTAAACTTTCATCTTTCCCAAGAGGCAGAAATTTTTACAGAATATTTGTGTTTGTGCCAAACTGAAAAAAATAAACACTTCCAATCCAAGGCAGATCCAAGGCCTTGGATTGGAAGAATCAATAATGTGAAAATGACTATACTACCCAAAGCAATCTACAGATTCAATGCAATCCTTATCAAATTACCAATGGCATTTTTTACGGAACCAGAACAAATCATCTTAAAATTTGTATGGAGCCACAAAAGACCCCGAATAGCCAAAGCAGTCTTGAGGGAAAAAAAAGGAGCTGGAGGAATCAGACTCCCTGACTTCAGACTATACTACAAAGCTACAGTAATCAGGACAATATGGTACTGGCACAAAAACAGAAACATAGATCAATGGAACAAGATAGAAAGCCCAGAGATAAACCCACACACATATGGTCAACTAATCTATGACAAAGCAGGCAAAGATATACAATGGAGAAAAGACAGTCTCTTCAATAAGTGGTGCTGGGAAAACTGGACAGCTACATGTAAAAGAATGAAATTAGAATACTCCCTAACACCATACACAAAAATAAACTCAAAATGGATTAGAGACCTAAATGTAAGACCAGACACTATAAAACTCTTAGAGGAAAACATAGGAAGAACACTCTTTGACATAAATCACAGCAAGATCTTTTTTGATCCACCTCCTAGAGTAATGGAAATTAAAACAAAAATAAACAAGTGGGACCTAATGAAACTTCAAAGCTTTTGCACAGCAAAGGAAACCATAAACAAGACGAAAAGACAACCCTCAGAATGGGAGAAAATATTTGCAAACGAATCAATGGACAAAGAATTAATCTCCAAAATATATAAACAGCTCATGCAGCTCAATATTAAAGAAACAAACAACCCAATCCAAAAATGGGCAGAAGACCTAAATAGACATTTCTCCAAAGAAGACATACAGATGCCCAAGAAGCACATGAAAAGCTGCTCAACATCACTCATTGTTAGAGAAATGCAAATCAAAGCTACAATGAGGTAGCACCTCACACCAGTTAGAATGGGCATCATCAGAAAAACTACAAACAACAAATGCTGGAGAGGGTGTGGAGAAAAGGGGACCCTTTTGCATTGTTGGTGGGAATGTAAATTGATACAGCCACTATGGAGAACAGTATGGAGGTTCCTTAAAAGACTAAAACTAGAAGTACCATATGATCCAGCAATCCCACTACTGGGCATATACCCAGAGAAAACCATAATTCAAAAAGACACATGCACCCCAATGTTCACTGCAGAACTATTTACAATAGCCAGGTCATGGAAGCAACCTAAATACCCATCGATAGATGAATGGATAAAGAAGAAGTGGTACATATATACAATGGAATATTACTCAGCCATAAAAAGGAATGAAATTTAGTCATTTGTTGAGACGTGGATGGATCTAGAGACTGTCATACAGAGTGGAGTAAGTCAGAAAGAGAAAAACAAATATCGTATATTAGCGCATGTATGTGGAACCTAGAAAAATGGTACAGATGAGCCGGTTTGCAGGGCAGAAGTTGAGACACAGATGCAGAGAACAGACCTATGGACACCAAGGGGGGAAAACTGTGGTAGGGTGGGGATGGTGGTGTGCTGAATTGGGTGATTGGGATTGACATGTATACACTGATGTGTATAAAATTGATGACTAATAAGAACCTGCAGTATAAAAGAAACAAACAAACAAAACAACTAATACTAAACTTTCATTGGGTTATTTGTATGGAAATATGTTAATATAAATGTTTCAGACATTACATGAAATTTCTAAAAATCTTATATGTTCTGGTATAATGTTATAAGTCATAATTCTAGTTATTACTTTAAAATGTATATCTCAGAAATAACTAAATTTCCTTGCCAATTGCATTATTATGAACTTTCATCAAATCTTTAACCGTGGTCATTTTTAAGTCTTTTGTCATTTACAGACAGTTCTGGGTGTACTGTGATGCTTTTGCAAATATGTTCCTATAAAAGGATTTCATCTTCAAGGAATTCATGGAAAAGACTCTGACAAGTACAGGTTTCTGGTAACTGACTGTACTGCTAAACTGAATGAATAAGCATTTTCAGAACTCTAATGAAAAGCTGATGAACTCATAAAAGTGCTAACAAAAGATCAAGATAAAAAAAATTAATTACATGGGACTGAGTGAACTGATGAGGATGATTATAATTTTTGTGACTTTCTGTTTGAATTAAAAAAAAAAAAATCCCACAAGGACTCAGAGGCAAAGAATATACAAATCAATTTTCACTGCAAAGTAAAGGAGCTGTTGCAGTGGAGGATTACTGGACTGAATGTCAATATTATGACATAGCATGAGTGTGTTTCGTGTTTGGTAATTGCAGTCATTGTTGCTTTTGTTGTGGTCATCCATTTACAATGCTTGGTGTCAGTCTATTTATCTCCTGTGAAAATAAAATACAGTGTGTGTGTGTGAAAAAAAATAAAAAAAAAATAAACACTTATCAAGCTACACTCACATCCCTAATGTCTTCAAATGCATTTTGTTAGAAACCTTCATTTTCTCAGGAAGCAGTGAGTCTCTTACTCATGTTGTGTGTTTCACCAGCATGTTTGTTATTCTAGAGTTTCAGTTACAAGGCATGTTCTTTTACAATTGGGGCAAAACTATTTCTATATACATTAGAATATGACCTACTGCTAACAGTGTATCAAATTTCTACATTTTATGTAAAATAATGCTCTAATAGCTCTATTAGTTGAAACACTGCTTTTTGTATAAAGGAAGTAGTGCATGAATTTGGTTTTGTGTCAACTCATTGAATCTTTAAGGAGAAACAATTCACTTTCAAACTTCTTCCTTAAGTGTCTAAAATTCTGGCACATCTAGATTTCAGATAAGTTCCTCTTTAAAAAGAATTCTGAATCGATATTTCATGTAATTTTCCTCTGCTCTTCAAGGACAGGAAGCAAAGCCTTAGACTTGTATTGAAATGACCCGGTCAGAGAGTTAGCCAAACCCTGTGCAGTTCTCACAAATTAAATCAGCTCATTAGGTGAAAGATCACAGGAACTAATGCGTCGGTCATGATCACCTTGCCAAGTCGCCTTCCAGCTGAAGTTGTCTCTTTGCTATCTTCCGTTCAGAAAAGCAGGGCTTGGTTGTTCTCTGAGCACTGTTGACCACCTATTGGACTGAGCGGGGGACCCAGCTCAAATCTGGACCAAGAAATGGCCTGGAATAAAGTTTTCTGCCCAAAGAGATAAGAGTGAGTAGGTGAGCCTATCAGGCAGACCTTTACAAATCAGACTCGAGATTACAAAGAGAATTGCCTAATAGAAATAGGGGAAGAAAACAGCACAGGGAGCCCACAGGCAAAGATCTTGAAGCCCAAAAGAGAGGAGGGAGAAGCTGGTCCCCAGGTCTACCTGGGTCTCTGCCAGCTCTCTGTTTCTGACTATTTATGTGAATTCCTAGCCTCCCTGTTCTTAAGGTAGCCTGAGCTATTTTTCCTTTTTATTATCCAAAGTACCTAGCACACACATAATCAGAGATCACTTTATTTCCATGAATATTTTTGAGCTCCTCCTATTAGGTGCTGGGCTCTGAGCTAAAGACTTCCAGTCTTCCAGGAATGTACAGAGAAATCCTCTATGAATTGTTCTTCTTTATCTAAATAAAAGACCACTTAAATGTGTCTCTTTCATTAATATACTAACAGAAATATATTTGGTTTTCATTTCTGTCTTCCTGAAAGATCTTGTAAATGGATCACAAACCCATTTTGAGTCAGGGGTGCAGGAATTTCTTCCCTCATGTGTCACACTTACATGAATAACATGTGATTTGCATGATCAGGCCCCTCAAGATGGCTGCTCTCTTGATCTCTGTACATCCCCTGCTAGACAAGTCCCTGTCTCACCTACACTCTATTCCCCCACTGACCTTCCCTCTTAATCATAGGGCTGAATCAGCAAATGCCTACATATTCATCCCCGGCCCCAGCTAGTGATTGTTCTAATCTTTAGATCAGAACATCACCACTATGAAATTTTATCAAAGGGGCAGTGAGGGGCATGCTCCTCTGCTGGTTTCCCTGGTAACAGATGGGCCAACCTGATGTCAGTTCCCTCTATAACTGGTAACCTTCCCCTCCCCTTGGTGGCAGAGACTGCTGCCCTGTCCTGCCTGCCTTCCACCATCCACAGTGTGGTGTTTCTCCAGGACTCTTCTGCCTCAGGCGTGTAAGATCCCCTATCCAATGAACCATTATGTCTCTGTCTCAGGGCTGTTTCTTCGGTCTTGAGCCTGGACAGTTACAAGGCTTGTAGGCTGTGGGGTGCAGCCCAACACTTGTGGTCACAGTCAGATGGAATGGAACGGTGTTGAGTAGAACTCTAAGAATTCCTACATAATGCCACTATTTTTCTTCTTCAAAATAAATGTAAATAAGAAATAAAGCCATTTGTCATAGTTATGTGACAAAGTTTTTGCTAATGTGGATGATGACATTATACTTAATTGTTGCAGTTGGAATTTGGATGGACCCTGCATTGGCTTCCTGATACGGTACGTTAGGGAATTAACTTCCCTGAGTTTCAATTTTTCCATCTTGAAAAGTGTAGATAAATGCTAACCCTAAAAGTGTTAGTATTTAACAAAAAAGGTTCTTTTTTGATCTTTGGTGAGAATCAAAAAAGAACACATTTTAGAGTACTTAGCATAGTGCTTGGCACATGACTGATCAATAATTGTTAGTGCCTTTCCTTTCCTCCTTCACTTCTTCCTTTCCAATTCTTGTTATCAATAAAATCACATGCAATCTTTAAAAGTCTATTTTTAAATTTTACCTCAAGAACCGCATCCTCAAACCTAAGTGGCAGCATATTTTATTATTCTGAGTCAACTCTACTTCGTGTGACATTCATTTCTTATTTCACATATACTGGCTGACCTTAAATGCAAACCAAAGAAAAATAGTTTTCTCCCCATGTCCTATATAAGCTTTCAGAGGAAGCAAGGTGAAATCACTTGTAACTCTGCTCTTTCTACAACAAGGCATGTGCTTGGGAAATGGGAAATATTCTCTTTTGAAAATGGGACTCCAAAAGTATACAAGGTACAGTTATTTCTTCCTAGTGACAGACATGGATCTTTTCAGTGATTAAATCTGTGCCACACTTCTTCTTTCTTTGGACCCCTCCCAGCCATCTAGTATTCCCAGACCTCTTATCTAAGCATTGACTCTGATAGGTGTCAATATTAGGCTAATTGGCTAACCTGTCTGATTGACTGTAGTAATATTTAGTTAAAGATGAAAATTAAAGAGACGATGTTAAACAAATACACAAAACTCTTTAGATACAAATTAAAACAGAGTATATTTGATTAAAAGCTTGTCCTATATTCAGGGTCAGAAACTCTGAGGTTCAAAGCAAGGGACTACTCACTTACTATCTGTGCACACCTGGGCAAGTTATGTCAAGCAATTCAGCTACAAATCCATGTCCTTGTTCACAGCAAATCTCTAAGAGTTGTCTATACCTGCTATCTCCACTTCCTCCTTCCCTTCTCTCCTTGACTCACTCCAATCAGCATTTTGTCTCCAGTGGACCACTGAAGTGGCACTAGGGAAGACTACAAAGACACCCTTCTCTCTCCTCACCTTACTTGGCATCTTGATGCATTTGATACAGTGCATCACCCCTATTTTTTTAACACTCACTTCAGTTAACTTCAGTGATGCCACACTCACAGCTTTCCTCCCAGGGTACTGCCTGTCCCATGTTAGCCTCACAGAAACCTATTCTTTGCCCATTTTCCCTCTAGCTACACTTTCTACCTAGTTTATCTCATCCAGGATTTCAGCTTTAAAGGCTACCTACATGTTGAAGACTCCCAATTTTTAATCTCCACTTGAGACCTCTTCTCAGAACCACAGCCCTTCCTTTCCATTTGTCTATTTGACTTTGCTACTTGGATGTCTAACAGGCATCTTAAACTTCAGTATGACCAAAAAGACCAATTGAGCTCTGCAATCTTCTCTATTCTCACGGCCTTTTCTAGTTCGGCAAGTGGCATCACCTCCCACCCAATTGCTCATGCCAAAGACTTAAAAATCACATCTGATTTCTCTTTCCCTAACACTTTCCATGCAACCCTTGTCCAAGCCATCACTGTATCTTCCCTGAAATACTGCAATAACATCTCAACATGTCTTCTGCCTCTATTCTTGTTACTTTGTTGTTTATTGTCCATACAGACACCAGCCTTGCCGATCTAAAACATAAATTAGATCTTATTACTCTCCTCCGTGAAACCCTCCAATGACTTCCCATGGAATTGACAAGAAAATCTAAACCTGTCCTCAAGGCCCTACGCGATTTGGCTTGAGCCTTCCGCTTTGAACTTGCTGCCCTCTTTTCCTGTTTCACTGCATTCCAGTATACTTCCATTTTTTTGTGTGCCTCAAGGGCTTTACACATGCTATTCCTTCTCCTTGGAATGCTTTTCTCTGAGGTTTTCAATTGGCCCTTTCCTTTCATTTGAGGTTTCAGCTGAAATGATGCCATTTTGTAAAGTCCTTACCTTACTATCCTAGTTAAAATAGCTCCCCCATTTCTCTATCTCTGTCACTCTCCAGAGTATCATTCTATTTTATTTTCTGCAAGGCACCTACCACTATTTGAAAAGATCTTATTTATTTATATGCCTTGGTTTATGGTATTTCTCTGGCCTCTAGAATGTAAGATCTTTTTGTATCAACAGCACCTAGAACAGTGGCCGGCACACAGCAGGGGCTTCTTCCATTAATAGTTGTCAGCTGTCTTACTAGATGCTTTAATTTCTCTGTAAGGTTGGGACAGAAACAAGACTTTTATCATCTTAGGACTGTTTATAAAGTAATATATCTGTATCTATATCTATATATATATATCTGTGCCACACGGCTTGTGGGATCTTAGTTCCCCGACCAGGGATTGAACCCAGGCTCTTGGTAGTAAAAGCACAGAGTCCTAACCACTAGACCACCAGGGAATTCCCTAAAATATAATTTTTGGTCTAGAAAATTTGCTATCTATTAGCTATTAGTAATGCTGAATAGGTGTGATGAAACAGACATTCTCAGACATTGCTGGTAGAAACTGAATCCTCTTAGAGAGCTATGGGACTTATGCAGCAAGACCTCCAACTGTTATGAAAGACCTTGGTAATTTTCATACTCTTTGATTCATAAATATATGAAGATATGAGAAAATTATATCTATATTTTCATAAAGTAAACTTAATTTTAAGAACATTCATCCATCATTATTTGTAAGAGTATGAATGTAGAAGCAACCTCAATAGGGTAATACTTAAATACAATATGGTTATAAAATTTATACAATAATATGGAAATTTTAAGTACATATTCTTAAATTAAAAACTTACACAAACTTGTACTATGGTAAGTGTCTCCCCCTCAAATAAAAATCCATTGAAAAATGGGAATAGAAATACATAAACAGTGATTTTTCTCTAATTTCAAAATTTCTTTAATTATTTCTATTTTTATTATGAGTATATGATAAGTAAACAGAAGTACATATTCATAAATTTTGATTAAAGCAGCTTTTTTTAACACAACCTTATATATCCAGTAATCTAGCTTTCCTTTGTCAATTACTTTTTAAATAGTGAAAAATATAGAAAAGTACCAAAGTATTATAATAAATACTCATATTCTCATCATCCTCTATCAACTGTTAATATTTCCTTGTTTTGGCTTTGTCTTTTCTCCTCAGTTATTAATTAAAAAAAATTACATCACTAAGATTTGCAAATATGCAAGTCATATTTCTTTGTTGATTATTAGGCACCTTTTCAAGAGTATTAATAATTCTACTCCCTTTGTGTCTCTATAACCAGTCAGCCAAGTACCTTCAGGACCCCTAATTGAACTACTCTTTCTAGGTCTTTGATTTTGACAGGAACTCTTTACCTCATCCGAGGCTGACATTCTTTCTTTCTCATTTGTCACCATAGTTATTCTGAATATTTAATTCTCAATCTCAACCATGCACTAATCCCTTCCTTTCATCAGACAACCTTACCTTCTACTTCAATGTGAAAATAAAGGTCAGGTCACTAAACACAAACATCAACTTTCCTCCCCATCGCTCAGGACTGATATGCCCCTTATATACACATGGGTTGTTTGAGCCAATCTGTTCCGTAACATTGATGCCCCAGGTCAAACAGATTAATCACTGTTTTGAATATCGTTTCTGTCGCCACTTCAAAATTTACCAATATTTTATTCTTACTTCCGTCTGTCTCAGAAGAAGAAAATTTCACTTTCAGGCAACAGCTAACTTCTTTATTTCACTTCTTTATAATTTTGCACCAACAATTTTTCTGCCTTCCCTTTGATATTCAACCTCTTCCTATTCACCAACTCCTTTTACTCCATGTGTGACTTACTCAAACACTCCTCAGTATTAAAAAAAAAAAAAATCCATGAAGATTTTAGACCTAACTTTCATTTATAAAAATGCGAGAGTAGAGGAACTGACTGATTTTATCGAGAAATCTTAAACATGAAAGAAAAAAAAAAGGGGGGAGAAGGGCTGTTTTAGATTGCAAGAAACTTAAAAGGAGGCGTAACAATCAAATTCCCTGATTCCAAGAAACTAACTGTAGAGGACTTTTTTTGAGACAATAGGAAAAATTTGAACATAAACTGGGAACTAGGTATAATAGAGTTACCATTAATTTTGTGGATATAAACATGGCATTATATTTATAAAGGAAAAATACAGATTTTTAGTGAAGCATGGTGAAGGATATGGGGATTAAATAACATGATGTCTGGGATTTGCCATAAAATAATTCAGAAAAGAGAGCAAGAGAAAGGAAAAATGTAGTAAACATAGCAATATAATTATTGATAATTGTGTAGTCTGAATTGTGATGGTTCATTTTACTTCTTTCTACTTTTGTGTATGTTTCAAAGTTTTGCTTCGAAAAGTTGTTTTAAAAAGCTATATGAACAAAAAAGTCTCCTTTAACCTCATTTCCCTGCAAGGTTCATTCTCTTCTCTCTCTTTTTTTCTCTTGCTATTTCTAGAAATAGCTGTTTGACTAACCACCTCCACTTCCTTATTTACCTACAGCAATTTGATTTTTACACACACACAATCTTCTTGAAACTGCTTTATCAAAAAGTGGTTTATATCAGTCATCTGCTAATTCATTTTCCCCTGTAATGTGGAGCAGGAAAGGCTGTCTCACCACAGAGGGAAGGAGACAGGATGACAGCGTTTGCGCGTGGGAGGGGCGGAGGGTCACTCCAAAAACTGTTAACATGATGTCTTAACTTGCATGATTTGTTCACAGACATAAGGTCACCACGCAGGATGTTATAGTAATCCTTTTGAAGAAGTAACTAACAACTATGAAAACCACAATAGCCTTGACTAGCAGAGGATAAATTCCTTCTCTGCTTGCCAACGGATCCGTCAACAGAAAAATAAGGGTGTGTTTAGATATCGTCATCCGCTTCATGAGGATAGTTTGAGGATTCTTGTCACAGGAACAAAACATGCCCTTAAATAAAGAACAAACTCTTCCACGTGACCTCTAAGGCCTGGCAGGATTGGCTCCAGCAGCTCTCCCTTTGGCACATGCGCCCTGTGTTCTGCACTGCAACCCGCATGCCACTGGGTCTTTGCATTCCCTATCCTCTCTGTTCCCTTGAGCACCACTGCCCTTTCCCCATCCTCTCTCCAGAGCTTCTGAGCTCAACACAGTCATTCCTTTCTCAGGAAAACCTGTCCTCCCGGAGGAGACAAATCCTCCTGCGACCTGCTCTCCCAGCTCCTTGCACTGTTCCTTCCTAGCTCTTATCAAGCTATAATTTTACATTTATTTGAGGCTTTCATAAAGTATGTCTCCATTACACTATAGACTCCATGAAGGCAGGGACGAGATTTTATTTGTTTGCCCTCAGTAATCCTTAGTGTCTTAGAAGTAGTATGCTCTTAATTAGTCCTTGATCAATCTCCCAACATGTAAGCCTGGAGTCATTTGATTTCTCTCTCATCTCAACCCATACTGCTCCATACCTCCTATTTATGACCCACATTTATCTGTTCCTTTTCAGGCCAATCCCAAAGCTATATACTATGGGGGCCTCAGGAACTTTGTGATTAAAAAGAGGAGTCAATATTCTCCTAAATCCCAGTTGTTGTATCTAAACCCAACTGCTTTTCCTTCCTTATGTAAAACTTCACTGTCTTTAGTATCTGTCCTCCTACTGGTATACTGCTCACTTCCCAATAACAAAAGGTTTTGAAACTTACTCTTTTAGGTACCTCATGTCCTGCCAACTTAACAGTGACTGCCATGGTCATGTGAATGACCCACGTGAAACCTGGTTGTGCAGTCAGTCCCTTGATTTCCTTATCTCCAAAGATCCTGACCTTCCCTCCACCTCAGCTGCACCTAGTCAGACTCACACTCTGGACTTTGTCACTAACCCAGACTAATTCCTATAAGAAATCTTCAACCCCAGTAACCCACCCTGACCATAATCTCCAATATTCCAGTTCTTATTTTTGCCAAAATATGCGTGTTAACTTCAGCTGTAATCTTTCCTGACCGCTTTGTAGTGTTTGACAATATTGCCCAAATATTTCTTATAAAAACTCTAAACTCTCATGAAAATCATCTCTCCTTGTCATACTCTTTCTTTTCTCATTCCCTCTTACTCTCATGCATGAGAATTTTTTCCTGCCTCTCAAACTATTGCTTCTCCAGTTTCTGTCCTTGCCCACTGCTCTTCTCATTCAGTATGTCTTTCTGGGTGACTCACATAGTTTACATAACTCCCAATTTAAATGGATTGAAATAAGATGAGCAGCCATCTCCTTTGAAGTTCACTAACTGTGCTATGGGTAAATTCAAATACCTAATAGTTTTGTTCACAGCTTTGATATACAAACTAGAAAGGACACATTATTGCCCTCTCACTTTGCCAGTGTAACCATAATTGCTTCCTGTTCTCACAAGTTATGAAACAAGTTATGTATTGCAAGAAATACTGTGATGTCTCACCATTATTTCTTCTACCAACTTTGTGATCTATGAAAATAACCTACAGATGATCTAATAGATTCCTAAAGTTCAATCTGTTTTAACAGTCAGCAAATCTGTAACTCTATGAGTGGATGGATTAATAGCACATAGCACCTAATACAATAGACATTTACCTAATCTGGAAGGATATGAATTCTAAATACCTATTCTGAAACAGGAGCCTTACATAAGAATACTACTTAGTTGCCACATAGTTATCATACAGTTTCCAGAAGTGTAACATAGTTTCAGATATAAAAAAATAAAATTAAAAATATGCTGGCTGTAACAGAACACTTTTTTTAAAATTTTTACCAATGCACCCCAGTATCACACTTCATATTCCAACCGTTTTTGAGTCTAGTTGGTAGCCTTAGAGAGAGGTGATTTTTATTTGTGCATGATTCAGCAAAGTTCATTTCCAATGGTATCTAAATGTCCTCATCCTAGAGGGAAATAAATTGATAGATGACTATGAAAGCATCGTCAGCTGCAGAGTTTAGAACTGTGTCCTCCTTGGTCAGTAAGGTATTCATTGAAAAGCCCAAGAGAACACCAGCGGCAACATTTGAGCAAATCTTCATTGTTTTTGTCTGAATATATTTAGCACACAACTTTCTGGGAAGGTACCAGGGTAGAATTACCATAACTAACAATACATTTCCTTTCAATGTAAAAGTGGAAGTGATTGCAAAGATTGTTATTTGTGTGGCTCCAAAGAGACACTGCATATTGCTTCATAATACAGTTGTACCATGGAATTTGCAAAGTTTCCTGACATGATCTCATGAAGCACCCGCTGATTATTTTGTTCATCAATTAAATAAGGTTTTAGAACTACAATTTGTTCTACGTCAAAGTGTGCTGCTTTGTACTAATTACTCCATTAACTCTTGGTAAATAGGAGAATAACATCTATACAACATGTCAGTCATGGAATGGCTCTTATATGATTTTTCTCATCAGGTTAATGCTTTGAAGCCATCAGGAGCAGGTTTTCTCTCAATTAAAGAGAAAGCCGGAGCTATCTGTGAAGACCTTAGGAAGAACTGGAAATCTACAGAACTGCAGGTAAAGATTGGTTTACTGGCTTCAAGAACTCCTAAGCTTTCTACTACATTAAGCTTCCTGGAGAAACTGAGTTTAGATGAAGAAGATGCAAAGACATTTCCCTTGCATTAAAACAATGGAAAAATGTAAAAGGTTACACTCTGAATTAGATTTTTAATTTTCATTACAAGGTCTGATAGAATGGTCTACCTCCAGGATCTCTACCTCACAAGGGAAGCACCAGCACCAGGGGTTAAGGCTGCAAAGATCAACTGATAGAGCATGAGTACCAATGGACATGTAACTGTGTTCATATGTCTATTAGGATTGTTAACTGCCCTTATTAGTGCTTTGTTTGCAAAAGTTCCATAGCTTTTGAAATATCTTCCCTGATCCTACTCTTCCCATAAGCTCTCTTATTTTTAATGTGTGATTTTGCAGAAAGTGAACATGCCTTATAATAGATACACCTAAATCATTTCCATTTTATAAACAGGAGAAATGTACATGTATGAGAGACTAAAACCAAGTCACAACCAATTCAAAGGCAGAGTAAAAATTGGGATTTATGATTATTAATTCTTATAAGACTGTTTTAAGTAGTACTTATTCATCTATACTTATTCATTGGAGATATGTGGGTTCATAAAAATTGAAACTTTTCAACTACTTTAATTTTCCTTTTATTTTTACATATTTATTTCCAAAGAGACTGATATATCACTGTAGAGGGACTCAGTGCTTTATGACCTTTTCAGGGCTTCCATGTAACACATTTTAAGACATGGTTAAAATAAAAGGTATGCAAGTGAAAAATACTACACAGCTTTAGGATTGTGCTTGACAACTTTTCAAAAGATAAAGGCCAACATTCCAAAGACTTTCCTACTGAGTGGAGAAGGGTGGAGACATACTTAGCATCTGATGGTAAGCTGGCTGGTAGAGGGTGATACCTTCATGGTGGATGAGGATGTGAAGGGTGGAGGTGGAAGCCATTGTCCTGCAGGACAGAGTGACACATGGCCAGGCAACAAATGCATGTGATACCAAAAATCAGCCCTGGGGCCATTTTGCCATGTGTGTATGGGTTGCTGAATATGACATTTCTCTACGTTAATTAATTAATTATGCACTTGACCTGAGAAACATGTATTGTCCATCTACTGTATTCTAAGAACTGTGCTCAGCATGAGGGAGAGAGATGAAAGACACAGAGTCTCTGCTCTCAAGCAAGTCCACAGCCAATTACAATCCAGTGTGGTAATGAGTATCTTGTTCTGTGGGAGCAGAGGAGGCACTTCTAACTTGAACTGTGGTCAGGAAAGGCTTTACAATGTGAAGATAATGCTTGAGTTTAGATTCCAGGAAAACCTGGGAGCCTACTAGGTAAATAAAGGAGAGTAGGAGACTTTCACACACAGAGAATGGCATATGTAAAGTCATCAAATAAAGGAGAATATGGGAGTCTGTGGAAAATGCAAGTGGGTGTGATTCAAGCATAGCCTGTGAGTGTGTGTGTGTGTGTGTGTGTGTGTGTGAGTATGTGTATGGGCAATATGTGGGTAGTGGGAGTGGTGGGGAAGGAATAGGGGGTTGGAGGTTGAAATTGAAGTCAAGGAGCAGGCAAAATCCAAATCATAGAAGAGCTTGTTTATTAAGAGGTTGAACTCTGTACTTTTTGACAACCAGTTTATTTATTCTAAGTTGCTTCCGATATCTGTTTTCCCCCACAGCATTTCCAGACCTTTACAAGACATTTGTCACTATGTGAATAGAATTCATTGTTACCATTTTAAAAAGGAGAAAACTGAGGCTTATGGCTGTTATGCGAATAGATCAAATTCCCACAGTAAGCAAGTAGTAGAGTTTGAACATTGTCCTAACTAGCCTTATTGAATCCAACCCAAAGAAACATTTCAGGGAGGAATTACTTGTTCAATATGTGTGTGACATTCTATATGGAAACTGTTCATCCATCATTTCATTTATCTGATATTTATTGACTATCTATGATATACTAGGCACCATGGTAGGAGCTTGGGGGGAAAAAATTAGTAAAACATGAAGACTGACCTTAAAGCAATTTGCCATTTGCAAATCCCAAACTTCAATGTTAAGACAGGTAAGCATTGATTAAACATAGGAGATGGTTTTCTAGATTGACTAAAAGAATCTCAAACTACTTTGGCTGAAACAATTTCTCTTAGATACCTCAATAAAACAATAAAGGAAAGAGATATGTTGGACTAATAATACAAGATAATTTGAGAAGATTGGCTTCAAACATGCTTAAAGAGTTTTTTTTTTAAATGGCAGACAGTTCATATAAAATAACAGATTACTTACAAAATTACATACATAAATGAGTCAGAATACTTGCTAAGCCTCATGTTTACTCATTTAGTGTGGTGGGATTTGAGAATAATGAAAACAAACAGTATTTGTCTTAAAATGTAGTGTATTTTCCAGCTTGGCAAGTATTAACTGAATGCCTACCGTGTGTCAGGATGCTTCATAGGTATTTGCCATTCTGTTGTGTAACAGTAAGCAACTTAGTTCCCATGAGTCTCAGTTGCCCATCTGTAAAACAGAGATGCTAATAATACCTTCCTCACCACATTGTTATAAAGATCACATGAGATATCACGAGAAAGCACTTGGAACATGTAGCTTTTCAATAAATGTTTGTTCAGTCTGAATCATAGAATCTTCACTATTATTCTTAAAATAAGACTGAAAGACCTTTATCAAATCCTATGTTTTAAAGCTGAAAGCTCTTCCATAACTTTATTAAAAATACATATTGTCAGATATATGCAAGCTTTATTTTCGGCAGAAGAGCAAATATAATAAAGAAAATGATAGCAAAGGTCTGAAAATAAAAATAAATTATAGGCTGGATTATAACATTTTAGACAAATTATTCTTAAATGTATTTGAAAGGGCTGTATATTCCCCCAGGAACTTAAAGAAGTGGCATATTTTTTCATATCTTTTTTCTATTATGCATTGCATTAAGATCAGGGCTACTAAATGAAGCAGTCAGTCACATTCTCTACCTAGGGTAAGAAAGTATAAATGTCATATAAACAAAGTAAAGCAATGGATTCATCCTGTAAGAAAAAAAATTGATCAACTTAATCTCATAACCATGAAACAAATACACCAACATATTATGTGATTAAGTGTTGACAACGCTGTAGTTTATATAGATTAAACTGTACCTTTATTTATTTTAAATTTATGTCCCATCTGTTTCTGAAAGAACGTAAGGCAGTGTATAGAATACAAATGGTTTAAAGTTGCAAGAGACACTGAAACATAACACTAACAAATCAATAAATTCCATCAAAAACCTAAATAACCTGTGCTTTCCAGTTTCTGGGGAAAGTGTGCTTGGTTGCTTGAGGAAAAAATAGACTCGACTTCCTCTTATCCATTCTCTTAGGAGTCTCTTAGGGAAGCTAGAGCTATTCTGGTTGCTCTTATTAAGTACACTAAGTCATGTGGGCTGGGAAGGTGGAAGACTTCTATTCAGCTCACAACAATAATGTGCTAGTGAAACCCCACTGAGGTATATTGTTGCTACGGACTTGATACAATGAATAATAATATGTTAAGATTATAGATCTGGAATATATCTATTTTACAAAGTACATAAGAAGATATAATATTAAAAATATTAGTATATATTAAGAAAATAGCTCTAGAACTTTATACTTGACTAGAAGGAACTTTCTTCCATAACTTCTATTATAGTAAATGATACTCCAAATAATGATTCTTTCCTTTTTTAAAATTTTTAATTTTAAAAATTTATTTATTTATTTATTTACATTTTGGTGGGAATTATTTTACTGAAAAAAGCAGAATCGTATTTTTCACTCACTCACTCAGCCATTTCTACAACAAACCTTTATTGAACACTTAATATGTACTGAGCAATGGACATGGGCTGAGGATGCAGTGATGAGTACAGCATGGCCCCTGCCTCAGAGAGTTCTTGTCTTACTGGGGAATGAGAATGTCAACAGGCTTTACACCACAGCCTCATTGGTGCTATGGGAGCAGTGGAAGAGCACTTCACAGCGATGAGGGGTCAGGATCCTGAGTGAAAGGATAATCTGAAGAATAAATAGATGGTGTGAAGTTAGTTTTCACCCAGAAGGGAAACCTTGGACAGTCTTCCCAGTTCGTGCAACAAATTCAACATACTGTGGTGGCAAAGAGTTAAGCTGGAGTCAGGTTTAAAATGTTCACCCAAGTCACGCTAAAGAGATAGACTCACCCTGAAGTCAATGAGGAACCACTGGAGAATGTCAAACCTGCTTATCATTGAGTTTTAGAGACATTTTCCTGACCGAAGGTAGATAGTGTGGAAAACGTACTGGGGTTGGGAGAGTCAAGAAGAGGCCATCACAGAAATACATGGGAGAGATAACAGAAACCTTAGTAATATAATGGCTATAGGGATGGAGATTTTAAGACTGGCTTCTATAAGCAGGGAAACAAGTCTAAGATTATTCATTAGGCACAAGCACACAAAGAAGTTTATGATCTTTCACAGAGATTCCCACATCCTGAGATTGCTCTCCTATCATTAACATCATTCCATCTAAACTCATCGAATATCATCAAGCAGTAAGATGGTTCCCATTTTGTCCTTTTCAGCTATTATCTCACTCCTTTGCTCTCTTGCCAACCTCCCCTCTTACAATTATGGTTCTGAAACAGAAAAGCTGGAAACATCAAAACAATTAGTACTTACCTCTTTTTGAATTCCCACAAGTCACTGAGAGGTGTGATGCTGTGAAAAAACTATGATAAGGAGTCACTATATCTTACATTTTTACTTAGGAAATCTAGATCTAATACTTGTGACTAAAAGTAAGAAAATTAGAAAAAGATATATAGTGTTAGGAAAGATAGTGACCTTGCAGTTAATTTCAAAATAACTACGAGTTTATTGCATATATTTTTTCAGTTCTTAAATTTCTTATCAGAAATTGACTGGAATAATAAAACAAAATGGACAAAATACGGAAAATTATTGAAGCTGGGTGACTTGTATACAAGACTTCAATATACTATTTTCTCTACTTTTGGGTATATAATAGAAATAATATAATAGAATAATATAATAGAAATAATCTTTCTTATCATGCTTTGGACCGACCCCAGAAAAGTCCACAAATTTCTTTAAAATGTAATAGATTTGCAATATGTACTGATAAGGCTGGCAGCTGATAATATTGATAATATTGATAATGCCAGAGTTCTCTAACTCAATGACTTCCTCAAACCCTAGGAGTTTCCCACAATGCCTTTCGTGCTGCTTCCTCTGCTCCCTCTCAAACCCCATTTCACACCACTCTCCCCTCACCCTCTGTGCTCCAGTCACACTGGTCTTCCTTGAGATCCTTGAATAAGTCAGATTTGTTGTCATCTTAGGACATTGGCACTACCTGTTTTCTCATTTAGATGCTATCCTGTCTGATTTTAGCAAGGCTGGTTCCTTCTTGTCCTTCAGCCATTCAGAAAAATGGCCCTGGGTACAGCTGCCTAGTAGACTCAACTTAACTATTAGATCTTCTCTGACACACAGTGCAAATTAGCCACCTAATTATTCTATTATGTTATCCTGTTTTAATTCTTTGTATAGCTCAAAAAAATATCTACCACCTTATACCTTCTTGTTAACTTCTTTGTACATTACGTACGTGCCCTGCTAATATGTAAGCTCCGTAAGAGAGACCTTGTTCGTCAGTGCCTCCCATCACCTAGACTAATCACTGACAATAGTAGAGCCTCAGTGCATGAGGGAGGGAATTCAATAAACTACAGAAAAACTGTATGTAGTAATTGAGACTGATGTTTTTCTGTGAAGCTGACAGGATTTATTAGAGACTCAATTTTAAGACACTTAAAATGAAAAGGTTCAAATATAAAACACTGTGAATTCTATTGTTTTAAAAGAATAACTTATACTAAATAGGTAATGACTACTTCTATTCCTGAGTTCCTAAATGTACTATTTTGGTTAGGTTAAGACATTTTTTCCTTTCAGGAGAGGTACTGGAATTCCTTCACTAGATGCTTAGATACTGTTATGGTCTTTTCTAACAGTTATGAAAAGAAGGACAGTTCAATAATAAAGCTAGAGGTTTCTCTATCAGAAATGATTTGCCCCTTATGGACTTAGAGGTGGGACTTACTGATTTGTTTGGATGCATTCTTCAACATATCTATTCCTACTTTCCAGCACCAGGGAAAATAAGGAGTTGCTGGTTTAGCGGGTCTCTTTGTCTCCATGCCCACGACAAGGTACCTGATTGTGCCAGAGAGAAGGCTCCAGCTCGCTTAGCTGCTTCTTTGCCCTTGGATTCTCACAAAGTGACCTCACCTAGAGGCAGCTGTCTCACAGGAAGCTGTGAAGGAGGTGGGAATCCTCATGCCTGCTGATTTTTCTGGAATGACGGACAGCCTAAGAGCCAGATGCAGTAAACTCTTGAAAGCAAAGTTTCTTAAAAACGGTGAAAAAATATTATAAAAAGCCACATTTACTTTGATCTAGAATTCAAGCAAACTTCAGTGTTTGAGTCTTTGGTAAAATCTCAGAAATGGGAATTTGGGACTCACCATAATTTTCAGGCTTCTTCTTCTATTTACAACTGCCTTAGTGTATGCTTGGGTTTCACATTATGCCCCCACCTTTTCCTGTGAATACAGTTGAACAACAACAACAGCTACAACAAAATACCCGAAAAAAGTTTAGGAACTGAAGTGGTCACATACCGGTCTCCCTGACATCTATTCCTCTTCTGCCAGGTGTAGCAGCCTGTGATCTGGGTGGGATTTGCCCCTCTACCATGTCCCGTGGGGAGCCTTGATTGGTCCTAGACAGTCAGGGAGGTCCTGCCCCTCTGGCCACGGTGACTGGCTAAGGAACTCAGGCACAAGCCAATCAGGGCCTTTCTCTGGCCACAGGAATTGATTCTGCAAGTGGCCAGATTCAAACCAGTTAGATGAGAGTTTTTATTGAAGAGGAATTTGCTTGCTTTTCAGAGAGAGTAACTCAAATAAATGATCTCTCCCTGGATATTTTGGTGCACCAGTGTGACATCTGGAGTGTATGAGCCATTTTGCCTCCTTGAGGGGGATCCATCTGAAGAAAAAACTAAATTCTAGAGGAAGACACAGCTGAAAAAAAATAAAAAGGAAAATGGAATGGAAATGTTGAAGGTATTGCACTGAGGACCCCAGTTCCATGAGTCAATCAACCGCCTGTTACTGTTTAAGCCTGTTTGGGAAGGGTTGTCAGTGACTCACAACAGAAAACACTCTAAATGGCATATGTATTAACTGTGATTATAATACTTCTTATAATTTTCATTTGTCATTAACATTGATCAGAAAGAGTTGCACAAATGATTCATGCAAAGAAATTCTTTGGTTTAAAAGTTCAACTCTACTGTTGAGTAAAACCTAAGGAGGGTTGTAATTTAACATTTGATGACTTTGATAACAGTAGAAAGATTTTAATTGGGTTCCTTTTGTAAGTATATCTCAGGCTTCTTCTTCACATAAAAATGTAGTTTATCTAATTTTGAAAACATTATACCAGGCAACCAGAGATATAGTCAGAACATTTAAAAAATGACTGAAAATATGCTCACAGATCATCAATTCTAATACTAGCTTCTAATTTCCATTGTCCTTTCTTGAAACTATTTAGGAGATTTGTTTTGTCTTGATGGAATTAAGTATCAATCTTCTCTGGAATAATTATGAATAATCAGTAAACCTATTAATTAGAGGGGTCTTTATTCATAGAAAAACAGTGGATAATAGTTGCTGTGGTACAAAAAGCATTAAAATACATGTTTCATAAATAAATAATCAAAAAGTTTAAAACATCTGTCCTTTCTCTTTTGTAGAAAATTAAAGTCAGATGAGGGAACTAAACTTAAATTCCCTATTTAGCTGAAATGTAGTCAATAATTGAAATCAATTGAAACTTTAATTTAATTCTACTCTGTGACTGCATTTGTTTGCATCATTGCTCTTGGGGCGGAATGAAAAAGCTGACAAGTAGCTTTATAGAAATTGCTTAATAATTAATTCACTTTCTAAAAAGTAGCCAGAGCACTCAGTGAGTGAGATAAATCCTAAGGATAACAAAACTGAATTAAATATGTCTGTTATAGGTAATCCTGACTGATCTCTTAGTTTGTTTCTTCTTTTCTCTGTAGAATTGGATTATTAGTCATAACAGGCAACTCTGACTTGCATTTGGGTTCTGTTACTGCATTTCTTTTTTATCTGATGAAAAGGGTCAGATGAAGTATAATTCATTCCCCTTCTCTGGCCTAGAGTTGCTGGCATATTACTCAGATGAGAAAAAATAGTTTTGAGGATTGATTAATGTCTCTAAAGATGTTGAAGAAACTCCATTGGTGCTTTGTGCTATTGTAGCTGTACTCATGAATGTGTTTTGGTTGTAACTGATCTGCATGCTTCATGCATTAAACTGTTCAAACTGACAGTATTCATTATAGTTAAAAAATAGATTTAAAGGCCATTGTGTGTTGTGATAGAAGAAAGCAGAATACCAGAGTCAGCATATTCCTGTGATAATTTTATATTTTTGGCTAGACATTGCTTGGCCAGTAGAATAAGAATAATAAGAAGTTATATTTCAAATATCAGAATAACATATAGTTATGTTACTGTTTTTATTTTGGAGGTTTCAGTAAATATGCAGTGCCTAGAATAGTTCTGGTAATATAACAAACACTTGATAAATTCTTGCCAAATATATTAATTAGAATTACATAGAACTACCATATGATCCAGCAATCCCACTCCTGGGCATATATCTGGAGAAAACCATAATTTGAAAAGATACATGCACCCCAATGTTCATATGAGCACTCTTTACAATAGCCAAGACATGGAACAACCTAAATGTCCATCAACAGAGGAATGGATAAAGAAGATGTGGTACGTATATACAATGGAATACTATCCAGCCATAAAAAAGAATGAAATAATGCCATTTGCAGCAACATGGATGGACCTAGAGATTATCATACAAAGTGAAGTAAGTCAGACACAGAAAGACAAATATCATATGATATCACTTATGTGTGGAATCTAAAAGGATGAAACAAGTGAACTTATTTATGAAACAGAAATAGACTCACAGACAGAAAACAAATTTATGGTTACCAAAGGGGAAATGTGGGGAAGAGGGTTAAATTAGGAGTTTGGGATTAACACATGCGCAGTATTGTATATAAGATGGGTAATCAACAGGGACCTACTGTATAGCACAGGGAAATCTACTCAATATTGTGTAATAACCTCTACAGGAAAAGAATTTGAAAAAGAATGGATATATGTATATGTATAACTGAGCCACTTCGCTGTACACCTGAAACTACCACAACACTGTAAATCAATTATACTCCAATATAAAGTAAATATTAAATTAAGAAAAAGAATCACATTAAATATACTGTATTTACTTACTTAATATACTTTATTTTTTAATTAATTAATTAATTTATTTATTTATTTTTGGCTGTGTTGGGTCTTTGTTGCTGCGCTCAGGCTTGCTTTTAATTGAGGTGAGCAGGGGCTACTCTTTTTTGTGGTGTGCAGGCTTCTCATTGCCGTGGCTTCTGTTGTTGCGGAGTACAGGCTCTAGGCGCATGGGCTTCAGTTGTTGTGGCATGTGGGCTCAGTAGTTGTGGCTCGTGGGCTCTAGAGTGCAGGCTCAGCAGTTGTGGCGCACAGGCTTAGTTACTCCGCGGCATGTGGGATCTTCCTGGACCAGGGCCCGAACCCGTGTGCCCTGCATTGGCAGGTGGATTCGTAACCACTGCAACACCAGGGAAGTCCAATATACTTTTTTACCAAGGATTTGAGTAGGTTTAAAAAATACACAAAATGAAAAGTAACTAAAGTAAATAAATGAGAGAATTAGGGCAAAGGAAAAATATGGACAGGAAAATAATAAATCTATGGTAAAATTGGCATACAGAAATGCATATATTTTGTTGTGAAAGGTTGGCAATGATTTTCTCTGTGCTTCCTAGAGGCCAAATCAAAGAAGAAAACAGGATCAAATAAATGCAATTTGGTGTTCTTGAGATAAAACAAAAACAGTTATTCGGAAGAACTTTTTGACCAAGAGACCTGGGAATCATTTCTGATGTGTCTTCATTAATGCAACAACTATCATCAACATTGCCAGTTTTGCATATTTAAGTAAAAATAATTCATAAAGGTCTAAAGCAATACAATTTAAGCATGTAGTTCTCTGATAAGAGAACTTTACTATGATGATAAAGAGATCTCACTTGGGATCAGACACACTGATGTGAAGACTAGTGTGTTCATATTAATTATGAAGATAATTAATAGCTACACATGACATGGCTATAAACACACAGTTAGGTAAATGTCTTAGCATAGGGCATGGAATAAGTGCTCAAAGGATAGTTATTTCTGAATTCATTTATTAGTTCTAACAGGTTTTTGTTTGATGACTTTAGAATTTTCTACATATAATGTTATGCCATTTGCAAAGAACTGGCATAGTTCAGATGCCTAAGATACTGGGGGAAAGGGCACTTTCCTGCAGCTGGTTTGGCTCTTGGAGCCTTGGAGAAGGTGTAGCCTTACTTATTATAAAATAATTAAGAATAGGAGGGGCTCAGTAACTTGAGTAACTGGGAAAGGTGCAGATGCAATTAATTTAGCTGAACCCTCTCTCCATTTGGACTAATTTCACCTATGAACTTGGCCAGCCTCACTTTGGTTGGTTGCAAGAATGTAAACATTCTATGATCTCTTATCTAGTTTGTCTCAATGCCTTGCTGAAAAATATATACTTCAAAATTCAGTGACAAGACATATGTAATCTAGTATGTTGCCCTCCTTCAATACAGTAAGTTTCTTTTTTGAACATCACTACTCAAACTTTCCTCACTGATTTATTGCCTTTCTAAATTTCTTATCTCCCTATAAAAGTTCATCACTGCATCTCCCCACGTCCTTCCTTCTGACCCTCTTCTTCTGGCAAGCCTCTTCAATTCAGCTGTTAAGGTCAATAGTCCCCAGTTCAAAAATAGGCATATTATGAAAGGTTATTTTAATGTTTGTTACTTGGAATCATAATGTACAGTCTAACAAAATTTATAAAAGTGGTGGTTGGTTTTCCAAACTAACAAGCAAAAGTTTACTTAATCTCTAATATAGGTGTGGTACTGTTCATTTATAATGAATGGGAGAATAAGACAATGTTATTGCAGTATTAAACTAAAGGAATAACTAAGAGGAAAAAACTAATGACATTGAATAATAAATAATGATATATACATTTAAAAAATTTTCATTAAAGGATCATAAGGAGCATCTTTTGTGGAGATCATAGTAAGGCTAACTTTTATTATTATGAATAATTTTTATCTAGAACTAAGTAGTCCTCTATTCTTGGATATAAACGCACCCAGGTCGCACTTGATATCATTCAGTCCCTCTTATCTTTTGGAGATCTGCATGGGTCTGGAAAAATAATAAACCCTCCTCCCTGATTGTGGATTTTTGATTTCTCTTTTTCCTTTCACTTTGTATTCCTGCACCCAAATCTGCTCTCTCAATTCAGCCTTATTCTGGTTTCCATGAAAAAGAAAAAGTAAAAAGACACTCTTGGCAAGCATCTTGTGGTGCTCATAGCTTTCCTGAAGATCTAGAGGCATCACTGGAGAGGGATGAATCACACACTCTCACCTCCCTGGCTCACTCTTCACAATCTGCTCCCTCTGCAGAGCTTTCTCTCTGGACACATGGATCCCCAGGAAGTGGCACAATTGGTCAGGCGGAGCAGTACTGCCAGCACCCTAACTTCCCGGCCCTCTCGATTCTCTCTCCTCCTACCATTCAGCTCCTGCCAGGTGGTCCTCTCCCCACAGCTCTCTCTCTGGGATCTCATTGCTGCTTCACTTCCTTGCCCTTCAGGTCCAGGCATGGTAAGAGTCCCTTGCTCCTACTGGCTCTGGGGTGTTACACTACCCCATGGAGAGTCCACATCTCACCCATACTTTCTGAAGAGTCCCTTTATTAAACTCTCATCAAATTACCTGATTGGTACATGACTCTGTTTCCAGTCGTCACTCTGGCAGAAGTGAGATAATACTTACCAAGTTGCTCTTGTGTCTTTTTGTTTTTTTTTACAAACTTCTTTACCACAAGCTATTTATTTATTTATTTATTTATTTATTTATTTATTTATTTATTTATTTATGGCTGTGTTGGGTCTTCGTTTCTGTGCGAGGGCTCTCTCCAGTTGCGGCAAGTGGGGGCCACTCTTCATCGCGGTGCACGGGCTTCTCACCATCGTGGCCTCTCCTGTTGCGGAGCACAGGCTCCAGATGCGCAGGCTCAGTAATTGTGGCTCACGGGCCTAGCCGCTCCGTGGCATGTGGGATCCTCCCAGACCAGGGCTTGAACCCGTGTTCCCTGCATTGGCAGGCAGACTCTCAACCACTGCGCCACCAGGGAAGCCCTGCTCTTGTGTCTTAACCCAGAATAGAGCAAATCACATCAGGCTAATGTGAAAAGGCTTCTCTAGGTAATAAACATATAACAAATAGTTTTTCTTGGACTATTGAGCTTGATCTTCTCAGTTCAGCAATTTGGTAATAAAAAGGAATGAAGTAGTGATACTGAGGGAATGAAGTACAACATGAATGAACCTTGAAAACATGATGCTAAGTGAAAGATGCCAGTCACAGAAGACCACATATTGTATGATTGCATTTATATGGAATGTCCAGAAGAGGCGAATCTATAGAGACTGAAAGTACGTAAGTGATTGCTAGGGTCTTGGGGGATGGAGGAATGGGGAGTAATTGCTAATGAATACAGGGTTTCTTCTTGGGCTGATAAAAATGTTCTAAAATTAGATAGTGTTGATGGTGGCACAATCATTTAAACATACTAAAAAACACGGAATTGTACATTTTCAAAGAGAGAATTTTATGGTACGTGAATTATTTCTAAATAGAGCTGTTATATAAAACTTTGTCTCAGGAGAGTTAAAAAATCAGTTTATTTCACTTCTGTCATAATACAGCAGGACAATTTTCAGTTCTTTTAAATTACATTCTAACATGGGCTGTGTAAAAATCAGTATTCATTTGTTTGATATTTTTTGTCCTTATGGATAGCCTATAAAGGGCTTGAATATAGAGGCACTTATAAAGGAAGGATAAGTGGCCAAAAGTTCTTTATCCCAGTTTTCAGTCAACATTACCCACATGTCTTCTTGTTGGAATAAAACTTGGGACCTCTGGAGAAGATCTTTGACCTTTGTCCTGCCACCACGCTGTTTCCTAGTTCTCTGCCTTCCTTGTGACCATGACTCTAAGGTCTTCTTCTGGGGAAAACCACCATTTTAAACTGTGATAGGAGTTTCAGATTCCAGCTTTAATCCTGACTTGAGTAGATGAATGTAAGCAAGAGTTATACACAATCTCAGGCCAGGGACAGAGCAGGCAATTCTTTTATAGCAAAGTTTCTGAAAATAAGGTGAAAGAAAACCCATTGAGCCCAAAATGTTGGTTTCAGTAGGAACAAAGCAAGTACTAACCTGACCCAGAGGGATACTCAGTTTTAACAAAAGTGGAAACAGTCTCAGAACAGAACCCATCTGAGTTACTTGCAATTAATTGACTTTAAAAGTCATGAAAATTAAAGCCCATCCAATGGCCTTTAAAAATTCGAGTCAGTGACTTTGAAAGTGCTCTCTATATTTTAATGGCACAGGTAATCTGGTGCTCAGATTGGAGGGGTCTCTTGGGGAGATTTTTTCGTCCTTTGAGAAAGAACTGAAAATTAACAAACTGATTTCATTTGGGGTACAAACCTTTGCACAGCTCTTGCAATATTCATTGAAAGGTATTTAGCACAGAAGGAGGACCTACAAACTGGCTCATAAAAAGAAAGCAAAAGCAATTACACCCCCTTCCTCTGCATCACTGTAATATTTAGTAGAGCTGTAAGAAAACACAAGGTCGAGCAGCAGCACATTGCCTCAGTTAGTTTACAAGATCTTTTAACCAGAGCTTTTTGGGGGTAAGAGGGCAATTTTGAATCAAGAAGACTTTGTTACTACCTGTTAAAAATTTACAGAATATTTTGATCCCTTTTAGCCACGTCTAAGACTCTTAGGTGACTTCCATGTCATGAGGGATTTGTGGAGCAAAGGCAAATATGTTAATGGACAAAGGATTTGGAATCAAAGGTAATAGTGACCAAAAAAAGTACAGGAGAGTTTTTAGGTGAGAATAGAACAGAAAATGAAAGCTCTTATTTCCCAAATAGTGACAAATCCCAGGAGAACGAAAAGGGGCTCTGGATTGAGGCCATTATAGACAGTCTGCCATTTTGCTTTTGATCAGGATTAAAATGCAAACTAAGTTTTGTTTAGCATTTTATTAAACCCCTTAGAGAATTATACCTTACATTGTTTTCGATTACCCAAAAAAGTCAAATAATGTTTTATTTTTTAAAGAAAATTAACAAAAGGAGGCTTTATTCCATGTAACACTAAAATACATTTCTATTTTAAAATGTCAGGTAATAAATAAAGTCTGACCTTGGGATACTTTTCAGGAAGTCTGATTAAAATGTCATCTTAAGAAATATTTGAATGATAATGTTCCTTTTAAAGAAGAAACTGGTGCTCAGTTGATCCTTGGTATTATGAAGAGGTGAGTGTATAAATCAATAAATCTTGATACATTCATTGGAAACATTGATCTTTGGGTTAAAGTGAAACTTTACATTTTGAGTGTGTTTTAAGTGATACAGAGCTTGATCGTGATTTGCAAACTATAGGTCTCAGATTTTGTGTTTCTTTGGAAGATAGAAATGTTTAATGAGTTTTGAGTTGATTTTGGAGGCTTTAAAAGTTTTTGAGTACATAATAGGGCACAAATACCTTAAGAAGAAAACCATTAGCTTTAGGTTCTGGGTGTTTTGTTTTGGTCACAAGTTTTCAATTTAAAAACTATTTTATCTCTTGCGGGCCAACAGGCAGCCACATGCAGGATTCCGGAACACTGGAACTTTCTACATGACTATGATCTTTTCTTTGCCTGTAACAATCACATAAGTTTGAAACAGTCTCTTAACCATTGGGTTACTTATCAACTTTCTCCCTTGGAAGAGCTGGAACAGCCCTTGAGATCCTGCATTATTTTTGTGTGATCACATTCCAGTGGGAAATAGCCACTTAACCAAATTTACATCAGCACTTCAATGATAGCTACTGGAAATTAAGCACAGACAAAAATGTTGCTCTCTATTGCATTTTTGGGGCTCTTATAGCCTGTAAAAAAAAATAGATATATTTTGACTCTTCCTTTCCACATTTTTTCCCTATGATGAAAAATATTTTGAGCAAATAATGAAGTGTTGGCATTTGATCATTCCTAAGAACCCACTAAATAAAAGAAATTGTACCATGCTGTATTAGTCTCCTAGGGCTGCCGTAACAAAGTACCACAAAATGGGTGGCTTAAAACAACAGAAATTTATTGTCTCACAGTTATGGAGTCTGGAAGTCTGAAATCAAGGCATCAGCAGGGCCATGCTCCCTCTGACACCCAGAAGGAAGAATCCTTTGCTTCTTCCTAGCTTCTGGGGGTTTCCCAGGAATCTATAGTGTTCCTTGGTTTGTAGATACATCACTGAGACCCTCTGTCTTCACGTGACATTCTCCCTGTGTGTCTTTGCATCATCCTTCCTGTGTATCTATTTCTGTGTCCAAATTTCCCCTTTTTATTCTGACACCAGTCATATTTGATCAGGGCCCACCCTAATGACCTCATTTAAACTTGATTACCTATGTAAAGATCCTATTTCCAGGTAAGGCCATATTGTGAGGTTAAGAGTTCAACATATCTTTTTTAAGGGGGACACAATTCAACCCATAACACATGTCATCCATACAAATTTCTGAATAATCATGGAACACAAGGTTTAATAATATAATCATGGAACACAAGGATTAATAAATATAATCTTTGGTTTATAGCATCAAATGTTGTTACATGTGGAAGCAGGATGTAGGTCTTGAAAAGGAAGAGGATGAGTGGTTGCAGAGCTGCCCCAGTAAATACCTAGTGCCCTCTGGTTGATGACATCTGTAATGGTCCACCAGTCAGCTCTCCATCCCACCAGAGAGTTAAGTAATTGACCTCAGTTTAGAACTCACAATTGGAGTCAAGATTCGGACCCAGGCAGCCAATCTCAGAACCTTCATGCTTGATCACTCCAGAGACCCACCATTTCATTTCACAACTTAAGAAACTAAAGCTCAAAGAAAAAGCCTTTGGGGAACGGTTGCCAAGGTTTCTGAAGAGTGCTGGTCTTTATTTTCAGGCTTTAGGTAACTCTTTGTACACCTCAGGATTTCTGATCAGTAAGTAGAAGTAAACGGCAGCTATGAATGTATTCCTCCATTCTGTACTTTTCTGTTCTGCTCCCTGATGACACAATGAACTGATTTCAGTAACTATCTCACACACACATCCCCACACACTCACATACATACACTCATATACACACTCATTTTCACCCCCGCACTCACACATACTTACACACATACATACTTACACACACACACACACACAATGACTTTCCTTCTTCAAAGCCTTTGCTCAAAATGTCTCCATCGTGTAGAATGAGCCTCATCAAACCCCATTCCACTCCTCTTTCTCACCTCAATCCAATTCCTCACACACATCTTACTAGAATGAACTACGGGGTAACCTCCCCCTGAATCTCCACTTTGCCCTGTAACTGTCTGCCCAGCCCCAGGCTGGGAGAGATGCACCTCTTCCGTGGGCCTCCACTCCCCAGTACCCTGCACAGGCACCGTTACTGTATCTATCAGTCTGCTTTTTTAAGTCACTTCTTGGTCAGCTTCTTTAGGGTAGACAGTAGATACTTAATCATTCCTAGTGTTTAACAGAGTACTTGGCACACAGCTTCCCTTAGAAAGTATGTACTGAATAAATGAATGAGTGAATAAATGAAGGAATGAAAATGGAAAATGGAGTGAAGCTGGAAACTGACTGCAGTCACGAAGCCACCTCATCCCACCTAGATTTTATTAAATGGGTCAGAAGTACTTCATCATATATTTTAAGAATATTTTTCAATCTGCTCAGCCAAGAGACGCCATGGATGAGCAGAGTCAGAGGAACTGGAGCGGGTGTGGGGAGCAGTAGCTGTCAGGAGAGAAGCCACCTGGTCAGAGACTACAAACGTTCCCCTTTTTGGTGACAGCATCCCGAGGCAGGTTGAGGCAGGAGACAGATGGGCCCCTGGGCCAGACAGCTGATATTTGTCAAGTGGAGTAAAATTGAAGCTTTGTTTGCCCCCAGACACTCCAAGACAAAGCTAATGGCAGAAGCTGAACTCTGCTGAAGTAAAGAGATAAGATGACCACTCCTGAGGTCAAGGAAAACTTCCCTGTCTGCACATGTACAGGAAGGCTTGGGGGTCAAAACGGGAGGGGGCACCACCCCATAATGTGTGGGCATGCACCCACAGGCCTCTGCAATGGAATCCATCTTAGCAAAAAGTTGTGCATGCATGTTGGGAAGGGTCCTAGGACTGGTCAGGTGTGAAAAAAGAAACAAGATAATTGGCCAAATGTAAACAAAGACCTGGAAGGACTGTCCTACATAAGTGAGTTAAATCAGGGGTCCCCAACCCCTGGACCACGGACCGGTAGTGGTCTGTGGCCGGTTAGGAACCGTGCCACACAGCAGGAGGTGAGTGGTAGGTGAGTGAGTGAAGCTTCATCTGTATTTACAGCCGCTCCCCATCATTCTCATTACTGCCTGAGCTCCACCTCCTGTCAGATCAGCGGCGTCATTAGATTCTCATAGAAGCACGAACCCTATTGTGAACTGCACATGTGAGGGATCTAGGTTGCACGCTCCTTATGAGAATCTAATGTCTGATGATCTGAGATGGAGCTGAGGCAGTGATGCTAGCACTGGGGAGCAGCTGCAAATACAGATTATCATTAGCAGAGAGGTTTGACTGCACAGAGACCATAATAAATCAATTGCTTGCAGACTCATATCAAAACCCTATCAGTGGGTGTCAAGTGAAAACAAGCTCAGGGCTCCCACTGATTCTGCATTATGGTGAGTTGTATAATAATTTAATTATATATTATAATGTAATAATAATAGAAATAAAGTACACAATAAATGTACTCTGCTTGATCATCCCAAAACCATCCCCACCCCACCACCTCCAGTCCTTGGAAAAATTGTCTTCCACGAAACTGGTCCCTGGTGCCAAAAAGGTTGAGGACTGCTGATTTAAATCACCTGTTTACTGCGTTCCTCATTCAGGACGTTGGCACTCCTCTCCGGGTGTTTATTTCTGCCTTGCTTCTGACTTAAATAGTTTCTCTGTGTTCTCTCCCATACTTTGTGCCATGTCTCTAATAATATACTTTGTATCTGTTTTTGCCTCCTTGAAATACATTTTGTGTTCAAATGGGGCAAGAGCCAGGGAACTTTGCTTATAGCCTCTAGCCCCTGGTGGACTCGTGGCTGAGTTCAATTCCTGAGCACCGAAATAAGATCCTGCTTCAAGACTGCTGTCCCTCTGAGAACAAGGTGAGAGGGCACCTAACCCAAAATGAAGGGTCACAAGCAGCTAGGTCCACCTGGAGGGCTACCCAGCAGTTTTCTGTGTCTTATGGGGAAAATTTCATCTCCAAGTGTATTAAAAAGCAATCAAATGAGAGAAAAAGATTACCTAGTGACGTTTGAAGCTGTGAAGTAGAATGTTCTGAACTGTGGGAAGAAAACTCTCGTATAACCTTCAAACCAGCCTCCTCTCCAGTGCTTGGCAAAGTGTTAAAAGACACTTTTTCTTTTCCAAGGACATTTGCAAGTGGATTGATGTTTGACTAAATCAGACTCTGGACTGTGCTGCCAATTTTCACTGCCTACTCCTTGTGGAGGCTGTGGAGTAATTCTAAAAAAGACTGTCTATTGAAAAGTAAGGTTACAAAAGATAGTATAAAAATTGATAATGCATTAGAAAAAAACCGAGTTTAATATATTTTTCAGTACAGAAGAGAGAAATGACCCCCTGTTCGTCTAGCGAAGGGGAAACAACTCTGAACGTGGACTCAGAAATCTGGACATGAATTTGAGCTCTGCCTTTACTGGCCAGGACCTTGAATAAGTTATCATGAATGTCAGTTTCCTAATCAACAAAATGGTGAAATAACGCCTACCTCACAGGATTATTATGAAGAGAAAATAATTAATGTAAGAAAAAAAAAATAAGCTAGTGTCTGAAACAGAGTAGTATCTACATTATTTAGTGGAAATGAATAATTTACCTGCTTTAATTGCTTAAAAAGCTAGTGTTTACCAAAACATTTCTCTTTTTTTGTCGATAATCTCAACCACAGTTTTAGTCACCAATAAAATTAAATACTAGGTTCCTAATATGCTTCTAATCTGGTATTTTTAAAAAATCTCCAATATTATTAATCCCCAGCAGAAGGGGCGAAAGTTGGTGGGAAATCCATGAACAGAAGAGCAACGACATCAACAAAGCACAGGACAGAGTCAGTAGCAGGGTGATCGCTCAGCTGTGGCCTGATTTTCCCTGGCATTCCTCGAAAAATAGGGGAGGGACCGGAGCATAATGCAGCTAAGTGGTGTCCAACTCTCTTAAATCAGGGACTTTCAGATTAAAAAGAAAAAAAAGCAACACAACAAAACACCAAGTGCAAATTCCTTGGTGCTCTCCCTTCAGTTCTGAAGAATCAGAGTCTCTGGGAGTAAGGCCAGGATATACATGATTTTAAAAAGCTCCCAGGTGATTCAGCCACTTTGAGGAGCCACTGTCAGAGGTAATACTTTGAGATTTATACGTAGCTTTTTCTGACATCATTAATCATGATTCCAAAGCACAAGGTGTAGCAGAGGATAATATTTGTCAAATATGTAAAATTCTACTTAGCACTAAATTGTGAGGAATAATCATCTGTTATGTAAGATGTCATTCTTTTCTTTCATTTATTAACATGTGATCTTCCTTTGAATCTGCATAGAACTTCAGTAATTTTTTTAAAGTTTTTTTTTTTTTATGTTGGTGTATTGCCTTCTTCATTCAAGAAAAACATCTGTGGGTTGGATTCCTCATTAAATTGTTTCCAAACACCAGGCACTGTTGAAGCTCTCCTATTCTAACATTCAGTCTGTATAACAACACTGTGAAGCAGGTACTATTGCTATTCCTGAGCCAACAGCTACCAAGAGCTTAATTATTTGCCTACAATCACACAGCAAGTATCAGCGCCAAGATTTGAACCAAGGTAGTCTTGTTTTTAACGTTCTTCACTATTATTACCTTAGAGGGATTAATTGCACCATCGTTAAGCATAAGCCTTGGAGCCAGGCTACCTCTATTATCATTCCATACATACAGTGTAATAGCTAAGGACATATGAGTACATTGTGCCTCAATTTCCTCCACTCTAAAATGGGGTTAACTCATAAAGTTGTTATGAGAATGAAATGTGATAGCACATGTAGATTGTGAGGCACCTAGTGAGCACTCAATACACATTGACATCCAGTCACTATTGAATGGCATCTAAACTGAGACCTGGAGATTGTCAAAGAATGAGCCCTGTGAACAGAAGGGATCATCTAGGTCAGTTCAATCTGATAACGTCTTGCTTTATTAATACCCTTTTGAAATGCTAAGAGCCTCCCTCAGTAGAAACACACCTGTAATCCAAACCCAGAAAAAAATAAATTACTAGTCTGCAGGCAAAGCTAAAATATACTCATCTGCTATTGATTTGTCAATTGACAAAGTGAAATAAATAAGAATGAAAAACAATTTAAGTTTTCATATAGATTTTCCTTTTATTTATTTCACTAGCCTTGCATTTTTCTTCTCTGAGAATATTAGTGTGAGACCTTTGCTATATTTATTGATTTAGAGAAACAGAACATATTTCGTAGCCCCAAAATCTCAAGAACTGCCTCAAATATACTCTTGCAATGTGTTTTTCCCTACCACCTCTTTTTCCCCCAGGGTCTATCTATTCCGTAATTATATATAGCTCAAAGTTTAAGTCACAAACTGACTGAAAAAATTATCTAGATTTTTAATATTTATTTGAGAAATGTCCTGGTCTGCATTTTCTTTTTTTTTTTTACAGTCATTTGTTGGAGATTTTTAATAGTCAGTTTCCACTGTGACTGAGAGGGCAAACACTGTTCTAATCACCTAGGGTGACCTGGATTAAAAAAGAAGTGAAAACTGAACTTGTTGATGACAACATCGTGGTATTATTTAGCTCTTACTGACATCTAATAATGTAGCAGGCTTTATATATCAAGTAGAATTAGGTAGAGCACTTGTCTGGTGGATTTATTTCACCTGGACTGACAGATTGGTAAACTAAAACCTGAGAAGTAGACAGTCAGTGATATTCACAGATGAGATCTGTCAAGTAACGGAAGTCCTGTAAATCTGAACTCTGTCATCTCTAATCTCACGCAAGGTGTGCCCCCGGCAAAATGAAGTTAGGGGAGTTTATATCGTTGGTGTCCCTTCTTCCCTTCTGGCCTCCTTACTCCTCTGCCTCTCAGTTAAAGTGGATAGAGTTTGTTCCAAACAATCCCTGTTTAAATTATCAGTGATGACTACTGCAAAATTTATTGGTGGTGATGGGTGGGGGAGGCAGATATGTTACCTACTGAGAGGATTTATTAGAAAACCAAACCTCTTCAAGACTCCCAGCAACATGTTGTAAAAATTGCAGTTTCATTGGTGATCAAACTTGATAATCTTGAGCAGCAAACCTTGTCCCCCCTTCCCACTCAAATTCCTCCTCCAACTTCCTTAGCTGGCTCATAGTCTGCTTCTGGAATTAGTTTTATTCAGGAAATAGGATACTGTCTTGAGAAAAAGTGGCTCATGAGATTATCTCAAAGATATACATTTTGAAAAGAGAGCATAGTTATTTGACACAAAAATGTGAATAGTTTGTTCAACAAATATTTATTGTGCAAATACTACAGAACAAAGAAAACCCCCTGCCTTCAAGAAACTCACATTCTAGTAATACGATAAAGGTTGTTCTAAGCAAATGGTTGGGTGGGACAGCTCTTTGTAGAAAAGCACAAAGAATCATTTGAATTTTTACTTCTAGGCATCTTTCCTAGAGAAATAGACCTGTATATAAGTAAGCACATATAAATTGTCATTGCAGCATAATTTTTACAGTGAAAAATTTGAAACATTTAAAAATATCCATTGATGAGGAATCGTTATATAGTTTGTATGATTGTTACAAGTCAAAACCTCAGGTATGAAAACAAAATTGGTAATGTTCTTTATTTTTCTGTAACTCAAGATAAAGATGCTAAGTTCCCATTTAGTCTGATGGCAGAAAACTTACTCTGGTCACTTCAGACAAACTTGGTCGGTTCAGGACTTTCTTCTTCTTTCCTTCCCCCTGGAATGCCTGGTAAATTCCCAGGTACTAAAAGAGCTTCAGACTTGGGGTTAGGGAGCCATTGCTTGGTGTCTGCGACACTGGCATCTGCTGAAGGGTGTGATACCATTCTCAAGGCGTAGACATCTGTTATACCTTCTTCTGGGAATTCACTCCCTTCTCACCACACCCACCAGCCCACTCCCAGCCTTCCCTAGATGGCTGCCACCTTATCTGCTTCCGGTTCAAGGGTGGCATGGCTTTCCTGTGGAGAAAGCCATTCCCCCTTCACCACCAAGATGTCCGTTCATACTATGCAGGCTCTCTTGTACCCATGCTCTCTCTCAGCGTATTTTCCCATCTTCTGGGGAGTATGGGAAAATCCAGCTCTTCTCCCTCCTGACTATGGGCAGCAGGAGGTCTGACAGGGTTGCCTCAGGGCCCCTCCCTTCTTGGAACTACACTTGTCATTTTTAGCCAACTGCTACTGCATTTGCTGTGATAGTGAAGAGAGCTGTGAGGGGCCTACTGCCTGTCAGGGTCCCAGACAGGAAGCAGAGAATGAGTTCTCTCTACACTCAGATAACACAAAACTTATCTGAGGGTCTGCAGTTCTATTGTTCTTCCCTGAGGCAGACTGTATTTTCAAATGATAGCCACAGGCATATCTCCCAACTCACATGCTTTTCTTACAAATGAGACTTTGACATTCCTCTCACCAAGAGGTCGGGTGGGTCTCTGTCCTCTTCCCTTGAACCTAGGCAGGACTTCGTGACTGCCTCAACCGGTCGTGTGTGGTACAAATGACGTTATGCGACTTCTAAGCAAGGTCGTAAAAAAGTCATGCACTCTGCCTCGTTCTCTTGGGACACTTGGCTTTGGAGTTCTGAGCTGGCATGTAAGGAGTCTGGCTGAACTGAGGCCACTCTGCTTTGAGGAAGCCCAGACTAGCACGTATGTAACAGAGACCACACGGGTGGCCCTGAGACTTGGTGAAGAGGGACAGTTGCCCGGCCAGCCCCAGCTGCCACCACTGCTGTTCTGCTCAAGCCACTGTCTGGCTGCTGCTGAATGGGAGGATCCTGAGCCAAGACTGGCCAGCCAAACCTCTCTTGAATTTCTGACTTGCAGAAATTTTGAGAAGTAATAAGAGAATTGATTCTGTTTTAAGCCACTAAGGTTTTGTGGTAATTTGTTATGAGGTAATAGATCATTGGGACCTCCCTCCCTCCATTAATTTAATGGTACCTGGTCAAAATGTTCTATCCCCAAAGACCCAGGTGGACACCTGACCTTCCAATCCCTTCCATCCCCAGGACTAGCAACATTAACTGGTGTGCTGGTGCGGGTGGGGATGGAGGAGAAATAGTTATTCTGCCTCTTCAGCTGTTCTCTTTCCAAGCTATTGTTTATGGATTTTTATTGTTTCAGCTCTGCCTGAATTTTAATTTTGAGTATCAAAACTAAGCACAAAAGCAAAAACAAAAACAACCTTTTGTCAAAAGAAAAAAAATGACTTTTAAGACTTTTTTTGGCCATGACTCTCCAAAGATTACTTAGAAGCTTAAAAGTTAAGAAATGAACTAACTGAGTCATTTGGGTGTGTTAGCACTCCTCTGAAGCAATGAATGCTGCTAACTAAACAGAAGAAAGGGTCAGGGGATAAATGTCTATGGAGGAAATAAACTTTATGACCATCTTAATGCTTGATCTTATTGCTGTTTAAAAAAATAAACTACAGTGAGTCCTTACTATAAACTAGTAGGCATCAGGTAAAAATAGTGAGGTAAACCTATGTGGATCCTGGAAATATTGTTAAATAAGAAAGCAAGCTGCGGAAAAATAAGTATGGTACCATACCGTTTAAGTGAAAACCTTTTTTAAACAAAACAATGAAACAAATACATATACGTATTTATTCATGAATGCCTATATAAACTTTAAAACAATCAGGGGAAAGCGCTGGTTTATGGAAAAGTCAGGAACTTTATTTTGTATGATTTGAATTCTTTATTTTCTAGAGTGAGTAAATATTAATTTGGTAATCAAAAATTTTAAAAATTATGTTAAATTTAAGAATGAAATGCCTTAAGAGAACTGAGCTATCAATCTGCCATCAGTATTAATAAATGTACTCTCACATCCACAAACATTAGGATATAGTTTATGGAAAAATATAACAAAGATTAAAGTTCAAATCAGTTTTTGAAATAATATAAAAATCTTATATATCTAAATTTTAAGTTTGTAAGTTATAAGAAAAAAGTTATGACATGTTTCCCAAAATGTCATGTCTTTTAGATATTGTTACAAATTTTAAATATCATTTTGTTGCATAGCCAGAATAATCATTTTTCTCCTGACACTAATTAACCCTGGAATTCTTAGAATTATTGTAATAGCTCATAAAACTACCCACATCATTTGTTCATTAATTAAGTCAATATATATTTAATGAGTGGCTATTATGTGCCAGGAAAAGAAGTTGGGCAGAATTTAGAATAGAGATGATCCCTGCCCCTGTGGAATTTACAGTCTAGTGGAAGAGAAAATAATTTATAATCACACAAATTAACATAAAATTATAAATTAATTGAGTTCTCTAGAGAAGTGGTTTATGATCTCAATCAGGGGTAGTTTTGCCCCCAAGAAGACATTTGGTAATGCCTGGCGACAAATGACTAGGGTGCTATTGGTATCTAGTGGTAGAGGCCAGAGGTGTTGCTCAGCATCCTACAATATATAGGACAGCCCCCTTCCGCACACAAAGAAACACCCAGCCCAAAATGTCAATAATGCCAAGGTTGAGGAACCCTACTATAAAGGAAAAATATAGAGTATTTAGGAGCATATAGTGATAAGGGGGTTGGGAATTTAGGTAAAGCCTCTCTGCTATCTAGTACAGAAGTTCACAGAAAGTTAAATTACTCACCAAAGACAAAGGGCATACTTGTTCTGTCCTGATTTCTTTGCTTGCCAACATACACAGAAGTGTAGACTTCAAATAGAGAAGGTTCTTCGTTTCCTTCTCTAATGAGAGAGTCAGAAAATGAGAGGATATTTGGAGAGCCCCAACTTGAGGAATGAAGGCAGAAGATGGAACAAGACCATCTCAGTAATATAATCAGCCTTGTAGGGTAAGAATCATGATTATCAGAAATTTGACTTAGTTTCTTACTTATTTCTCTTGCCCCTAATTTTCTCAAGATTAAAAGCAAAACAAAACAAAGCAAAAAAAGCAAATCACCCCCCTCTCCAAACCCTGACAAACCAAAAGGGCCTACATGGTTGACATTGAAAGCAGCATGGCACAGGGGAGCCGGGTAGGGGCTGAGTTCCAGTCTGCAGCCAGTGCTGGGAAAGAGCACGACAGTAAAGAGCTGCAGCTCTACAAGTGCAATGACAGCTGACAAATGCCAGGAGTTTCTGGAAATGGAGAAAGGCCTGGGAATTGATCCAGGATTAACTACCTAAAGATCTACCTAGGATTTGCCGGTGGTAAGCAGTGAGCCTGATGAAATTATCAGCTCTGCCTATCAGCCTTGTCTCTTTCTTGCTGGTTTGGTGAGGTTACAGTGGTTAATGATTAATGAGTTCACCAACCCCTCATGTAAGACGTTTCTGGTACGTTTCTGGAATTTTCCATCTGTACAGGAGGAGAAATGTGGAGGAGTAGAGCCAGAAGAACATTCCTAACAGGAGAATATGGTATAAATCTACCCAGAAACTAGGAGGTCATCACCAATCCAGACATGAAATGACAAGTGATATCTTTGTCCCTATATAGTCAAAAATAAGGTCAGTGGAATTTTGTAATTTATGCCACATTCCTGCCTGAAAGTTATCCTGGAAAAAGGAAAATGTTGTCTTTTCCCCCTTTCTTTGTACATGTAGTTCAGCACCTCCTGGACTCTCCAGCACCTCCTGGACTCTCTCTAAACCTAAGGTATTAATATCCCTGGAAAGAAGCTAACTTAGGGTAAAATCAAATGGTTGATTCTTTTTCATTGTGATGGAAAATTCTCTACATGCATGAGCTATGTTGTAACAATTTTTCATAAAAAACATCTTTGGCCACATTTGAGTTAAAAATCGTTACCGAAGTGTTTTCTTTTTAATTTGACCTTTAAAAAATGATGTGTACTGTAGGATTGTTTCTTACTACACAAATAACATGAAAGAACTATAAAAAATTTGGAAAATTCCAAAAAACACAAAGAAGAAAATAAAAACTCTTTTAATTTCATCCCAAGGCAATAACATTGTTAATATTTTAATTATATCTTACCTTTATCTTTAGTTTATGGATATATTAACGTACATTTTAGAATGAGATGAAATAGATAAAAAGACTTTATGGTCCAAAAATATATGAAGGATTTCATTTTTGAAAGTTACAGTTTACTCTGGCATATTCTTGTGCCCTATGTAAATAAGCAAAGTAGCTTAAGAATTGACATAGAATAAAGAGTAGTGAAAATATCAGTCATATGATTTCCAATGTTCTAAAATATGGTTAAAATCAATTCCTGTATGATTAATTTTGGGTCCAGAGTTTTTAATATTTAACGTATCTATAAATGGACTATTATTGAAATAGAGAATTCTGCCTCCTTTCCAGAGAGAATTATTTATTGATTAGTCCTAGCTTTTCAACTAAGCAGCTGGTACTTATTTGCAACAAATGAGTCACTTAATAGAACCACTTACACATAATTCAATAGTCTTTGTTTTCTGCAGAGAAAAATCAGTGAAAAATGTATTTGTGCTAATCTATAACCTATTACTTGAAATTTGTGTGAGTCTAAAAATATTAGTGAATAGAATGGCATTCTATTGCTTAATTATTTCATGTCCTGGGACTGGGTGTCTTAGATGCCTCTGTTGCCCAGATTCATCCTGGCTGCCACCATCTCCAATTTCAGCTGTGTATTGTACGCAGGTCTATGCAGGCTTGACTCACAGAAAGGAGGGAGAAGCCCTTGACCAGAGGCTTCATGTATGTACTGCCTGTTTCTGCTTCCTGCCCTAGGGCTCTGCAGAGCTCAGGTACTGGCAGGGTCTTGCTTGGTTATTACATATGTTACAACTCAGAACCTTGGGGCAATTAACACTCCTGAGGGCAGCTCTCAACCAATGGGGCCAGAAGTTAATGGAAAATTCCTTCTGTCTTTCCCCCATCAGGTAGCAATTCTAGGAGGTATCCAGTACATTCTCCTGTGAGAACTGAGACCCATTGTCACAGCGTGGGGATTGTTTGTTTGTTTTTCTTTTTTTGTATCATTATTACATGACTTTATCTCTTTTATTTTTATCTTTATTGGAGTATAATTGCTTTACAATGGTGTGTTAGTTTCTGCTTTATAGCACAGTGAATCAGCTATACATATACATATATCTCCATATCTCTTCCCTCTTGCATCTCCCTCCCTCCCACCTTCCCTCTCCCACCCCTCTGGGTGCTCACAAAGCACCGAGATGATCTCCCTGTGCTATGCGGCTGCTTCCCACTAGCTATCTATTTTACATTTAGTAGTGTATATATGTCCATGCCACTCTCTCACTTTGTCCCAGCTTACCCTTCCTCCTCCCCGTGTCCTCAAGTGCATTCTCTAGTAGGTCTGTGTCTTTATTCCCGTCTTCTTGCCCCTAGGTTCTTCATGACCTTTTTTTTTTTTTTTTTAGATTCCATATATGTGTGTTAGCATATGGTATTTGTTTTTCTCTTTCTGACTTACTTCACTCTGTACGACAGACTCTAGGTCCAACCACCTCACTACAAATAACTCAATTTTGTTTCTTTTCATGAGTAATATTCCATTGTATATGTGTGCCACATCTTCTTTATCCATTCATCCGATGATGGACACTTAGGTTGCTTCCATGTCCTGGCTATTGTAAATAGAGGTGCAGTGAACATTGTGGTACATGACTCTTTTTGAATTATGGTTTTCTCAGGGTATATGCCCAGTAGTGGGATTGCTGGGTCGTATGGTAGTTCTATTTTTAGTTTTTTAAGGAACCTCCATACTGTTCTCCATAGTGGCTGTATCAATTTACATTCCCACAAACAGTGCAAGAGGGTTCCCTTTTCTCCACACCCTCTCCAGCATTTGTTGTTTGTAGATTTTTTGAGGATGGGATTGTTAACACATACTTCTATTGGCTAGTCCTCCTTCTGTGCCTCATGCTCCTCCCCACCCCTGCTCCCTGGGCTCATCTCCCAAATAAATTGCAAATCCTTCATCAGGTTCTGTTTTCAGGAGACCCCAACTAAGATAACAGGTAAGGGTGGTCTAATAATTCATACACAAGTAACATTCTAATGAAATTGACCCATGTTATTCTGTATATGATATCAGAGGTATGTTAAATGGAATCCTAGAATGCATGACCTCTTGAAGAAAAACAAATTCAAACTGAATCGAATTTGTAAAGACTTTATTCAGACTTCTAATGTGAATTCAGCTCTAACACCATTAATTCCTGGCTGTGTGACCCAAATCAGGGTTTCCAATATTACGGAAACCTAATTTGATTATCTTTATATTAAGCGTGATAATATCTACCACAGAGAGTAGAATTCAAAGGAGGAATCTATAAAAGATAAGAGATCATGAAGTACCCTGTAATTCATGATAAGAAGGATGTATTATATCCGGAAGCAATGGAGACTAGGGAAGGGTTTAAAGCTGAAGAATAACTGACTAGATTCACATGTAAGAAAGATGCCTGGCAATAGAATAGAGGATGGATGTGAGGGAACCAAGAATGGGAAACCTGATAGGAGACTGTCATTAAGCAAGTGAGAAATGATGGTGACATCATCCTGATGATGACCACCTGAATTAGAAGGCTAGTGAGGGGCTGAGAGTGACTGAGAAACTTGGTAATGAAACTGATGTTGGAAACAGGAACAGTAGAACCAACAGTGGCATCCTTGTTTCTGTCTTGGGCCACTGCCTGCTGTGGAGTCATTCACTGAGGCAAGGAACACAGGAGGTCGATGAACAGATTTTGTGGACTGTGGGGACCTTGGATCTGTGCACGTTGAGTCTGAATTACCTATGAAAATTTTCAGTGTCAGGAATGTCCTTCACCTAGAAATTTTATTAGGAATTACACACCAACAAAAGTAGTACAGGGGTGGAACACTGAGTGGCACACTCTGAATTAAAATTAGCGTTTGGTTGTGAAATGGCTCTCTTGTTTAAAAACCACATCCTTTCAGACGGACTCAGAGAAAGCCAAGAGTGTCTACCATTTTCTTTACAAATATAAAATATTGATAGCACATTTGTCTAATTGGATCTCTTTTATTATGCTGCCCACAGAGTTGAAATCTACTGTAGATTTTAAAGCATGTTTAACCTTTGGCTATGTGAAGAATCGTGTAATAATGACACTGCAGTTAAGTTGCTAGAACAAATGCAATCAGACACTTGGAGAGGGGGAAAGAAATCTCTTAGGTGGCAAATCTAAATAACGAGCTAAGGGATAGTTGCCTGAAAAAGAGTTGCTATAAGGAGAGGCATCCAACACAGACAACAGTAAGAATTCTTGTTTCATTTTGCCTTAATACACCTGCAAGCACTGTGGATGCTTAATTCTTCTGACATGTGATCTTTCTAGCTGGAAAGCATTAATATGCTAAGGCTTGGGAGTCTGGATTTAACTTTGCCCTAAACAAATATTGGATTTGACTTTTTTGTTGCTCTTTTTGCAGTTAAAAATATTTTAAACATTAAATATGTACACACACATATATATACATACACACATAAATATACCTATACATTAACACACATGTATACATACTATGTTCATATATATACACATATATACCCACACATGAAAATAGGCAAATATACATATATGTAATTTTATGACTTCTAGGCAAATACTGGAAGTGACCTCAACATATTTAAATAATTCCGAGAATTTTAATGTTGAATAGCTTGAATGTATGTTTGTCAGAGAGCTAGTTGAGCTAATTACTGGTCTATGGTGATTCCTTAAAAATGTCATAAAACAATTTCAAAAGATCACCAAAAAAATTAACTGACACTTTTTAAAAAGGTATCATGATTTCTGATGCACAGGGATTTTGTCTAGGTATAAAGAAGCTTGGTTTGGTTGACTTAAATATGTAGTATGATCTCTTGAAGTTTCTTATTTGCTTGTCCTTTCTAGGTTTTCAAGAGTTCCTTGATTTTGTCAACACTGGCACACTCCAAAAGGTAATCGTGGTACACTGGAGGTGTCATTAGTGTTTGAGCTTGCTGTTATGAAATAGATTTCCACACAGTAAAGAGTTTTAGATGGACACATTTTCTATATAGGTCAACGTACTCTGAGCTAATTAAAAATTATGGGCTTGTCCTGGGGGTTGATTAAAGTTCACAAGATCACTGATTGTTGTTGTTGTTATTTTAATGATCACAAAATTACTGGTTAAATAAAATATGTTCAACAAAGATGCTTGTATCTTTGCTCAGTACTTGCTCCTTGCTATCTTCCAGGGTAGCAAATGATTCTAAAGAGTGAATGTCTGATTTTTGTGGATATAGTTTCATCTCTACAGTTTTCATTTCTAAAGAACAAGATCTGATCTTCCAAGACTCCAAAGTCTCTCTCTCTCTAGAAAATTCCTCTGTGATGCATTTTCAGCAAATCAGGCTGAGCTTAAGGATGAGAGAAATCAGCTACTTTTGTTGTTGGTGTATATCTTGGGGGCAGACAAAGATGTTGTTAGAGAGATACTGGAGGAATACCAAGAAAAAGAGGAAATAAAATGTCAGAAAATGAGAGGTAGAGTTTATATTTTTAAATGAAAAAGGATTTTTAAAAACTGGAAGCCATTCATGCAAAAACATCTATATTTAGTATCTCCAGACACAAATCCTTGCCCTCTTGGTATGGTTAAGATACATTAGTGATACTGATACAGGCAGGACTATGCCTCTCTTTTTTTGAACCATCTATAGGGTCATATCATTATATTTCTTATGCTTTTCCCCTCTGTAGCCAATATTTAAGTCAATAAAAGGAAATTTGGCCTGGCAGAAAGAGATGACAGCTGTGGAACCTAAAATTCCTGATCAAATTGATCAACAATGTAAAGAAACACATATATTTGTAAGAGGTTCAGTAGTATTATCTTGGAATTTCTCTAAATAAATAGAGTCTCTCTAGCTCGTTCATATTTTGTAATTTAGTATTAATAACAATAAATGTTTGAGTATCAGTGTGTGTTAATTTGCATATCTGCAGAGGTTAGTGATGGACTTAAATCTAGCAGTTTTGTTTGGTTGTTCGTTGAACAGTGTATGCATGCATGAGGGATTAGATGTACATTAGCCTCTAAAAGCCTAGCCTCTAGGCAAGATTGGAGACTCATGATTGTAGGATGGCATTCAGATGTCAGTACCCCATGAATAAAAGAAATGAGTTGAATACTTTGGGGCTTCTCCCATTCCACCAGACCTATCCACCTTAGCAGATTCCAGATTCAAATGATATCAAATATTTTTATGTTTTAGATAAGATTTGTTCCAGAACATGGACTGCTGAAAATAAAATTCTAATCTCAGGACCTGAGTCCTTCTCACCTAAGGACAGGCCAACCTCTCAGTCTCTCTAGATCTTCTCTACTCCCTCTCTGCATAAGGGAACCCAATACCCCATATTTCATCCTCTTCAACATCTGGTGGCAAAGGACTGCCAATGGCTGGGATTTTAGCTACAAACTTGGAAAGTAAAAGGTCAATTTTATGTTTAAATATAAGACATCAAAGGTGGATAAAGTTTAATATGACTCTCCAAGAGATCCAAGTTCCAAATGTTAAAGTCTTAATTGCATTACTTTGATTGTTTTACTATTTCATTACTTGATTTATATACACACCACACTCTCATTCATATTACACCTGTTCTGCATAGTTTTCAAGGGATGGTGAACAGCAGGTAGGCAAGGTCCATTTGGGTTGAACTGTTAACAGTATGCCTTAGAACTTTACTTTCCTGAGTCCAGATGGGATTACATCAACCTTTGCAGCAATTAAGGCTTCATTGGAATTATTCAGTGTCTTCCTTCAAATAATCTATTTTCTTTTCTGCACCTCACCTGTGATGAGGCTGGTTTCTTATCAGTTACCCTATGTTCCTTAGTTTTATCATTTGGTACCAGATTTACACCTGGATGCATATAAACCAGGTGGATTCTTACATAGGCCATAAATTGTGGATGAATTGTCTTTCAGCTTTTCTTGAGCCAAATTTAGTTTTGTAACTTCTCATAAAACTTTCCCACACTTCATTCAACCAGTGGTACTACACTTAGTATCTTTCCTCATTGATATATTAATAAAAATCCAATGAAGAAGACTCCAATTACGACATCGATTGTAACCTTACCATTCCAGGGGCTTTTAAGGATGTTGTTTTTGCTCTGTTTACAGCTGGACTCACAACCTTCTGCCTGGTGTTCTCTTTCTTGTATTCCTGGGTTTGCCCTTCTAGAGTTTGGTGATATTGGAACAGATGGCTGTGATATTCAAGAACATCCAGAGGTGAGGGAATTGAGAAAAGATACATGAGAAATTAATGGGCAGGGATCTCCGAAAGCCCTGGTGCCAGCTCATAGAGTGGAGGATGTAGTAGAAGCATAAAGAATCATAATGTTTAGAATATGGATCTAGGACTTTTGCCTTTTAGTCATTGTAAATTTGATGTTAAATAACAGATCAATGACTCTCAGTAAGCCAGATGCAACATGAGGACAGGGATTATGTCTGTCTTGTTCAGCATGGCAACCCAAGCACAAAGCCTACAGGGTTTGACATGCAGTGACCATGAAAAGCTTTTCAATGAATCCTCACATCAAATTTATGAGATTATTACTGGTGTTTCCCCCAATTTACAGATGAGGAAACTGAGACAAAAAAGTTAAGTAACTTGCCCAAGGGAACACAGATCATTAGCGGTGGAGACAGTATTCCAACTCAGGTATCTGGCTTCAAGCCCTTGCACACCCATTAGTTTAGAAAGGAGGAGAGTGAAGGAGTGAAGAAAGCAATGGGCCTGAGAATCTCTTTCTCTCCCTTTAAGAAAAGCAACATCTCCTTTTCTTCAAGACTTGAAAGCCAAAGAACAGCAGGTATACTGAAGACTTAGTGGTCCTAAATCTATTGGTCCTAAGAGTAGACTCCAGAGCTTTATGAAAATGTGCCCACCCAATGCTTGTCTGATGCCACCATGTGAAGAGCTGAACTCCAGAGCTTAAACTTTAGAAAGGTCCTGAACTCAAGGCTATCAATTTGCAGCAACCACCAGAAAACGTTTGTTTTGCTGCTAGGAGGGATGGCAATCTAAAAGTGGGACAGCCTTTCTGGTAATGAACAGAGATTTCGTATGTTACAGGAACTGAGGTTGACGAGGAGAAAAGAACAAAGAAACAAAAAATGTGACAGAGACAGAGAGTGAGGCAGATGTTCTCTGACATAGATGGCTAAAGATAAGCAAGACCATTCTGTGTGCATTTAACAAGAAAAATGGGCCTTAGCAAGCTTGAGTTACTCTATTTATGTTTGGGGGTTTCTCAAGAAAAAATAAGGCTAAGGGCTTGTAACTCTTGATGTAGGGGGCAGGGGGTTGCACAAAAGATCTTAAGCCTTCACACTGCCAGGCTCTATGGGTGTAGGTGTTGAAGCAGAGCCCAGAGCCTTCCTCAGTCCCAAGGCTCATTACTGGGGGTTACCATGCCCAGCATTCAAAAGTGAATAAAACTTTGCTAAATGAATGAATGAAATAAAATTATTATAACATATTAGAAAGAGCCAAAATACTTATCATGGTAAGTATTATGAAGCAAAACATTTAAGAAAGTCCAATAGATAGCTAAGCAGTCATTTTACTCAGGCTATCAATTTTGCTTACCCACTGCCCTGTAAAAGTTTTAAGCACTCATAAAAATTATCAGTGTTAGGGTGCTTCTCATATTATGTTTACTTTTTAAAGAAAAGTCTCGTTAACACTAACAACATAAAACAATAAAGGAAAATTTTTTTCACATGCTTTTGTCATTCAGACACAGCAATCTTTACTTTTTTCTACATTACCTTTTTGCATGCCTACATTTCTGCGTAGTTCTTACCTATGATTTTAATATTCCTTTTTTGTTATACAGAAGTCATACATTTTCTGTCATTGAACCTCATGTGAAGAGTTGATCACGCCCTCAGTTGATGACACCCCCTCATGCTCAGTGCAATCAAGACCTTTCCAGTCCCCTTTTCTTTATCCACATTTTCCTGACCCCCCAAGCGCATTCTCTTCTCTGTTGGACATCTAATTTTTGGATATGTTTTTATCCTTCTAAAATATAATATTTGTAAGAGTTTTAATGTGCATATGTGGCATTTTGTGGTAGACAACTAAATTGCGTCCAATTTCCAGGAATCAAATAATGCTGCAATGAATACCCTTGCAAATGTCACATCATGGACTTTGAGAACATTTCCCTGAGATTTATAGCCAAGTGTGAGACTGCTGGGCCTCTGGGCTTTTTGCATGATGGGTTTCATTAAGTACCATCAGATTGTTCTTCAGGGTAACAGGAATCTTCTGCTCTCATCTGTAATGCATGAGGCTTCCAGTTTACACACATTCTCATCAGTATTGGGCAGCATCCAAATTTTAAAAATTTTCTATTTTGATGGCTCTAAAGCGCTGTCTCATTGTTTAATCTGCATTTCTTTTGTTACTGATGAGTTTGAGGATTTCTTACCCATTCAGTTTCCTTTTTGTATGATTCTTATTCTAGTGCTTGTCCATTTTCATTTTCTTTTGATTTGCAAAGGTTTCCTATTTTTAAGATATGAATCCTTTAGCAGTTTTAGATATTATTGGTAACTTCTGCCATTCTGTAATCTTTTAACTTTGCCTATAGTATTTTTATAAAAGAGAGATCCCTAATTTTGAAATAGTCAAATTTATTAATTTGATAAGCATATCTTGTATGTCTTGTTTAACTACATATTTTTTCTACCACAAGATCACAAAGATATAACCTCTGCATTTATTATATTGACTTCATAATTTTATATTTATATCTTTAATCTAGTGTTCATCTTTATATAAGTAAAGATCCAGTTTATTTATCTATATCTACTGAGTGAGATTTCCCAACATAATCTACTAAATAATGAATTGTTCTCCAATGGTTTTGACGCTTTTATCATATGTTAACTTTATATACATATAAAATTATATATCTATACAGTATATATAATATATATGCATGCATATTAGCTCTCTTTTCACTTTCATTGATTTATTTGTCTGTTTTCCATCAATATAATTTTCTTTTTATTACTAAGGCATTGTTACTTTAGTATCTAGCAGAAATAGCACCTCTCTTTGCTCTTATTTTAGCCTTGTTGAACTATTCATAGATTTTATATTCCATATTAATTCTAGAGTGTTTACATATTTTGAAAAATGTTGCTAAAATTTTTATTTGGATTACAATAAATTCAGAGATTATTTTGGAGGAATACTGACAACTTTACTATGAAAGTTGCCCATTTGTGAACATGATATATTTCTCCACTTATTCACATCTTTCTTAATGTCCTTACAAGCATTTTAAAATGTTCTCTGAAAAGGTATTGTACTGTATCATTTAAATTATTTCCTAGATATTTTATAGTTTCATTGTTATTGTGAAAATAATTTCATTTCTATACCATTTTCTGCTTGGTAGTTGTTGATGTAGAGCAGAGGTTGGCAAACTATGACCTAGGGGCCAAATCTGATCTACCACCTGTTTTTGTAAGTAAAGTATTATTGAAACATTGCCTTGTCCATTCATTTACATACTGTCTATGATTGTTTTCATGCCACAATGGCATTTTGACCTTAAGGCCTGCAAAGGTGAAAGTATTTACTAACTTGCTTTTTTACAGAAAAAGTGTGCCAACCCATAGGGTAGAGGAAAACATTGGTCTTGTATTCTGCAGTTATTCTGAAGCCTTATTAGTTCTACTGGGTTATTTCTTACTTTTCAATTCTTAAGCAGCATATTCCTTTCTCTTATATCATTGGCCATTATCTCTAATATTATGTAATAATTGACATCCCAAAGTCAATATCTTACCTCCCCACTCCTCTTTGCTTCCACCCCTTTTCTCAGGGCATTTGCAGTTGCTTCTTCTTCTGCATGAAAAATTCCCTTTTCCCAACAGCCACTCTCTTTTGGGTTTTCCCCAAAAGCCACCTGACTTTCAGGTCTTGTAGGTCTCTGCACAAATGTCAGTTAGCAGTGAGGCTTTCCACTGCTGACAGCTCCCCTTTCCCCTGCCACCATATGCTGCTTTCTTGGTACTTCTCACCATCTGATACAATGTATTTACATTGTAAACAATACATGTATATATGTTCATTACCTATACCTAAAGTGAAATATAAAAAATAGGATATATAGCTTCCATGGGAGCAGGAAGGAATATTGGAAGACTTGGAGGAGAAAAAGGAGGTGGGCTTGGGACATGTGGAGTATGAAGGGCATGGTTAATAACTAGGAGGGAATACCTCCTTGTCTATATGGTTGTATATGGGTCTGAAGTTCAGGAGAGAGCTATGAGTTAAAAATATTGATGTGAGAGTCATTAGCCCATTATTTGGCATCAAGAATCCATAGGGTCTTGTTTCAATTGTTTGATGATTAAAATGCTTCTAGCAAGCATTAGATACTTTTAAAGACCAAAAACACCTTAGAGACTTAGGAGAGGATCTATTTTCAGGAAAAGATGAGCAATGAACTGGGAATTATTTTAAGACTAACATTCTCCAAAGAGGGATGTGTCTGAGGAAAGTGCTCTAGAAAAAGCCCTCTAAATGATTAAGTCAAACCAGGGAGGAATTCAAGGGTAGCCACATGGTCTAACTACGAGGGGAATTCAGCCAAGGACAACCAGCTATTCTACTAAAATACTTGTATTTATTGATGGAGGCATGTTCGGGGTAGGGTGGAGTGGATGAGAGGGTCAGGATGGAGGCAGCACGAGTCAGGGAATCCAGTTTATGACAGGGATAAAAATAGAGGAGACAGTTTAGAATAGCAAGTAGATTGCGAAGTGGACTATTACTAAATAAAGAACGAACAGGTGCCCACAACTCTTGGGCTAGCTAGGACGAGTGACGTTGCTGGAAAGGGGAGCCTCCCTTCCCATGCTCAGAGGGTGACCTCGCTCTCTCACAGCTACACAACAGGAAAATGGCCTAATCTAAGAGTCTTGCTGGCTGGGAAATTCTGACTCTTCTTCAGGGGCTTTTTCCTTGAGGTTTGCTTCTCACTTTGAAAGACCTGCTGACTAGTGTCTGACATCAGAGTCCCAAGTCTGTCACTGCCTAAGTATTATCATGCAGGTGCATTCTAACTCTAGGCTATGGCCTTCTTGCTGGACTCTTAAACTAATGAAGGTCACGTGGAATCTCAGTGTAGTCTCTGGAGGTCACCTGGAATGCCCTCGAGTCTCATGCAAACAGCCACCGATTCTCTAGGTTCTCAGACAATTAATTACCTAGGGACTTGCTGAAGGAGTCTTCAGAAGCATCCTTTCAACCGAGACCCTCCCCAACCTCTCTAGGAATCCCTGGCTGGATTTGATGGCTTTCTGAATGGTTTCATTTTATAAATGGGAACGAACCATATTAAAAAGACTAAAAGAAGATTCTGATAAAAACATTTAGGATAATTGGGAACTGCTTTTTAAAGCTTTTTTTTTTTTTTTTTTTCCTTTTTGGTTAAAGATTGTGTCATCCTTAGCTCCTTCACCCCTTGGCTCTATTTCATGTAGGTGAGAGACAGTGAGTCACTTATCAGCAAGTGGGGAAAGTTGAGATATAAACAGGAGCTCTGATTTTCACACTGTCTTATTTTAATTATGGATAGTTTTTTTCATTTGGAACTTTCATGGGGGAAAATTTTGTAAACCAAAAGTCAATGAAGAAAAAAGTCTCAGTTGAATATACAGACAGATATGAAAGCAGACAGGTGGATGGATGGATGGATGGATGAATGGATGGAGTGATAGATGGTAAAAGAGAAAGGAGAGAGGTAGAGAGATAGAAAGACAGACAGACTAGTACTTCTTTTTAGTCCTAGAAGTGACTTTTGTTAAGAAGTATTAGCTGATCCAGAAGACTTTGTGCAGGAATCACATCTTGGGATCTGAAGAGTTCCAGATCTTTCTGATTGGTAACCAGTATCTTGCATGCTTGAATCCTTACTCTCACTCACTCCTCAGTGAACCTAAGGGAAAACAATTGTGATTCAAATAAAATTGGCCCATTTTAAGACTGGTACGAGTTTGGTATTACATATGAAAGAAAGGAAAGGAAGAAATAAAGAAGGAAAGAAAGAAAAACAATTCCAGCTCCAAAAGTCATTGAAAAGTAATGTAGTCCCTTACTGAAAAGTACTTGAAGACATCCAAATGGGAATTACACAGTGGAGTTTACATACTACATTATAAACTAGACTTCTTAAAGTTCTTTATTAGGTATCCCTTCCTCTCCCACAAATTCTCTGTGGTTATTCAAATCTCTGCATACCCTCAACCCCATTATAAGCCTGTCTTTTTAGATGAACTCTTATATGTAGAGCAATCTATTCCCTCCCTAAAAAGGCATAACAGCATGTGTGTGTTTCAGAAGGGGGGGGCGTTATGTGTTATTATTACTTATTTTTGTTTTTATCACATAGAGATTGACCCTTTCTTTCTCATTAGGAACAAAAGTTATAGATGTATGGATATACAAATTTGTCTTTGTGGTATTAAAGATTTCTTTCAAAATTTATAAAATATATGCCTACCCAGTTGCCCTCCCTGTAGTCCTGAGAGCTGGCATTTCTTTGGCAAGGTAAGAGGAAGGAAGGAGAAGAAGGAAGCTAGGAATCATTTGGGGACTGCAGAGGAAGTGCATACCTTTTTCTCATAGTGCAGTGGGAATGTCACAAGGTCAAGTCTGAAGACCTGGCTTCAGTCCCCAGCAGCCTCTTCCTGCTGCAGAGGCCTTGGGCAGGTCACCTGGTCACCTGGTGCCTCACCCTCCCTCACTCATCAGTAATGTGGAGTACTGGTCTACCTATCCTCCTCAACCTTAGCTGCTGCCCCTGCAAGTGAATCAAGAGGCTTGGTGCTGATTTAGTCTGTCATTGAGCAAGTCTAGGCTCTCCTCTCAGTCTCAACCTCTCCCCCCATTAAATGGGTTTGTTGGGAGGCACACAGGAGATGATAGACATGAAGATGCTTTGAAAATTATAAGCACAATCCAAATAGAATTCATGGATCCAAGAGAAAGAGTCATGGTTCTCCTTCCTTTTTATGAATTTTTTGGGAAGGTTTTTGGTATAGGAGACTGTATTCATTTGCTAGTGCTGTCATAACAAATACTACAGACTGAGTGACTTAAACAACAGACATTTATTTCTTCATGATTCTGGAGGCCAGAAGTCCAAGATCAAGGTGTCAGCAGGGAGAGATGTCATTCTGTGGCTTCTCTCCTTGGCCTGTAGATTTGTCATTTTCTCCCTTTGCCCTCTCACTTTCTTCCCTCTGTGTATGTCTGTGTCATAAGACACTTTTCTTGTAAGGACACCAGCCACATTGGATTTGAGCTCACCCCAATGACCTCGTTTATCTTAATTACCTCTTTAAAGTCCCTATCTCCAAATACAGTCAAATCCTGAGATATGGCTGTTAGGATTTAACATATGAATTTGGGAAGAAGGGACACAATTCAGCCCATAACAGGGACTGTCACCTTTCTTTTTTGAGATGTTAGTTTTGCTTTCAAGATTTGTTATATTACTGACTTATTGTAACTGCCTTAAGTTGTTTTGTGAGCACTTGCTATTTGAGGAAACATTGAAATTCTGAATTCCATATTTTCAGGCTTTCGGTTGGTTACGGTTTCAGGCAGGAGCAGTAATGTCCTTGAAACCTTGTTCTTCAGTCTCCTTTGAGACTTGTTTATGGTTTTCCTATTGATTCACAAAGAAGTAAACATTACTAGTGATTCATCTTAGTTGATAACCACCTTCCAAAAAGGAAAGAACATTTCCGTTATTTAAGATCTACTTTAAAGGAGTAATTCATTGTCAATTGTAATTGCCTAAACCATTTTCTGGTGACCAACTAAACCTAGTACTTTTCTGTACTTTTGTAGATCAAAGACAAAGAAATGGAAACTATAATTTTCCTTAATCTCAGCAAAATTTGTATAAAGTGATGAAACACACAGGATAATTTCTTAGGGAATGTTTACCTTCTCTATTTGTTAGGGTGGCAAACGTAGAATATATCTAAGGCCACCAAGAGCCAGAGGAGCCACAGGTGTGGCTCCTTGCCTCTCTGCTGCCCTCCTCCCCGCTTCCCAAGCAGTGGCAGCCTGCAGCCACGGGCCATCTCTAAAGTCAGGCTGATGTCAGATCTGGCCATGGAAGTGGTCTGAGAACAGAGGGAGAAATATCCTGATGCAAATATGCAACACGTGCATCTTGGGAGACACTTAAGAGAGCATGTAGCATTCGAGAGTGTGCCATTTCTCTGGAAATTTCTAGATGGAAAAACTGAGAATCAGAGAGGGCTAATGATCTCTCAGACAATTTGTCAGTAGCCGTGTGGCTGACAGGGTCTTGGTGCTCCACACATCAGGCCCGTGTCAGGCCTGGGCCTCAGAGGAGGGTGAGCCGAGTACAGGACGTTGGTCCACCAGAGACCTCCCAGCTCCATGTAATATCAAACAGCGAAAGCTCTCCCAGAGATCTCCATCTCTACGCTAAGAACCAGTCCTCTCAACGACCAGCAAACTACACTGTTGGACAACCTATGCCAAACACTATCAATACAGGAACACAACACCACCCATCAGCAGAGAGGCTGCCTAATATCATAATAAGGTCACAGACACCACAAAACACATCACCAGACATGGTCCTGCCTACCAGAAGGACAAGATCCAGTCTCATCCACCAGAACAGAGGCACTAGTCCCCTCCACCAGGTAGCCTACACAACCCACTGAACCAAACTTAGGCACTTGGGGCAGACACCAAAAACAATGGAAACTATGAACATGCAGCCTGTGAAAAGGGGACCCCAAACACAGTAAGTTAAGCAAAATGAAGAGACAGAGAAACACACAGCACATGAAGGAGCAAGGTAAAAACCCACCAGATCTAACAAATGAAGAGGAAATAGGCAGTCTACCTGAAAAAGAATTCAGAGTAATGATAGTAAATATGACCCAAAACACTGGAAATAGAATGGAGAAAATACAAGAAACGTTTAACAAGGGCCTAGAAGAACTAAAGAGCAAACAAACAATGATGAACAACAAAATAAATGAAAATAAAAATTCTCTAGAAGGAATCAATAACAGAAAAACTGAGGCAGAAGAACAGATAAGTGACCTGTAAGATAAAATAGTGGAAATAACTACTGCAGAGCAGAATACAGAAAAAAGAATAGAAAGAAATTAGGACAGTCTTAGAGACCTCTGGGACAACATTAAATGCATCAACATTCAAATTATAGGGGTCCCAGAAAAAGAAGAGAAAAAGAAAGGGACTGAGAAAATATTTGAAAAGATTATAGTCGAAAACTTCCCTAATATGGGAAAGGAAATAGGCAATCAAGTCCAGGAAGAACAGAGAGTCCCATACAGGATAAATCCAAAGAGAAACACACCAAGACACATATTAATCAAACTATCAAAAGTTAAATACAAAGAAAAAATATTGAAAGCAGCAAGGGAAAAATAAGAAATAACATGCAAGGGAATCCCCATAAGGTTAACACCTGATCTTTCAGCAGAAACTCTGCAAGCCAGAAGGGAGTGGCAGGACATATTTAAAGTGATGAAAGGGAAGAACCTACAACCAAGATTACTCTACCCAGCAAGGATCTCATTCATATTCTATGGAGAAATCAAAACCTTTACAGATAAGCAAAAGCTAAGAAAATTCAGCAACACCAAACCAGCTTCACAACAAATGCTAAAGGAACTTCTCTAGGCAGGAAACAAAAGAGAAGGAAAAGACCTACAATAACAAACCCAAAACATTTAAGAAAATGGTAATAGGAATATACATATCAATAATTTACTTAAATGTAAATGGATTAAATACTCCAACCAAAAGACATAGACTGGTTGAATGGATACAAAAACAAGACTCATATATATGCTGTCTACAAGAGACCCACTTCAGACCTACGGACAAATACAGACTGAGAGTGAGGGGATGGAAAAAGATATTCCATGCAAATGGAAATCAAAAGAAAGCTGGAGTAGCAATTCTCATATCAGACAAAATAGACTTTAAAATAAAGACTATTATAAGAGACACAGAAGGACACTACATAATGATCAAGGGATCCATCCAAGAAGAAGATAAAACAATTGTAAATATTTATGCACCCAACAGAGGAGCACCTCAATACATAAGGCATATGCTAACAGCCAATAAAGGGGAAATTGACAGTAACACAATCATAGTAGGGGACTTTAACACCCCAATTTCACCAATGGACAGATCATGCAAAATGAAAATAAATAAGGAAACACAATCTTTAAATGATACATTAAACAAGATGGACTTAATTGATATATATAGGACATTCCACCAAAAAACAACAGAATACACTTTCTTCTCAAGTGCTTATGGAACATTCTCCAGGATAGATCAGATCTTGGGTCACAAATCAAGCCTTGGTAAATGTACAAAAATTGAAATTGTATCAAGTATCTTTTCTGACCACAACGCTATGAGACTAGATATCAATTACAGGAAGAAAACTGTAAAAAATACAAACACATGGAGGCTAAAAAATACACTACTTAATAACCAAGAAATCACTGAAAAGATCAAACAGGAAATCAAAAAATACCTAGAAACAAATGACAATGAAAACATGATGACCAAAACCTATGGGATGCAGTAAAAGCAGTTCTAACAGGGAAGTTTATAGCAAAACAATCCTACCTCAAGAAACAAGAAACATCTCAAATAAACAACGTAAACTTACACCTAAAGCAATTAGAGAAAGAACAAAAAGAAAACCCCAAAGTTAGCAGAAGGAAGGAAATCATAAAGATCAGATCAGAAATAAGTGAAAAAGAAATGAAGGAAACAATAACAAAGATCAATAAATATAAAAGCTGGTTCTTTGAAAAGATAAACAAAAGTGATAAACCATTAGCCAGATTCAACAAGAAAAAAAGGGAGAGGACTCAAATCAGTAGAATTAGAAATGAAAAAGGAGAAGTAACAACGGACAGAGCAGAAATACAAAGAGTCATGAGAGGTTACTACAAGCAACTATATGCCAATAAAATGGACAGCCTGGAAGAAATGGACAAGTTCTTAGAAAAACACAACCTTCTGAGACTGAACCAGGAAGAAAAAGAAAATATAAACAGACTAATCACAAGCAATGAAATTGAGACTGTGATTAAAAACCTTCCAACAAACAAAAGTCCAGGACCAGATGGCTTCACAGGCAAACTCTATCAAACATTTAGAGAAGAGCTAACACCTATCCTTCTCAAAATCTTCCAAAAACAGCAGAAGGAGGAACACTCCCAAATTCATTCTATGAGGCCACCATCACCCTGATACCAAAACCAGACAAAGATGTCACAAAGAAAGAAAACTACAGGGCCATATCTCTGATGAACATAGATGCAAAATCCTCAACAAAATAAGAGCAAACAGAATCCAACAGCACATTGAAAGAATAATACACCATGATCAAGTGGGGTTTATCCCTGGAATGCAAGGATCCATCAATATGTGCAAATCAATCAATGTGATAAACCATATTAACAAATTGAAGGAGAAAAACCATATGATCATCTCAATAGATGCAGAAAAACCTTTTGACAAAATTCAACACCCATTTATGATAAAAACACTCCAGAATGTAGACATAGAAGGAACTTACCTCAACATAATAAAGGTCATATATGACAAACCCGCAACAAACATCATTCTCAATGATGAAAAACTGAAACCATTTCCACTAAGATCAGGAAAAAGACAAGGTTGCCCAATCTCACCACTATTATTCAACATAGTTTTGGAAGTTTTAGCCACAGCAATCAGAGAAGAAAAAGAAATAAAAGGAATCCAAATTGGAAAAGAAGAAGTAAAGCTGTCACTGTTTGCAGATGACATGATACTATACATAGAGAATCCTAAAGAAACTCTCGGAAAACTACTAGCGCTAATCAATGAATTTGGTAAAGTAGCAGGATACAACATTAATGCGCAGAAATCCCTTGCATTCCTATACACTAATGATGAAAATTCTGAAAGAGAAATTAAGGAAACACTCCCATTTACCATTGCAATGAAAAGAATAAAATACTTAGGAATAAACCTACCTAAAGAGATCAAAGACCTATATTCAGAAAACTATAAGACACTGATGAAAGAAATTAAAGTTGATACGAACAGATGGCAAGATATACCATGTTCTTGGGTTGGAAGAATCAGCATTGTGAAAATGACTATATTACCCAAAGCAATCTACAGATTCAATGCAATCCCTGTCAACCTACCATTGGCATTCTTCACAGAACTAGAACAAAAAATTTCACAATTTGTATGGAAACACAAACGACCCTGAAGAGACAAAGCAATCTTGAGTAGGAAAAATGGAGCTGGAGGAATCAGGCTCCCTGACTTCAGACTATACTGCAAAGGTACAGTAATCAAGACAGTATGGTACTGGCACAAAAACAGAAATATAGATCAATGGAACAGGATACAAAGCCCAGAGATAAGCCCATGCACATATGGTCACCTTATCTTTGATAAAGGAGGCAAGACTATACAGTGGGAAAAAAACAGCCTCTCCAATAAGTGGTGCTGGGAAAACTGGAGAGCTACATGTAAAAGAATGAAATTAGAACACTCCCTAACACCATACACAAAAATAAACTCAAAATGGATTAAAGATCTAAATGTAAGGACAGATACTATCAAACTCTTAGAGGAAAACATAGGCAGAACACTCTATGACATAAATCACAGCAAGATCCTTTTTGACCCAACTCCTAGAGAAATGGAAATAAAAACAAAAATAAACAAATGGGACCCAATGAAACTGAAAAGCTTTTTCACAGCAAAGGAATCCATAAACAAGATGAAAAGACAACTCTCAGAATGGGAGAAAATATTTGCAAATGGAGCAACTGACAAAGGATTAATCTCCAAAATTTATAAGCAGCTCATGCAGCTCAATAACATAAAAACAAACAACGCATTCCAAAAATGGGCAGAAGACCTAAATAGACGTTTCTCCAAAGAAGATATCCAGATTGCCAACAAACACATGAAAGAATGCTCAACATCATTAATCACTGGAGAAATGCAAATCAAAACTGCAATGAGATATCATCTCACACCAGTCAGAATAGCCATCACCAAAAAATCTACAAACAATAAATGTTGGAGAAAGTGTGTAGAAAAGGTAAGTCTCTTGCACTGTTGGTGGGAATGTAAATTGATACAGTCACTATGGAGAACAGTATGGAGGTTCCTTAAAAAACTAAAAATAGAAATACCATATGACCCAGCAATCCCACTACTGAGCGTATACCCTGAGAAAACCATAATTCAAAAAGAGTCATGTACCACAATGTTCATTGCAACTCTATTTACAATAGCCAGGACATGGAAGCAACCATTGACAGATGAATGGATAAAGAAGATGTGGCACATATATACAATGGAATATTACTCAGCCATAAAAAGCAACAAAATTGAGTCATTTGTAGTGAGGTGGATGGGTCTAGAGTCTGTCATACAGAGTGAAGTAAGTCAGAAAGAGCAAAACTAATACCGTGTGCTAACACATATATATGTAATCTAAAAAAAAAAAAAAGGTCTGAAGAACCTAGCGGCAGGACAGGAATAAAGACACAGACCTACTGGAGAATGGACTTGAGGACATGGGGAAGGGGAAGGGTAAGCTGGGACAAAGTGAGAGAGTGTCATCGACTTATATATACTACCAAATTTAAAATAGATAACTAGTTGGAAGCAGCCGCATAGCACAGGGAGATCAGCTTGGTGCTTTGTGACTCCCTAGAGGGGTGGGATAGGGAGGGTGCAAGGGATATGCAAGAGGGAGGAGATATGGGGATATATGTATATGTATAGCTGATTCACTTTGTTATAAAGCAGAAACTAACACACCATTGTAAAGCAATTATACTCCAATAAAGATTTTTAAAAAATAAAATAAAATAAAATAAAATAGAATATATCTAATATGCATTTCTAAGATATATAAATATAGTCAATTTTCCCAGGTCTCACCACCTATGGTACAAATGCGGTCACTTTAGCAGAAACAATTCAAATTCTACCAGCTTTTTAAAGCTTGCCCTGATCAAGAAGAAGCTCAGCTTCCTAACTAGGTATTTAGGGAGATCTGAGTCCAGGGAGTTCAGCTTAAAGAGAGATATGTCATCATAGTAAATGAAATTCAATCCTTCTTTCTTAAAACTAAAATTTCCTTGCTGAGCCACGTGCCTTGTGTCTGAATCCTCTAGTTAACATGCAGTCTCTCTTGGAAGGCTCTTCAGCCCTCTTGCAAGCACACTTTAGTTCACCTAGATGGCAAGTTCCTCAGACACATCCATGTACTCCTGAATCCTGGGGACAAGTCAAGTGAGGACTTCGACTTCACAATGAAAACTTTTTTATAAAGACCTTCCCTTCAGATTAACTCTTTCAAAGTAACAATGTTTGTTAAGTACAATTGTTCTAATTTTGGAGATGAGAAAACGGAATTGCAACAACGTTAACTAATTTGCCAAGGTTATATCTCTAGTAAGTGGTGGTCCTAAGCTTAGAACCCAGACATTTCAGAATCAAGTCCAGAGAGTTGAGAGTCTCTATATCTATTTTGGATATGGGATAAGGTGACACCCACTTCTCTCTGTTATGGAATCACACTGGCTGACTTTACAATGGCTGAGGAACCACCTGTGAGAACCTTGTCTACAATTGGGATCCAATATGTGTTTGTGCCTGATTAACTAGGAGAGGGGAAAATGGCAGAAGACAAATTATATGAAGGAACTGAAGGACCCCCTGAAATAATTGATCCAAAGTGAGAAGAACCAGGGGGGAGTAGGAGATCTGGATCTAGGCTGTAGCTGTCACTGGAACCCACCCTGATATCAGACAACCTGAAAGTCTCCTCACATTGTGGGGATGAAAGCTTGTATTTAAACTTAGTGAGCTCTCACAGCTTGGGTCACATACATCTCTGCTGCCCTACTGTGCTGAGAGAACTAATCCAGAGGAGAAAGAAGCTGTCTCCTCATTTTCCAAACAACAATCAAGTGATGATTTGCAGTAAGTAGCAGCATTCAAGAGAGCGATTGTCCTGAGGGCACTTCGAGGATACAACAGGCATATGCTTAAGTAGAGCATCTTGAGACCTGGTCTGCTGTACACTGTGGAGATGATGGGTCCATACAGATTCATGAGTCCACAGAGATAATCCCCCGGGACTCTCACAGGTAAGAGGGAGAGAAGGGGACCCTCAGAATTGGTCTGAATGGTGGCATTGAACTGAAAGGTGAGTCTAAATAATACAGTGACCTCACCTGTATCCACAGGTTAATGAAGTCAGCAGACAGACTTAGTATTTCTGGCGTTAGGAATAACAGTTTATTGTTTGTGCCTGGTCATTGATTCCAAAGATGAGGTTAGAATACACCTAGTTTTCTAAATATGAATTCCAAGTCTTAGCATACTGACTCTATATAACTGCATGCATAAATTCCCTCTTTGTTTAATTTTTCCCATGGCTTAGGCTGGTCTGAAGGCCTGGTCTAACAGTAAAATACTGTTCTTTCCCGAGGCAGTGCTATACGTTCAGAAAAACACATTGGTGTATTTTTATTTTCAGAAAGAATATGTCAGTGAATCCAAAATGTCCATTTGTAAGGGTTACATTTCAGATGTCATTTGAGATGTGCTGACATTTGCTTATTAAAGGTTTAGGAACTGAGAACTTAAGACTTTTCTTCTCTTTATTACTCAGTATTGACTGAGACCCAAAGAACACTTGGGCCCAGAGCTCTAGAATTTACATTTGTGTGAAGCAGTTGCCTCCTGATTGCTGTCTGCACAGGAGAGATTGTCTAAGTATCACTCTGAGCTCTAGGCTCAGAAAGTCTTTGAACAAACTCATTTCTTTGAGAGAAAAAAAAAAAGAAAGATTCTCTTCTTCCTGTTGTCTGCCACTACAGATACCAACACTGGGAGCATTTAGTTGGTTTCCAAGAGGGATTTTCTTCATTGAAGTTGGTGCTTTGAAATAGTTCTGTTTTCTTTCCTTGTTATCTAAGGGAGAAATAAAAGTTATACTGAAAGTATTACCTATTCTGTGAATTTTTCTCCCCCATGCAAAGCCTAATTGTTGGGCTTCTAACTTAACCCACTTCCCCTTCTGGAAAAGGGAAATTCAAATTCAGAGTTAAACAAACCTCTTCTCTGCCCCATTTAATTACAGAATTGGAGAATGAATAACCAGGAAAAAAAAAATCTATTTATATATAGAGATTTCTTAGAATTTAGAAAAAAAATTTTGTTAAATATTCAAATGCTTTAAATTAGGAAAATCTTTTATTTTAAAAAAAAACTTGTTATTTGCCTTTGTAGCTAAAGGTGTGGGAAATAGATCACAGACTTAAATTTTAAAAATCAAAATTTTGCCATTTATGAGAACAAAACTTCAGGCAAGAAGGAGAGGGCTCACCAGTCAGGAGTTAGAATCAGTCCATCCTGATCCTTAATATTTGAGAATCACAGGCTTTCTTATACTCTAGTATTCACAGCCAACCCCCCGCGCCCCCCACACACATATAATCAACACACATATTTATTATAGTAATTGCTTTATGAGAACTGCTTCATTATCTCCAGGAGAGGAAGGGTCTTGTGGTTACAAGTAAACAAACTTTGAAAGTGAAAACTAATAATATACATTTGAAAATATGGCAAGTCACAGTGTTTATGTAAAAGAACAAAGAGAAGTATGACATTGAAGTTCTGCAATGAGCTCCCGATGGTGTTTCAAAGGAATAAAACGTGAAGGATATTTTTCGTAGGTTGAATGTTTGTTAGGCTATGTAACATAAAGTTTTGCTGGTTATGAAGGGACTGTGCTACTTCCCCAACCACTTACTGAGTCTTTGTTATATATCAGACATACAGGCCGATTACTGACTCATACCCTCAATGACACAGTGAGGGAATACTATTATCATCCCATTTTAAAAATGAGGAAACTGAATCACAGAGAGATTAAGCACCACATTTAAAGTCACACAGCTTGTAAGATGGAGAAAGGATTTAGACAGGGTGCCAAAGTTGCTACAATACCCCACCTTGAAACAACTGTAACATCAACTTGGAAAAAGCTCTCATCTTTCATGACATTATTAATACCCATACACAGTTTCAATATCAAATGGATTGAAATTCCATCAGTTAGTAGTAGAACTGTCTCAAAACTAGATGAATGTAAGAAATCATGCAGTATATTTGATGAAGAAAACTTATTTGTAACTACTTAATTATAAATAATCTCATGAAAATTCACAACTGTATCAAGTATATTGTTTTACTTTTATGTCAAAAATCAATATTAATTTATTCCAAGTAATTAAGATGTATTATCTATGTATCTATCTATCTACCCATATTTTACTCAAAATTCCAAAAAACTTATAAATTAGATTGTAAGGGTTTGGAAACTAATGACTGTTAAATGAGAACAATCTCGGAGTGTTGAGAATTCACTGGACTGAGAAGCTAATATTTTTATGGTTTACATAAATGATTTCATAAGAACAAGCTGCCCATGATTCACCATTTCTTTTTCTCACATTTTTATGCACCGTTTGCAAAGATAAATTTAAGAATTGTGTCTACTTGCCTTTTTTCTAAAATAAATTTCTTTCTTTAAAAGGAAACTTATGGTTTCAGAATTAGGATGATACTAACTTGATCTATAGAGGGATTTTTAGAAGTAAAGGAATCAATGAGCTTAATGAGTCAGATACAAATCAAAGGAAAATACAAGTGGTTCCTATTACCTTATAAAGAGAGATTCCAAGGAGCTGCTATTTCAAAACATGTTCATCCTTGTAAAGAAAAATGATGTAAAACACAGCTCCATGAATCAGGAAATTAATGGTTATACTTCTAGTATGTCAGATCTTTGGAGAAAAAAAAGGATTTGTTTTTGTATAGTAACAGTTAAAAATAATGACTAATTGACACACCAAAGACCAATTTGGGGAAGGAGAAAAGATGGTATAAAAGAGAGAAAAAAAATCACATAATGATCATAAGTAAATATTCTTAGTTAAATTAATAGAAAATATTAGGAAAGAAGAAGTAGTTGAATGGAAGAGATGAGTCTAAGGGTCAGGGAGTTGGTGGTGCTGATAACAGGACTATCAAAATAATCAGAATGTGATGGAAGGGGAAAATGAGATTAAAGCCTTAAAAGATACAATAACAAATTTCTTACGGTTTTGGAAGTGCACTTTTTAAAATTATTTAAGCAATAGGATTTAGTTCTCTTTCTTAATATGAATATAAGGAACTAAAAAGAAAAATTGAATTGTAAAATAACTCAAATTCCTAGAACTAATCTATTCATTGAAAACCGTAATAGGAAATATTTTAATTTAGACTTGTAATAATCCATGAATTAAAGAAGAGTATGGATCCAGTGACTTTGACTGGGAGTCACGAACTGGCTCTCATAACTAACCCTGAGAACACCACAGCTTGGACACAACATAATTTCAGTTTCCTCAACTAAAAGGAAACCAGTCAATAATTTTTAAGTCCCCCTATGTGCCTAGCACTGAGGGAGGCATGTACGTATTAAAAGAAATGAGTAAAACACAGAGTTTGTCTCAAGGATCTTGCAAATATGGCAGAGTTTTCTACGAATAATTACTTCTGTCTTATTTCCTCTAATGTGCTTTGAAAAAGACAGAAACCATCCAGGCATTACGAATGACAAAAGGAAAATATTGGAAATAGTTGCAATAAATTCTTCTTGCTTATAATTTTGAGCAGAAAATGGATATTATAAGTCTTTATTATCATTATGAGGGTGCATAAGATCTACACTCAACTTTGGTCCACTCTGACCCAGGACCCCAACACAGTTTCCCACACAATTTAGGGATACTGCAGTGTGAGGGGCTCTCAGAGTATCACTGATTTGTCTCACCCACAGGTTATCACATCATGTTCTGTGTGAATTGAGCTCAGTCATACTCTGGGCAGTCTGCTCACTAACTGGCTTAGAATTGTCCCCACCTGTGTCATGGCCTCATCCATCCACTTGGTCTTTGTCTCGACCCCTCAGACCACGGGCCTGGAATCTCCCTGCCTTGTCTCCCTTGTTTTCTTTTCTGGCTTCCTTTTGGGTTTTTTTTCAGGTTTTCCTTCACCTTTTCCCCTATTTTGGTCCTCTAGTTTTGAAATAATTTAGCACTCATATTTTAATTGCTCCTGAATCAGAAGCAGAATTCTAGCTATGTCCACACCTGCAGATAACTATATTCCTCAGAATAGTTCCTTTATTTAAAAAAAAAACATAAAAATTGCATACCTGTGATCTTATATTTGCAACCGATCTCAATGTCTCTGCTTTCCTTTTTCTCCCTCTCCCCTCACATTGATACAGAGTTTATTTCCAGAACTCTGTAATCACCCTGTTGTGGGAGAAGGGACAGTTTTCTCATAGCAGATGACATTACATAGTCTGTGTGGGCAATGCTTAAGTAAAGCAGAGCCTTGTATAATTATCTTAAAGCACAGTCTATTGAAATAATTCTACCCCAAATCTTTCATTTCCTGAATTAGTGGCTTCTCCTTATTGGCTCCAATGCTTACCCATTAAAAATGAAGAAACCAAATGTTAGGTAAGAGAATTCCATTGTCCAGGCTCTTGTCCTATTTTTTTTTTTTTTCCCAAAGATAGATAGTCACAATGGTTCTGGGTATACAAGATAAATGAAATGCGTCTAAGCCTAAAATAATCCCTGTGGTGAGAAAGATGCATGAGGATGAGGAGGACGGCCTTCATTCCAGTCTTGCTTTCTTGCTTTTCTCTGTTCCCTCCTGGAAGGACAGATCCCCAGCTCCATACCATCCACCTCCTAACACTCTTCTATACACTGAGATCAATTACTCTTCTCAGTTGTAGGCCTTGAGTCATCAAGTCAAATCTGACTTTAGGTACAGTTACTAGGAAATTGGCTCTTGCTTTGCTACTCTTTACTACCAATTCTCAACTGCCTTATTCCTCTATGCCTGAGGCACTGGGTAGATTACCAAGCCACAGACTGATTCTGTCTGTGACTAATGATTTGTCTTGCTGTAAAGTTTAGAGTTTGAAACAATCCTCCCAGGGACAAGTCTTGTTCTTGAATGTTAAATCTGAGCTCCTTGCTTTTATGCTCTGCCCATCTCAGCAATAAGCCTAGAAACATCTATCTTCATTTGGACTTCTGATGTTATATTCCCCAGATGGCTTCCTTTTTCCTTCTGTCAGATTCCACTAAGCATCATCTACCTATCCAGACTTTTCTCTGTTGAGCCTCTGTAAGCTCTGGTCTGACTTTACTTGCTCTGTCCATTTTTGGCTCACTAAGGCCTCATTCAAATAAACGGTGGTTATACATATCACATTCATGGTTCTATAAGTCAGTAGAAATACAGTCACAAATTTTACAGGAAACTAAAAATCATAATGCATACATACTACCCTGCCAAATGAAGCAATGCTTCTTTCTGCACCTAAAGGAGTTGAATCTTATTTTCAGCTGAATATCTTTAATGTGCTTGGCGCTCATTTGTATGTTTTGTTTCATTTCCCTAGTTAATGAAAGTAATATTCATTTCTTTCTTTTTTCCAATGAGCCTTTATCTCAGCTAAGTCAGAATGTTCACAAAAGGCATTATATCAGGTAATTGGATTTCATAGTGAAATTAGGTCTGAAAAAGAGCACCCTTTTAGTTGTCCCCTTGTAGAAATATTTCTAAGGTATAATAGATATTGTTTGCCTTAGTAAACAAAATAGAGTAGTTCCCCCTTATCTGCAGTTTCATTTTTCACAGTCTCAGTTACTTATAGTCAAACGCAGTCCAAAAGTATTAAATGGAAAATTCCAGAAATAAACAATTCATAAATTTTAAAGTGCATGCCCCAGGCTGTTCTGAGTAGTGTGATGAAATCCCATGCCCTCCTGTGCCATCCTGCTGGGTCCTGCCAGGGATGTGAAACATTCTTCTGTCCAGTATATCTACTCTGTATATACTACCTGACCATTAAGATAGGAAAAAAACATATATATAGGGTTAGGTACTAACTGTGGTTTCAGGCATCCACTGGGGTCTTGGAACTTATCATCACAAATAAGGGGTAAATACTGTATAGTAAGTGGATTGACTCTTATTTGTAGGATTTCAGTTCTTGCCATGTTTTAAGGCACTGGATCATTAAGGTCAAATGTTTTCATTCTTTCAATGTTTACTATGTACAATGTCCTTAATGATGTATAGGTTCTGCCTTAAGAAATCTTAGAGTCCAACAGGGGAACATAAGCCTCATATAAAGTAACATTCATGCAGAACAGAATGTACTAAGTGCCTTATCAAAGAAACGTGATTTTTCTAAGTATAGGAACTACAGATGTTATAGGGTATTGGCATAACTAATGAACCATGTCCATCCATTCATTCAAAAACAATAACTGGGTACTTTCAAGCCCTGAGATACAGCAGTGAAAAAAACGGTGTTACTGCTCTCATGGGGATGACTTTCCTGAGAGGTGGGGGATAGACCATCAACAAACACACCTAAATGCACAGATGTTAAGTGGTAGTGAAAGCTATTCAGAAAAATAGAGCTGAAGAAGGGCAATAGGGACTGTGGGGTGAAGGTGAGCTGGCTGTTGACACTAGATGTTCAAGGAAGACCTGAGGGATGGTGTCGTTTGAGCAGAGACCCAAAGTAAGAGGTGATCATGTGAGTAAAAAAGGAAAGAGTGATCCAGGAAGAGGGAACAGGAGCAGAAGTCCTAGGATGCAAAATTCTCAGAGCTTCTGGAACTTCTTGGTAGTGTTTGAGGTAGAGCAAGGAGGCCAGTGGGGTTTAACAGGGTAGGTCTTGGGGTGGGGGTGGTGAGAGGAGAGGGGCTCAGAAGCCTAGAACAGGCAGGGGCAGGTCCAGAAGGGTCTTGAACGCTTTGTGCTATGCAAGCCCCCAACCCCAACACATTTTCCCTCCTCCTCATTCTCCTATTTTGTTCTCTTGTTGTCATTCTCCTATAAGAAGAAACTGGAAAGGAAAAAAAAATGTTAATTAAGGGTTCTGGTGAGCTGAATTCCATTTAATTGAGGTGGAACTGTAATATACTGTTTTGTATTTAATTCTTAAATCCTTTCACATGGATATTTTTCTTGTCCCAGTTAGATAATATATGATCAAAATCACAAATAGTCTCCAATTCTTTTTCCTATTCTCTTGGAGCTCTTAGATCCTAGAAGGGCTCACAGTCTAGGGCTAAGAGTCAACTTTTCATATTGTGGTTTACCCTAGACAATAACTCCAGAGAGGTGATTCTTCTGTACCACCTTTGAATCTTATCCCTCAGTCTCTAGGACTGGCCCTTTCATGTCATTGTAAACTGGCCAGGGATTGTAGGGAGACTGTAGCCACTTGTCATCTAAGAGAGAGAGAGAGAAATCTGGAGATATGGAAAAAATAAACATTAACAATTTTTCTCTGTATTAGTCTTTTATCTTAAGAGTGTTTGTTTATGGGTATATCTCAAGGTTCTGGTAGCTATTTGGTAAAACAGTCTAACACATCAAATATTACATGAGGAAATAAGTTACCTAAAGTTAAAACATTTCTTTTAAGTTGGGCTCAGCATGTTTGCCATAAAATAAGCAAAGCTGAATCTTCCCTGCAAGAGAAACAACCAAGTTGCTCTGACAATTATTAAAGTGCTCTGAATTGACCAAACCTAGGGTAAGGAACGGCATTCCCCAGGTTTTTTTGTTTTTAAGTTTGAAATAATTTTAAACTTACACAAAAGTTTCAAAAACAGTATAAAGTGTTCTTGCATATCCTTCACCCAGTTTCATCAGATGTTAACATCTTACATGAACATAGTACAATTACTGAAACCAGGAAATTGATACTATTCACTAAATACAACACTATTAACTCATCTACACACTTGGTTAGATGCTTTCATGCTCATGCTCTGTTTCTGTTCCAGAATCTAATCCAGGGTCCACACACTGCATTGAGGTGTCATGTCTCCTTAGGCACTTCAATCTGTGACAGTTTCTATTTGTCTTTCATGACATTGACCCTTTTAAAAAAGATATTGATTCTTTATTTTGTAGAATGACCTCCAAATTGGATTTGTCTGAGCTTTTTTTGATTAGATTGAGGTTATGCATTTTGGGCAATATTATCACAGAAGTGGTATTGAGTGCTTCCTGGTGCATCGTAACATCGGGAGGTATAGAATACTGACAGGTCTTCTTACTGGTGATGTTGACTTTAATCATTTGGTTATGACAGTGTCTGCCAGGTTTCTCCAATGTAAATGTTCTCCATGACCAGCATTGTGTTTTAACTTGTGTTATACTCTAGCACCCTGCCTGAGTCATGCTGGGTGTGCAATAGATGTTAATTGAAAAAAACAAATGAATTAACTTAAAACTAATGTAACAAAAGTAGGTTTAATAGTAGGATTAGTTAAATGATTCCACTAAATTTTCTGACTTAATTACTTTAATTTGGTTCAGAATTCACCACCAAATTCCAACAAAGCTAAACGTGAGACTCTGTATCTAAATCACCATTTTTTGAAAGGTGCCTAAGCTAACTTAAGCAATTTTGATATTGGATTGCCTTTCCCTTGCTACTGGTTGTGTTTGTTGGGATCACATTTAAAAAACTTTTGAAATGATTTTTATATTTTGAATAGGAAATGCGTACAAATAGTTAAAAGAATAAGCATAAGAGTATACAATGAAAAGCAAATCATTGTTATCTGCTTCTGTGTATCACCCCAGAGATAGTCTATGCCTATACAAATATATATTTATACGTGTATATGTGCGTTTCTGTATCCTTTGTATTACTTTTTAAACACAAATGAGGTCATACTTCACATACTGTTCTACATCTTAGTTTTTTTTTTAAGTTAACAGTATGTCATGGAGATCATTCTTTATTAATTTACTGAGATTTACCTCATTCCTTTTAGTGGCCAAAGAACATTCCATCATACTTACACACTATAATTTTTTTCATGAGTCTCATTAAGAGTCTATTTATGGTTATTTCCAATATTTTGTGTTTTAAATAATGCTTTAATGGATATCCTTGGAATATACTTTGGTCTTTTTGGAGTTTTTCTTATTGATTATTAAAGATTTTATATACAGGAAATTATCAACTTAACAATAATATATGTTGCAAATATTTGTTTCAGCTTGTTTTATATCATTTAGCACTATACACTTATCTTGCCATTTTTCACCAATCAGAAATTTTTAATTTTTACATATTAAAACTTATGATTCTTTTATTTTCTGAATTCTGAGTTTGGTTAGGACACAGAAATGCATTCTCTACTCCAAAGCTAAAAAACCATTTTCCTTTGGTGAATTTATTTACTTTATTTCCATTGAAATAGAACCATTTCAAATTTTGTTTTGGTATAAGAAAGAAAGTAGGAATTTTATTTTATTTTTTCCAGAGGTCTTCACTGTATCAAAACCATTAGTTCTTCCCCCACTGAATAAATGGGTGCTGTCTCTTTAGCACATTTCCAAAAGGCAAAAGAGTACCAAGTAGTCACTGAAGCTGATTTGGTCATGTTGCCATTTATTTACCCAGATTGAAACCATTTTTAACTTTTATAAAATGTTTTCTTTCCTCTCCCAGGAACAATTCAGCCACATCATGCTGGCAATTAACCAAACCATAGTGCTCTTGAGAATGGAAACTGCTTGTGCAATTTTGTGGTTGTCATTTACAGCTAAGCTGACGTCTACATCATAGTCTTCATACGTATCGGGATCAGTCTGAAGTGTGCTCTGTTATATTGTTATCTTCAACTTTATTTTTTTCTGTAAAGAAAATCAGGCAAACAGGATATTTATCTCCATGTCAAACTATAACATAATCTATAACCAGTATGGTCTTTAACTCAGTTAGATAGTGCTTGTAAATGTCTCTATTTTATCTTTCTCTCCCAAGCCACAAAGACACAGAGGAGAACAACTGTGAAAGGCTGCTTCTAAAATGACTCCTAATGAACCTCCCTACTGGTGTTCACTCCCCTTAGGTATGGGATGGACCTAGTAATTTTTTCTAATGAATAGAATGTGGCAGAAGAGATAGTTATGTTACTTCTGAAGTTAAAGTATAAAAACTGAGACTTTTGTCTGCCTGGTGCTCTCTTTCTCTTGCTGTCTTGTCTTGCTCACTTTGGTGAGGCAAGCTGCCATGTTGGAAAAGCCTATGCTGAAAGGAAATAAGGGTAACCTTCAGCCAACAGATTACAAGGAACTGAATCTTGCCAACAAGCACAGGAGTGAGCTTGGAAATGTATCTTATCCCCGCTGAATCTTGAGATGTTGTAGTCCCAGCTAACACCTTGATTTCAGCCTTGAGAGACACCCTGAAGCAGAGCACCCAGCTAAACCATACCCAGATTCCTGACCTATGGAAGCTGAGATAATAAATGTTGGGGTTTTTTTTATAAATTTATTTATTTTTATTTATTTATTTTTGGCTGTGTTGGGTCTTCATTTCTGTGCGAGGGCTTTCTCTAGTTGCGGCAAGTGGGGGCCACTCTTCATCATGGTGCGTGGGCCTCTCACTGTCGCGGCCTCTCTTGTTGGCGGAGCACAGGCTCCAGATGCGCAGGCTCAGTAGTTGTGGCTCACAGGCCCAGTTGCCCCGCGGCACATGGGATCTTCCCAGACCAGGGCTCGAACCCGTGTCCCCTGCCTTAGCAGGCGGATTCTTAACCACTGCACCACCAGGGAAGCCCCCAAATGTTGTTATTTTAAACCACAAGGTTTTGGGGTAATTTGTTATGCAGCAATGGATAAGTAATACAGCAAATAAGGAATTGGGTAATAATATTAATATTATTAATATTAATAATATTAAATTACATTATCATTAGTATAATATTAATAATTTAAACTATTAAATTTATATTAATGATAGAAAAGAATGTAATGTTAATTATAATAATATAATGTTAGAAAGCTTATTACTAGTGAATTTCGTATGTGGAAATCACTATTCTAAGAATTTTGCATATGTTACTCTATTTAATCTCATAACCCATGAGAGAGTTAATACATTTATTTGCATTTCATAGATGAGGAAACAGAAGTATTGAGATATACAGAGGCAAGACTTGAATCCAAAGTCCATACTCTGAAAACTGTGCTGTAAGATTGCAAAGACAAAAAAAATAACTCTATCTGCCAACATCACTGGGTTTGCAAGAACAAAATGTCTTTCCTTTCCATAGCAGGGCCTGCTCCCATCATCCATGCTGAGGTTTGACTTGACTTTGATCTTGGTCTGTAGATATAGTAACCTCCCTCTGAACTGCCTGAGGGTGTGTATCACCAGGCACATGGCAGGTATGAAATAGATATCTCTTAAATGCACGGATCAAAGTGTGGTTGCACATTCCATCTTTGCCACTGAGAGATGGTGCTGCTCTCACAGCTGGTAGCATGGAGTGTGGAAGGAGTGTGGGAGCTGGTGATGCGTTGGATGTACAAATTCCTCCAGCACAGGGGAATTTACTCATCTATGCTTCCTTACAATGATTTCTTTGCATAGTTCTAACTCTAGCTAGTCTCTGCTTATGACAGGAAAATACATGAAGGTAATTTATCATCTTGTGTTTTTACTCCATTGTCATTACGGAAGAAGATAATGACTGCAATTTCAGATCCTTTGAACTGAGATACAGAGAAAATGCTTCTTTTTTTTTCAGCTAAATGATGCTTTTCCTACTATATACTGCTTGTAGGGGTATAACTCAGAAAATCCTCTATGAAGGAAAAATTTGCAGTATATATCAAAACCATAAATGCACAGAACTTTTGATCCAGCAATTCTACTTCAAGGAATTTATTTTACATAGATACGTACATGTGTGAAATGATAATATATTTCAGAAAGAAAGATTAGAAGCAACTTAATAGCCCATCATTAAGAGGCTGGTTTAAATAAATTATGATATATCCATCCTTACAAGAGAATACTATGTAACTAAAACAAAACAAAACAAACAAACAAATGAAGGAAAATTTACATGTGTTGATTTGGAATTATCTCCAAAATGTATTAAGTAAAACAAATTAAGAAGAAGAGTACTTTTTGTACTAAATTTGTGTTAATAAAAATAGATTGTATATATAGGAGGGTTTGAAAGTATATAGACAAATTCTTTGACCATCTTCCCTTGAAAAGGTAGAGTCTAATTCTCCGCTCTTTGAGTGTGGGAATACATTAGTTACCTGCTTTTATAAATATAAAATATGTTTAGACTAATATTCGAGACACTGAAAACTTTGAGAACTTCTAGGGAAGAGACCTTGGTCATCGGGCACAAGGTGAGAGCATGCATATCTCTTATACATACTCTTTGAGCCTCTTGGATTTTGTGATTACCTATTTAAAAATAAAATAAAATACTAACAAATACTAAGCTAGGTACTCTGTATTTAATAAGTAAGATAAAGTGGTATATACCATTTTTTATTTTCAAGTATACTTATGAATGCCTACAGGTAGTTCACCATCTTAGAACAGACTGACTAAATGCTTCTGTTGAAATTAGAATGGCAGGATGTTGATAGAGACCATCCAGGGAAAGAGATGTTTGAAAAATACTATAATCACTTCTTAGGTTCAAATAAGGAGGGAAGAGGGCTACTGCAGGAGGAGGAAGGACTGGGTGGAAACAGTGATGAAGGGAGGCCTTAACCTTGCTAGCTGTTGATCACCTCGGTGTAAGGTGGCAGTCCACCCAGGGTTACTCAAATTGGAGTGGCAGGCAGATGTGACTCCCTGGCACACCAGAGGCAGGGCTTCAAGACAGGCTGGTCGCCCTAAGAGGCTTGGTGAGAAGCACTGAGCTTGGGTGATTGGGCTGAGTGTGGGGAAGCTGACAGGCAAAATGCAGAGGGAAAAGCAATGAGATGTACACCTTCACTACTGATGGCAACGAGTTATTAAGTAACAGATTTTCTTTCTTCTCTTTTTCTTGCTGGACACACATAATCCATTTGCTTTGCAAAGCGATTTTAGAGTGTTGTTTATGGTAAGGTATAAGGTGCCTTATGGCAAAAAAATCTCTCCCAAATTCATGTGTGGATTCAAAGCTATTCCAATCCTAAAACATTGCATTTGTTTTTAGAGATACCTGTTCCTCCATTCATAGTTTCAGAACAATGAAATCTTCCTCATAGGTTGTCGAATGGATTTAATGAAATAAAGTTAACCGAGTGCCAGAATCGTCCCTCCTTCCCCTCCATAGCCCTGGCACCCCCGGTTCCTCTCCTCTGAAGGGTCCCCCACCACCCCTGGCCATACTGCTTGTCCTCCAGCACAGCACTCTCTGTGCTCCATCCTATTATGTGCCCAGTGTTGTCTGATGGAATCTTGGAATGTGAATCATACTCAATTTCGGGAGTTTGTGAGGGCATCCTCACAAGTCATCTGGGGGATGGTTCACACAACTGACTCAAGGTGGCACAATTAGTAAGAGTCAGGGCCACAGTACAAACCCAGGCTGCTCTTCCCCACCCCTTGTTCCTCCGTTGCCCTGGATGAGGGTGCATAGACAGTAAGAGCCAAAGGGGTCCTCCCGCGCAGATCCAGTGATTTCACTGTCAGAACAGTCAGTATACTGGGGTCCAAAAGAGAAGTAACAATCATGACTCTGCATCCATGTTCCTATTTTGTGAGTCTTTATTGAGTGATCAGACACTAGCCAATTTTGATTAACTGTGCCAGAACTTAGTAAAACCCTGGATTTCCACTCTGTCAGACAAGTTTTAAGGAATTGAAGTGAGGCCAAAACAAAAAGGCATTTATGATGAATTTTACCATTCCTGGCATTTTATATTTTTTTATAGCTCAGTTGTGTTCTGTGGAGATATAATAAAAAGCGTGTTAATAGAAATCACTCTGAACTTGTTACAACAAACAAAGGTTTGTTAAACAAACCTTTAGGGAACAGACATTCTAGGCTAAGAGGTGGTGTCCATGGCGGTTGTTTAAACATCCAAACAACTTGAAAATTATTTTACCTGTAAAAATCTGGACCATGATCTCAAACAGGTATAAACTAATTATAGGTATCAATTAAATTTAGTCATGGTTGTATGTATATATCCTGTGTATATGTATATACACATATATACCTACATACTGACTGTCCAACACTTCCTTTCCCCCATTTGAAGCTATCAAGCACAAGAGTGGGCAGGGTACCTGCCTCCAGGTGATCCCATTAGAGCACTTCCCTTCCCCCACCTCAGTAATCGGTCCAAGTCGGGAGCTTGTGTTATGTAAACTGGGCCAATCTGAATCTTCCCTAGGGTTTTTCAAACTGAAGTTAGTAGAAAGAAGCCTCTTTTCCTCCTAATTTACGGAACTGTTAGAATATGAAGTCAGAAGTATGTTGTTTCTCAGAAACTGAGGGGAGGGCTCGTGGAGAAGCCGGCTGACATAACACTTCACTCAGAAGGTCATGGGGTGGCCGGGGGGAGATGCGAGTGCACTCTGCTGGTGACATTAAAGTCCCCAATTATAGACCTCCCTAAAACCGGTATTACCCCTGCCCTTCTCAAATTTGGCTCAGTAAATTCCTCCCATTATGTTTACTTTAGTTCCTATTAAGACTCAGGAACTTGCTTCCTGTAAATAGAGTGGTGCAAATGCTATCCTTGATGGTGTTGGAGAGAGCTCTCACATTCACTGCTGCTGGGTGTAGGCTTTTTTTTTTTTTTTTTTGGCATGGCAATTTGGTAGTACCTACCAAAATTTACAATGGTAAAACACTTTGTCTCAGAAATTCCATGTTTAGGAATCTCTACCATAGAAATATTAGCAACCCCCTTAAAGAATATATGACAAACATGTTCATTGAAACATTGTTTATACTAGCCCCAAACTGATGACCATCTAACTATCCATAAATAGGGATATAAGAGAATAAGTTATGGCCCGCTCACCATGGAATGCTCTGCAGATAAAGAAATAATAAGTTGTCTGTATATGGAAAGATACCCAGGATATATTATTGGAAAAAAATCAAATTATAAAAGTATAATGCCATTTTGGTAACCACAAACAAAAATTAAATAAGTATACATGTATTGTATATGCTATATACAGGCATGAAAAGATAGCTGTAAGAATAATAAATTGGGAGTGAGGAAAGGAAAGCTTAGAGCTTTTATATTTTACCTTATAGGCTTCTGTATATTACTTTGTTAGTTTGTAAAAGCAATTTCAAAAAGAAGATAGTTCTATCTACTTTGTTACACTGTCTCCTTAGAAGAAAAACTCCTTAGGAAAGGCAGAAAGGTACACATTGGCCAAAGGCCTCTAGGTTTGACTTTGGTTCCACCTCTAACATGCTTGACGACTTGGGTAACATAGATGCATCTCTGTGACTGTTCATCTGAAAATGGGGGATTCGAGCTGTATGGGCATTAATGTCCCTTTCAGTTTCAATAGTTTATGAACACAGATCTTTTTAGTTTTAGGTTTTATGATATGCACAAACACAATTTTGAAGTTAGAATGACATTTGGAAGAGGTACATTAAACAAGATGCATAAGTATTAAATATATCTCAATGATAGCATAGTGACCAGTATTTGAAACCAAAAGGGTTGTTTTATCTTTATTCTCTAGATGAATTGTTCCTGGTGAAATGATTACTGCATAACTTTTATGTAAAATCAAAACCCATAATACCTTTACTTGCCTTAAATTTTGAGATCTCCCGGCATGGGGGAATTCTGAAAAAGAAGGAAAGATGGCAAATGGTCAAGTCCCTGGTGGAGCAGAGAAGCGCATGGCAGCTTCCCATCTACCAAGACAGGCATCTCAGTCTACCGGGAGATCCCAGTGCACTGAGTGGGAAACCCTGTGACACTTATTTACTGATTAATCAGGGCTAAGAAGCTGGTCACTTGGCAGGCAGAATCAGGGCTACAGACCTTTCTTTGGCAGGTCTGCACATTTTCCCCCCAGGGCGATGTGAATCCCTTTAGGCAGGGTGTGCACACACTCTCCATTTAAACTCAGCTCCCACCTTCTGGTTGCCCTAGGCTGGCTGGTTGGCTAGTCACTTCACTTATCACCCTGTCTGCCAGGCTGTAGAAGTCCTGTGACTTTTGTAAATCCTTTACGTGTTAAAACCACCTGCAGAATAACATAACAGTGTGGGGAAATGGAAGAGGAGACACAGCAGCAAATTCTTCATACTTAGTCATAAGAACAAGTAAATGCAATGACCTTGGGTCTTATTCAAAGGCATAGTCCCTTTGAAACAGATTTGTCAATCTTAGAATAGGTTATAAAGCAGCCTGTGGATTCACTTTTTACCCCATTCACTTCCTTTTCATGCATTGCCATTGTAAGGTTAGTACTTTTCTAAGTAGAACACTATGCTAGAACAAATACTAATTTTATCAGATAAATAACTCTTTCTTAGGCATCACTTACTAGCTTATTTTTATAGGCATCTATCTATAAGTTGGTGTCACCCACTAGACAATGAAATTTTTGAGGACAGTCTCTCCATCACACCTAGTCCAAGGCCAGGCATTTGGAAGAGTACAAAAAGCCTTGTTGAGTGATCTAATGAAGAAATAGTGTCTGGCTAATTCTAAATTTGAACTGTGAAAGAATAAATCAGTAACTGGCACACAATTTAAGCTATTCAGTTTTATTCACTATCTGAAGTTGATTGAATTTTCTAGAATGTAAACTCCAAAATGTGAGGACTTTTACCATTTTGTCCACTGGTGGATCCCAAGTGCCAGGAATTACCTACCCCCATCCTCACTCCCACACACAGCTTCCTGACTATAGTCACATGACCTCACCACCCCATTGTCTTCATTCTCCTCCCATTCGAGGAGACTCTTGCCCAAGCACATAACTTGATTATTCATTCCATTAACTTCCAGAAAGACCTCTCAACTTGTAGGGAGGAAAAATAATCTTTTCTCTACATCTCTAGGTTCTTGGCTGAGGCCCCCTAGTAAATTTTTTTTAAAGGCAGGTTAACAGAGAAAACCAAATTTAATTACTTACATTCATGCAAGAGCCCCACAAAAATGAGACTCAAAGTGACTAGAGAAGGAAGTTTTTATACCTTTTAGACAAAGAAACAATAAATTTGTGAAAATTGACTAAACAAGGGGATTTGGGCTTGGGGTAGTAAAATGGTGAAGGAATAACAAGATTAGTTTATATGGCCTCTTTGGCCCTAAACTCCCTGCCTTTGGTGATAAGGATGCCTTCTACTCTCCTAGTACAGGGAAGGTAACTTTCACGTGGGAGATTTATCCCCTGCTTCCTCGGGGGTCCAAGGAAGGGTCAGAGTGTTATTTTTGCATTGGTTATTTCTCAAGTACCTTTAATTTAAAATAATCAATATACCAAAGTGTCATACTTTAGGGTGATTATTTTGAACCCCTACAAACTGTTCACTAGAAAACACAAGACAGTTAACTGCTGAAGATTCTTTGAATCCCTTGCCTCAGAAATCCTCACTTTACCTTTTCCACCAATTCTAAGCTATTAAATCACGATCCTTACCCAATCCTAATCAAGGCTCCCCCTCCCACGGAAATACCTGCCTTAAATCAAGCTTCCAATTCTCAATAAATCCCACCCTTGCCTTCCTCATTAGAGGCTCTGCTGCTGCTTGGTCAAGCTGGTGATGCCTCTTACCAATGAACTCAATACACGCAGTTTGGTCTTGTCTGCAGGTTTGTTAGTGATATCTGGGGAGCAGAATTCAATGCACATAGAACAGCGTTGGGCACAGATTAGGCAACTCAATAAATATTTGTTGAATGAATGAGTGGATGCTGTATAATTATACATGAAGGGATTTTATAAGCCCTATTAAGCCTAAATCAGAGTAGAGTCAGTCCATGTAAATCTCTTTGTAAGCATGACTAAATCTGGGAGTAGAGACATGTTACAGTATAAGCATTAACATGTTATTGGGTGACTTCTAAGCCAGAGATGGTGTATTTACCATGTCTTCTTGACCTTAAATTACCTTCTTAGAGTTTGAGCCAGACAGTACAAGACAATGGTTCATGAAAGATCAATAGATGAATATTTTCAGACTCACCATTCTTTACAAATGGCTGAGGTGACATAAAGGGATCCTAGTTTATTCATCATTGGAAAAATGTCTGTCTGTTGATTTACTTCAGGTTTCCACAGGAGGCATTTTGATTTCCTTTACTGGTTTTTTTTTCCAGGAAAAATAAGTTTTCCTTGAGGGTTTTCTAAGTTCAAATAAGGCCTTCTTGTTTTATCTTTAAGGCACCCAGATGACAGTGAGAAGCCAACTTCTCTGATTTTACACAGCAGTTGCTTGCTATTATAATTCAACCCATAGCTGCTTACAGTCAGCTGGTAGAACTCTCAACCATATGCATTATTTAATAGAGGGGAAAGAAAATGAGCCATTTTATAATGAAGAATTTAAATATGTGTAAGTTCCACTGCCCATTCAACTGGAATATCAATCAGAGAGGTATGCTTATGTGCTCAATTTGAACTGTAGTACTAACTCCCAAATATAAAAGCAAGCCCTTTCATTTCTCCAATATCCCACAGTAGGACAGTCAGATTTGTTTTTAGCTTTTGGTTTTTTTTTTGTTTTAGATTTTACTTGCAGAATGTATAAAGCTCCAGGAGTTTAATCCAAATATAATTCAAACCTCTGTATTGTATTATTTCTCCCAAGCTACTCAAACCTGAAATACAAAATAGCACAGGAGGACAATTTTCTTTTTCTTTTTTTCAAAGGAACAATAAATACCCTGGTATTTATCAGGACTCTGAAAAATATCTTAAGTATTAAGTACGTACTTTGGGAGGTGGTGATAGAAGGAGATGACTTAGATCAAGGTTGTTTGCTGAAGCTCCTGGAAATCATATTCTTCTCTGGGTGGAGTTTATGGTAACAGATCTGTTACGACTTTGTTACCATAATATAAAATAGCTTTGGTGTTTCTGAAACAGTCTGGGGGTGGAACATTTCCACAAAGCTAGATAGCCAAATTCCCAAGAGGCCAAACCTCAAGGCAGATTCCAGGAGCCCTTCATACTTCCAGCCTCCAGAGAAACCCAACTCTCTAGAAGCAATTTGTTCTTCTAGACTTTATAGAAAAATATAGATCCAAATAATTTTATCTGTGCTTGTCCAAACCGTACAGTTTTGACAAGAAATCTCTGACTTAGGTTCTAAACCCAATATAGGTTTTGGTAACTGACTTAAGTTTTTCATTAATTTTTTTCTCATTGTCACAGTCAAAAGACCCTTTTTTCTATTCCTATGTTTACCAAACTATCTCTTCTTAAAAAAAAAAAAAAGAAAGAAAGAAAAACTCATTATTTTCTCTCATCAAGTTAAACTTTCTTTCTCTCTTCATTCTTTTCCTACCCTTCTCTCTCTCTGCCCTCAGAACCCATATCCTATGAAATAATAAAAATGGTGAATATGTATGTAGTGCTAATTAGGTGTTGAAAATTGTAGTAGGTGTTAACAAACCTGGCCTTATTTAATCTGCATAACAAAACATATGGAAACTATTTACAGGCCTAATTTATAGTTTGTAGTTTGAGGGCAGTGGAGTGACCTGCCCAGGATGGCATGGGGTCAGTGGGACTGAGACCACACAGGCCTGTCTGACTACTAACTAATCCTACACTCTGCTCTTCTGCAGACTTCACAGTACAGGGTAGCAGGAGGTGCCCCCACTAATACGCCTCTTTGGCATAAGGATTATTTTGAGCTGATAATTATTAAGAGACTGCGGACAGATGAGAAGCTCTGAAAACAGAGTAAAACTTATCCTTTTGTAAGGGAAATTTACATTTGTAAAAGAAATTTATGTTAGAAGGGACGCCTGTCCCAGAAGAGCACCATTACTGGAGATAACTTTTATCCCTGAGAGACTTATCTACAGGCCAGGGCAAACTTTGTTTACCAAACATTTCCTCTTCTCACCTTCCAGGTGAATTGTCTTCCTTGCTTTGCAGCTCTAGGCCCCTATCCCTTTCCTTAGCCCTGGATGGCATATAAGCCTCAAATGTCTGGCCACATTTTGAGTCTCATATTTTGTGGGGCTCCCGTATGTCCGTACATAATTAATTTTTTTTTCTTCTGTTAATCTGTCTTTTGTTACAGGGGGAGTCTCACCCAAGAACTGGGAAGGCTGGACAGAAAATTATTTTTCCTCTCCTACAACCCATACTTTTGTGTCTGAGACTTTCTGCATAAAGCATTGTAGATGGAAATTACACCTTGAAAAATATTTTCTGTAAATCATTGCCACAACTATAACCTGGAGGAAAGCTACAGGGGACAAATGAAAGCATTCACTTTCTGTTGCTGCAAGCAAATTAAGCCTACAGACCACTTTTCAAAACAAAAACATTATTAAATTATTAGCTGCTTTAGAACTGCCTGCACTGACAAAGGATTAAGCTGCCTCAAAATTTCCTATGGCGCTCTGATAACTGTTATTATTTAAATATCCTTAGAATTCATGGGAGCTAAGGGGGGCAGTGAAAACTCAAACATGGTTTCTACTACTATTAAAGAAAAATGACCAAAATAAACAAATTATTGCCCTCCCCCACCAGCTTGAAGTAATACACAGTCACAAATCACCTTGAAAAGCTGATTTCAAACAGAACTGAGTGTCTAACTCCCAGCATGCATTTTAACATGTAGAGATTACAATCAGAATGGAGACTCCTTAGCTGTTAATTTTCACTAGTTGATGGGTTACAGTCAACTTCAATATGCCGTTGTTCCTATGTGGATGTATTTAACAATCTCTCGCTCTCAAAATAAATAAATAAATAAATAAATAAGAAGCCGAAATGTTGTTGAGTGAAAAAAAATGCACAACGTGAAAGTTGTGAGTTAAGTTTTATTTGGGGCAAAATGAAGACTATAGCCTGGAAGACAGCATTTCAGATAGCTCTGAGAAACACGCAATCATGCACATATTTTTTGCAGAAGGTTGAGGCTAGTGTCACGAATGCTACTGCTAGTCATGAGGAGCAGAGGTCACCATGAAGGATTTTAGTGCTTTTCTAGATATGAGGAGATGCAAGAACTGGGCTCCTAAAATCTTCTCCTGAAAATATCTATCTGAAGGCCTGTTCTCCCAGTTTTTCCCAGAGCACAGAGTGCTACATTCCTGATCTCTACCCTAAATGCCTTTCAGGGGTGTTGAAAGTCAGCGGCTACAACAGCTCATAATTTAATCCTGTAGAGGTAGATGGCAAGTGCCAATTTGTAGTTGACAATATCGCTTGTATGTAGAAGGAAAAGAGCAATGTGACGTTTGTATAAGACATTCTATGGGGAAAATCCAGATTCTAGGTTGAGCAATTCTGTAAGGGAACCTATAAAATATGATAAATAATGTCTTTAAGTTGCATAGTTTACAACTGGAAAGCCAATAACGTGCCTCTGGTAGATCTAGTCAAATGAATGATGGTAAACCAGATGCATGGTAAGATTCAAATGAAATTACAATTTGATAAACAAATGTTTCATAATAATTTTTTTTCTGTTATTTCCACTACATCTCAGAGGAACTGGTAAGACAGGAATAGACTCTTGAGAACCTCTGAAATCTTTATATCTGAAATCTCAACTTCAGATAAAAATTTGGAGGAGGAACAAACGTTCCATTTAGTATTCTGGCTCCATCGCTTATGGTCTGTAACCTTAAGCAAGATATTTAATAAAGCTGTGTCACTTTTCAATCCCCATGATTCTATACCACAATCTACCTTTTACAGATCCCTTGGTACTTAGCAGGCAGCATGCTCAGTGTTTTACACAGCATCCCAGAGCCACCTCGCCTAGCAGGCTCTGTGCAGCCTGCTTAACCTTATGCTACAGCCTGGAGTTTACTTTTAGGCTGATAGAATCGAATGTGTCACTAATTTTAGTGGCTAAAAATGATGTCAGCTTTTTCATTCACAACTTCTGTATCAGCAACTCTCAAGCTTTTTGGTTTTAGGACTCTGTTTACACAAAAATTATTAAGAACACCCCACATAATTAATATCCGACCTATGTAAATGGCTCATACAACTCAACATCAAAAAACAAATAATCTGATTTAAAAATGGGCAGAAGGGATTTCCCTGGTGGTCCAGTGGTTAGAACTCAGCACTTTCACTGCCATGGGTCCATGTTCAATCCTTGGTTGAGGAACTAAGGTCCTACAAGTTTCATGATGCGGCCAAAAAAAAATAAAGGGCAGAAGAACTGAATAGACATTTTTTCCAAAGAGGAAACGCAGATGGCCAATAGGAACATGAAAAGATGCTCAATGTCATTAATCATCAAGGAAATGCAAATTAAAACCACAACGAAATATCACCTCACACCTGTCAGAATGGCTATCATCAAAAAGAACACAAATAACAAATGGAGAGGATCTGGAGAACAGGGAACCCTCATACATGGTTGGTGGGAATGTAAATTGGTGCAGCCACTGTGGAAAACAGTGTGGCGGTTTCTCAAAAAACTAAAAATAGAGCTACCGTATGACCCAACAATTCCACTCCTGGGTATATATCTGAAAAAAACAGAAACACTAATTTGAAAAGACCCATGCACCACAATGTTCATAGCAGCATTATTTACCATTGCTAAGGTATGAAAACAACCTAAGTGTCTGTCAACAGATGATTGGATAACGAAGGTGTGGTGCATATATACAATGGAATACTACTCAGACATAAAAAAGAGTGAAATTTTGCCATTTGCAGCAACATGGATAGACTTGGGAAGGTATTATGCTCAGTGAAATAAGTCAGACAGAGAAAGACAAATACTGTATGATATCACATATATGGAATCTAAAAAAATACAACAAACTAGTGAATATAACAAAAAAGAAGCAGAGTCATAGGTACAGAGAACAAACTAGTGGTTACCAGTGGGGAGAGGGAAGTAGGGAGCAGCAATACAGGGGTAGGGGATTAAGAGGTACAAATTATTAGGTATAAAGTAAGCTACTAAGATATATTGTACAACATGGGGAATACAGCCAATAGTTACAATAACTATAAATAGAGTATAACCTTAAAAATTGTAAATCACTATATTGTACACCTGTAACCTATATAATATTGTACAACTATACATCAGTAAAAATGGAACCTCCCACATATTTTGTTACATGGGTTATACCTATCAAAATTTACCTTACTGGAAATTAAAGTTGAGAACTTTTAAATTATGTACTTATTAATTTGTTTAAAAATAAAAGAAAGGTCCATTATATAAATGACATATTTTTATGAAAAATGGTTTTCCAATTGAAAAAAATTCCAGTGAGAGAAGTGTAAAGGAGATTTTTACAAATCTCTGTAACATCTGTCTCAGTAGGTAATAACTAGACTCTCATGTCTGCTTCTTTATTTGGTCTATTGTAATCTTATATATGGACCCTCTGAAAAATACCACTCTAAACTCATGAAAGAACAAGAGTGAAAAAGAAAAATAACTTCTTACTGTCGTATGAAAATGCTCTGACCTCTCAGAGCCCCTGAAAGGGTTTTGGAGACCCCAGGAGTCCCAGACTTCCCTTTGTAACTGTTGTTCTATATGATGGAGTAGTCACTCTAAATTATAAGGATTTACTTTACATATATATAAAGAAATAATATACATAATGGTATATATATATATATTTATTTTATTTTATTCTTTTAGTCGCACCACACAGCATGCAGGATCTTAGTTCCCAGACCAGGGATCGAACCTGGGCCCTTGGCAGTGAGAGTGTGGAGTCCTAACCACTGGACCACCAGGGAATTCCCATATATATAAATATATTTTTATACCAAAGAGTTATGTAGTTATGTTCACTGTGAATGAAAATAACTGTCAGTAGAGCTTTTTATTTTTTTCTGAATTGATCCTTAGAATAACAATGACAACAAGACCTAACACTTATAAAGCACTCCTTATATCAGGCACTGTACTAAGAGCTTTGCAAATGTCATTTCAGTTAATCCTCAAAACAATACTGGAAGACTGTGCCACTAATATTATCGTTTCACTGAACAAGTGAAACTGGGCATTGGAGGGGATAAGTGACCTGCCCAAGGTTACACCACTGGCAAATTCTAGACTTGGCTCTTGTGTTTAGATAGTCTGACTCCAGACTACACCAGATCCTAATAAGGATACATTATTCTACCTTCAGGAAAGGTTGCTCAGCACTGAAATAATTTTCTCATGTAATCCTCCCAAAAATTCTGGGAGGACAACCTCATAATCCTCACTTTTTGGATGAGCAGAATATGCACCATGGTTGCCTCTCCTCTTTCTGTGCCACTAGCCTTTGGCCTCCCATGTAGGACTGGTATAATCCAGAAACAGCCCGAATAGTTCACAGGTCAGGGGAGAAAGAACATTAGCACTTATTTTCATCATTATCTAAAAAATGAAAAAAAATCAGCTTTTAAAATATTTAATACATAAATGGATGCTTGCCCTTCATTGAACCACTTAAGATGTGAGATGGGTCCTGAGGAAAGAGTGGGTTGTCCTCAATAGAGGATTGTTGCTCTCAGTACAGAGGATGAGTGCCCAGTCAAGCTTTATGGGTTTCTTATTATTTGCTTTATTTTACATAAAGTAATACAGAAAGGGCAATTGGTTTATAAAGATTTCTTTGAGAAGCAAAACAGAACAGTTTGCTTTAGCAAACTGAAACAAATGCTAATAATTCAGGCACAAACAAATAAGAAAATGGCAGAACTGACCCTTTCTCTGAATTATTACTAGCCTTCTATTAGCAATGTTACATGAATTTTTTAAAAGTCTATTTAAGCAATACTGGGAATAAGTTGGCCAAATATGTGAAATTATCAAAAGGATATCTGGACTATGGATTTTCACCCACTGTTGTTAGTGATGACTCTAGCAAAGTAAATACTTTGCAAATAATGAAATGAAACAGTCATGGTTAGTAAGACATTATAAAATATTACCTACTTCATCTTTAAAATGTTCTTCTATAATTCTAGTTTAGGTGTACATTTTATAAGATGCGCAATATATTAAAACAGTAGTAGAGGAATATAGTTCATTAGTAATACACATATATTCAACAATTTTCTATTCATAGAAGACCTTGGTCAAATGGTTTGGAGAATTCTGCACTATGGTATTTATCTTTATAAAAAAGCTCCAGACTCTTTCAGGCTCCAATATTTTATTATTTTAATTTTTTGTCAAGTTACTGAGTTTTTAAGTATGGGTCTGAATTAAGAGTGGGAGAAAAAACCCAAAATTTATTTAATTATATTGCTTACTCTAACAGAGAAACACAGAAAATTATTTTCTTTTGATAGCCAATACATTCATAGAACATTGCTCAGCAAATAGTAAGGGCTTAACATGTTAATTGATTGTTAAGTGACAGGTTATCACTTATCAATAGATGACATTTGTTTTGTGATGAGTGCCTACTATCCAATTTCATCTTTTTTGCTTCTTTGTTAATAATGCCATAAATTTCCCATGTAAGCCATCCTTCCCCAGTGTTCAGCCTTTAAGGCTCAGAGAAGAGCACATTATCTATGCCTAAGTCAAATGGGCATTCTCCCAACCTAACCTCTTGACTCAACTCAGGTCAATGAGGAGACTGTAATTCTACTGCATTTGCACTTGGAAGGATGTCGGGCTGCAGCTGCTGGCAGGTGTCGTATTACCACATGGACTCTGATATTGAAGCCAGTGGAGAGAAGTACAGAGGGATGGAAAAAGACTCCAACTAATACAACAGAGAAATTATGACCAGGTGACTTCTTTTTTATTCAGTGTTACTTAAGCTTAACAAGAAGCATGTTCTCAAGACCTCTCTTCATGAATGATACAAAATTGATTATTGTTAAGCTCTTTAAGAGAGTAAGTCTTTTCTTCCCTGAGATTCAGGAACAGTCCTTTAGTTTTGGTAAGATGTTTCTGACACATGAAGTCTTCAAGGTCATCTGTTATCTCACAGAGAAAGAAATTTCTGTGTGATTTGGTCGGAGATTATACCTTTATCACACATGGCTAATGGCTATAAACTTTTACATTCATCTCTTAAGGGGAAGAAAGGGCAAGGAGAAAATATTTCAAAGCAAACGTGAACTGAAAAACAACAGAAAAGCTAAGGAACAAATAGAACAACAGAAAAAACAAGCACAGTCTTTTACATTTTCAAATGCCCGGAATTCCATTAACCAGAACATTCCACCAATCGACACGTCTACAGAACCAAGTGCAGTAATTATTACTTTATGTAATTACAATCGTGAACCACTACTGTAAGACCTCCAACATGTATCAAGCTTACTTTGGCTCTGATGACTTCAGTTTAAACATTCCTAACTTACATCCTGATAATACACTCCTAAAGAATGGGTATCGTCCTTGGATTTTTCTCAGTATAGTCATAGAAAAAAAATCCAAATGGAAAGAACAAAAGGACCAGGGTAGGCAGATGGGGTTGGTGAGTGTGAAGAAAATAGCACAGAAATGTGGAGTGCATGCAGTTTACTTAGACGCAGCCCAAGATAATGGCAGCGATTTCCTCTGAGGACAAAAATACACAAAGAATTACTAGGTGCTGGTGGAAGAGGTGTGAGGCAAGCTGTGAAAATAGCACATTTACAGGGGGACTGTGTTGATTTGCAATCTTAATTAAGCATATTTTCTGCTTTTATGAAGTAAGAGCCAGATTCACTTTTATTACCACAGTTGAACAATTTTTTTACAAAACCTAGAATAAATAAAATGCATCTAACTCATTTATGATCAAAACAAAGCCATCCCATTAAGAGAATGCTTATTTTCTCTAGTGGAGTTTCCTCTTCTTTGTTAATATTTGTTATTCCCATCAAGTAATTAAGTGATTATAATGCACCCAAGTAAATATATTTTGCTAACTCTATCTATTAGGTGATCATTTATTTAATGTTCTACATAAACAAGCCTGTCTCATACTCCCATTACACATTATAGTTATGTCTATCGGCACTTACATGTATATTGTAATTATTTGTTACATCTCTCTTTCTCTGACTCCTACTAGACCGTGAACTCCAAGAGGTATGTATTTCTTCACTACCAGAAGGGCCAATATTTATTGACTGTTGAATTATGTGCCAGATTTTGTTTTTTGTCAGGTGAGTTATTTAATTTTCCTCATGAAATCTTATGACATGGATACTATCAGTATTCTCATTTTAGCAATAAGGATATTTAAACTCAGACATTTTCATTTGTTTGTGTTCACAAAGGAAGCTAGGAAGTAGAAGCCCTAACATATATCTGAAAAGATATATGTTTTTATTGGCCTTGGATTCAAGAAACATATCTCTAAAATAAATATGTTTTCTTTACCATACCTTAACAAGCTTGGGGTGAGTTCAGAGGTGGGTAACAGTCCAACAGTATTTAAAACTCAGATCTCCACTGGTGTTATAATTCTTTCTCCAGGGCTTCCAAGTTTCTACTCTCCATAGATCTTAGGCAGTTCAAATATTTTGTCATCTTCTGCTACTATTCTTCTAAAGCCATTTTTGGTCTTATTGCTAGTTTTCATTCACTCATTCAACAATTATTAATTAAGCAACAGTCATATACCAGGAAATTTCTAGGCACTGGAGATTAAAAAATAAGTGAACAGCACACATGACCCCTGCTCTCTTGCAATTTATAGCTTGACAATGGCCCATAACTAGACAGAGGGACATTTGAGTGACATTGTTCTGTTTCACCCTCATCCAAGATTTACTTGTATTTGGTGCTCAAATCCAAGCATTGCTTGTTTCTATTTCAACAAGTAGAAACAAGAGAAAACTGTCTTTACCTCCCCAGCATCTAGCACAGTGTCTGGCACATAGTCGGTACGTCATAAATTTGCTGGGTTTTTTTTTTTTTTGAAGTATAGTTGCTGTACAATATTATATAAGTTAGAGGTGTACAATATAGTGATTTAAAATTTTTAAAGGTTATACTCCATTTATATTTATTGTAAAATATTGGCTATATTCCCTGTGTTGTACAATATATCGTTGTATTTTATTTTATAACTAACAGTTTGTACCTCTTAATCCCCACTCCTCTATTGCCCCTTCCCCCTTCCCTCTCCCTACTTGTAACCACTAGTTTGTTCTCTGTACCTGTGAGTCTGCTTCTTCTTCGTTATATTCACTAGTTTGTTGTATTTTTTTAGATTCCACATATAAGTGATATCATACAGTACTGGTCTTCCTCTGTCTGACTTATTTCACTTAGCATAATGCCTTGCAAGTCCATCCACGTTGTTGCAAATGGCAAACATAAATTTGCTGTTGAATGAATAGAAGATGTGTATGATCTAGAAAGTAACCATGGAGTTATATGGACTGGCAATTTCTTCTGATAATATGTTTTACCAAATCATTGCCCAGACATAGGACTAATTTTACTCCATACTCCTGCATTGGATAGGTAACATCCTCCTGGTCCTTTCTCATTCAAAGGAATAAACCAGAAATAAATGTAGGAAGGTCAGAATAAAGCAAAGGAAATATTTATTTAAGAAATGTAATTCTGTTTAACTTTCATTACCCTGAAAGATTTTGACACTGCTTTTAAATTTGCTATCTGAAGTTTTCAGAAAGACATAAAACACAAGACATTTCCCTCAGCTTAAAGGGCGGAGTTTATTTTTAGGAAGAACTTTTTACAAGCTTGGGCCTAGGATCTAATGGATTCTTGCACAGGAGAAGATGTGAAGGCCAGCAGACCTGGACTCTTGGTTTTCTTCAATCCTTTGATCATGTTCTGTGATCATTCTTCTGTGATTTTATTCCAAGTAATGTTGTTTTGATAACTTTTCATGTTCTAAGATAGAGATTTCATTAGCTGGGCTAGTTCAGCAATTCTTAACTTTTTTCTCCCCTATCTCAAAAAATATGTTAGTGATGTTCAAATTTAGGACACATTCTCATGGAGACACTTATGGCTATTATAATTCTCAAAGTATACCTTAAGGTGTCATCCTGTTTTCCTCTTTCAGGAAAGTATGTATGCTATGGACTGAATGTTTTTGTCCACCCCTTTCCCCACCACCAAAGTTCATATGTTGAAGTCCTTATCCCCAGGGTGATGGTATTAGGAGATTGGACCTTTGGAAGATAATTAGGTCATGAGGGTGGATCCCTCATGAATAGGATCCATGCCCTTAAAATAAAAGACATGAGAGAGACGATCTCTCTCAGCCATGTGACTCTTTTAGCAGATATGTCTTTTGCAAATATTTTCTCCCAGTCTGTGGCTTGTCTTTTCATTCTCTTGACAGTGTCTTTCACAAAGCAGAAATTTTTAATTTTAATGAAGTCTAGCTTATCAATTCTTTCATTCAAAGATCATGCCTTTGCTGTTGTACCTAAAAAGTCATCACCAAACACAAGGTTATCTAGACTTTCTCCTATGTTATCATCTAGGCGCTTTATAGGTTTGTGTTTTACATTTAGGTCTATGATCCATTATGATTTAACTTTTGTGAAGGGGTAAAGTCTGTGTCTAGATTCAATTATTTTTGTATGTGAATACATAGTTGTTCCAGCACCATTTGTTGAAAAGATCCAAGAACCAAGAGCAACGATATCCAGCTCAAGCTCAGAGTGAATTTGCCCTTCCTCCACCCAGGCCTCAAGGGATTGTGTGATCCAGCCCACCTACATCGGTGAAAGTAAATTTCTTTACTCAGTCTACTGATTCAAATATTAATCTCTTTTAGAAACACCCTCATAGACACACCCAGAAATAATGTTTTAACAGCTATCTGGGCATCCCTTTGTCCAGTCAAGTTGACACCAAAAATTAACCATCACACATAAAAATTAAAATAGCTGAAGATTTTTAAAAATTCAAATATAAAAATGCCATCCCAATATTTTCAACCTAATTGATATTTTCAAAAAGAAACAACAACAACAAAAAACAGACAAAAAACACCTTATACGGCTTTGTTAACATTATTTTCTATTGACTTTTGCTTTTATCTTTGTTATTTCCTTCTTTTTTCTTACTTTGGGTTTAATTTTCTCTTGCTTTTTTTTTTGTAACAGATTTTTTTTTTTTTTAGAGTAGTTTTGGATTCAGTGCAACATTGAGCAGAAGGTAGAGAGATTTCCCATATACTCCCTGCCCCCACACACGAATAGCCTCCTCATTATAAATATCCACCACTGGAATAGTACATTTGTTGCAATTTATGAACCTACACTGACACATCATTAACATTCAGTGTCCGCAGTTTACACTAGGGTTCACTCATGGTGCTGTACATCTATAGGTTTAGACAAATGTATAATGACATGTATCCACCACTGTTGCAGGAAGGGGGACCCCTTCCAGGACCTGAGAGTGGGCTTTTTTCTAACGTTTGGAAATAAATTGTCTGATGAGACACACATGCTGACAAAGCAAGAGACTTTATTGGGAAGGGGTGCCTGGGCAGAGATCAGTAAGGTAAGGGAACCCAGGAGAACTGCTCTGCCACATGGCTCACAATGTCAGGTTTTATGGTAATGGGGTTAGTTTCTGAATTGTCTCTGGCGGGTCACTCTGACTCAGGGTCCTTCCTGATAGCGAGCTTGTCACTCAGCCAAGATAGATTCCAGTGAGGAGGATTCTGGGAGATTGGTAAGATGTATGGACTGGAGTCTCCTCTCTCCTTTTGACCTTTCCCGAATCTTTCCAGTTGGTGGTAACTTGTTAGTTCTGTGTTCCTTATCAGGACCTCCTGCTGTAAGATAACTCATGCAACTGGTTACTATCTTGCCTGGCCAGGGCAGGTGGTTTCAGTCTGTGGTTCCCCTAACACCACTATAGTATCACACAGAATAATTTCACTGCTCTAAAATCCTCTGTGCTGTGCTGATTCAACACTCCCTCTTCCCCAAACCCTTGCAACCATGAATCTTTTTACTGTCTCCACAGTTTGCCTTTTCCAGAATGTTATATAATTGGATAAAACAGTATGTATCTTTTCCAGATTGGCTTCTTCTACTCAGTAATATGCATTTAAGTTTCCTCAATGTCTTTTCATGGCTTGATAGCTCATTTCTTTTTAGTGCTAAATAATATTCCATTGTCTGGATGTACCACAGTTATTTATCCATTCACTTACTTAAGGATATCTTGGTTGCTTCCAAGTTTGGGAATTTTTTAAACCATTTTTTTATTGAAGTATAGTTAATTTACAATGTTTTGTTAGTTTCAGGAAAGTGATTCAGTTTTATATATATATATACACATATATATATATAAAATACATATATATATATGTGTATATATATATATATTTCAGATTCTTTCCATTATGGATTATTATAAGATATTGAATACAGTTCCTTATGCTGTACAGTAGTCCTTGTTGTTTATTATTTTATATATAGTAATATATATGTTAATTCCAAACTCCTAATTTATCTTCCCCCCTTTGGTAACCATAAGTTTGTTTTCTATGTCTGTGAGTCTATTTCTGTTTTGTAAATAGGTTCATTTATATCATATCTTAGATTTCACATATAAATGATATTATAGGATATTTGTCTTCCTCGGTCTGACTTACTTCACTTAGTATGATAATCTCTAGGTCCAACCATGTTACTGCAAATGGCATTATTTCATTCTTTTTTATGGCTTAAGAATATTCCATTGTATGTATATATACCACATCTTCTTTATCTGTATCTGTTTATGGACATTTAAGTTGCTTCTATGTCTTGACTCTTGTAAGTAGTGCTGCTATGAATATTGGGGTGCGTGTATCTTTTTGAATTAGAATTTTCTCGGGATATATGCCCAGGAGTGGGATTGCAGGATCATATGGTAACTCTATTTTTAGTTTTTTAAGGACTCTTCATACTGTTCTCCATAGCAGCTGTACCAATTTACATTCCTACCAACAGTGTAGGAGGTTTCCTTTTTCTCCACACCTTCACCAGCATTTATTTGTAGAATTTTTAATGATGGCCATTCTGAGTGGTATGAGGTGATACCTAATTCTCTAATAATTAGCGATATTGAGCATCTTTTCATGTGTCTGTTGACCATCTCTGTCTTCTTTGGAGAAATGTCTATTTAGGACTTCTGCCCATTTTTTGATTGTTTGTTGTTTTGATATTAAGGTGTATGAGCTGTTTGTATATTTTGGAAATGAATCCCTTGTGGGTAGCATCATTTGCAATATTTTTTCTCAGTCTGTAGGTTGTCTTTTTGTTTTATTTATGGTTTCCTTTGCTGTGCAAAAACGTTTAAGTTTAATTAGATCCCATTTGTTTATGTTTATGTTTATTTCCACTACTCTAGGAAAGCTTTTAATTAGGGGATTTATGAATAAATATCTGTTTATTACCTGTGTGGAGGCATTTGTATGAATACAAGCTTTCAACTCTTTTGAGTAAATACCAAGGAATTCGATCGTTGGATCATATGGTAAGAGTGTGTCTAGTTTTGTGAGAAACAGCTAAACTGTCTTCCAAAGTGGCTGTACCATTTTGCATTCCCACCAACAAAGAATGAGAGTTCCTGTTGCTCCACATCCTTGCCAGCATTTGGTGTTGTGTTTTGGATTCTGGTCATTCTAATAAGTGTATAGTGGTATCTCTTTATTGCTGTAGTTTGCACTTGTTTTAATTTCATTCTTTTACATGGAGCTGTCCAGTTTTCCCAGCACCACTTATTGAAGAGACTGTCTTTTCTCTGTTGTATATCCTTGCCTCCTTTGTCATAGATTAGTTGACCATCAGTGCATGGGTTTATCTCTGGGCTTTCTATCCTGTTCCATTGATCTATATTTGTGTTTTTGTTCCAGTACCATATTGTCTTGATTACTGTAGCTTTGTAGTATAGTCTGAAGTCAGGGAGTCTGATTCCTCCAGCTCCATTTTTTTCCCCTCAAGATTGCTTTGGCTATTCAGGGTCTTTTGTGTCTCCATACAAATTTTAAGATATTTTGTTCTAGTTCTGTAAAAAAAATGCCACTGGTAATTTGATAGGGATTGCATTGAATCTGTAGATTGCTTTGGGTAGTATAGACATTTTCACAATATTGACTCTTCCAATCCAAGAACATGGTATATGTCTCCAACTTTTGGTATCATCTTTGATTTCTTTCATCAGTGTCTTATAGTTTTCTGCATATAGGTCTTTTACCTCCTTAGGCAGGTTTATTCCTAGGTATTTTATTCATTTTGTTGCAATGATAAATGCAATGGTTTCCTTAATTTCTCTTTCAGATCTTTCGTTGTTAGTGTATAGGAATGCAAGAGATTTCTGTGCATTGATTTTGTATCCTGCAACTTTACCAAATTCATTGATTAGTTCTAGTAGTTTTCTGGTGACACCTTTAGGATTCTCAATGTATACAGTCATGTCATCTGCAAACAGTGACACTTTTACTTCTTTTCCAATTTGTATTACTTTTCTTTCTTTTTCTTCTCTGATTTCCGTGGCTAGGACTTACAAAACTATGTTGAATAATAGTGGCGTGAGTGGACATCCTTGTCTTGTTCCTGATCTAAGAGGAAATGCTTTCAGTTTTTCACCATTGAGAATGATGTTTGCTGTCGGTTTGTGGTATATGACCTTTACTATGTTGAGGTAGTTCCCTCTATGCCCACTTTCTGTAGAGTTTTTATCATAAACAGGTGCTGAATTCTGTCAAAAGCTTTTTCTGCATCTATTGAGATGATCACATGGTTCTTATTCTTCAATTTTTTAATATGGTGTATCACATTGATTGATTTGCATATATTGAAGAATCCTTGCATCCCTGGGATAAATCCCTCTTGATCATGATGTATGATCCTTTTAATGTGTTGTTGGATTCTGTTTGCTAGTATTTTGTTGAGGATTTTTGCATCTATATTCATCAGTGATATTGGTCTGTAATTTTCTTTTTTTGTAGTATCTTTGTCTGGTTTTGGTATCAGGGTGATGGTGGCCTCATAGAATGAGTTTGGGAGTGTTCCTTCCTCTGCAATTTTTTGGAAGAGTTTGAGAAGGATGGGTGTTAGCTCTTCTCTAAATGTTTGATAGAATTCACCTGTGAAGCCATCTGGTCCTGCACTTTTGTTTGTTGGAAGATTTTTAATCACAGTTTCAATTTCATTACTTGTGATTGGTCTGTTCATATTTTCTGTTTCTTCCTGGTTCAGTCTTGGCAGGTTATAACTTTCTAAGAATTTGTCCATTTCTCCCAGGTTGTCCATTTTATTGGCATAGGGTTGCTTGTAGTAGTCTCTTATGATACTTTGTATTTCTGCGGTGTCCACTGTAACTTCTCCTTTTTCATTTCTAATTTTATTGATTTGATTCCTCTCCCTCTTTTTCTTGATGAATATGGATAAAGATTTACCAATTTTGTTTATCTTCTCAAAGAACCAGCTTTTAGTTTTATTCATTTTTCTTACTGTTTTCTCTGTTTCTATTTCATTTATTTCTGCTCTGATCTTTATGATTTCTTTCCTTCTACTAACTTTGGGTTTTGTTTGTTCTTTCTCTAGTTCCTTTAGGTGTAAAGTTAGATTGTTTATTTGAGATTTTTCCTGTTTCTTGAGGTAGGCTTTATTGCTATAAACTTCCCTCTTAGAACTGCTTTTGCAGCATCCCACAGGTTTTGGATTGTTGTGTTTTCATTGTAATTTGTCTCAAGGTATTTTTTGATTTCCTCTTTGATTTCTTCAGTGATCTCTTGGTTATTTAGTAATCTATTGTTTAGCCTCTATGTGTTTATGTTTTTAACTTTTTTTTCCCTGTAATTGATTTCTAATCTCATAGTGTTGTGGTCAGAAAAAATGCTTGATATGATTTCAATTTTCTTAAATTTACTGAGGCTTGATTTGTGACCCAAGATGTGCTCTATACTGGAGAAAGTTCCATGTGCACTTGAGAAGAAAGTGTAAAATGCTGTTTTTGGATGGAATGTCCTATAAATATAAATTAAATCTATCTGGTCTATTGTGTCATTTAAAGCTTGTGTTACCTTATTAATTTTCTGCTTGGATGATCTGTCCATTGGTGTAAGGAGGTGTTAAAGTCTCCCACTATTATTGTGTTACTGTCAATTTCCTCTTTTATAGCTGTTAGCAGTTGCCTTATATATTGAGGTGCTCCTATGTTGGGTGCATATATATTTATAATTGATATATCTTCCTCTTGGACTGATCCCTTGCTCATTATGTAGTGTCCTTCCTTGTCTCTTGTAACATTCTTTATTTTAAAGTCTATTTTATCTGATATGAGTATTGCTACTCCAGCTTTCTTTTGATTTCCATTTGCATGGAATATCTTTTTCCATCACCTCACTTTCAGTCTATATGTGTCCCTAGGTCTGAAGTGGGTCCCTTGTAGACAGCATACATATGTGTCTTGTTTTTGTATCCATTCAGTCAGTCTGTGTCTCTTGGATGGGGCATTTAATCCATTTACATTCAAGGTTATTATCAATATGTATGTTCCTATTACCATTTTCTCAATTGTTTTGGGTTTGTTTTTGTGGGTCTTTTTCTTCTCTTGTGTTCCCTGCTTATAGAAGTTCCTTTAGCATTTGTTGTAGAGCTGGTTTGGTGGTGATGAATTCTCTTAGCTTTTGCTTGTCTGTAAACCTTTTGATTTCTCCGTTGAATCTGAATGAGATCCTTGCCGGGTCAAGTAATCTTGGTTGTAGGTTCTTCCCTTCCACCACTTTAAATATGTCCTGATGTCCTGCCACTCCCTTCTTGCTTGTAGAGTTTCTGCTGAGAAATCAGCTGTTAACCTTATGGGAGTTCCCTTATATGTTATTTGTTGTTTTTCCCTTGTTGCTTTCAATAATTTTTCTTTGTCTTTAATTTTTGTCAGTTTGGTTACTATGTGTCTCAGTGTGTTTCTCCTTGGGTTTATCCCACCTGGGACTCTCTGTGCTTCCTGGACTTGCATGGCTATTTCCTTTCACATGTTAGGGAATTTTTTTGACTATAATCTCTTTAAATATCTTCTCGGGTCCTTTCTCTCTCTCTTCTCCTTCTGGGACCCCTATAATGTGAATGTCATTGCATTTAATGTGGTCCCACAGGTCTCTTAGTCTGTCTTCATTTCTTTTCTTTCTTTTCTCTTTATTCTGTTCCACAGCAGTGAATTCCACCATTGTGTCTTCCAGGTAACTTATCCATTCCTCTGCCTCAGTTTTTCTGCTATTGATTCCTTCTAGTGTATTTTCCATTTCAGTTATTTTATTGTTCATCTCTGTTTGTTTGTTCTTTAATTCTTCTAGGTCTTTGTTAAACATTTCTTCATCTTCTTGATCTTTGCCTCCATTCTTTTTCCGAGGTCCTGGATCATCTTCACTATCATTATTCTGAATTCTTTTTCTGAAGTTTGCCTATCTCCACTTCATTTAGTTGTTTTTCTGGGATTTTATCTTGTTCCTTCATCTGGTACAAAGTCCTTTGCCTTTTCATTTTGTCTATCTTTCTGTGAATGTGGTTTTCCTTCCACAGGCTGCAGAATTGTAGTTTTTCTTGCTTCTGCTGTCTGCCCTCTGGATAATAGTCTTTTATCATCTTTGTCATTTGCAAATATTTTCTCCCAGTCTGTGGCTTGTCTTTTCATTCTTTTGACAGTGTCTTTCACAAAGCAGAAATGTTTAACTTTAATGAACTCCAGCTTATCAATTCTTTCATTCAAATATCATGCCTTTGGTGTTGTATCTAATAAGTCATCACCATACTCAAGGTCATCTAGATTTTCTCCTATGTTATCTGCTAGGAGCTTTATAGTTTTGTGCTTTACTTTTAGGTCTATCTTCCATTGTGAGTTAATTTTGTGAAGGTTGTTAGGTCTGTGTCTAGATTTTTTTTTTTTTTTTTTGCATGTGACCATATAGTTGTTCCCACACTGTTTTTTGAAAAGTCTATTTTTTATCCATTGTATGGCCTTTGATCCTTTGTCAAAGACTAGTTGATTATATTTATGTGGGTCTATTTCTGGACTCTCTATTTTGTACCACTGATCTATTTCTGCATCTTTTCATCAATATGGCAATATCTTGATTGCTGTAGTTTTATAGTAAGTCTTGGAGTCAGGTAGTGTCAGTCTTTCAACTCTGTTCTTTTCCTTCAATATTGTGCTGGCTATTCCGTGTCTTTTGCCTTTCCAAATAAACTTTAGCATCAGTTTGTCAATATCCACAAAATAACTTTCTGGGATTTTAACTGAAATTGTGTTGAATCTATAAATCATGCTGAAACGAACAGACATCTTGACAATATTGAGTCTTCCTAATCTTGAACATGGACTCTCTCTTAATTTATTTAGTTCTTATTTGATTCTATTCATCACGGTTCTGTGGTTTTCCTCATAGCGATTTGTACATATTTTGTTAGATTTGTAACTACTTCATTTAAGTGTAATGCAAATGGTACTGTGTATTTAATTTTGGATTTCACTTGTTCAGTGCTGAATACAAGTGACTTTTATATATTAACTAAGTATCCTGCAACCCTGCTCTAATTGCTTATTAATCCAGGAGTTTTTCAAATCAATTCCTATGGATTTTCTAAAAAGACAATCATGCCATCGGCAAACAAAGACAGTTTTATTTCTACCTTCCCAATCTGTATATGTTTAATTTCCCTTTTTTGTCCTACTGTTTTAGCTAAGACTTCTGATACAATGTTAAAAAGCAGTGGTGATAGGGGATAGATAACCTTGCCTTGAGCCTGACCTTAGTGGGAAATTTCTCACCATTAAGTATGATGTTAGCTGTAGGTTATTTGTAGATATTTGTTATCAAGTGAAGATGTTCTCTTCTATTTCTAATTTGCTGAGAGCTTTCATCATAAATAGATGTTGTATTTTGTCAAATGCTTTTTCTGAATCTATTGATATGACCATGTGATCTTTCTTCTTTAGTCTGTTGATGTAATGGATTATGTTAATTAATTAATTTTCAAATGTTGAAACAGCCTTGCATACTGGAGAATAAATCCCACTTTGTTGTGCTATATAATTATTTTTATACATTTTTTTGTTTCATTTTGATGATATTTTGTGGAGGATTTTTACATCATGTTATGAGAAATATTAGTCTGTAATTTTCTTTTCTTGTAATATCTATTTCTGGTTTTGGTATTAGGGTGATGCTGGCCTCATAGAATGAATTAGGAAGTAATACCCCTGCTATACTCTATACTTTGAAAGAGATTGTAAAAAATAGGTATAATTTCTTCCTTAAATATTTGGTAGAATTCACAAGTGAACTCATCTAGACTTGGTGCTTTCTATTTTGGAAGGTTATTAATTATTGATTTTTTAATTGATACGGGTCTATTCAGATTGTCTGTTTCTTCTTGTGTGAGTTTCAGCAGATTGTGTCCCTCAAGGAATTAGTCCATTTTATCTAGGTGATCAAATTTGTGGGTATAGGATTGTTTATAGTATTCTTTGATTATCATTTTAATGTCCATGGGATCTTTAGTGATCCCCCTCTTTCACTTTTGATTCTAGTAATTTGTGTCCATGGATCTAAGAAGAATTGTTGATTTTTCAGTCTGATCAGCTTTTAACTTGTTTTTAGGACAGAGTGGTGACTTCCAGCTTCTTACATATTGGACTGGAAACCAGAAGTCCCTCTTTTTTTTTTGCTTTTTAAAGATTCTTAAGGTGGAAACATCAGTGACTGATTCTAGACTTTTCTTCTTTTTTAATATAAGCATTTAAAGCTGTAAATGTCCTTCTAAGCACTGCTTTAGCTGTATCTCATGCGTTTTGATATATTGTATTTTGTTTTCAATAGTTGAAAATATTCTCTAATGTTCCTTGTGATTTATTCTTTGACCCATGGGTTATTAGATTTCCAAATATTCAGGTATTTTCCAAATACCTTTTTGTTATTGATTTCTTATTTAATTCTGTTATGGTAAGAGACTATGTTCTGTATGATATTCATCCTTTTAAATATTAGGATTTAATTTATGGCTCAAAGTATAATCTGGTATTTATTTCATATGCCCTTTAACAAAATGTGTATTTTACTTTGTTGAGTGTAGTTTCTATAAAGGCTGTGAGGTCAAGTTAGTTGATAGTGTTGTTCAACTCTTCTATATCCTGACCTCATTTTCTGATCACCATTTTCTACCAATTATTGAATAAAGAAAGTTAAAATTTTTAACTATAATTGTGGATTTATCTATTTCTCAATTCAATTTTGTAAGTGCTTTATGCATTTTGAACATCTATAATTATGTACATACCCATTAAGTGTTAGTATACCTTCCTGATGAATTGACCAATTTATCATTAATAAATGTTCCTTTTTAATCTCTAGTAATACTCCTGATCTTGAGGTCTACATTTTCAGATATTATTATAGCTACTCAGCTTTCTTTTATGTGATGTTTTCATTATCTCTCTCTATATATATTCTATAATTTTGCTTCTTAACTTATCTGTATATTTATATTTAAAGGACATCTTTTGTAACAGCATGGAGTTGTCTCTTGCTTTTTTATGTAATCTGACAATTTCTGCTTTTTGATTGGAATGTTAGTACTATTGATATGTCTGGGGTTAATTTTATCATCTTGGTATTTGTTTTCTATTTGTTCCATCTGTACTTTATTTATTATTTTTTCCTATCATTCTTGGATTAATTGTATATATTTTACTCTTCCATTTTCCTCATCTATTGGCCTTTAGGTATACTTTTTGTGGTTGTACTAGGGATTTAAAAGGTATCCTTTACTTGTCATAGTCTACCATAAATTAATACACCTCATATTAAATATAAGAACTTTATAAAAATATACTTTCATTTGCCCTTTCTTATTCTTTGTGCTATTTTACTTCCACTTTTGTAATAAACCTCACGATGCATTGTTATTATTTTTTCATAAACAATCAATTATATTTTAAAGAAATTAAAACATGAGTAAAAATCTGTATTTCTTATACAGCTACTGTTTTGGGCATTCTTTATTCCATTGTATATATCTGGTTTGTAAGTGGTTTCATTTTCCTTTATTCTGAAGATTAAAGAAGAGCAACAACCTATTTCTTATACTACAAGTCTGCAGGCAACAAATTCTCTCAGCTTTTATTTGTCTAAAAATATATTTCACTTTTATTTTTAAAAGATATTTTCACTAGATGTAGAATTTAAGGTTAACAGTTTTCTCTACTTTCAGTACTTTAAAAAATTATTCTACTGTATCTAGGCTTGCATTATTTCTGATGAGAAGAAAGTAATAATTTTTATCATTGAGCCTCTGTATGTGAAGTGTCTTTTCCCCCCTCTGGTGGTTTTGAAGGTTTTTCTCTTTATATTTGGTTCCAACACTTAGACTTGATAGGCATAGATGTGGATTTCTTTTTTTTTTTTTTTTAATTTATTTATTATTTATTTATTATTTTATCTTTGGCTGTGTTGGATCTTCGTTTCTGTGCGAGGGCTTTCTCTAGTTGCAGCGAGCGAGGGCCACCCTTCATCGCAATGTGTGGGCCTCTCACTATCGCAGCCTCTCTTGTTGCAGAGCACAGGCTCCAGACACGCAGGCTCAGTAGTTGTGGCTCACGGGCCTAGTTGCTCCGCGGCATGTGGGATCTTCCCAGGCCAGGGCTCGAACCCGTGTCCCCTGCATTGGCAGGCAGATTCTCAACCACTGCACCACCAGGGAAGCCTGGATTTCTTGTGCTAATCCTATTTGGAGATTGTTGAGCCTGAACCTATGGGTTAATATTTTCTATCAAATTTGTAATAAATTTGACCATTGCTTTTTCAAGAATTTTTCTGCCCCATTCTCTCTTTCCCCTCCTCTGGTACTTCAACCATAAGAATTTAAACCACTTGATATTTCCCACTGGTCCTAGAGGCTCTGTTTATTTTTTCTTAGATTTTTTTTTTTTTTTTTGCTTTGGTTTAGATAGTTCCTATTGTCCCTTCATCAAGTCACTGATCTTTTCATTTGTAAATTGCTCTGAATTTTAAACTTTATGCATTATATTTTTTAGTTCTAGAACTGTATTTTTCATAGTTTTTATTTCTGTTGAAACTCTATTTATTATGCAAACTTTTTATTTAAATTCTTGAATATAGTACCAATAACTCTTTTAAAGTTTTTGTCTCTTAATCCTAATATCATTGTTATTTCTGGCTCTCTTTTTATTGACTGCTTATTTTATTTAATATCTAGTAATATTCTGGTATAGAGGACATTTTGGATATTATGTTGTAGATTCTCTGTATTTTACTGTCTTTAAAGAGTATTGGATTTACATCTGGCTGGCAGTTAGTTTGCTGATGGAGCATACTGACATTTTAGGCCTTGTTATGGAAGGTCTAGAGCAAGGGTCAGCAAATTACACCCACAGGCAAAATCTGGCTCACCAAATGTTTTTGTAAATAATGTTTCATTCGAAAACATCCATGTTCATTTCTTTATCTATTGCTTATGGCTGCTTTCATTCTAGAATGGCAGAATCAAGTAGTTGAAACAGAGATTATGTGGCCTGCAAACCTAAAATATTTACTCTTTGGTCCTTTACAGAAAAAGTTGGCTGACTACTAGTTGAGAGTAGACTTTACACTAAAGCATGGCTTTTCTAGGGCTTCAATTGAATGTCTAGGGTGTTTACTAAGGTCTCTGTACTCTCCATTGGTTCAATGTTTTCAAGCACTATGTGGCCTCCAGAATCTACATTCAGCTCATAGCTCCCCGATAGCTACTCTGCACCAGGCCTTGTAAGTTTTTGCTCTACATGCAGTTTATTATTTGGCCAAAGACTTAAGGGGATTTCTATGCAGATTTTTCAAGCCCCTTCTCTGCATAACTCTCTCTTCTCCAGTATTGTGTGTTCCACAAATTCCAGCTTCTTCAGAAACCCTGAACACCAATCTCTGCCTCTTCAGGTCAGTAAGACTTCAGTGTTCTGCTTGGGATCTACATCCCCTGGCACAGTCCAAAAATGCCTCCAACTGAAAGCCTTGGACAATTGTTGGGCCCACCTCAAGTTATTTCCTTTTTTTCCCCAAGGATCACAGTTTTGCTATGGTTATTATCCAAAACCTGAAAACAGTTTCTCCATATATTTGTTTACAGAAGAAGGACTAGTCTGATACCCATCTCAAAACATTTCCTTCTTTACTTTTCTTTTTTATTTCTTTTATTTTTCTTTCTTTCTCTTTCCTTTTTTCCTTCCTCTTCCACTTCCTTACATCTTCTCTCCTTTCTCTATCTCCTTCCCTCATCATTATTTTTTTGTCATTCCTTCTTTTCATGTCTTTATTTCTGAAAATACTTTTCAGACAAATGCTTCACTATATAAGGCGTCTCCCCCACCTCTTTCATGCTCAAGAAAAAGAAAAAAGGAAAAGTTTGCCTAAATTTTGGGAATTCCTTCCTCATATATTTCACCAATTTTAGTATCTTCAAATACTAGAAGGATATTGAAAGTTTCCTTTTCCTGCATTGAATAAATGACCTTGAATTTATTACTACTTGATGCAGTTACTCAATCCTTTCAATTATTGTTTTCATCAGTCAGAACACACACAACTTAAAATAAGGCAGTCTAGACTTCTGTCTGCTATTCATATTTTCATATTTTTCTGTGGTGATGGTTTGAGGCTACATAGATTTAACAATCTGACAGCTTTACATTGGCACTCTATAGGCCTCAGACTCTTATTAGGTATCAAATAAGTGTGTGCAATGGGCTGAATAATGTGCTCTTATAGGGCTCTGAACTACTAATTTTAAATAGCCCAATAAGAGTTAACAGAGTTAAAAACCTGACTTTCTGTGTTATTTCTCTACTACTTCTTAAAGAAAATAAACCCAACTCTCCCCCTATTGTCCACACTGTAACTCGTTGACACAAATATCTGACAATATCCACCCACATCCCTGTAGATTTTCAATGGCCCTTAATACTGATGGCTCTTGAGACAATGATAGGAACTTCTTAATATGGACCACAAGGACTTGCATAGGGCTACCACTGCCTTTATTTTTGGTTCCTCTTGCCCTCTGGAGAAACTAGCCATCTTTCCATTTAACTCCTACTCCTCCTTTAGATTTTGTCTTATACATTCCTTCTTCTGAGAGTCTTCTCTTACCTCCTGTCCCATTAAATTTCTCCCTATCATAGACTCACTACCATTGTTAATACCTACTCCCCCTAGTAGCAAACGTTTATAGTGATTAAGAGTGCTTTACCTAGGTCTATTGTTACATGAGATAACAATGGAGACCATGTATATTTTTTCCTCTCCATTATGCTAAACACAGCTAAAGCATGCAACACTCAATAAATATTGCACTCAATAAATATTCAACTGAATAAATAGGTAGGTTGGTAGATAGATGGATTAATAGATTAGATAGATAGATAGATAGATAGATAGACAGATGATAGATAGATATAGATATAGGTATATCTTTAAAAGGACATTGAAACCCCTTAACCCTTGAGAATCATACTGATGCTCCAGTCTTAATCTTCCTTGAGCACACTTCATAACTAAATGCTCAACCCAGAACACTAAAAGATTGCCATCAACATCTAAATAACAGCTAAAGTATGTTATTAACATGTAACCAGAACACTTTGGAGGTTCTTACCTCCAAACTTGAATTAGAGTCTTCTGATAGTCTGCTAAGCTTTGTTCTCACAGTTGGCTATTATAGGCTGTTGGGTTATGGTTTTTTGTTTGTTTGTTTGTTTGATTGACTGTTGAAATGAATTTTCTCCTAAGTTCCATCATTCATGTAATTCATGAGAATCCTAGGAGAATAGCTGGGAAAATAATTGTTTGCTGAATAAATGTCACAAAATATCTTGCTAATTCTGTTTGTTTTTAAAATGATTTGATAATTATTCATTAGATCCAACAGGTGTCTGGCTTCTAAGTGAATCAGTTCTACATAGTACAAGGCAGAGAAAAGAGCATCTTAGGGGCTTTTTGTGAGTTACCTCAACTATTTTTTTACCCCCTATTTCATTGGGTACAAAAATGTTGACTCCAGTTTTTACCATAGTGGAAATTAACTTCCAAATAGAACGAGGCTAGGGTCCTTAATAGATTGAAAGTGATGTAAGCTCCTTGAGGGCAAGAATCTACTCATTTTGTACCTGCTCACACATCTTCTCCCCGTCCCTCTTCTTTACATGGTGTTGAAGGTTATTTAAAAAGTGCTTTCTGAGTAATTGCCTGAAATAATTTATTCATATAATCTTTATAAAAGCAAGATATGACCAGAATAACTTTCAGTATCTTTGAAACTGTTTTAAATTTCAAGTAAAGTGGGTTTCATTACTCATTTCATAAGAAGACTTCTGATGTTAAATGCATTCATTAAGGAATGAGAACTTAAAAAATAGCTCAATTATATTAAAACATTGGACAACCTTCATATTCAACAGAAATGCTAAACCAGCTATTAATGCAATGACTCTCTTTGATTGCACCTACACTCATTTTGGATATCACTATGGAAACCAAGGAAACTGTCCTTAGCGAAACATAATGGGGCTTTTAAAAATACATTTTAAAATCACCTGCAAACAATGGCTTTTAAACCAAAAGCTCTAGAAATCATTTTTCTCCCTTTTTGAGTCCTAAACATAATTAATATAATTCAGTTACCTAACAATGAGCAGTGAGCTCCTTTTTCATAAAGAAATTTATCCTCAATATTATTTTAGATTGGAAGAAATATGAAGAGCATGTTTGTTTTCCTCTTGTTTGTCTTTCTGGTTATTCTGAACTGAGATGGACAAATGAATATACACTGAGATACAAGGATCAGCTGAGTTCAAGCTATTCTAAACTTGGCTGACACCAGAAATGCTAGAAATCTCATGAGAAATCAGTTATGTTTGTTGAAGAAAAAGCATTGGGGAATAAACTTGATATCAATTGATTTTTGTTTTAGAGTTACACACAGTGCTGAGATAACTGAGTCCATCTGTTTGAGGGAGCTGAATGGGCGTTTGGTTCCATCCAGCACTGCTGGTAGGTTGGAGCAACCTACTCCATTCCTAGAGGGCAAGAGACTGTATTCTGGTTGTCACTCTATTTTAAGCATCTAATTGGAGGGTATAGGATAAGTGTTCTTGTTTACCGAATGTTCAACGAAAAGGTAAATGAATATAAACAAATAAATGAAGGAAGCTAAATTCTCAGTACACATTCATTGACAAAGCCCATAGTTCACCCAGCACTTGAGAAGGATTTGATGGTTGTAGAGAAAAGACAAGACATGAAAGGATATAATGCTGTCTTATTTATGATGAACTAACCCAATCGGTTATTAACCATGGCTGCACCAGGGGTACTTTGAAAAAATAATGTTTTAATCCACATCTCTCCAAAACTGGACCAGGCATTCCTTTGAGACACTTGCATATTTTCTCTTTTCCATGTTCTTACTTAGATCAAAGGGTCCAATTCAACAGTTTCAAAGAACAAAAAACAGGAAACTATGGTCAGTCCACTAGCCAAGATCTGCTTCTAATGTCACAATACTTTCTCAGGACACACAGGGGTCCTCTAATCCCAATGTAATACTAGAACCATGATATTTCACATCAAAATAGGTTGAAATTCCCACGTGGAATTGCTCTTAGTGCTCAGCTCTGTACTTCAAACACATTTTATTCCAGGCAGGCTGAGCCACATGCAGCCACAGCTCTCTTCCAGTCCTCCTCTCTGGGACCAAGGCCTTTTCATTGACCTCAGGTCTGTCCAGACAAGACCCTTTTCTGTGATGACTTTCTTTTCTGGGATACTGTTAACCTTGGAGACCAACTGCCTCTCTCAGGAACATACCAGTCCATCAGATATTCTCAAACTACTTTGAACTTTCAAGGAAAGGCTTTGGGATCTGCACCTTTTCCTTTGAATGGTTCTTTGGCCCCAAAGTAAAGCCAAAAGTTCGAATAGAAGTTCGTGGAATGCAGTTAATTTCACTCACCACCAGCATTTATAACCCAGATCCTTGCAAAAGTACTCTATTACTCTCTTATCCTTAGGATATTTACCTTATCTTTTTTTTTTTTTTAATTAAAAGGACCATTTGTTGACTATCATCACCGAGAAAATAAAATCTATGAAAAATGTGATTTAATTTCTACATCTCTCAAAATAGAGACTGTTAACAGCTTTTAAATGGTAATTCTCTCACATAAAAAAACATCAAAATAAAACCAGTCCAGAAAACCACAAAATTTGAAAAGTTCTCTGGTGTGATTTGGCATTAATATAAGCAATTTGTCAACTACTAAAGTTTTATGCAGAGTAATTCTATTCTGCAAAAAAATGGTGTTCTTGAATTTGTTTTAATTTGAAGGAAAATTTTCCTCTTATAGATATAAACATGCAATTGTCCAAAAAATCCACATTTCTGAGAGAGTTATGTTCGTGTCGTTTTATGGCAATGGTGAAAAACTTGAGAGTAGAAGTTGGGCTGCACCCCACAGGCCTACAAGGCCTGTACTTGCCCACCTTCAAGACTGGAGAAAGAGCCTGGAGTGAGCAACAGAGACATCAAGGGTTTAATGGATGGGGGAGCTTACATGTCTGAAGCAAGGTCCTGGAGCGACACCCCACCATGTGTGGCCAACGGTGAGCAGGACATGGCAGCAGTCTTCGCTCTGGGGGAGGGGTATGTTGTCAGTTATAGGGGAATTCATGTCAGATTGGCTCATTGTGTTACCTCGGAAAGTAGCAGAGGGACACGTCCCGCACCGCCGCTTTGATAAGGACAGTCACTAGCTGGGGCCTGAGGCAAGTATGTAGGAAGGTCAGTCATGTGAGCAGGGTATAGGTGAAGCAGGCACTGGTTGAGCAGGGGATGTACAGAGAGGAAGAGAACAGCCACCTTGAGTGGCCTGACCATACAGTAGATTTGCATTTTTTCGTTTCACTTTTAATGATTTTAGGTATACATAATAATGTTGGTAAGTTGTTTATTGCTATATTTGACCCTTTTTCACAATGGAATTTTATCTCTTTTAATTAATTAGCTATAGTAAAAACTAGTACCAATTACCAACTCTATTTGACCCTTGAAGTCTTGCATTGAGATGAGTGGCTATTATGTCAATTAAATAATAAATAACTAGGGGCCCCATAATCCTTCTATTCAAAAAATTTAAAAATCTGTAGGGGACAGAAAACTACCACTTTGACTTTTAAAAAACATCAGTATGGGAGTTTGGGGTTAGTAGATGCAAATTATTACATATAGAAAGTTTGGACAACAAGGTCCTACTGTATAGCACAGGGAACTATATTCAATGTCCTGGGATAAACCATAATGGAAAAGAATATAAAAAAGAATGTATATATATATATATGTCTAACTGAGTCACTTTGTTGTACAGAAGAAATTAACACAACTTTGTAAATCAACTACACTTCAATCTTTAAAAAAAGTAAAAAAAAAAAAAAAAATCAGTAGCCCAAAGCAGACATGCAAAATCTTCTAAATACCAAAGAAACTTTCTGAAACATGATTTTTTTGAACCAGGATTTTTTCCTCCCAATTTACAAACCAATGGCTTGTGTCCTCTGTCATGGACGTGGTGGATTTGCACACAGCGTCTAGCCTACCCTCCTTCTCCTGGGCCTTTCTGCACAGCAGATGCCGAAAAACTAAAATTACAGTTTGAAGGAATGCTTATAACCAGGTTCCTAGATGTGATTAGGTTCACCCTATTGAAAGGCAGAAAGGAGGCAGAAACCATGCTTCTCTACTTCTGCTTCTGCTGTTTGTAGAGCTGTATGGTTTACCCACGGCAGCAGTAGCAATAGTACAAGGACCGCGGAGTAGATGGGGGGTTGAGAGGCAGGACGTGGGCATCCATTTTTCTGGCACAGAATGCAGCAGGCACTGAATGGTCTGGAAACAGCAGCTGCAGAAACAGCAGCTTCCTGACTGCAGTGGCTCCCAAGAGAGCACAGCATCACAGGACTGCGGCAGGTTCCTCACTGTCACCAAGATGGTTTGGTTCTGGTGCCACTGCTCCCAGTTTAGCATGGTCACAGAAGAATATCCAAAAGTAGGCCTGGAATTTGTGTGTGTGTGTGTGTGTGTGTATGTGTGTTTTACTTCGGTGAAAAAGTCATATTTGATGATAGATTAGGGTCATAGACTTTTCCAATTTCTTCTTTTGCAAGAGTATAAATATGGAGACACAGCTATGGGACTATATATCTTCAAATTGTTAATACATGAAATCATGTTACTTATAGGTATTCTTTGACTTTTTGCAGCATTAATAAAGTTTAAAAACAAAGGAAATGTAAGTAAAGAGCTTATAGAAGTAGGCACAGAAACACAGATATCTCTCATGGTGAGATTAGAGTAGGTTTTTCATTCTATTTGTATGCCTTTTTTTACACATTTCTACAGAAAAGGAAACATGAACATATGTAACAGGACACGAGTGGCTTCAGACACAGTTGAATCTAGGGCCTCAAATAATGTCAGGTTATTAGGTTGCTAACTCTGTGCCCTTCAGTTAGGCCCCCAATGGCCACCAGCATCTCATAGACGCATTTCCTAACTGCAAAAAGTCTTTCTCAATAGTTTTTTTTTTTTAATGTCTTTATTGGAGTATAGTTGCTTTACAATGTTGTGTTAATTTCTGCTGCATAACAAAGTGAATCAGCTATATGTATACATATATCCCCCTATCCCCTCCATCTTGCATCTCCCTCCCACCCTCCTTATCCTACCCCTCTGGGGGTCACAAAGCACCAAGCTGATCTCCCTGTGCTATGCAGCTGCTTCCCACTGGCTATCTATTTTACATTTGGTAGTGTTGATAAAACATCCTAAGAAGGTCTGATTAGTCCAGCTTGCATCAGCTGTCATTTTAGAATCACTTACTGTGACCAAGAATAAGAGATAATTTGATTGGTCAGGACTGGCTAGATCCAGACCCTATAGCTTGAGACAGGAGGTAGAGTGGGCCCCAACTGAACAGTATGGAATGAATTTTCTCAGGAAAGAGGAGGTCTGATCCCAGAAGTAGTGGGAGGTGATTTGTGCATAGCAAAAACAACATATGCTCACTATGTGCAGATTAATAAATGTGTGAGAAGTATTCTTTGTCTATATAAAGTCTGGATTATACCAAGTTATTCTGAAAGATAAAATAATTTACTGAGATGTTGTTACATACTCAATTTATATTATATTATTGCAATTGAAAGCATTCTAATTGATAGCAATATGTTTTAATGATATCAACGTTTAATTTATGATGATTAAATCATATCATTGGTAGATAGGACATTGTTCCTATACTCACTAGGACAGGGTGACAGGAGAGAAATACCGACTTCATCTAAATTGTCATCTCATTAAGATGCTCATTTAAATATAGAGGGTCTAAAATACATCCTATGTTTATACCACTTAATATTATTGTATGTTCTTTCAAAAAATCATCACTCTCAAACTACCATAATATTGTAGGCCAATTATTCTTCAAAAACAAACAAACACACTCATAAAAAAACAGATCAGATTTGCGGTTACCAAAGGCAGGGGTGTGGGCAAGGGGGAATTGGATGAAGGCAATCGAAAGGTACAAATGTCCAGTTACAAGATAAGTAAGTACTAGGGATGTCATGTACAACATGATAAATATAATTAGCACTGCTGTATGTTATACATGAAGGTTGTTAAGGGAGGAAATCCTAAGAGTTATCAACACAAGGAAAACAATTTTTTTCTATTTCTTTAATTTTGTGTTTATATGAGATGATGGATGATCACTAAACTTATTGTGATCATCCATGTACACCTTAAACGTATACAGTGCTGTGTGTCAATTATAACTCAATAATACTGGAAGAAAAAGAAGAAGTAAAAAATGAAAAAAAAAAAGACCGTCATTCTGATTCTGGGTGTGTTATTAGAATACAAATTTTGCTAAAATAGTTTTTTCAATTAGGAATTGTATTCAATTGCTAGGACCTAAAATGGCTTTTCCAAAATAGAGGCTTGTTTCCCATTATTGCAAAGCACATTCTTGGAGCTTCCTAGAATGGTCTGAGGGTTCCATAAAGTCAGCATTGTCTCAGGCTCCTTCTATCTGCCTGCTTAGACATTCTTAACATCCAGCTTCCAACCCCAAGGTAGCTTCATGCTCACAAAGTAACCACTGTTGCTCTAGCCATACTGTATCAAAAAGAAAGTGATAAAATAAAAGATGAGTGTGCCTTCCAGATTAGTTAATTCCCTTTTAAAGAGATTTCGTGGACCTCTCCCCACAGTAACATTTACTTACATTTAATTGATACCCCACCAAAGATGTGAGTGAGATATATAATAGCTTATATCTGGAAAGATTTCTGCTCCCCAGAATATAGAGACTCTTTTACTAATGACTCTGATGTGTCTTAAGCTCAAACCCATAACCCACCACAATGTCTATATGTTACAGACTGGTAGAAGTCAATAAAAGCCATAACCTTATGTGTTTTGACAATTTCTATATGAATCAAGCATATGTTACTATCATCAAGACTGGAGTTTTATGCTTGAAATTATTTGTTATTAAGAAGGAAGCCATGATAAAGTTTAAATGAACCTTGAACATTACAATAGGCAAAAAATTTAGCAGGATGAATTTAACTTTTTTTTTAAAGGGACTAAACTTTATTTTAAAACCATCTAGGGAGAATCATATTTAAGGAATTTCAGCATAACAAAAAACGGTAGCTTATGAGTCAGAACAAATGTTAATGTTTACAGAATAAACAGTCCTGTCAGCCAGTGTCTGACATATTTCCACCTGCTTCCAGAAATGAGGATTTTAGAACAGGATGATTGCTTCCTTTGCTTGGTAGAGCTCTGATGGGTACGTTAGTTAACTCAACATAAAGGGCCAGTTAAGGCTGGTACAAGACATCTCCAAGGGAAGCTATCTAAAATCTAATTTCGCCAATCAGGAAGGTTATAGCTTATTCAGTCCCAGGTGGAGAAAGGCAAAGGGATCTACACGGTTATCTAGGGCTAGTGAGCTGAAAAAAAAATAGGGTTCCTAAACATGTAGAGTGACATGTGCCTCTGAATCTCCTCTTCTCTGAGCCATAATACATTATTTTAAAAATGTGATCATTATTATTAGAATAAGGAGTCAATGGCAAAGAGTTTCTCCAAGTTTTATGTGCCCTTATCATTTTTTGCTAATATAGGATTTATAGATTTATAATATGATTTTTACATAATGAATTATGTAGCCCATTGGTAGTCCTCCTGATATATGGCTTACTAATCTAGTCAGGCATTAAATTTGCTTCTCAGAAATTATTATCAATATAAGAATAAGAGGTATAAGGCCCATGTTTGTTCATACATGCAATTGCCAAGTCTGACTTCAGGTATTCACTGGTTAATGTGAATTATGAAGAGGTGACTATTTCAAGAAGCAATTAGAGATGAATATAAGTTTTTTTTTGTCAACAAAATGTACGTTAGGTTTCCTAACTCCCGAGTTTTGGTGGTCCCACTAATACGTTTAAGCAAGCTTAAGGGCTGCTTCATAGAAAAATAGTATGAGTGTAGAATGTTCACTTTCAAGATCATCAAAAATACTTTGCCATAGTATTAAGGTACGAAGAGCTGTCTTTATGTAACATATTAAAGTAAAAGTGAAAGGAGAAATATTTATTCATTTGGCAAAATTTTTAGTAAATTTGGCTAAAGGGTTTTCTTGTGAAGTCCTACAATTATTACTAGGGATGTAAGCCTTGAGAAATATTCAGCTGGATTCCAGATTGCCTATGCATCAAGATTTAGTAGTTTTACCTATCACTATCAGGCACAGAGAAAAGAGTTGTCAGGTTGAAATTACATTTATATATATATATGTGTATATAGAGAGAGAGACTGTAGGAGGAGGAATAGGAATTTTAAGTAATATAACTCCATTTGGGGGGAAAAAAAGATTAAAAATGGAAAGAAACTGCAAACCATGTATCTGATAAGGGGTTAATATCCAAAACATATAAAGAACCTATACAACTCAATAGCAAAAGATCAAATAACCTAATTAAAAAATTGGCAAAGAACCTGAATAGACATTTCTCCAAAGAAGATGCACAAAAGGCCAACAGGTTCATGAAAAGATGCTCAACATCAGTAGCCATTGGGGAAATGTAAATTAAAACCACAATGAGATATCACCTCTCGTCTATTAGAATGGCCATCATCAAAAAGATGTGAGATAACAAATGCTGGCATGGATGTGGAGAAAAGGGAAGCTCTGGGCACTGTTGGTGAGATTATAAATTGGTACAGCCACTATGGAGAGTAGTTTGGAGGGTCCTCAAAAATTAAAAATAGAACTACCATATGATCGAGCAATTCCACTTCTGGGAATATATTCAAAGGTAGTGAAAACATTAACTTGAAAAGATACCCATATCCCCTTGTTCACAGCAGCATTGTTTACAGTAGCCAAGACATGGAAACAACCTAAGTGTTCATAGGTGGATGGGTGGATGAATGGATAAAGAAAGAAGTTGTGGCATATGTGTGTGTGTGTGTGTGTGTGTGTGTATGCAATAAAATATTATTCAGCCATAAAAAAATGAGGAAATTCTACCATTTGTGACAACCATGCTGAGTGAAGTAAGTCAGATGGAGAAAGACAAATACTGTATGATCTCACTTATATGTAGAATCTAAAAAACCACAAACTAATAGAAAAAGAGATCAGACTTGTAGTTACTAAAGGTGGGGAAGGAGAGAGATAAGAGGAAGGCAGTCAAAAGGCACAAACTTCCAGTTATAAGATAAATAAATACTAGGAATATAATATACAACATGATGACTATAGTTAACACTGCTGTTTGATATACTGGAAAGTTGTTAAGATAGTAAATCCTAAGAGTCCTCATCACGAGGAGAAAAATTATTTTCCTTTGTGCTTTTCTTCTTTGTTTTCTTTTTATTGTATCTATATGAGAAGATGAATGTTAGCTAAACCTATATTGGTAATCACTTCACAATATATGTAATTCAAACCATCATGCTGTGTACTTTAAACTTATACCATGAGGTATGTCAATTATTTCTAATAAAACTGGAAAAAATGGGAAGAAATGAATTCCTTTTGTGAAGCAGGGATAGTGAAGGTCATATGATGCATTTGAAAGGCCAGTGGAGATAAGTTCTAAGCCAGACTCTAACACTGACTAGCTGTGTGACTTTGGACGTGGTTTTTAGCATCACGATACAGCTGAAAAGACAAACCACTCAGTTTCACAAGTAGCAAGTAATAGAAACAGAATTCCTAAAAGAAATAATAATGTAAAATAAACATGAGAGATGCTCAACTTCACTCACGATTAAAGAACTGTAAATTAAAATGGTAAGAACAAATTATTTCCATTTGTCAGATTAACAAAAAATGTTTAAATATTGTTAAAGGTAAGAAGAAATGGGCACCCTCACACAGTGAGGGTAAACATAAAATAGTGTAACCTCATTTTTCTTAATTTAAAAGTTTTTTCTTATGAAAAATTTCAAATACACATAAGAATAAAGAGAATATTATAAAGAAATTCCATGTGTGACACCTAATAATTGTCACTAATTCCTTGGTATCACCTAATAACTGCTGATCTCTCTGATTGGCTGAAAAAGTCTTTTTTATATTTTGTTAGTTATTATTAAGAACTAGACGAACTCTGTTAGGTCTGTCTTCACTCTTAAAGTCTCTTATTTAAGGCTATCCCCAATCATTCTTCCCTTGTACATGATATTGGTACGTAAAAAACCAAGTCAATTGTGGGATAGAACGTTCCACAATTTTGATTTGTCCTTTACATTTCCTGTAAATGGGCTTGATTAAATTTTGGTTCATCTCTTTTGTAAGAATACTTCATAGGCAGTGCTATATACTTCATAGTGCCTCACACTGAGAATCATACAATCTTCTATTTCTTACATTTAGAGATGCTGAGATTGATTAGTGGATTTAGGAGCTAACTCCCTGATGTTTCCTTTGTAAAGATACCCATCAATATTCTATTTAATGATTACCTCTATTGGTGCTTTTCTTCTGAATCGATTGTCTTAGAGATTGCAAAATGTTGATTTCCAATTCTAATATCCCTTTAACATTTACTAAGCTAGAATTCTTTCATAAAGAAAAATGTTTCCCTTATCAAATAAGGTTATTCAGTTATTTGGAAATATAATGCATATAGAAATGCCATATGATGAGTGCTCAATATTTCTGCCTTTCTTGCCAATTTTTATTATGTGTTATTAGTGCCTAGTGTAATCTTTCTGAAAGATTATACACACACACACACATGTACACACATATTGATGGTTAGTTGTATGTGTCAACTAACTGGGCCATGGGGTGGCCAGACATCATTTAGTCAAACATTATTCTGGGCGTGTTTGTGAGGGTGTTTCTGGATGAGATTAACGTTTGAATGGGTAGACTGAGTAAAGCAGATTGATCTCCCTAATCTGGGTGGGCCTCACCCAACCAGTTGAAGGCCTGAATAGCACAAAAGGGCTGAACCTGTTGTGAGCAAGAGGGATTTCTCCTGCCTGATTGCCTTCAAACAGGGCATTGGCTTTGTCCTGCCTTCTGACTTGAACTGAAACATCAGCTCTTCTTGAGTTTCAATCTTGCTGGCCTTTGGACTGGTACTGTGCCATCAGTTCTCTTGGGTCTTCAGCTTATTGAATGCAGATCTTGGAACTTGTCAGCCACCATAATCATGTAAGCCAACTTTTTATAATAAATATATTTTTTATATTTCCTTATAATACATCTCTTTATATATATGCTTTATATATGTGTGTGTGTGTGTGTGTGTGTGTGAGAGTGTGTATGTAATGCTTGTGTCTTCCCTCTAAAATTCATATGTTGAAATCCTAACTCCTAGTGTGATGATATTTGGAGATGGGGCCTTTGGGAGGCGATTGGATAATGAGGGCTCCTATGGGTTTAGTACTCCTAAAAGAGACCCACAAGTAGCTCCTTCATCCCTTCCACCATAAGGGGACACAGCAAGAAGCCAGCCAACCATGAACCCAGGAAGCAGGTCCTCACCAGACACTGAATCTGCCAGGACTTTGCTGATGAGCTTCCCAGCCTCCAGAATTGTGAGTAATAAATTTCAGTTGTTTATAAGGCACCCAGACTGTGTTATTCTATTATAGCAGCACAAACAGACTAAGATATATTTGCAACACTATCTAGTATAATGCTAGTATAAGTATAATGCTATCTAGTCTCTAAATGCCAAATTAGAGCATTGACATTATAATATGAGGTACCCCTAGGTCTGAGAACCCTGATTTATTTTAATGATAAAGAAAAAAATTATTAATTGCCAAAGGAATTGGAAATTAACAGAAATCTATTCTTTGTTGTTAAGTCTATTTGTCTTGGTACTCTGGGTCAGTCCTTGAAGATACACACAACTTGATTTTTGAGATAAGATACACACAACTTGATTTTTGAGATAAGATACACACAACTTGATTTTTGAGATGTTATCTGAATGAATGAATTAACGTAAAATATTTAATAACCAATTTATGTTAAATAAAAATAAGCTATATTGTTAAATTTGTTGTTTAAAAGTTAGAAGTCTCTTGAGCCCCTATGCTGCCTTTGGGTGATTTTTATAAAGGCCATGAGTAAGTCTGGTTGTCACTGGTGACAACATAGAAAAGTCCTAAAATCGAGTTAATTGATTTATTTGAATTTTGAATTAAAAATATGTGCCACAAAGTACTTTGCAGAGGTGGGATGTCAAATCATAAAGCTGCAAGCAAAATATTTGAAATCATACACTTTAGTAATGCTTCAAGGCAGAACAGTATAGACTTAAAAACAAGCAAACAAAAAGCAAACTAAACCCTAAGACCTTCTTCAGAACTCACTGAGAGATCATCAGGGTCAACTTGAACTTCATGTTTCCATTACAGCCTGGTAGTCTCTCCCCTTCTCATACTCTGAGGAAAGAGATTAAAATTTATAATTTAGGAGTCTTTTTTAGTCTTAGACTCTTTTTAATTTTGTCTCTAGATCTGAAAAAAAAATCAAATCTTAGCTTTCACTAGTTAAATGAGCATTTGGATCCTTAAAACTGTTTATTGAAAAATCTTAGTATGCAAATCCCTGTGGGCTATTCCCTAAGTCAGTTCAGATTTCTGCCTAAGTGGTTTCCTCAACAAATAAGAGAGGAGGAGAAAAAAGGATACTGTAGATCTTTTATCCTTCAGGGTGATGGACTAAATCAGAATTGAGTTCAAGAAAAGTTAAAGACAAATATATTGCTAAAAGTAAAACTGAGGCATATTACAAATTTTAACCATTTATTGAGCAAAAATCAATTCGAATTGGGCAGCACCCAATCTAGCAGATAGAAAAGAGCTCTGTAGGACTTCCCTGGTGGCACAGTGGTTAAGAATCTACCTGCCAATGCAGGGAACAGAGGTTCAAGCCCTGGTCCGGGAAGATCCCACATGCCGCAGAGCAACTAAACCAGGCACCACAACTACTGATCCTGCGCCCTATAGCCAGCGTGCTACAACTACTGAAGCCCGTGCACCTAGAGCTCCACAACAAAGAGAAGCCACCGACATGAGAAGCCCGCGCACCGCAAGAAAGAGTAGCCCCCGCTGGCAGCAAGTAGAGAGAAAGCCCGCACAGCAACAAAGACCCAACGCAGCCAAAAATAGATAAATAAATACATTTATATTAAAAGAAAAGAAAAGAGCTCTGAGGACCTGTACAAAATGAAAGACTTGTAGAGGCAGAAGGGAGCAGGAACAAGGAACTTACACTAGGCAAAAAAAGCAGGTTGGTTATTCCAAGGTTACTGTCCTTTGGGGGATGGTAGGGGTCTATCAGGCAGATTATGTCACAGTGCTGAATCAGGCAATTCCTGATTGACTGGTTTAAGATTCCACTTCTGGGAAAGCCAAAACTGTAATTAAGTCTCTGTTTGGTGCTGTGGGACTTAGCATAAGCAACTCCATTTTGGGCCAGTTGTCTTGTTTTTAACAATATCCTAATTTGGAAATCAAAGGAACTAAATTAGGCTATGTTTCGCTTCTCAGTTTATTTTCCTTTTTAAATTGTTATTTTGATAAAATTTTGGCCTAAGTGGTTGAGATTTAGGGGGAAAAAAAGGGAGATTTTTATTTTAACCAGATATTTGTGTCCCTTTAGGCTACAGATAAAGAGAATCTCAGAGGGCAAGGGGCAGGAAGAGAGACAGAGTGCTGGAGATAACTATAAAGGAAGTGGAAATAAACATTTTTTTTCAGGATAAAAATAGTTTGGCAGGTCTAAGTCTTAATGACAATAATTTGCTTTGCCTCTCTTGTCATTGAATAGAGTTGGTTAATGTTCTCTCTCACCCTCAAGCCTTTAGCTCCCTCACTTGTTAACCCATCTGCACCAACCATTTACAATGTTGACAGTAGTACAAAATAGAAAGCAAAAATTGGCCCTTGTTTGAATGCACTTAAATTCTATTCAGGCAGCAATAAAATTCTGCAGAAGCCAAAAAGCTTTTCAGGAGTACTCAGGAAGTTAGAAATCTTCTAATTCAAGCCCTTCGGGGAAAAGACTTTGCTGATGAGTCCAATAAAAGTTTTCTGAATCTTGTTAATGACCACATTCATGTAGCTTCATAGATTTTGGGAGGATAAAATGAGTAAGTGAAAGCAAAATAAAAGGCAATTTGAAACATACTGAGTAAGAAATTTATAGCACTTTCTAAAACAGTGCTGTCCAGGAGAACTACAATGTAAGCTACAAATGTGAGACACACGTAATTTAAAATTTTCTAGTGGCCACATTAAAAATGGAAAAAAGTAAAACTAATTTGAGTAATATATTTTACTTAATCTTGTATGTCCAAAATGCTATTTGAAATACTTACATTATTTCAACATGTATTCAATATAAAAATTATTGTGATATTTTACATTCTTTTTTTGGTATTAAGTCTTGGAGATTCACGTGTTTTACACTTACAGTGTATCTCAATTTGGACTAACCACATTTCAAGTGTTCAACAGAGACGTGGCTAGTGACTACCCCATTGGTCACTGCAGTTCTACAGCATGAATCCTGGGGTAATGAGCAATACAAGTGGTTTGTGGTCATCAGGTGTGAGAATGGAAACCTGATTTGACTACCTGAGCTATTTCACTTGGTCCAATTACTTATCCTCTCTGAACCTCAGTTTTCTCATCTATAAAATCACAATAATATTTACTTTGAAGAACTTTGTAAATCTAAAACCAGGAAGCATGGCTTTGTCATCTTGGTTTCTTTCCTCATAGCCTAGGGAAGGATTTTTGCACAAAGAAGGCATTCAATGAATTCTGATGGAACTGAATAGAGTTTGAAACTATCCTCTCAAATGAGGTGAATTGTTGTATCAATGGTCTTATATCCTCCCTTTTCTGTAAAATATTTTTTTTCATATACAAGGCACAATTTTAGGAGCAAAACAACACAAATCCCTTTCCTATAACACCTTAAAAGCAAGTGCTTTAAAAATTAAGAGTAGCAAGTATAGCAGCATATTTAATAGATGTGTTTATTTTAAATCCTGAAAGAAGTTCCTGCTTTTCAGATCCTAAAAATTATTGATGACAATTATTTTTAGATTTTTCTACTAAAATATGAGACAACAAATGTAGTACTTGACAATATAAAACACTATTTGAGAAATATTAAATAACAATAAACAACATATGCCCAAAATGTAGCAATTTTCAGAGATGATTTTTATTATCTTGGCAAATAAATTTTGCAAATGAGAGCCTTGGACATGAGACACAACTATGTTTTGTCAGTAGCTGGAATTCAGTTGTATAATCAGTGATCAATCAAAATCAAAATTATGTAATGAATTACTGATCAGGCAAAAGACCCAATGAATTTCTAACAATTTCATAGGGAAACCAAGTAGTACTGAAGTGTTGCCACAGTTCAGAACACATTTAAATCTAAAACAAGGACTTAAATCTAGTGGGTAAAATAAAAGGAAAGGAGAAGGGGCACATCAAAAACAATATAGGAAATCACAGCTGCTCAAGAAGATGAATCTTCAGTTGGCTCCAGTTCATTGTGGTTTGTCCCCACTGAACCTGAACTTGAACTGTGGGGCATGGGACTGTACTTAGGTCCTCTTGAAGCAGATTAAGAAATAGAAACCAGTAGGACTAGGTCATGATAAAAATATCTACTGGGACAGATGATAGGAGAAATGTAGAATTATTATCTGTGAAAATAAATATAGAAAGCTAGGTTTACCTAAAATGCATCTGTTCTTTCTTCCAGGGGAAAGAAAAAGAAGACTTATAATTAATCAATATCTTACTTTTGTGAAAAATAGAATGTTTCCAATATTTTGAATCAAATGTGAGAAAAGAAGGCCTTGCTTTAGAAAGCCAAGCATAAAAATTGCTGAGTTATTTTTGGAGGACTCAGTAATAAATGCGGGCAGGCAAGAATCAAGTCAGTGATAATACAATTACATAAAAAGATTTGATTATAATAAACATGATGAGAGCAATCCCCTGAATTACAATTTTTGCAGCATTTGACATTTTTGAGACATTTGTAATAGCTTAGAGGAAAACACATTACAAAATGCTTCTTCCATCTAACAAGATTTCAAGTCTACCTAACCTAAAGTTAGGATTATAAATTATCTCTTCAGTTTAATATTAACCAAATTAAAGGTGTCAAAGTTTTCTCTGATTAAATGAATGACTAATTTTATTCTTAAAAATTAGGTCTTTACTCTTGTAAAAAAGAAACTTTTGGGGGTAATCTTTATTTAGGAATTACTTCCTCATCCTTAAAAATATTTACTGAATACCTAATTGAGACTTGTACATAATATGTGTCCCATAAATTTTGATGACTGAATGAATTAGTTATAATTAAAAAATTCAAATCAGTTAATAAAACAGAATAATAACATAAATGGAGAAAGATTAATATGTAAGAGTCGGGGTTCAGATTTGTACCTTCTTGAAGAAAGAAAACATTTTGTGAAAAATGCAAACACTCTAAATTTAAGTGGTCATTTATTAAATGCACTTCCTGTACTTCAGATATTATGTAGTCATTCATAAGTAAAATTCTGAAAATAAAAGAAATATAAGAATTTTGAAATATTGTACATAAGAATAACCACAATTGTGGGGTTACATTGTGTGTTTTTATTTCCAGTGGGTCAACTTAGGTAAAGCAGCCGCCTCCCATTTGATCCCAGTTGCTTCTGACAACTGAAAGTATGAAATTGAAAGTAAAGCAAGACATATCTGTTCTTTTTTTAAATACATTTGCCTATATATTGCCTTCATTATAATTGTTGTGGTCAAAAGCCATAGAGTTTTTAAACTCTATAGCCTATATATATTCATATACCACCTCATATTCACATATATTCATTTATCAATTTCTTAAATTCAATGTGATTGTACAAGCACCTAATTAGAAATCAAATAAATACATTAAAATATTGGTTAATCACAAGGACAAGAAAACTGATGTTTTGAATAAACACTGTGGATTATCTTATAGATATTATCAGTTTTCAGTTCTAATTCTAATGGTCTACTAATAATGGCCCCTTAAATTCAGGTTCTGGATATACATAGTGAACAAAGAACTTTGCAGTATATTGTATACTCTGGGTTTGTAATATAATTTGAATTACAACTGAAATATCTCTCCCTAGGTCCATCATGTAGTAAATGCACTAATGAAAAAATGACAAAGAGTAGGTTAAATACAGAGCCAAGCCCTAAATGGTCGGAGTCCTAGCAAAGTCTTAAGTCTTCACTAAACAGAGTCCTGTGATTGATACCCTAAATTACCTTGCTCACTTCTCTTGTTTTCTTTGTTTCAATTCTCATGTTTGTTAAGTGGGGATATTAGTCAAACATGCCCTAATTTATACTTTAGTTGTGAGGATTAGTGGGTTAATGTCTACATATTTCACTCCATTTTGGAAAAGTGGTGCATATTTAAAAGATGCCATTGTTATCTAGGTAGAGAGTGGTAATTGTGCTATTTTTGCTTGGCCATTAAAAACTTGCCCAGAAAAAGGTAAGGCACACTTCAAAACAAACAAAGGACCAACTAATACCCAATGCTAAGATGCCATATCAGCCTAGACTAGGCTCTGAAAAGATTTTCAGGCTAAATATTATACGTTATTATATCTTAAAAAATCATTTAAGTTTGTCTTAACTATAGTTGGGTATTTTATGAATGAAATGAGAAACATTATCTTTATCTTTCTAAAAACTACAGATCTTTTTACAAATGTGGCAACCTGATTTAAAAAGGTAGAATGTTGGATTACATAGTTTTTGGATATACAATTAACTGGTTTTTCGTCTATTTTAGCACTGTATATAACACCATCTGAAACAGTCTCACCACATAGAATTATATGTATAATTGGTTTCTTGAATCATTTTTGTGTGTGTTCTGTGTACATGTGTCTGTGAATATAGAATTCAATGATGAGCTTTAAAAAGACTTTAATTAAAATTCAAATTTTCCAGACAGAAATAGATGGTGAAAATGAGATTATATCTTAGGGATATTATGGAACCTACCTCCCCCATATTGCAGATTTTGTTGGAAGCTCCATTAACTTTAGGATTTTCTTCTCACTACTTTTACTTAACAATTACAAAAGTGATCCAAGCTGTAGATAAAATGAGAGAACAAGCATTATTAATTTAATGACTGATTGTGTGGATAAAGCAATATTTTAATAATACTAATAGGAATAGTAATACTATACCAAATAATAATGGTGTCATATTAATAAGCTTTCACTGTGATGTATGTAAAATATTACATTAATCATCTTACTTCACCTCTACAGGAGGTGAAGGTATATTTTTATCTTAATTTTACAGAGAGGAAACTGAGCATAAGAGATTAAATAATTTGCTTGTGGTACGTATCAGGGCAAGGATATGAAGGTAATTTGACTCCAGAGCTCACACTAATTTTCCCTTTGTTTTTCATATTATGTTTAATATTATAGAAAAATATTATGAAAAAAATTCTCGTATAATTAGATTAGTATGTATTATTGTTCCTAAATATTCACTGCCCTTCCCAGGGGAAAGATTTTACTTCCTGGCCTCATTGATGTCAGGTTTGGCCCTGTGATTTTTTTTTTTGGTCAATGAAATGTTCTATTTCCCAGTAGCAGCTTTAAGAGCCAGCACCTGGTTTGCCATACTCTTTCTCCTTGGTCACAGGAGTGGCCATGGCCCAGAGAGGAACTGTTCCATCAGACCAGGTCCTGAAGTGAACATGAAAATAGGGAGCACAGCCATGGCCAACACATAATGCACATGCAGCAGGAACTATAATGAATACACCTTTGCTGTTGTAAGTCACTGAAGTTTTGGAGCTGTGGAGTTGTTATTAATGTAGTATAATTTAACTAGCCTGCACTGACACTTACAGAAATGGGTGCCCACAAAAACAAAGCCAGGTTGTGAGTAGAAAGGAACAGTTACTTGAGGTTAGTCAAATGGTAATTTATGTTATGAAATGGTGAAATAGTTCATAAAACTGTGGCCTCTAACAACTTAAAGAGCAATAATGTTCCTAATGAGCTTGTTGCTGTAGGCCAAAATGTTGGGAAACAGTGTTGTGTGTCTTGGTTGCTGCTGACTGCATTTGATAAGGTACACTTGACAGAGAAGAGCTAGAAAAACATTGGCCAGTTTGCAAGAAGGAATGAAGGAAATAGAGAAAGTCAAGAGTTTTGGGAACTTGCAAAGTTCCCAAAGGGAACTTTGGGTTTCAACTTTGGTTTGAAAGATGCTACCTATTCTCAACTATAACCCATGAATGCTAAAACTGAGACAGCTTTTGTATGACGAGGGGAGCCAATTAAAATTCAGCCAAGAACAAATCAAGCATATGGCTATCACATCCTTTGTTAAAACCCTTGAATTGATCAATGTGACACACAGTACATCTTGCATTGAACAAAGGGCTCAGGGAAAAGGGACTAATAGTGTGGCACTGCTAAGGAGGCATGATAGGCTCAAGATACCTAAATTAAGTGCAGGGAGAGGGGCATGTCTACTGGCAAACAAGAGTTGTTGGAATCAAATAGGCAAGAGACCAGCTATGTTTCTGAGTGAGTGGTACCATCAAAAAATACCCCATGGACTAAAAGAGACTGATTTCTTGAAACTTGGGCCCCTAAACTTCCACGGGTAGAAAGCAGACTGAGAATGCATCTCAGCCCCCAATGAGCATGATCTCCAATGTTCCTTTCAGGTGTAACCAAAGAAAATAATAGAAAGGAAGACTTCTCAGAGGGCAGTTAGAGCCTGTGGAAAATGATGGACTTCAGAGCTATTCCCAGGGGTGGAATCAGAGAATTATCAAGGAACATTTCCACCTTTAGGTGACTTCAGACTTTCATAGACCATTGACTGCTGTAGCTCCCATTCTTCCCTCCTCTGATTCAGAATACTTATTGCAATTATCCTGATCCTGCTCAGCCATTGTATATTGGATGTCTATGGGGTTGAGAATTTGTTAATAGGCCTCCAGACCAATGTAAAAACCATTGTGAGCACCTGGATTTTGAGCCTGATGACATGACTAGTAGGATTATCTCCTATGGGGAGTGGGTAAGTGTGGTCTGTATGTGGGAGTTGAGAGAAGTGAATATTTGTGATATTTAATGTCCCTCCCTAGAATCAGGTTATACTATCCCAACCCACTGATGTCAGGCTTATACATGTGACTTTCCTTGGCCAATGAAAAAAGTGAAATGAATAGAGCAACAGCTGAGCTTAATGAACATAAAGCATGAGCAAGAAATAAACATTTGGAGTCATTTGTTACTGTAACATAACTTAGGCTATGCTGACTGATACAATTTATATTCATTAACTAGTTGATGTAACACTTATTAAATAATTACCATATGCCAGGCACCTGAGGTGCAAAGATGTTGTCAGAGGAAAGCAAATGCAGTAGAGTAAAAGGGCAACTACTTATACCTGATCTGAGTGTAGAATACCTGCTGAGAGTTCAAGATATGGAACTAGAAAATGCACTTTTATTGCTTATGATTAATCATATATACTTGTGTGTGATTTGTGTGTGTATATTTTTAAGCTAAGGGGAGCAGAGTGGGGTGGGCAGTACTATGACATATGTAGCATACCTTTGAGATGTGTATTTCCTATCAAAAGTTCATTTTTTAGACTTCCAGTAAAGCTTCATTGCCTCATAGAAAGAAAGAAAGAGAGAGAGAGAGAGAGAGAGAGAAAGAAAGGAGGGAGGGAGGGAGGAAGGAAGGAAGGAAGGAAGGGAGGGAGGGAGGAAGGAAGGAAGGAAAAAAAGAAAAAAATGAAAAGCATCCTCAGAGCATCAGGGGAGCCCTGGCTGGCTTTGTTGCTTCTATTTTTAGCCTGCCCTGCATCTGTCAGACTGGGTCAGTGCTGAATGCCAGGGGCAAGATGGCCTCCTTGGCAGAAACAAGACAGTGTAGTAGGGATGTTTTTTAAAAGCTGCACCTAAAAACTCAGAGAGTATATAATGGAGTAATTTTTACTTTTGAAGGGACTGTGTTGTGAACTCTTAAATATCAAAAGACTTCGAATTGAGGAGATCCCACAAATGCCCTCGATCAAGTGAAATAAGCACAATCAGCCACCTTGCTTTTCTTTAAACGCATTTTAGTCTGGGAATTGCAGTGCTGATGCTTCACGCCCCGTAAAGGTCAGTGCTCACTAGATCTTTATTTGGAAAGATTATCTATCATCACAATGTCTTACAGTACAATTTAGTGACAGGGTCAGAAACAAATCCTGAACTGTAGATCAAAGGAATATCTTAGAAGGATAAGAGGGATTAACCTTGATTCTTGGGTTCTCATAATCATTACACAGAATTGCTAATTAATTGTGATACCTTCTTCCCAAAAGGCACTACTTTGTTGTTTTTGTTTGTTTTTTTATTAAGTGTTTGTTAAGAAACCAGATTGATTATCATACAGTTTCTTTCTGGCTGACTAATAGTCCTAGCCTTTCAATTCTCTTTTAATTCACTTTGGTTTTTATTCTATCTGAATCTACAAAATCCCACTAAGTGTTCAGGAAGTTGCTGTCTTTAATATCTTTGGCCCTGGCTGTGCAGGAAGACTTTGTTTCCCCATTGGACTAACTACCATATCTTTGCTAGATATCTCATCATGTTTCAGAATATTATGTTTAATAATTGTGGTAATAATATTATTGTTGTTCCCTTTATCAAGCACATAGTCATTAACGAGCCCTGTGATGAGCACTTTGTAAATACTTATCAGTGTGTTCCTCAGAATACAGTAAATAGATCCTCAAAACACTCAGTACAAATAGAGATGATTAGGCAAATACATTTCAAAAATGTTCCTTATTATATACCTTGCTTAACTACTTAAACACTCTGAAATTTTTTTTGTAGTTTTTTTTAACCACTTTTTAAAAATTGAAGTATAGTTAATTTACAATGTGTTAGTTGCAGCTGTGCAGCAAAGTAATTCAGATAGGTAGATATATAGATTTTTTTTCAGATTCTTTTCTATTATAGGTTATTACAAGATATTTAATATGGTTCCCTGTGCTATACAGTAGGTCCTTGTTGTTTATCTATTTTATATATAGTAGTGTATATATGTTGATCCCAAACTCCTAATTTATCCCCCTGCCCCCCATCTCCCTTGGTAACCGTAAGTTTGTTTTCTATGCCTGTAAATCTATTTCTGTTTCGTAAATAAGTTCACTTATATCATTTTTTAGATTCCACGTTTTATATTTCCTAATTTTTTAAACCAGAATTTTCTCAAATTAGTACCTATCAACATTTCACAAAACCAGTGTCCTGTGGTACACTCCTTGAAAAAGGCAATATTTTGTCAATTCTTTGTTATAGAAAACTGGGAAGTTAGACATTATTATCCTCATTTATAGATATATAGTTAATTTCAGAATGATTGGAATTCTTGCTCAGTTTAACAAGTCATGAAATAACAGGATTGGACATCAGATATAAGGCTGTCTGATTCCAAGGCCCATGCTCTTAATCACTCTGTTTTTACTACTTCAACATTGCTAGTGTTTAAAAAAAACTTATTTTAAAACAAATATTTTCTGACATTTAGCTCTCCCAATCCCCACAAATTGATCGACTTTAAATGTACCACCTGGATTTGAAGGGAGATAAGATTTGCAATGCTCTGTAAGCTCCTTAGCCAGGTGTTTTGCTTCATAGCACTTCTGTGACACATCCCTTTTGGTGACTCAGTTTAGTGATGTTCTGAAGCAGTCCTATACTGGCTTCTGAGAGTCAATTGTTAAATTTCCAGAAATTTTCTGAGTTAAACAACCATTATTCAAAATTAAATTACATAAACCTGTAATTAAACGTTATATTGAAAACAAAGGCATTAAATGCTCCCAACTCATCAATTCCTAATTATTTTACAATATTTCACTATTATCTATGCTCTTGAGATTGTAGGGGAGCAAAATTAGCCACCCAAAATACCTCTTTTGTATGTGGATTATTTTGAGCTGAAAACAATTACGAAACAGAAGACTCAGTAAGTCTTTCTTTTTACCTCTCCTTTAGCTGCCTAGTAGACCTGAAGCTAACACAATGTTATAAACCAACTATATCTCAATAAAAAATAAAAATAAAAAATAATTAAAAAACAGAACAAAACAAAAAGAGTTTAGAGAAAGGGTCTGTTCTGGAATAGAACTATCACCAGAGATACTGCAAAGAATACGGCCCTGGTGTTGTAGGGGCAACTCTAGGCAACTGTGTTCAAATGCAGGAGGCTAAGAAATCAATGTTAATACTTCTGTGACTTTAAAATTCAATAAAAGTCTTTCTAAAAATTGAATTTAAAAGGATTTAGGGCTTCCCTGGTGGCACAGTGGTTAAGAATCCTCCTGCCAATGCAGGGAACATGGGTTCGAGCCCTGGTCCGGGAAGATCCCACATGCAGTGGAACAACTAAGCCCGAGCACCGCAACTACTGAGCCTGGGCTCTAGAGCCCAAAAGCCACAACTAATGAAGCCCACACCCCTAGAGCCTGTGCTGCACAACAAGAGAAACCACCACAGTGAGAAGCTCGCGCACTGCAACGAAGAGTAGCCCCTGCTCACCACAACTAGAGAAGGCCCGTGCACAGCAACGAAGACCCAACGCAGCCAAAAATAAATAAATAAATAAACAAATAAATAAATTTATTAAAAAAAAGGATTTAAAATCTTAAATTCATTTAGATGATATTTGGTACTTACTGTTTTCTGACACAAGTGGTTTGATGATTATTTTTAGCTCACAACCAAGTCTTTCTTTATTAAATTTGAGATATCTCAGCTGTGAGAGGTGGCACTTGCTCTCAAAGTGCTTCCTTAATCAAATTATCACAGAAAAAGTGTAAAATTGCCACTTTTACAAGTGCTATGATGAGTGGCTGGACTCATAGAGGTCAAGGAAGGCTTCTCTAAGGAAGTGGTACTGTGAGGTGTGAAGTATTAGGAGGGAGGAGGGGGGGAGGGTGAGCTACCTTTTGGGTAAAGGGAGTGGCATTTGAAAAGGCCCTGTGGTGGGAGGGAGCATGGCAAGTACAAGGGAAAGAGGCTTTTGAGGATGGAACAAAGAAAGCAAGACGAAAGGGGCTTCCAGATGAGGCCAGAGAGGTAAGGATGACACAGATCTACATGTAAGCCGTGTTGCTGATTATTGTATTTTACCCTAAAAGCAGTGGGAAACCTTAAAAGCAGTTGGACGTGGCAGTAGGGGTGGGAGGGGAGCAATGCAGACTGACCTGAATAAGGTAAGGTGTGCATTGTAAAAGATCAAAGCTAGCTACAGGGTAAAGAAACAATGGGGGAGGATGCAGCGTTGAGGCAGGTGGATCAGTTAGGAAGCTGTTCCCAGGTAGGTGAGAGAACAGAATACATTGGAATAGAGAAGTAGTGGTGGAGAAGGAATAAAGTAGATGGGAACATTCAGGAGGCAAATCGCCAGGATTTTTTGTAATCTCTACTGAAGCACAAACATTAGTGTTTCTCACAGAAGAATAAAAAGGCCATTGGCCAGGCCTCAGTAGGGTGTGTACAGTAGACTCTTTTTCTAGCAGTTGGAGGGCATTTGTGCTGATCAGACACTCGTTTGCCATGTTCTCATGTGGCTTGAGAAACACAGGCTTACATGTATCATCTGTGTCCAAGAAACAGAGCAAAGCACATTGGCTCAGACATGAAGAAGTCAGGCGCTGAGTTTGCCCTTCAGGCTCCCATGGGGAATAACCACTGTGCCAAATGCCGTGCTTTATACCTCCTTCTCTCTGAGCTCTCAAGTCTTCTCCTAAGGGATGGTGGGTGGTTAAGGCTTTCATCTTTCATATATTTAGATCAGTTTAGTGTTATTTGGATCAAGTAACATCGAAATATATTGGTACTTTAAAACAAACAGCGTACAGAAATTAAAAAATAAAATGTTGAGAACATTAAATTTATTGCCAGTATAATTTCTAAGTCCTATATATTGTGACTTAGTTATCTTAAATAATTTTAAGGTAGATACTTTTTTACTTGATTTTTAAAATATTTTTATATTGGGGAATATTTTCAACTAACAAAATTAAAATTAACATCACCCACTTTCCACATCCATTTTCCCTACACTATACACATCTCTCTCTCTCTCTGTCATCTGGTTAGAAATACACTTTCTGGTGTTTCTAGCAGCTGTGAAAACTCAGGAAAAAATATGCATGTATTTACTCAGAGAGCACTAAGAAATGGCAAATTACTCAATTTCAAAGCTTTCAAAAATCAATTGTGCAACAGAACTCTTTAAGTATCCACTTAAATGACATATAATTCTACAAGAAAAAGAAATATTGATGGCATTTTTAAAAGGTTCACTTAAGTTTATTTTTATTTCCCCACAAAGGAAGTCATCCTCTTTGCTTTTTTATTTTTTGTCAGTTAGAACATGGTGGGAACGTGTATGCTATTGAGCTGGCTGAGAGAAGCTATGACATTGATTCTGTGAAATAATATACTCCAGTGGCTGTTGAATAAAGCTTATTGTTTTTGAAAACCACCATCAGATTCTTAAAGCTGTGTGTTTACCTTTCATTACGTAATTGTTAATCAAAATCATTGTGTCCTTGTGTCCCATTATTGATACAAGGGTTTCTCTACTTGGTTAGGGAAATCCTTGGGCTGAAATTTATTTTTTTAAGGGGTAAAAGCTACTATGGCTGTACGCATGAATGTACACTAGATATGTTTGCTCTTCAGATTCAACATATACCTTACATCCTCTATACATAGTGCTCAGTTTAATGTTATACTCTACCGTATAGGAGGGCAAGACACAGCCGTGCTGTAGCTGGGTCACCAAGCTCACAGAACAGTTCTAAGGAAGACTTCATTTGGTAACTAATGGAACAAAAAACAGGAAATAGAGCTTTAGCTATCTCAGTGAAAATAGAGAATGATACTCCGGATTTTATCCCACTTTTTACAATGAGATGAGAAAGGAAATGGTCAATAAACACTGTATCAGAGAGACTTCCCTGGCAGTCCAGTGGTGAAGACTCCGCTGTTTCGACTGCATGGGACACGGGTTTGATCCCTGTTCCAGGAACTACGATCCCGCAAGCTGTGCAGTGTGGCCAAACAAAACAAACAAACAAAATTAAAATCAAAAATAAAAACAAAAAACACTGTATCGAAAAAATCGCAGAATAATTTTACTTGTAATGCATATTGTCAAAAACTTTATTGCATTCCCCATCCTGATGCCCTTTTACAGATAATCAAGGACATGGCCCCTGTTGGAAAAAGAGAAAAGAAGGAGGAATGTTCGCTATTTTACAGTGATGTAATCGTGTTTTAGAAAGCCAAGTGAAATGAGGTTCCAGGAGGTAAATAGCCACACTTACTATTAAATGTTTTGTAAGTATTTTCATCTGTTACAAGACTTTTACTAAGTTAAGTCTGATATTGGAAGAAGTAACATTTTGATTACTTAGTGTCATGCCCTCTTATAAGCACTTTGTATGTTTTATTTCATCCTCACAACAAGTTTGTTAGAAGGATGCCATTATTAGCTTCATTTTCAGGTAAAGAATCGAGGTACATATACAGGGAGTTACAGTGTAAGTTATTGTCAGAGCCCAGATAAAAGGGTGGTAAATGCATGTTCTCCATTTGTTGAACCAGCTGCTTATAAATATGTTGTGAAGTTGTGAAATATATGCAGGTTGTGGAAAAGGTATCATGCAAACTTCAGTGTTTTGTAAAAGAGAGGTTCTTTTCTCAAATATCATATAAATCTATTCCTGCCTGCTTTGTCATATTTATGCATGAGTGTGTGTATCACGTTTTGCTAAATAGGATTACACTGAAGACTAGAACCCAGGGCTTTGTACTTCAAATTATTCTAGAATTCAGTGAAGACATATTCAAAAGGAACAGCATACAAATTAACCCTCTAATTTGTCCCTGTTCTTTCTCTAGGAAAATTAAATTGTCTTCCAAAATCTGGATGAAGGATAACATATAATAGCAGTAACACAGATTTGGTCAGGATAGATAGCACTGAGTCACAGGTTTAAACAACTAAGCTTTATTCTTAGAAAGCATGACTGTAAGCAACTCAAAATCTGTACTAATAATCCCTGGCTCTCTTTACTAAGAAATATAATTAAAGCCATAAGCTCTTTAAATAATGGAGTGCTATTTTTCTGTGCCATGAACTCACAACATGAACTGTATGTTGTGGATACAGTTGTATCCACATGTGTGTCTTATTTCCCACCTATCCTGTTAACAAATAGCTCCAAATATTTTCGTTTTTAAAAAATCTGTCTATAGCTAAATTCAAAATAAAAAATTAAACAAGGTAAAGCCACATACTGAATCCTAACTCTTGATATATCTCCTCATGAAGATAGATTGCTCTCTAATCTGAAAAGGACTGGTTATATGATTTGTTTTATCCTCTTTAGTGAAGTGTAGACAGACCCTGTTGTCACAATCCCACCGTCAGAATGTAGAGTATTTCTTCTGTTTCCTTTTGTGCTCCTTTGCTAAACAATGCCTATCTAATTAAGCTCCTCTCAGTCAATACATTAATTTTAGGTAGAATTTTGAGAGATTTTAAAACGTCTCACTGTATAGCCCACTCACCTACCAGTGAAGTGTACACAGACATGCACTCACTGTACTTTAAGAGCATGTGGTTTTCATAGCATCCTTGCCAGAAACGTATAGTCTGGAGTACCACTTCCTGAATGTGAATCCTGTGACCGCCTTTGTAAACTTGGGCAAACCATTTAAATTCTTGAGTCTCAGTTTTCTCATATTTAAAACTGAAAAACCAGTAACTATGATGATTTTCACTAATATGTTCTAAGTAGTTCAAATGTGCCAGGCACTGTTTTAATCACTTTACATACATTAACTCACTTAATCCTCACCACAGCCCTAGGAAATAGGTATTATTATTATTATTATTATTGCTTCCCCCATTTTAGATAAAGAAATGGAGGCACAAAGATTTACTCAGGGTTATACCAGATAACTGTCTCATCTTTATTTCAAATGTTGATATTTTCTTCACCATGGATTTATTTGTGTTACTTCTGATTTTTTAAAATATTGCATTAAGATATTATTTATCTTGATAATTGAACTTTTTCTTGTCCCCTTAATTTTGTACCTGAAGTGAGTGTCTTCTTGCCTTACCCTGGTCCATGGCCTTGAATTATGTATCTCTAAGAGTCTTTGTAGGCTTTAGATGATGCATGTAAAATACTTTGCTTTGCCAGTAGCTTGTTAAGTGGTAGCTGTCATTATTATTATTCTTTCATGTAAATGAGGAAAAAAGAAGATCTAAGTAACTTTTATAAATAATCATATAATGGCACATAATGAAGAAGAATTTAGAGGTCTTACCTCTCTCTTCACATAATAGTATATAACTTAAAAAGTCTGCTTTTATCACTACAGTTACCAAAATTTGTATAATGCTTTCTCCTTTTACAAAACACTTTAATGTATAATATATTAAATATTAGTATATAAGTAAATATATATGTAAATATATAATATATTTGTATGTATATAAATATATACATGGTTTGTGTTTTACAAGAAGAAGATTAGGTAGATAGGGAAAGTAATTTTACCTTCTTTTTAATATACAAGAAAACAAGGACTCAGTGGGATTAAGTGGTTTGTTCAAAGGACACAGCTAACAAATCATGAAAAGCTTTACATTGTCTTTTGCACCCATTTAAGGGAAACTCTTAGTAACTGCAGGATCCAGACACTTTCCTGCCTCAAAATCTATACAATGTCAGTTTAACACAACTTCTGCCCATTCCACTTTCTGTTCTTCTGCAGAAAAAGTGATGAAGGGGATAGAAGGGATGGGGGAAGTGCTACAAATTACTGAATCCCACAAATCCTTTCTTTTCTCCCTAAAGGAGCCATAACTGCTGCTCCTGTGGGGGCCAGGCTAGGATGAGCACCAGTGGAGGTGATGGTTGTACTTAGCAATGAAATAAAGAATTAAAAATTTTTTTTCTTCTTTGTTGCTTTTACATTTTCAAAGTTCTCTGTCAGAAACTGCATTCGTTTTGTAACTTCATTTGGGAAATGGTAAGAAACAAAAAATGTTTGAGTCTTTAGTCTGAGTGTCTTTAAACCCTGTTACCCTTTATTGATATGCCTAGTACACTTGGGAAAATGATTGTTGTAATTTTGTTTCCTCAAATAATTTAATTTTAAGGAGTTTTATTTTCAGCCTGGGCTTTATGATTAATCTGATCTTGTCCTTTCTCATTTCAGATTTTGATTATAGGTCCCTAAATATGGAAGGCAATTAATCACAGTACAAAAGGTAATGCCCTTAATTTTTCAGAAACAACACCTAGTCTTATGACTTCTGAAATCAGCTGTTCATACTTTGCTCTTATAGAGAAAGGGCAGTTTTTGTGCCCCTTTACAAGAAAAATGGAAACAGCAAAGATACAATGTATAGCATCAATAAAACAGTCATGGAGAAAAGTGGTTTTTTCTTAAGCTTTCATCTATGGATTCTCTCTTTTTTTATTACTCTAATACTATGAGATAATCGCTACCACTGAAGTATTTTAAATTCTGATTTTTTTTTTCATTATTTTTTATTGGTGTTTCTCACTTTGAAGTCAAAACAGCAAGCTCATAAAATAGGGAGGAATTATAATTAACAACCATGTAAAAGTCAATGAACACTTGGTATAGGATAAGTTCATTAAATTGACTAGTTTTCATAATTTAATATTCATTATTGAGGATTCTTTGATCAGAAGTATCACCTAGTGGCTAACGGAGTGGACACTGGAGCCAGTTTGCTTGGTTTTGCATCGGGCAAGCTCTGTGACAGCAGGCAAGTTCTTTAATCTGGCTAAGGCTTAATTTTGTCCTTCATAAAATGGGACAAATAATAACATATATCTCATAGGATCTCTTTGAGGATTAAGGTAGTTAAATTATTAAAGAACATAGAACAATGCCTGGCACATAGTAAGTACTCTGTAAGTGTTAGCTATTATTATGATGGTCAGAACTGAATACAATGCCTTATGGTGTAGTGGTTCAGAATGAGCCTCCCCTAGAAAAGAATTTTGTCACTTTTGCATGAGGATTATTTTGGGATAAGGGCAATTGAGACCCTGTAGTTTCAAGAGAAACTACCACCCCTCCTTTACCTACCTAGAGAAATTTAAATTGGGTATTTTTCCCAGAAAAAGAGTTATCACTGGAGGTAAATTTTACCTAAGTGGCTGCATCTATAAGGCAGGGCACACATCTAATTACCAAACATCTACTCTTCTTGTCATCCTGTGAATGACCCTCCTGTCCTTGGATATCCCAGGCCCATATCCCATTCCTTAGCTCAGGATGGCATATACACTTCATTTTACCCTTCTGTTTCTGAACCTCTCATACACGTGGGGTTCCCGTATGTGCAAAAACTAAATTTGATTTTCTCCTGTCAATTTAATTCTTAGACCAGCCAGAAAAAACAAGTAGAGGAAAGTTTTCTTCTTCTCCAACACTGGTTACTGTAATGAAGCTGTAAGATAGATATTAGCTCCAATTTTGTACACAAAGCTTACTCATATTCTATGAAGGTTGACTGGCTGTAGTATGAAATAATAAGGAAGGTTGTGACTTAGGTTATGGTATGGCCATCTACCATATTCCCTAAACAGTCAACCAGTAATTATCTCATTCAGTCATTCATCTACACGTACTTCCTTCAGCATGTCTTTACCACTATGAAAACACTGAAGAAATAACATTTTACAGACACAAACACACACAAACATTGAAGAGAATTCTCAAGTCCTTTGGAAAGACTGAGCTTGGACAAGTCAGATAAAGCTTGAGTTAAGCCTTTTGTGAAGTGTAGGACTTGGATTTTAGAAGAAATGGAAAGTCTCTACAGGCAGAGAAATAGCGTTCATAAGGCAAGGTGAGGGGATCATATTACTTATATTGCTAGTTTAATGTGTGTTTTCATCAGACTTCATGAGAACAGAGACCACTCCCATCTTGCTAAACATGACATATTTGGTGATAAGCATCATGGTGATAAGCACAGAAGGTATTTAATAAATATTTATTAAATGAATGAATGAGAATGAGCAGTGCATTTAGGGTCCCTTACAAAAGTCCATTTTGTAAGTTGATCCCTGGACAGAATGGAGGAGATCTAGGAAAAGGAACTGTAATTCCAGTTAGAAAACTTACCTAATAACTGTTTTATCCTTATGTTTAACAACATGATTTACTTTCAGTTGCTTCAAATATTATAATTTATATCACAATTTTTCTTAAATCTCCCCTTCCCCTGAACATTCAAAGAAATAAAATTTGAAGTCAATTAAGTAGAGTGAGTTCCCTACCCAATATAGCCAGAATTGATTTCCTATTACATAAAGAATATAACACTTTGGAAAACATTTTACATTTTTATGGGTTTTTTAAATTTAGTTTTTATTTCTATTAAATTTTTAGATACACACACACAAACACACACAGAGTCAATTTTTTAACCTGCATTTTTTTCCCACAAGTTGTGAAAAAATGGAGCACTTTCTTGAAGGTAATCAACTTCACTGCAATTTTTTTTGCTATCCAAAAGCAACCATTTTCAACTTTTTAAGTTAATTATTTGGAGATTTACCACCACTTCTCTTAATAAATGCTGACAAGCTTTCTTCTTAATTTTTCATATTGGTTCATTACTTATGGACTCTCCCCTATGAAATATAAGGATTGGCTCTTGTTCATTCCCTCCACACTACTTTCCACAACACTTGCCCTGTTCCCAAGCACTGAATATCATCAAACATTTGAGTATTTCAAACAGAAGACTCTGCTAGAGCCTTCTGACCTGCTCCAGTTTGGAATGGAGTTGTGTGGGATCACTGACAGCTATCATTTTGGAATCTCCCTTCACTATAATCCTGGAAATTCCCTTTGCCTCTCTTATGTTAGATCCCTTGATTCCTGAATTCCATGTCTACCTCTTCCTTGGTTCATTTCCTCTTTTGATGAAATACATCTTCTAGTAGATTCCTTATAAGCGGTATATAGAATGTAAATTATTGACATACTGCGTACCTGGGAATATCTTAACATTCACACATAATTAATAGTTTGGCTTAAAATAGTTAGAAGTATATATTTTTCAGAATATTGAAGATATTGTTCTACTGTCTTGTATTTTCCAGTGTAGTTTTAGAGATACTCTTTGTCATTCTTCAAAGGAATTGTTTACCCTTTACTCTTTAATAATAGACTTTCTTTATTCTTCCTTTTTTCCTTTCTCTCTCCCTTCCTTCCTTCCTCTCTTTCTTTCTTTCTTTCTTTCTTTTTCTTTCTTTCTTCTGTCATATCTTCTCTCTATCCCCAGTTGTCTGAATTTTCACTTACTGTGGATTTATCTTCACCTATTTTGCTCACTATTTGGTCAGACTTTTTAAGTCACAAATCAATGTCTTTCAAGTCTGGGAATATGTCTTGAATTACTTTATTTGTTATTTATTTCCTTGTTTTTCTCATTCTAGACCTCATTATTTAGCTGTTGGACTTCCTTGAATTATCCCCTAATTCTTTTATCTTTTCTTTCTAAATTTTCCATCTCTGTTTTTACCTTACTTCCTGGGATATTTCCTTATTATTATTGTCAACCCCTCTATAACATCAAAAAGATACATTAGAAAGAAGAAACACTGAAAATCAATGGTCTAAGTGTCCATTTCAAGATGTAAGATCAGTGAATTAAGTCAAAGAAAGTAAATAGAGGAAAATAGAATTATGAGCAGAAATTGACATAGAAAACAAACATTTATGAGAGAGATCAACAAGGCAAAAGTTGGTTGTTTTGGAGAGAAAACTAAAATGGTTACAAACCCCAAGGAATACTTAACAAGAAAAAAAAAGAGAGAGGAAACACAAATAACAATTGTCAAGAATAAAAGTGTCATCACTGTATATCCTACAAAAATTAAAACAATAATAAGATAATATTAAAAACAAGTCTGAGCCAAAAAATGTTTAGATGAAGTGAGCAATTTCTTAGTAAAGTGGGACTTTTCATAGGAAGAAAAATATCTGAAGCATTACATAGTTACAAAATAGACTAATCCATCATTTTAAATATTGCCATAAATCAGAGAATGGACTAGGTTTTGTGAGACCCGATATTTACATAACTTTGAAGACCTTATTTAAGGAAAAAAATACAAAATTAGAAATACAAAATTGAAAATTTCTTTGGATGAAAAAATAAATCACAATAAAATATAGGTAACAAAAAACTGCCCAGTATCAGAATAAAACCGCATCCAGAAAAATAATATATTACTTTTACTAATTAGATGCCTGACACACTTCTAATAATTTTGTTCTGTATCATCTGTCTTAAACACTTTGATCACCTTTATAAATAATAATAATTTTGTAATATCATTTCTGTATTCTGAGAATAAGATTATTCGAGTCTTTTTTCTAGTTGAGCAAATTTGTCATTTTATTTCTGATAGGTTAGTAAAGTTTCATATTTATAACTCATTATTTTAATACCACATAAACTTTTAGAATTACTGTCAAATTTGGGAGAAACTTTTACCAATTTTCTTTAATATGTGAGTTATAAGATTTCAGGGCATTATCAAGTATATTCCTGACAGGGGAGGACTTTTATTTTGACTACTCATTGAGAAAATCTATATTCTCTGCTTACAATCTATGTATCTCATGGATGATGGGAGAATTCTCCACATATCAGCTTCAAGTTCCACATTTGTTTCCTTTTGGTGCTAGGTGCCATAGGATAAGATTACAATCTATACCTTTGTGTCAGGATACTTGGTAAGGCAGTATAATAGCTTTATGGTAAATCTATTCCTGACACAAAGAATATTCCAGATCCAAAAGGCTTCACAAAGAAATTCTTCCAAACGATTAATGAGGAAAGGGCATCAATCTTTCACAAATCCTTCAGCAAATAAAAGTGGAGGGAATAGTTCCCAACTTGCTTTACGAAGCTGTTAAAATTCTGATCCTGAAATCTAACAAGGACATTGCAAGGAAGAAAAAATTGCAGTCAATTTCTCATGATTATAAATGTAATAATATTAAACAGAGTATTAGCAAATCAAATCTAATAATATATAGCATGAACAAGTTGGATTTATTCCAAGAATTCTAGGTCTCAAATTAACCTTTGAAATTAATCAGTGTAGTTCAAAACATTAAGAGTATAGAGAAGAAAAATCAAATGAATATCTCAATAGAAGTTTAGTTGCCTTTATGGAAATATAACATTTATTCAAAATAAAAGTCATTAGCAAACTAAGAAAAAAGAAAACTTCCTTAATCTGGTAAAGGACATCTATAAAAATCTTACCACAAAATTAATGGTGAGATCAGGTATGAGATAGGAATGCCTGCTAGTCAAAATTGTACTCAAGGTCTTAGCCAGTGCAACAATACAAGAGAAAGAAACAAAAGAGATGAGGATTAAAAAGGAAGAAATAAAACTTTTATGCACAGGTGGCTCATTTGGGTATGCAGAAAACCCAAACAAATCTACCCAAAGGCCGTTAGAAGTAGTAAGGGAGTATAACAACGTTGCTGGATATAAGATCTCTATCTAAAACCAACTGTAGGCTCCCTCTTGTGAGAGCACTGGAATCACAACTAACTGCTGAACAATCATCAACAGGAAGACACTGGAACTCACCAAAAAGATACCCCAAATCCAAAGACAAAGGAGATGCCACAATGAGACAGTAGGAGGGGTGCAATCACAATAAAATCAAATCCCATAACCGCTGGATGAGTGACTCACAAACTGGAGAATGCTTAAACCACAGAAGTCCACCCACTGGAGTGATGGTTCTGAACCCCATGTCAGGCTTCCCAACCTGGGGGTCTGGCAACAGGAGGAGGAATTCTCAGAGAACCAGACTGTGAAAGCTAGCAGGATTTGACCATAGGAATTCGACAGGACTGGGGGAAACAGAGACTCCACTCTTGGAGGGCACACAAAGTAGTGTGCACATCAGGACCCAGGGGAAAGAGCAGTGACCCCCATAGGAGACTGAACCAGACCTACCTGCTAGTGTTGGAGGGTCTCCTGCAGAGGCAGGGAGTGGCTGTGGCTTGCTGCGGGGACAAGGACACAGGCAGTAGAAGTTCTCAGAAGTACTCCTTGGCATGAGCCCTCCCAGAGTCCGCCATTGGCTCCACCAAAGACCTGGGTATGCTCCAGTGCTGGGTCGCCTTGGACCAAACAACCAACAGAGAGGGAACAAAGCCCCACCAATCAGCAGACAAGCAGATTAAAGAAACACCCACCAATGCAACAGCCATCTCTACCTACCACCAGTCCCTTCCATCAGGAAGCTTGCACAAGCCTCTTAGATAACCTCATCCACCAGAGGGCAGACAGCAGAAGCAAGATGAACTACAATTTTGCAGCCTGTGGAACAAAAACCACATTCACAGAAAGACAGACAAAATGAAAATGCAGAGGAAAATGTATCAGATGAAGGAACAAGATAAAACCCCAGAAAAACAATTAAATGAGGTGGAGATAGATAGGCAACCTTCCAGAAAAAGAATTCAGAATAGTGGTAGTGAAGATGATCCAGGACGTCGGAAAAAGAATGGAGGCAAAGATCGAGAAGATGCAAGAAATGTTTAACAAAGACCTAGAAGAATTAAAGAACAAACAGAGATGAACAATACAATAACTGAAATGAAAAATACACTAGAAGGAATCAATAGCAGAATAACTGAGGCAGAAGAACAGAAAAGTGACCTGAAAGACAGAATGGTGGAATTCACTGACACAGAGCAAAATAAAGAAAGAAGAATGAAAAGAAATGAAGACAGCCTAAGAGACCTCTGGGACAACATTAAACACACCAACATTCGCATTATAGGGGTCCCAGAAGGAGAAGAGAGAAAAAGGACCTGGGAAAATATTTGAAGAGATTATAGTCACAAACTTCCCTAACATGGGAAAGGAAATAGCCACCCAAGTACAGGAAGCACAGAGAGTCCCAGGCAGGATAAACCCAAGGAGAAACATGCCAAGACACATAGTAATCAAACTGACAAAAATTAAAGACAAAGAAAGATCATTAAAAGCAACAAGGGAAAAACAACAAAATCATACAAGGGAACTCCCATAAGTTTAACAGCTGATTTCTCAGCAGAAACTCTACAAGCCAGAAGCGTGTAGCAAGATATACTTAAAGTGATGAAAGGGAAGAAACTACAACCAAGATTACTCTACACAGCAAGGATCTCATTCAGATTAGATGGAGAAAACAAAAGCTTTACAGACAAGCAAAACCTAAGAGAATTCAGCACCACCAAACCAGCTCTACAACAAATGCTAAAGGAACTTCACAGAGAGATCTTCAAGATGGCGGAGGAGTAAGACATGTATATCACCTTCCTCCCCACAAGTACATCAGAAATACATCTACATGTGGAACAACTCCAACAGTACACATACTGAACGCTGGCAGAAGACCTCAGACTTCCCAAAAGTAAAGAAACTCCCCACATACCTGAGTAGGGCAAAAGAAAAAAGAAAAAACAGAGACAAAAGAATAGGGACGGGACCTGCACCTTGGGGAGGGAGCTGTGAAGGTGGAAAAGTTTCCAAATACGAGGAAGCCCCGTCACTGGTGGAGACAGCAGCTGGGTGGGAGGGGGAAGATTCAAAGTCACAGAGGAGGCGCAGCAACAGGGGTGCAGAGGGAAAAGCGGAGAGATTCCCACACAGAGGATCAGTGCCGACCAGCACTCACAAGACTGAGAGGCTTGTCTGCTTCCCAGCTGGGACAGGTGGGCACTGGGAGCTGAGGCTCGGGCTTCGGAGGTCAGATCCCAGGGAGAGGACTGGGCTTGGCTGCGTGAACACAGCCTGCAAGGGGCTAGTGTGCCAAAGCTAGCCAGGAAGGAGTCCGGGAAAAAGTCTGGAACTGCCTAAGAGGCAAGAGACCATTGTTTCGGGGCACGTGAGGAGAGGGGATTCAGAGCACCGCCTAAACGAGCTCCAGAGATGGGCGCAAGCCGTGGCTATCAGCATGGACACCAGAGACGGGCATGAAACACTAAGGCTGCTGCTGCAGCCACCAAGAAGCCTGTGTGCAAGCACAGGTCACTATCCACACCTTCCCTCACAGGAGCCTCTGCAGCCTGCTACTGCCAGGTTCCTGTGATCCAGGGACAACTTCCCCAGAAGAACTCACAGCGTGCCTCAGGCTATTGCAACGTCAAGCTGGCCTCTGCCACCGCAGGCTCGCCCCGCATTCTGTACCCCTCCCTCCCCCCGGCCTGAGTGAGGCAGAGCCCCCTAATCAGCTGCTACTTTAACCCCGTCCTGTCTGAGCAAAGATCAAACGCCCTCAGGTGACCTACATGCAGAGGCGGGGCCAAACCCAAAGCTGAACCCCAGGACCTGTGCGAATAAGAAGAGAAAGGGAAATTTCTCCCAGCAGCCTAAGGAGCAGTGGATTAAATCTCCACAATCAACTTGATGTACCCTGCATCTGTGCAATACCTGAATAGACAACAAATCATCGCAAAATTGAGGTGGTGGACTTTGAGAGCAACTGTAGACTTGGGGTTTACTTTCTGCATCTAATTTGTTCCTGGATTTATGTTTATCTTAGTTTAATATTTAGAGTTTATTATCATTGGTAGATTTGTTTATTGATTTGGTTGCTCTCTTCTTCCTTTTTTTTTTATATATATATAGATATATATTTTTTCCTTTTTCTCTTTCTGTGACTGTGTATGTGTATGCTTCTTTGTGTGATTTTATCTGTATAGCTTTGCTTTTATCATTTGTCCTAGGGTTCTGTTTGCCTACTTTTTTTTTTTTTTAATATTGTTTTTAGCGTTTGTTATCATTGGTGGATTTGTTTTTTGGTTTAGTGCCTCTCTTCTTTCCTTTTTTCTTTCTTTCTTTTTCTTTTTTTATTATGTTAAATTTTTTTCCATTTTTAATAATTATTTTTTATTTTAATAAATTTATTTTATTTTATTTATTTATTTTTTCTTTCTTTCCTTCATTTTTTCTCCCTTTTCTTCTGAGCCGTGTGTCTGACAGGGTATTGATCCTCCTGCCAGGTGTCAGGCCTGTGCCTCTGAGGTAGGAGAGCTGAGTTCAGGACATTAGTCCACCAGAGAGCTCCCAGATCCACATAATATCAAAGAGTGAAGGCTCTCCCAGAGATCTCCATCTCAACGCTAAGACACAGCTCCATTCAAAGACCAGCAAGCTACAGTGCTGGACACCATATGCCAAACAACTAGCAAAACAGGAACACAACCCCACCCATTAGCAGAGAGGCTGCCTAAAATCATAATAAGATCAGAGACACCCCAAAACACACCACCGGACATGGTTCTGCCCACCAGAAAGACAAGATCCAGGCTCATCCACCAGAAAACAGTCACTAGTCCCCTCCACCAGGAAGCCTACACAACCTACTGAACAAAACTTAGCCACTAGAGGCAGACACCAAAAACAATGGGAAATACGAACGTGCAGCCTGTGAAAAGGAGACCCCAAACACAGTAAGTGAAGCAAAATGAGAAGACAGAGAAACACACAGCAGATAAAGGAGCAAGGTAAAGACCGACCAGACCAAACAAATGAAGAGGAAATAGGCAGTCTACCTGAAAAATAATTCAGAGTAATGATAGTAAAGATGATCCAAAATCTTGGAAATAGAATGGAGAAAATACAAGAAAACTTTAACAAGGACCTAGAAGAACTAGAGAGCAAGCAAACAATGATGAACAAAACAATAAATGAAATTAAAAATTCTCTAGAAGGAATCAATAGCAGAATAGCTGAGTCAGAAGAACGGATAAGTGACCTGGAAGATAAAATAGTGGAAATAACTGCTGTAAAGCAGAATAAAGAAAAAAGAATGGAAAGAATTGAGGACAGTCTTAGAGACCTCTGGGAAAATATTTAACGCACCAAATTCAAATTATAGGGGTCCCAGAAGAAGAAGAGAAAAAGAAAGGGACTGAGAAAATATTTGAAGAGACTGTAGTTGAAAACTTCCCTAATATGGGAAAGGAAATAGTCAATCAAGTCCAAGAATCCCAGAGAGTCCCATACAGGATATATTCAAGGAGAAACACGCTGAGACACATATTAATCAAACTATCAAAAATTAAATACAAAGAAAAAACATTAAAAGCAGCAAGGGAAAAGCAACAAATAACATACAAGGGAAACCCCATAAGGTTAACAGCTGATCTTTCAGCAGAAACTCTGCAAGCCAGAAGGGAGTAGCAGGACATATTTAAAGTGATGAAAGGGGAAAACCTACAACCAAGATTGCTCTACCCAGCAAGGATCTCATTCAGATTTGACAGAGAAATTAAAAACTTTACAGACAAGCAAAAGCTAAGAGAATTCAGCACCACCAAACCAGCTTCACAACAAATGCTAAAGGAACTTCTCTAGGCAGGAAACACAAGAGAAAGAAAAGACCTACAATAACAAACTCAGAACAATTATAAAATGGTAATAGGAACATACATATTGATAATTACCTTAAATGTAAATGGATTAAATGCTGCAGTCAAAAGACATAGACTGGATGAATGGATACAAAAACAAGATCCATATGTATGCTGTCTACAAGAGAGCCACTTTAGACCTAGGGACACATACAGAGTGAAAGTGAGGGGTTGGAAAAGGACATTCCATGCAAATGGAAATCAAAAGAAAGCTGGAGTAACAATTCTCATATCAGACAAAATAGACTTTAAAATAAAGACTCGTACAAGAGACAAAGAGGACACTACACTATGATCAAGGGATCAATCCAAGAAGAAGATATAACAATCATATATATGTATGCACCCAACATACGAGCACCTCAATACACAAGGCAAATGTTAACAGCCATAAAAGTGGAAATTGACAGTAACACAATCATAGTAGGGGACTTTAATACCCCACTTTCACCAATGGACATATCATCCAAAATGAAAATAAATAAGGAAACACGAGCTTTAAATGACATATTAAGCAAGATGTATTTAATTGATATATAAAGGACATTCCATCAGAAAACAACAGAATACACTTTCTTCTCAAGTGCTCATGGAACATCCTCCAGGATAGATGATATCTTGGGTCACAAATCAAGCCTTTAAGAACTTTAAGAAAATTGAAGTTGTATCAGGTATATTTTCTGACCACAATGCTCTGAGACTAGATATCAATTACAGGAAAAATCTGTAAAACATACAAACACATGGAGGCTAAACAATACACTACTTAATAACCAGGAGATTATTGAAGAAATCAAAGAGGAAATCAAAAAATACCTAGAAACAAATGACAATGAAAACACAATGACCCAAATCCTATGGGATACAGCAGAAGCAGTTCTAAGAGGGAAGTTTATAGCAATACAATCCTACCTCAAGAAACAAGAAACATCTCAAATAAACAACCTAACCTTACACCTAAAGCAATTAGAGAAAGAAGAACAAAAAAAAAAAACCCCAAAGGTAGCAGAAGGAAAGAAATCATAAAGATCAGATCAGAAATAAATGAAAAAGAAATGAAAGAAATGATAGCAAAGATCAATATAACCAAAAGCTGGTTTTTTGAGAAGATAAACAAAATTGATAAACCATTAGCCTGACTCATCAAGAAAAAAATGGAGAAGACTCAAATCAACAGAATTAGAAATGAAAAAGGAGAAGTAACAACTGACAATGTAGAAATACAAAGAATCATTAGAGATTACTACAAGCAGCTGTATGTCAATAAAATGGACAACCTGGAAGAAATGGACATGTCTTATAAAAGCACAACCTTCTGAGACTGATCCAGGAAGAAATAGAAAATATGAACAGACAAGTCACAAGTAATGAAATTGAAACAGCAATTAAAACAAACCAAAGTCCAGGATGAGATGGCTTCACAGGTGAATTCTATCAAACATTTAGAGAAGAGCTAACACCCACCCTTCTCAAGCTCTTCCAAAAGATTGCAGAGGAAGGAACACTCCCAAACTCATTCTACAAGGCCATCATCAACCTCATACCAAAACCAGACAACGATACTGCAAAAAAAGAAAATTACAAACCAATATCACTGATGAATATAGTTGAAAAAATTCTCAGCAAAATACCAGCAAACAGAATCCAACAACACATTAAAAGGATCATACACTATGATCAAGAGGGATTTATCCCAGGGATGCAAGGATTCTTCCATATGCGCAAATCAATCAATGTGATACACTGTATTAACAAATTGAAGAATAAAAACCATATGATCATCTCATTAGATGCAGAAAAAGCTTTTGACAAAATTCAACACCGATTATGATAAAAATTCTCCACAAAGTGGGCATAGAGGGAACCTTCTTCAACATAATAAAGGCCATATACCACAAACCCACAGCAAACATCATTCTCAATGGTGAAAAACTGGAAGCATTTCTTCTAAGATCAGGAAAAAGACAAAGATCTCCACTCGCCGCTACTATTCAACACAGTTTTGGAGTCCTAGCCATGGCAATCAGAGAAGAAAAAGAAATAAAAGGAATACAAGTTGGAAAAGAAGAAGTAAAACTGTCACTGTTTGCAGATGACTTGATACTATACATAGATAATCTTAAAGATGTCACCAGAAAACTACTAGAGCTAATCATTGAATTTGGTAAAGTTTGGGATACAAAATTAATGCACAGAAATATCTTGCATTCTTATACACTAACAATGAAAGATGAGAAGGAGAAATTAATGAAACAATCCCATTCACCATTGCAACAAAAAGAATAAAATACCTAGGAATAAACCTACCTAAGGAGGTAAAAGACCTGTACTCAGAAACTATAAGACACTGATGAAAGAAATCAAAGATGACACAAAGATGGAGAGATATACCATGTTCTTGGATTGGAAGAATCAATATTGCAAAAGTGACTATATTACCCAAAGCAATCTACAGATTCAATGAAATCCCTATCAAATTACCAGTGGCATTTTTTAACAGAAGTAGAATAAAAACTCTTAAAATTTGTATGGAGGCAAAAAAGACCCCTAATAGTGAAAGTAATCTTGAGGGAAAAAAATGGAGCTGGAGGAATCAGACTCCCTGACTTCAGACTATACTACCAAGCTACGGTAGTCAAGACAATATGGTACTGGCACAAAAACAGAAATATAGATCAATGGAATAGGATAGAAAACCCAGAGATAAACCCACGCACCGATTGTCAACTAATCTATGACAAAGGAGGCAAGGATATACAATGGAGAAAAGACAGTCTCTTCAATCAGTGGTGCTGGGAAAAGTGGACAGCTACATGTAAAAGAATGAAATTAGAATACTCCCTAACACCATACACAAAAATAAACTCAAAATGGATTAAAGATCTAAATGTAAGAATGGACACTATAAAACTCTTAGAGGAAAACATAGGAAGAACACTCTTTGACATAAATCACAGCAAGATCTTTTTTGACCCACCTCCTAGAGTAATGGAAATAGAAACAAAAATAAACAAATGGGACCTAATGAAACTTCAAAGCTTTTGCACAGCAAAGGAAACCATAAACAAGACGAAAAGACAACACTAAGAATGGGAGAAAATATTTGCAAATGAATCAACAGTCAAAGGATTAATCTCCACAACACACAGGCAGCTCATGCAGCTCAATATTAAAAAAACAAATAACCCAATCAAAAAATGGGCAGAAGACCTAAATAGACATTTTTCCAAAGAAGACATGCAGAAGGCCAAGAGGCATGTGAAAAGCTGCTCAATATCACTAATTATTAGGGAATTGCAAATCAAAACTACAATGAGTTATCACCTCACACAAGTTAGAATGGACATCATCAGAAAATCTACAAGCAACAAATGCTGGAGAGGGGGTAGAGAAAAGGGAACCATCTTGCACTGTTGGTGGGAATGTAAATTGATACAGCTACTATGGAGAACAGTAAGGAGGTTCCTTAAAAAACTAAACATAGGGAGGCTGGGCAAGATGGCGGAAGAGTAAGATGCGGAGATCACCTTCCTTCCCACAGATACATTAGAAATACATCTACACGTGGAACTGCTCCTACAGAACACCTACTGAACGCTGGCAGAAGATGTCAGACCTCCCAAAAGGTAAGAAACTCCCCATGTACTTGGGTAGGGCAAAAGAAAAAAGAAATAACAGAGACAAAAGAATAGGGACGGGACTTGCACCAGTGGGAGGGAGCTGAGAAGGAGGAAAGGTTTCCACACACTAGGAAGCCCCTTCACGGGTGGAGACTGCGGGCAGCAGAGGGGGGAAGCTTCGGAGCCACGGAGGAGAGCGCAGGCACAGGGGTGCGGAGGGCAAAGCGGAGAGATTCCCGCACAGAGGCTCGGCGCCGAGCAGCACTCACCAGCCCGAGAGGCTTGTCTGCTCACCCGCCGGGGCGGGCGGGGGCTGGGAGCTGAGGCTCGGGCTTTGGTCAGATTGCAGGAAGAGGACTAGGGTTGGCTGCGTGAACACAGCCTGAAGGGGTTAGCGCACCACAGCTAGTCGGAAGGGAGTCCGGGAAAAAGTCTGCAGCTGCTGAAGAGGCAAGAGACTTTTTCTTGCCTCTTTGTTTCGTGGTGCGCAAGGAGAGGGGATTCAGAGAACCGCCTAAACGAGCTCCAGAGACAGGCGCAAGCCGCGGCTATCAGCATGGACCCCAGAGACGGGCATGAGACGCTAAGGCTGGTACTGCCGCCACCAAGAAGGCTGTGTGCGAGCACAGGTCACTATCCACACCGCCCCTCCCGGGAGCCTGTGCAGCCCGCTACTGCCAGGTTCCCGTGATCCAGGGACAACTTCCCCGGAAGGACGCACGGCGCGCCTCAGGCTGCTGCGATGTCACACCGGCCTCTGCTGCCGCAGGCTCGCCCTGCATCCGTACCCTTCCTTCCCCCCGCCTGAGTGAGCCAGAGTCCCCGAAGCAGCTGCTCCTTTAACCCCATCCTGTCTGAGCGAAGAACAGACGCCCTCAGGCGACCTACGCGCAGAGGCGGGTCCAAATCCAAAGCTGAACCCCGGGAGCTGTACGAACAAAGAAGAGAAAGGGAAATTTCTCCGAGCAGCCTCAAAAGCAGTGGATTAAAGCTCCACAAACAACTTGATGTACCTGCATCTGTTGAATACCTGAGTAGACAACGAATCATCCCAAATTCAGGAGGTGGACTTTGGGAGCAGGATATATTAATTTTTCCCCTTTTCCTTTTTTTGTGAGTGTATATGTGTATGCTTCTGGGTGCCATTTTGTCTGTATAGCTTTGCTTTCACCATTTGTCCTAGGGTTCAGTCAGTCCGTTTTTTTTTTTTTTTTTTTTTTTTTTTTTTTTTACTTAAAAAATGTTTTTTCTTGGGCTTCCCTGGAGGCACAGTGGTTGAGAATCTGCCTGCCAATGCAGGGGACACGGGTTCAAGCCCTGGTCTGGGAAGATCCCACATTCCGCGGAGGAACTAGGCCCGTGAGCCACAACTACTGAGCCTGCGCATCTGTAGCCTGTGCTCTGCAACAAGAGAGGCCGCAATAGTGAGTGGCCCGTGCACCGCGATGAAGAGTGGCCCCCGCTTGCTGCAACTAGAGAAAGCTCTCGCATAGAAACGAAGACCCAACACAGCCAAAAATAAATAAATAAATAAATTAATTTAAAAAAATGTTTTTTCTTAATAAATATTTTGTTAATAATTTTTTCCTTATTTTTTATTTTAAAAAATTTAAAAAAATTTTTTCTTAATACTTTTTTCTTATTTTTTATTGTAATAGCTTTATTTTATTTTATTTTATCCTCTTGCTCTCTTTCTTTCTATTTTTTCTCCCTTTTATTCTGAGCTGTGTGGATGAAAGCCACTTGGTGCTCCAGCCAGGCATCAGGGCTGTGCCTCTGAGGTGGGAGAGCCAACTTCAGGACACTGGACCACAAGAGACCTCCCAGCTCCACATAATACCAAATGGCGAAAATCCCTCAGAGATCTCCATCTCAACATCAAGACCCAGCTTCACTCAACGACCAGCAAGCTACAGTGCTGGACACCCTATGCCAAACAACTAGCAAGACAGGAACACAGCCCCATCCATTAGCAGAGAGGCTGCCTAAAATCATAATAAGGCAACAGACACCCCAAAACACACCACCAGATGTGGACGTGCCCACCAGAAAGACAAGATCCAGCCTCATCCACCAGCACACAGGCACTAGTCCCCTCCACCAGGAAGCCTACACAACCCAATGAACCAACCTTAGCCACTGGGGACAGACACCAAAAACAACAGGAACTACGAACCTGCAGCCTGTGAAAGGAGATCCCAAACACAGTAAGATAAGCAAAATGAGAAGACAGAAAAACACACATCAGATGAAGGAGCAGGGTCAAAACACACCAGACCTAACAAATGAAGAGGAAATAAGCAGTCTACCTGAAAAAGAATTCAGAATAATGATAGTAAAGATGATCCAAAATCTTGGAAATAGAATAGAAAAAAATGCAAGAAACATTTCCCAAGGATGTAGAAGAACTAAAGAGGAACCAAGCAATGATGAAAAACCCAATAAATGAAATTAAAAATTTTCTAGAAGAGATCAATAGCAGAATAACAGAGGCAGAAGAACGGGTAAGTGACCTGGAAGATAAAATAGTGGAAATAACTACTGCAGAGCAGAATAAAGAAAAAAGAATGAAAAGAATTGAGGACAGTCTCAGAGACCTCTGGGAAAACATTAAATGCACCAACATTCGAATTATAGGGGACCCAGAAGAAGAAGAGAAAAAGAAAGGGACTGAGAAAATATTTGGAGAGATTATAGTTGAAAACTTCCCTAATATGGGAAAGGAAATAGTTAATCAAGTCCTGGAAGGACAGAGAGTCCCATACAGCATAAATCCAAGGAGAAACACGCCAAGACACATATTAATCAAACTATCAAAAATTAAATATAAAGAAAACATATTAAAGGCAGCAAGGGAAAAAAAAACAAATAACACAAAAGGGAGTCCCCATAAGGTTAACAGCTGATCTTTCAGCAGAAACTCTGCAAGCCAGAAGGGAGTGGCAGGATATACTTAAAGTGATGAAGGAGAAAAACCTACAACCAAGATTACTCTACGCAGCAAGGATCTCATTCAGATTTGATGGAGAAATTAAAACCTTTACAGACAAGCAAAAGCTGAGAGAGTTCAGCACAACCAAACCAGCTATACAACAAATGCTAAAGAAACTTCTCTAGGCAAGAAACACAAGAGAAGGAAAACACCTACAATAACAAACCCAAAACATTTAAGAAAATGGGAATAGGAACATACATATCAATAATTACCTTAAATGTAAATGGATTAAATGCTCCCCCCAAAAGACACAGACTGGCTGAATGAATACAAAAACAAGACCCATATATATGCTGTCTACAAGAGACCCACTTCAGACCTAGGGACACGTACAGACTGAAAGTGAGGGGGTGGGAAAAGATATTCCATGCAAATGGAAACCAAAAGAAAGCTGGAGTAGCCATTCTCATATCAGACAAAATAGACTTTAAAATAAAGACTATTACAAGAGACAAAGAAGGACACTATATAATGATCAAGGGATCGATCCAAGAAGAAGGTATAACAATTGTAAATATTTATGCACCCAACATAGGAGCACCTCAATACATAAGGCAAATACTAACAGCCATAAAGGGGGAAATCGACAGTAACACAATCATAGTAGGGGACTTTAACACCCCACTCTCACCAATGGACAGATCATCCAAAATGAAAATAAGTAAGGAAACACAAGCTTTAAATGATACATTAAACAAGATGGACTTAATTGATATTTATAGGACATTCCACCCAAAAACAACAGAATACACATTTTTCTCAAGTGCTCATGGAACATTCTCCAGGATAGATCATATCTTGGGTCACAAATCAAGCCTTGGTTAATTTAAGAAAATTGAAATCCTATCAAGTGTCTTTTCTGACCACAATGCTATGAGACTAGATTTCAATTACAGGAAATGATCTGTAAAAAATACAAACACATGGAGGCTACACAATACACTACTTAATAACGAAGTGCTCCCTGAAGAAATCAAAGGGGAAAACAAAAAATACCTAGAAACAAATGACAATGGAGACACGATGACCCAAAACCTATGGGATGCAGCAAAAGCAGTTCTAGGAGGGAAGTTTATAGCAATACAAGCCTACATCAAGAAACAGGAAACATCTCGAATAAACAACCTAACCTTGCACCTAAAGCAATTAGAGAAAGAAGAACATAAAAACCCCAAAGCTAGCAGAAGGAAAGAAATCATAAAGATCAGATCAGAAATACATGAAAAAGAAAGGAAGGAGACAATAGCAAAGATCAATAAAACTAAAAGCTGATTCTTTGAGAAGATTAACAAAATTGATAAACCATTAGCCAGACTCATCAAGAAAAAAAGGGAGAAGACTCAAATCAATAGAATAGAAATGAAAAAGGAGACCTAACAACTGACATTGCAGAAATACGAACGATCATGGGAGATTACTACAAGCACCTCTATGCCAATAAAATGGACAACCTGCAAGAAATGGACAGATTCTTAGAAATGCACAACCTGCCGAGACTGAACCAGGAAGAAATAGAAAATATGAACAGACCAATCACAAGCACTGAAATTGAAACTGTGATTAAAAATCTTCCAACAAACAAAAGCCCAGGACCAGATGGCTTCAGAGGTGACTTCTATCAAACATTTAGAGAAGAGCTAACACCTATCCTTCTCAAACTCTTCCAAAATATTGCAGAGGGAGGAACTCTCCCCAACTCATGCTATGAGGCCACTATCACCCTGATACCAAAACCAGACAAAGATGTCACAAAGAAAGAAAACTACAGGCCAATATCACTGATGAACATAGATGCAAAAATCCTCAACAAAATACTAGCAAACAGAATCCAACAGCACATTAAAAGGATCATACAACATGATCAAGTGGGGTTTATTCCAGGAATGCAAGGATTCTTCAATGTATGCAAATCAATCAACGTGATACATCATATTAACAAATTGAAGGAGAAAAACCATATGATCATCTCAATAGATGAAGAGAAAGCTTTTGACAAAATTCAACACCCATTTATGATAAAAGCCCTCCAGAAAGTAGGCATAGAGGGAACTTTCCTCAACATAATAAAGGCCATATATGAAAAACCCACAGCCAACATTGTCCTCAATGGTGAAAAACTGAAACCATTTCCACTAAGATCAGGAACAAGACAAGGTTGCCCACTCTCACCACTATTATTCAACATAGTTTTGAAAGTGTTAGCCACAGCAATCAGAGAAGAAAAAGACATAAAAAGAATCCAAATCGGAAAAGAAGAAGTAAAGCTGTCACTGTTTGCAGATGACGTGATACTATTCATAGAGAATCCTAAAGATGCTACCAGAAAACTACTAGAGCTAATCAATGAATTTGGTAAAGTAGCAGGATACAAAATTAATGCACAGAAATCTCTTTCATTCCTATACACTAATGATGAAAAATCTGAAAGTGAAATTAAGAAAACACTCCCGTTTACCATTGCAACAAAAAGAATAAAATATCTAGGAATAAACCTACCTAAGGAGACAAAAGACCTGTATGCAGAAAATTATAGGACACTGATGAAAGAAATTAAAGATGATACAAATAGATGGAGAGATACACCATGTTCTTGGATTGGAAGAATCAACGTTGTGAAAAGGACTCTACTACCCAAAGCAATCTACAGATTCAATGCAATCCCTATCAAACTACCACTGGCATTTTTCACAGAACTAGAACAAAAAATTTCACAATTTGTATGGAAACACAAAAGACCCTGAATAGCCAAAGCAATCTTGAGGGGAAAAAAATGGAGCTGGAGGAATAAGACTCCCTGACTTCAGACTATATTACAAAGCTACAGTAATCAAGACAGTATGGTACTTGCACAAAAACAGAAATATAGATCAATGGAACAGGATAGAAAGCCCAGAGATAAGCCCACGCACATATGGTCACCTTATTTTTGATAAAGGAGACAAGCATATAGAGTGGAGAAAAGACAGCCTCTTCAATAAGTGGTGCTGGGAAAACTGGACAAGTACATGTAAAAGTATGAAATTAGATCACTCCCTGACACCAGGCACAAAAATAAACTCAAAATGGATTAACGACCTAAATGTAAGGCCAGACACTATCAAACTCTTAGAGGAAAACATAGGCAGAACAGTCTATGACATAAATCATGGCAAGATCCTTTTTGACCCAACTCCTAGAGAAATGGAAATAAAAACACAAATAAGCAAATGGGACCTAATGAAACTTAAAAGCTTTTGCACAGCAAAGGAAACCATAAACAAGACGAAAAGACAACCCTCAGAATGGGAGAAAATATTTGCAAATGAAGCAACTGACAAAGGATTAATCTCCAAGATTTACAAGCAGCTCATGCAGCTCAATAACAAAAAAACAAACAACCCAATCCAAAAGTGGGCAGAAGACCTAAATAGACATTTCTCCAAAGAAGATATACAGATTGCCAACAGACACATGAAAGAATGCTCAACATCATTAATCACTGGAGAAATGCAAATCAAAACTGCAATGAGATATCATCTCACACCAATCAGAATGGCCATCACCAAAAAATCTACAAACAATAAATCCTGGAGAGGGTGTGGAGAAAAGGGAAGTCTCTTGCACTGTTGGTGGGAATGTAAATTGATACAGCCACTATGGAGAACAGTATGGAGGTTCCTTAAAAAACTAAAAAGAGAACTACCATACGACCCAGCAATCCCACTACTGGGCATATACCCTGAGAAAACCATAATTCAAAAAGAGTCATGTACCAAAATGTTCATTGCAGCTCTATTTACAATAGCCAGGACATGGAAGCAACCTAAGTGTCCATCATCGGATGAATGGATAAAGAAGATGTGGCACATATATACAATGGAATATTACTCAGCCATAAAAAGGAATGAAATTGGGTCATTTGTAGTGAGGTGTATTGAGTTAGAGTCTGTCATACAGAGTGACGTAAGTCAGAAAGAGAAAAACAAATACAGTATGCTAACACATACATATGGAATCTAAGGGAAAAAAAAAAGGTCATGAAGAACCTAGTGGTAAGACAGGAATAAAGACACAGACCTACTAGAGAATGGACTTGAGGATATGCGGAAGGGGAGGGGTAAGATGTGACAGGATGAGAGAGTGACATGGACATATATACACTACCAAATGTAAAATAGATAGCTAGTAGGAAGCAGCTGCATAGCACAGGGAGATCAACTCGGTGCTTTGTGACCACCTAGAAGGGTGGGATAGGGAGGGTGGGAGGGAGGGAGACCCAAGAGGGAAGAGATATGGGAACATATGTATATGTATAACTGATTCACTTTGTTATAAAGCAGAAACTAACACACCATTGTAAGGCAATTATACTCCAAGAAAGATGTTAAAAAAAAAAAACAACTAAAAATAGAATTACCATATGACCCAGCAATCCCACTACTGAGCATTTGCCCAGAGAAAACCATAATTCAAAAAGTCTCATGCACTCCAATGTTCACTGCAGCACTATTTACAATTGCCAGGTCATGGAAGCAACCTAAATGCCCATCTACAGACAAATGGATAAAGAAGATGTGGTACATATATACAATGGAATATTACTCAGCCATAAAAAGGAATGAAATTGGGTCATTTGTAGAGACGAGGATGGACCTAGGGACTGTCATACAGAGTGAAGTACGTCACAAAGAGAAAAACAAATATCGTATGCTAACGTATATATGTGGTATGTAGAAAAGTTGTACAGATGACCCGGTTTGCAAGGCAAAGATAGAGACACAGACGTAGAGAACAAACATATGGACACCAAGGCGTGAAAGTGGGAGGGGGTGAATTGGGAGATTGGGATTGATATATATACATATTAAAAAAAAATCATTGTGGCAGGCTGGAAAAGGCCAACCAAATAACTTCATTAGAGGAAAATCTACAGCCTTCATTTGGGTAAAATAATCATTTGAAACACCTGCCCTGACAGCGAGATTAATTTCGCTTTTTCAAAAGTGTGTTGTGAGCAAACATACTTCCAGGAGTTGCTTCCCAAAGGAAGAGCCCTGGGGAAAACTAAGTATGGGAAACGCTATATGTTAAATGTATCTCATGATCATCCACAACACATACTAGCATATTAAAAGTTTGTAGTAAAGAAAAAAAATAAAAACAACTGTATTTTTGCATAACAACAACATCAGTTAGACATTAAAAATTTTAAAGGTACAAATGCAAAATAATCCTATCAAATACCCATGAATTAAAGATGTGTAAAACCTCTATCAAGAAAACAATAAAACATTTTTGAGAAATTAAAGAAGATAGAATAAATTGAGGCATATACCATGTTCATGTATTAGAAGTTTCAATAATATGAAGGTTTGATTCCTCCCAAATTAATGAACTCAATGCAGTCCCACTAAAAAATCTCTTCCAGCTCTTGTACCATTGACTGGCTAACTGGGTAAACATAGGCAAGTTGACTTCTGTGTCTCAGTTTCCTCATCAGTTAAATAGCCCAGTAATAGAATCTACCTCATAGGTTGAAACAAAGCTGTCAGAGAACTGACGTGGTGGCCTTATCGTTTTGTAAATTTGCAAAAGTAAGATATTTAAAGCACTATAGATAACCAAAGTCACAATTAAACATGAAAACTGCAACACTAGTTATTTATCCACAATTCTTTATTCATAAAAAGGCACATGAAAATCTAAATTTTTTAAGTAAGAATTTCATTTGGTGAGTATAAAATCGAGGAAGGGATTTTAATTGGGGGAAACAATTCCTCTCAATTCTAGGGAAGTTAGATGAAATAACTCTGCCACCCACGAAGTTCCATCTCTTTAGTGAAAAGATTGCTCTCCCCTCCCAAATGCATTCTCTCTCACTCACTCAACTAGTCCTGTGTGACCTCTGTGGCTCTTGTCTATCAATATGTCTTTCCTGCTGACCACTCCTTCTTTCTTCAGTTGAAGTCACTTTCTTTAGATGTAGTCAAAGTCTGCACTGGTCAAAGGCACATTGTGTCTTTAGGCCTTGGAGGCATTTTGTCTTCTCCCATTATGTGCTGATTTAATTAGGCTGTTTCTCAGAATTCCCTGGCAGACTCCACAAAGGACTATGGAGTTCTCTACTTTCACAAATCCACAAGCATTCAGCCAGTACCTGTGTGGGCAATCTTTTACAAAATACAGCTTTTCTTAACTTAATCTCCATTTTAGTATAGAGGATATGTATGCTTGAAGCCCTGGAAATTATTTTGATTACAGGTAGGGAGTTTGTTTTCAAGTACTACTTATAATGTTCTTTGAAATATGGCATCACATTGATCATAACGATGGGGCAGAATTACAAAGCAGCCTATAGGTGGTAGAAAAAGGGTATGGATCCAGCAAAGACTAGAATAGTTAAGTGCACAAATTGCACAATCAGCATGGCAGAGACAAAGCACTTGCCATATGATCCCAACCACAACTGCATCTAAGACAATGGTTTGGTGCCAAAAGATATCCCCCCAGTGGACTGTAGGAGGATATGGTCATCCCCCCTTTGTCATTCCCAGAGACCGAGGGGATTCCACTTTCTCTTCTTTGTCATTTATTGCCTCTGACACACACAAATTAGTGCAAAGCTTTTAAAAATCTAAATTATCTCTATTCCTCATTTGGAACAAATTCTATGATTATTTCCTTAAGTGAAACACATTCTATGTGACAATGTACTAACATTTTATTTATTTATTCATTTGCCTCACTCATCTCTCAAAGATTACTCATCGTGTCAAATGTTTCAAGAGTCAACAGGTTTGTGTTCACTTTATTTAATACTATTTTTTGTTTTCTAGATTTCACCTTTGATCCTTCTTAATCTTTGAGTTTACAGGCTGAGTTCTAAACCCTACTAAGGTGCTAATACGGGCATCATTGATCTGCTACTAAGAGGAATCATGACAACTCTTGTATTAGAAAATTTTATAAAGTTTTCAAAGGGCAACTTAACTAGTGTCAACTGAAAAAAATGCACAACCTAAAACTTGAGAATTATGTCTTATTTGTCAGACAAAACTGAGGACTTAAGCTCCAGACACAGCAACTCAGATAACTCTGAGAGACTGCTCCGAAGAGGCAAGGTGTGGAGCCAGGATATATAGGAGTTTTTGCAACAAAGACCATGTAGTCAGAACATCAAAAGATTAATGTCAATTAAAGAAAACCAGATATCTCAAGTTAAGGAATTTAGGGCTTTTCTATGTAGGGGAAAATGCAAGAGTCTGGGCTCACTGAAATCATTCCTTTGATATGCACCTCAGCTATTTGAGGCCAGTATCCCCTGCTTTCTCATCCTGAGTCTCCTCAGGGTGTACCACTAAGGGTGGCTGCGGCAGTTGACTGCTAGATGGCAGGCTTCCTGCCTCCATCCTAAGCTCCCTCAGGGCTCACTATCGAGGAGGCTGTAATGTGATGGTTTGATGGCTGCAACATCCTTTGTTTACTGATATGGCAGGCAATATTTTTCATTCACACTAGTAATTAGTAACTTATATAACATAGAAAATGAGATGGTGGCTAATAGCATTGGGAGAAGATGACTGTATCTATTTTCTAACAAATTATCACAAACTTAGTGGCTTAAAACAATACAAATTTATTATCCAACAGTTTCTGCAGGTAGAAGTCCAGGCATGGCATGGCTGGATTGCTGTTCAGGATCTTACCAGGCTGAAATCAATTTGTCGGCCTGAGCTATGTTTTTCACATGGGGCTTGAGGTCTTCTTCCAAGCTCACTGGTTGTTGGAAAAATTCACTTCCTTGCGGTTGTAGGACTGAGGCCCTGATATTCCTGCTAACTTTCACCTAGGGAACATTCTCAGTTCCTAAAACATTCTCAGTTCTTGGCCACATGGCCCCCATAGACAGTTTACACACAGAGGTTTGCTTTGCATTCTTCCAGGCTAGCAGGAACACATCTCTCTGATTTTCTCTTCTTGACCAGCCAGAAAAACTCTGTTTTTAAAGGGTTCACCTCATTAGGTCAGGTTCACCCAGGATAATCTCCCAATTTTAAGATCGAATGATCTGAGAACTTAATTACATCTGAAAAATTCCTTCACTTCAGTAAACTGATGTTTAATTGAATAACTAGGAGAAAGTGTGAGTATACCAGGGGCCTGGAATCTTGGGGACATCTTAGAATTCTACTTATCAAAATGATCTAGGAAGAAATGGAGTTTTTTTAATGCTAGACATCTAGAATATACAGAGAACAAGCTTCTTCTAACAGATGGATGTAAGAGATGAAGTCACAGCCTAGTCTAGGTGCAACTTGTCTCTCAGTAGAGGTTTCTGGGCCAAGAGAATTTCCTCTCCAACAGCCTTACCCATTTCCTTTCCACTGATGGCAAGTTTATAAAGAAATACCTACATATAATGAAAATAAGGGTCTTCAAGTCTTCTGAATTTGATATGCAATTATAGATCTGTTAGTTGGCCCATTTTTTAAAAAATAAGCTTTATTGGTGAAGTATTACATTCATACAGAAAAGCAACAAGATCAGAAGTGTACAGCTCAACAAATTATCACAAAGTGAACATACCCATATAACCGCACTCAGCTCAAGAAATGGAAAATTGTCAGCATCCAAAAGGTTCTCCAATGTCCCCTACCAGGTTCTATGGCCTCCTACCTTCCCCAGATTAACCACTACCCTGATTTTTAAGACCGTGGATTAAGTTTGCCTCTTTTTCTGAACTTTTTTATAATTAGAAACTCACAATAGGTAACATTTGGTGTCTGATTTCTTTCATTCAACATTATTTTTGTGAGTTTCTGTTATAAGAATATGCCACAGTTATTTTCTCCATCCTGTTGTTGATGAACCTTTGAGTTGATTCTCATTCTTGACTACAAATAATGGTTGTTGTGTGTATTCCTAGAGGTGGAACTGGTTATGAATACACATGAGGTCTACTTTAGTAGTTACTGTGAGGAGAATCCCCACCCTTAACTGTGTTTAATGTCTGCCAGTTTGGAGACTCTCTCTTTACCTTCTACAGAGAATAAACTTCCAGTTTTCTGCCAGAGTGGGGAGGCTCAGTCATCCAGCTTGTGGAGTGAAGGATCTGAGGATCCAGCTGCTTCTTAGTTAGTTTTCAATTCATTCTCCTTATTTTAGCCAGCCCATCTCTTTTTATCCCCCTCCAGGGGTACTTGGTGCTGTCATCTCCAGAACTTTTGGGGTTTCACCATATAAATCAGATTGGTTTTCAGCTTTTCCCACTACACGTTTTAAATTTACCTTTCTCGGGCCTGCTGCCTTTTCCATCTTCCCAGTTTTCAAAATTTTGATGCTGTCATGCCCTTTTGCATTTCTTCGTCCCTCTGGGGTTTATATCTCTAAAACAAAATCCATTGTCTTTTGTTTTAGTGGTCAGTTGCAAAAGCACAAAAGAAGAGAGCATGTGTGTTCAATGCAGTCTATTTGGTAAGGTAATTTTTTTATTTTTTATGTGTTCAATGTTCCTCCTACAGTAACAGAAGTTACTTTGTATTACGTGAAATGGCTCACAGCTTCACACAAGATTATCTCTGACTTCCTGTGGTTTGGAATTTGTTTTCCTTTTTTCTGTCATTGTTTTGGACGTATTTGTGCATTTTTAGCTTGCTCGTAAAGTGTCACAAGGAAACATAGCATCAGCAGCGCCATCTAATATCTCAAAACCGTATGTTGATAGAACCAAGATATTTATGAGCTAAGACTTCCACAGTGATGGGTTAGTTATTAAGATAATAATTATTACATGTTACATTTCTGTTTCATTTCTGGAATTATTTACATGTTTCATTTCTGTTTTATGCCAGTCATCTGAAAAATGGTGTAGCTTAGATAGAAATATAAACTGTTCTGCTGGATAGATTTGGGAGGAACAGATAACACTGGTGTGATTAGCAATATCATCCAGTTGATGGATTCCCACAGGAAGTAAAGGGGTATCTGGTGAGATGGACTCTGAAAATTGTGCCAGGTTCTTCTATGCCTAGAGCCAGAGTCGCCTTGAAGCAAATTTTTAAAAAATTATTAAAAAAAAGAAAATTATTTTAGGTGAAATTACTTAGGGTGGCCTACATTAGTTATGGCAATGTAAGGCCAATATGTACCTTTATATTGGAGGGAAAAAATATAGAACCATGTGTGGTATCCCGAAAGTGACTCTCTAAATACCACCTGAATGGGAACTGGTCCTGGAGAGAAGGTAGGAGAATTTACCCAGGCACCAAGGAACTTCTTGGAAGTAAAGGGATAAAGACCCCTCTCCCTTTTGAATTTCAGCCTTAGAAAAACCTCCCTACTATGCTGGAATTGCGATGACAGGGGTCCTCTGGTAGGAAAGGACAGCACAGGCCTTGGAGGGGAAGACACCATGAAGGAAGGTAGAGCCTGTATGGTCATTTGGGCCTAGAGACTCATGGCCAAGAGCTGATTTGGGCACTGTGGGCAGATGAGGCTGATGCCCCTGCAGACCCAGGCTCCTCAGGCACGTTGCTCCTGTTTTGGAATCAGTGGTTGAGGATGTGAATGTAAACTAAACAGCCCAACTAGGTGGGTTTCCCAGCAGCCTCTGCAAGAATCAAGACCAGCAGAGGCTTCACTGGCAGAGAGAATAATTGTCCTTTGGACCCTGGGGCCATGGAAACATCAAAGTGTTCACTAGGACACTGAGGGACAGTAATAGATACTATGAGACGGTAGCAGAATCAACAACATGAGTGGACCAGCTAGACGTTGCAGTTTGCTCTCTGCCTGGCACTCAAAGGGAGGATTAATTCTTTTGAACTGAGTAGGTTTGTGAGGCTCACTATGAATACAATCCTAGACATTTTATTAATGAGTGCATGTGAATTCCTAAACAGTTAATAGAAAAAATATGAGACATATGTATATTTTCAGCTGGCAAAGCAGGTTGTACCAATATTCATTAATGAGCTCCCACCTTCCTGCTGTATATATATATATATATAGTGTGTTATTAGTTAATGTCGAAAATGACAGTACCCACATTACAAGATTGTTATTTGCCTTAAAGAGAGTAAAGAACACAAACGTTTAACAAAGCACTTAACACAGGGCAGATGCTAAATAAATCTTTGCTGCTGCTGCTTGCCCAGGTTCATTCTGGTAGCTCCAAAGTGTCTGTAGCACCAGGGCATAGAAAAATCATCTATGTCATTGGCTCTGTTATCTTAAGCAACTTATAGTCATCCCTCTGGACCATGATTTCTTGATCTTTAAACTGCGATACTACAGCAATCTCACAGGGATCTGCAAGGATTAAACAAGGTAAGGAATGTGGCAAGAGTCTAAAATACTAAGGTTGATGTAAATGGAAGCTCTTCTGATTTTTAGGATCATTCCAAGGAAACGGAAATCTGGTTCATTAACCAGGCATTTATATAGCTATTCCTGAATTGATCTCTGCGTGTAAGTTTTTCCCATTGAGACCTCAAAGGACGGAAAGATTGCAGGTGCGTTCAGACTTTCTTCATTCCTTGAGGAGCATGTTATTTTCCGTGATTCTTCAAGGATTTTTGTTGCTGGTATTTCTCTATGGACATAAAATAGTGGCCAAAAATATATTAGTAAATACCGTTTGAGTGGCTTTGAACTGTGAGTTTGACTGACTCCCCCCACCCCTGCCTTGGGCATCCTCCTACTCTCCGGGCACAAGTTCCACTTCCTTGCTCTGTACCAGGAAGAGTTTCACAGTCTGTGCGGGGAGGGAATAATTGGAACCAGCAGAAGAAGAACTAGTTAAGAAGAGACTCAGACTTGACTCAGTGACAACCCACTGAAGGAGAGTGGCAAGGGTCCACCAAGGCCACTATGTAATTCTTTGAGAGTGCTGAGCTAGTTCCACAAGAAAACCAGGAAAAATCCCACGAAGCCAAATCTCCAGGCAGGTGAAGTTCCATAGGGCAGAGGTCCAGGCTAGCTCCTTTCTAAAAAAACTCTTGGAAAAGTGGGAAGGCAACCCCGTTTCCCACGGGTGCTGGATAAATACCACACACCCTGCGGGAAGCCAGCTCCCAGGACGCCCCACGCATGGCGCTACTCTGGTTAGTCCTCAGCGCTGAGCTCCCATCGCAGCCTCCGCGCCACTACTGGGAAGCTGATTAAGGCCCTGGGAGCACTACTGCTCATATGAGGAGGATGCCAGCTCGATGCCCCAGGGCTCTCTCTTCCACTCTGCTGATTATCTATTCTTTCTTACTTGCTATCATTCTTTCTGATTGTTTCCCTGGCATGAGAATGCATTTTTGTTGTTTCTGCCATTGGAATTGATTCCCTGCTCTTCCGAACATCAGCTAACGAAGCCTGGAATTCTAGCCTCGGTCCAGGCAGTCGCTACCACCCAGTGATTCATCGCATCTCCTCCAGCCGACCCTCTCCTCCCTTCCCTGCACCCTTTCCCACGGGTCTGGCGATTAGCAAGCGAGGCAGCACACAGCTCTTCCTCCTTTTAGCTGCTCTGCAGTAAATTGAAGACTCCTTAACGGCTGCTGAATTACCTTGGAGAGAAGACAGCCCTTCTGCAGTGGGAGTGCTGTTTTCGCCGAGTCTCCACAGGGTTTCCAAACACAGTGTCTCATGCAAATCAGGCCACGTGGTGACTGTGAGAGGGATGGGCAATAACAAGGCGTGCCAACACTGAACAGAGATTTCCCATACATGCAGGAATTTCATTATTATTCTTGAGCTATAGCACGGTGCTTTAAGATCTGCTTTATGCCTTATTCTATATTAAGTTTCACAGTGTTTGTCATACCAGGGCATAGAAAAATCATCCATCTCTCCCCTCTACGTTACCTCAGACACATGGGCAGGTTTAAAGGTTTCAATCTTCTTTATGTTGCAAGATTCCTCGTTTTCCCTTTGTTTTGCCTCACAGGTTTCATCCTTTCCCTGGTATCTTACACTAGTGCAGTTTTTCACCTTCAATACTATTGACATTTTATGCCAAATATATATATATTCCTATTTGTGACAACCAAAAATGCCACCCTGGGGCAAAATTACCCCTAGCTGAGAACTGTTGGTCCAGTGGAGGATAAAATGAGGAAAGGAAAAGGATGAAGAAGGCTCGAGTCCACGTCTTAGTCCAACGGCTTCCTGGGGCATCTTCTCACTCTCAACTTTGATTCTGGAACGTGCTGTGTATTATAGTCTGAGAGCTGGCCAGTGCTGCTGGCAAGCTCTCTGGGATAATGAGGCCAAAGCTGTCTGTCTGATCCTGAGCTGGGCCCCAAACCTGGTCAATTCCATGACCCCAGACTGTGCCTCTAACCCCATGCAGCTGTAGTTTTGGAAACTCACTCTTTTGGAAGACTAAAATTCTTCTGCCTGTCCTCATCCTCCAACCCTCCACCTCCCAGGGGGCTAGTGTTAGAAATATCTTAGGCGTCCTTCCCCAGTCTCTTTTTGAGTATACCAACAATGTGAGTATAGATTTTTATTTCCCATCTATTTACCCAAAAGGGGGGCATATTTTACTGAACCCTTTCTTCTTTATTAATGAATCAGAGAACGCTTTCCATATCAGTATATACAGTGTTATCTCTTTTTTTGTGTACAGCTGCATAGTATTCCATCACATAAATATATATTTAACCTCTCTCTCACAGAAGGATACTTGTACTATTATTTTTTAAAGTGCTGTAGTAGAAAATGTATATATATATCAAGAAGTGGAATTGCTTGGTTAAATATAACATGTATTTATAATTTTGATAGATAGTGCAAAATTGTTCTCCGTAGGAGTTGTAATAATTCACCCTCCCACTAGCAGTACATGTCAGCACCTATTTCTCTTCAGTCAGACCAACAGAGTACCTCTACTTTGGATTTTTACTGATTGGTGGAAAATTGTGTTTCAGTGTAGTTTTAATCAGCATGCATCTTAATTTGATGAGGTTGAGTGTCTCCTCATATGTTTGAATCATTTTAATTTACTTTCCTGTGAACCATCTGTTCATCCCTTGTTCATTCTTCTTCTGGGTTGTTGGGTTTTTTTCTCATGAATTTCTAGAAGGTCTTTATATATTAGGGAGGTTAGCCTTTTGTGATATGAGTTGAAAATAATTTTTCCAATATGTCAATAGTTTTGTGTTGTTGCTTAAAGCATTTTTTCCCCTAAACAGGCTTTTAAAATAAAATTTTAGTTAGACTAACAATTTTTCCTTAATGATTTTTGGTTTCAAATGATAAAGAAATTCTCCACATTTTTCTTCTAATAGTTTTAGGATTTCCCCTTTTTTAACATTTAAATTTTTGATCCATGTGGAATTTATCCTGTTAGCATAATGTGAGTTATAGATCCAACCTTGTGTTTCCCATATGGTTACCCAGATGTCCAACACCATATATTAAAATATCCATCTTTCCTACATTTATTTGAGATATCACCTTTATCCGATACTGAATCTCTTCTTGTATTTGACTTTCTATGAATTGGACTTCCTACTCATTTCTGGACTTTCTATCCTGTTCCTTTAATCTGTCTGTTCACGCAATGCTGCCTCACTATTTTATACACACACACACACACACACACACACACACTCACACGTTTTAATATTTGGTTAGGCTAGTACTCCATTATTGCTCTTTTTTTTTTTTTATCAGAACTCATTGGCTCTCTTGTTTATTTTTTCAGTACATTCATTTTTAAAGGGAGCACACTAATATAAGGGTATTTTCCATGCTTCAGTAGACCCTTCAGGAGTCAGGGGGCTGGACTGCGGTTCAGGGCTGTGGGTCATCACCTGAGGCAAACTACTTCAAGGTCACTTACTTTCCTTTCACAAAATCCTCATGTAGTTGTTCATAGGATTTGTGGGATGTGATGAGGTGAAAGAGCATGTAGAATAGGAAAACCCTACTCTCAGATTTTATATAAACCTGGCCAATTTGAAAGGAATACCCAGCAGATGAAGTGATTAGGAGTTAGTAAGCTCATTCTTGAATCATTGAATCTAGCCTGCATATCTCAAGCATTTGACCTTCAAATGTTTCCCTTCAAGTAAAAGCACTCACTCCTCTGTTGCTGCACTTGGTTCTTCTTTTTCCCTATATTAACCTGTCTTGCTTGAGTAAAAGAAAAGATACTATGAGGACAGATGGTTCTTTCAGTCCCTTGCTATTCTCAGGAAGATCTCTAACCTAATAGTCATTTTCTTGGAGGGAAAATAGAGCAAGATCCCATATTTAAGTAGGTCTACCCACAACCACTGTTTCCTATAAAAGTTCTTACTATTTCCTTGCCAACTTTTGAAGCTCGTTGTTGAGCTGGTCTTGCTTGATACCTTCGTGTGCATGCCAAAGCCTGACTACAGACATGTCTATTACCCCTTCAGGCCCATTTTGTCAAGCTGTACAGAATAAGAGCTGCGGTTCTGGTTGATGAGCAACAGCACCCGCGCACCTTGGCAGCAACGCATAAGCACGGAATTACTAATGTGAGAAAAGAAGTGTAGCTTAAGAAACATCAAAAATCCCAATGATTCATTAGGAGGACATCATTTATCTATACAGTCCCAGACTCATCCTGTATTTCTTATATGCTGTGTACCTGCCAACGATAATCCTGTCCTTTATTTTATAGGATTAAAGTCAAGAATTCCTGAAGCATGATACTGACTTTGAAAGTCCCAGTCACCTTGATTCATGGCAAGAACTGTTTTGTCTGAACTGATATCTAAAAAAAGTGCTTGACAATCACTATGTTTTGAAGGCTATGAATATATTTGCCTAAGAACAGCAGGAATCAGTCCTTTACCTGTTTAATGTCTCAAGGTGTTAGAAAAACCAACAAAACGAGCAGAACCCTTTGATTTCCTTTGTTTTGAAGATAATACACTTGCTTAATTTGAAACATTATTTTTAGAGAGCATTATATAGTATGAAAATGATGACGGCAGCAGTAGCTATACACAAACTACGGTGTATGAGCCGCAAACCTATGGGAATAGGCTGCTTGGAGACTGCTCCGCGGTGTAAAGTCTCCCCACACGCTGAAGATCAGTACTGTTCTCACCTGTTAGTCTGCACATCTCAGGCTCAGAAAGGACGAAGGGAAAGAAAGGGCATGCCGTGGATGTGGTGGCAAGGCTAGCACCGTTCTGCCCCACCGTTCACACTGTCTGAGACCTCTTGCCGGCTTTGCGCCTTTGGCATCTACCTCTCCAAAAGGAAGCTTACATTACTGAGTTCCTGCTTTGCTAACAACAGTAAAGGAGAAATAGTCTGCCCCCCCCCCCCCGCCCCATGAATTTGTGAACACCTTAAAGTCAGTGACCACACTGTCTTAATTTTTACTTCTTCCAATTCCAGCTTTGCGCCTGGTACAAAAGAAACTGGCGATACCTTTAGAATCATCCTTGATTCTCTGACAGGTAACTTGGTTTCTCTTTGCAGTGCAGGCAGCAACGTGGGGCTTCCGACGTTTCACAGTCACTCTATGTTGTGGATTTCTTCTCTAAAAATGAGGGTTCAGACTTAAGTAAGTGCTGTATAAAGCATTTAAAGGTTTCCTTGCCATGCCCCTACTATGATTGATTTTCTTAGAATTCAAGCTAAGAACAAAAGAAATATGTGTGTTGCAAAGGTGAGGGCAGAGGTGGGTGGGGAGAATCAACCTGGGAAATGAGAGCAAGACCATTTGACCTCACGGCTTTGCATTCTGTGAAAGGTTTCTTCCAGCAAGCTGTCCAAAGAGACACTGCCCAGATAGACAGCTTGTCTTAAGTGTTCTTTATGCCACTGTCAGATTTACTGGATAGTTAGGAACTTTCATATTAATGTTGTTTATCAAAAGTCTGAGTTCAGAGGGTAAATTTCTTACCTCTTCCTTACTGTGGATGACTTAAATATACAAAAAAAAAAAGGGTTTTTTTTTGTATATTTAAGGTTTTGTATGTATTAAGGTTTGCATCACGAACACCTTAATCTTTTCTCCTGGGCCATGATCCTGCCTGTTTCCTCTCATTTCTCTGGGCAATTTGGCTGCGCCAGCTTCTTTCAGCTCATCCAAACATTACATCAGCATCATTACAGTAGCCCTACTGCCCACATTAGAAGGATCTTTGTGTTCTATTTTAGCTCTTCGGCCCCACAGGTATGGCATAAATACGGACTGTCAGACGGGCAAAGTGCCTGCACGCTGTTATCTGCTCTTGCTCCGTCTTCAGTGGTGGCTGGCGCAGGCCCCGAGACTCCTGTCTGTTAGAGAGAATTGGTGGTGTATTTAAGGTCTGGACCTGCTGTTTAAGCAGAATGTGTATCTGCTTACGTAATGAGGTTTCAAGGGTGAGAAGCCAAATCTGTCCCTCATCACCGAATGCTGCCTAAACTTTGACTTTGAGAGTACTATCGCTTTATCTTTCAGCACTAATACAATACACTGCACAGTGTGGAAAAAGTGGGAAAGGAGCTAGCAGTTTTGAAATCTATCATGTGACCAGTATTCTTTCAGGTAGAATCACTTAGCATTATCTTATTTGTTTAATCCGTACAAGAAAACTGTGAAATCAATGTCATTGGACCCATTTTATGGATGAAGAAACTGAGGCCTAGCAAGATCCCAGGTAGTAAGCATGGCCCCACCATCAGCACAGTCAATAATTAGAGAAAACAGGATTTGAACTCCACTCTGCCAGACTTCAAATTCCTTATATGCTGGGAGGAATCTCAGAGCAGTTTTCCCACTTAGGGAATAGCATCTATGGGAAGGGAAAGGGACAAGAGGACTGAGTTTGCGGGATATCATCGGCTGCCCATGGGTATGTTGGCCCGGAGGTGGCTCTGCAGGTGGTGGCTACAGTAGGTCTCTCTCGGGACTCCAGTGGGAGCAGGTCATGCAAATATATGATCAGAGAGCACCAGAGTTGTATGGGACACTGGAGACCACCTAGCCCAGTTCCCTTTCCTCACTGCAGATGAAGAAACAGACAGGAAAAGACTTGCCAGGGAAGACTTGCTCAGAGAGAGTTAGAGGCAGTTCTGAGTCTACAGCCCTGCCCTCCAATCTACCAGCTGCTCCAGCTTCTCAAACTCTCTGTCTTCTCAAAGTGTTGTCTTAGGTTATTATTCTCAGTCCACACTTCAAAATCCATAACTTGATAATGTGCCAGCTTCCTACAACTATAGAAGTGAATTGTGAGGAGTCTTGTATTAATTTATTTATGTCTTCCTGTATCATTCAGACTTCTTTTACCCAGGAATACATTAATATATGTGTAAGTTACTCCTAATGCACATCATAACACTCTCTCCTACATCATTATACATCTATCACAAGTGTCTGTGTCTCAGCAGCAGTCGGGACATTAGCATGGCTTCATAACACATGCACGACTCAAAGACATTCCACATTTCCACTCAGCCTTCCTTTAACTTATTTCTTGAAATTATAAGAATGTTTTCATTATTCCAAAATGAATAGGATGGAACAAAGCTCCAGCTTAGAGAGTTAATTATAGCTTTTAATTTCAAATTTACCTCTTCATAAGGTCACTCACTGACTTAAGAACAGTCTTATCCCAAATTGCCTGCAGCTCTTATTTCCTCCTGGCTTTCCAGGGCTCTGCTGACTCATAACATAAAAATCACATTACCTTCCAGTCCCTTGGGTTTCTCATCTGTAAACTGGAGAAGCTAATACAGACCAGCTTTGGGGTATTTTTGTGACAAGCTGTGAAACATGAGAGCAAGCTAAATTGTAGCTTGCTTGTACTCAGAGGAAAAGGCTTTTCTCAAAGGTCTAAGTGACTGTTGAGGCCAGCAAATCAATAGCACATTTGATTCAATATTTTTTCCATTTTTGTTTTGCAATTCCATCATATAATTTAATATAAGAGGGGATATAAACTTGAGACTTCTTAAAAGACATATAGGAAAAAAGTTAACTTCCTTTGTTGAGTTCTGACATAAAGAAGATCACATTAAGTAAAAGTAGGTCAGAAAAATGATCAAAATTTTCACATTGTGCAGAGTCATCAGAATCTGTAAGGAAAGGGAAACTGAATTATTATGCTGGATCAAAAGACACTTGAAGGGTGGATATGACAAAACTTCCTTCTCTCTGCATATATTCTGTTATTTCTTAAATACACTTCTTTTAATGTTACTGTCATTTTTTGTTTCTGTTTAGGAAAACTAATCTAATCTAGTTGTGGTGTGTATGTTTAGAGAATGTTACATATTAGATTTGAAAGGATTAATGAATGTTTTGAAACACCTTCTCCTTTGCTAAATCATCTTAACAGAGATTAAAGGTGTTTTGTGTTCAAAATAATTCCTCCAGGAAGTATTCACAGACACATCCATCTAGTATTACTTTCTCTGCCAACTTTGTGCTTCTTTGTGGCTCTATTCCTGCCATGCCTCAGTAGTTTATGGTGTTGGTTTGCAGGCTGTCCCCTGCCTTTGAGGAATTTTTTCTGTGTAATCTCACTATCAGCATTATATCTGCTATAAAATGGATGCTCAAAAAAAGGCTTATTGATTAAATTAGTGAATTGGTGAGTGGGCGGATGGATGGTACCAAACTAGAAATATGTAATTTTGACCATGAGAGGTGTTTGACATGTGAAAAGCACTTAAGATGCTTCTACTGTAACCAGAAAAAAAAAAAAAAGTGACCAGTGAGATAACTGTGGGCATGATGGAAGTGCCTTAAAGCAGTGCTTCTCAAACTTCAGTGTAAACGTGAACCGCCTAGGAATCTTGTTTAAATACAAATTCTGATTTATTACATCTGGGTTGGGGCCTGGGGTTCTGCATGTATAACAACCTCCTAGGTGATCCTGATTCGCTGATTCATGGTCTGAGTAGTAAGACTTCCAGGACCTGGCCTGGCAAACTGACGGGCTGTCCTTGAGAGTGGCTGACACTGGGCACAAAGTTAGCAGGACCCTGCTTGTGGAATTACAGTGGATTCTTGTTCTTTGTGGTAGTTACCTTCTATAAAGTCACTGAACACTGAATTAGCAAATACTGAACTATTGATACTGGGGGGAAATACAGAACTAGGTCCCTGTGAGCCTCTGGTCACAGCATTTTTTCCAACCAATCAATACATAACCTTGTTTTACATGTTTTTCTGTTTACAGGCACCTTATTAAATATATATTATTGATTCATTAGCATTAAACTCATGGCCATCAGCACTGTAACTCATGCCTGAATGCAACTTATCTAACACATGTACTTTCTCCGTGAAGCACATCACAGCCTTCTTGCACTCAGGGATACTTCAGACAGGCAGTACTATGTTTGGAGGCCATTATAAACAGCAAAGACACCCCAAAAAGCACAAAAACATGTGTGAAATGTGACACTAAATACACTGCAAAAAAAGACATGTGTTTACAGTCTGAGAGCTCAAATAGGAAGGCAGAACATCACCTCGTTTGACCTCAGCCGGGAATGTGTGAATCGGGTGACTCAAATGTTTCACCTCTTTGTACGTCTGCTACGACTATGAAAATGCCATCAGTATTGATTTGGGGCTTACAAATAAATTTTGGTGAGTAGATGAAACCACAAATATGGACTCTGTGAGTGATGAGGATTGACTGTATAATATTCAGATGTGTGATGAACCAGAAAGACCTAATAATTGTAGCAACTTCAGCAGAACAACAGCAGAAAATTTCAGGACACCATGATAAAATAATTGGATCCTTCTGGGAAACTACAAAGAGAGCCTGTGAGTCTCACTGGCCAGCAGGCAGGGACCACTGTGAAATCCCAAACGCAAAGCTTGTCAGTCTCAAGACAGTGCAACAGGTGTAGCTCTAGTCACGTTTCAGGCTTCCCCGGGGAAATGAAGACACTGCAACTAGACAAGACCACATTGGTGTTCCCATGTAGTCATTAGTTATAGAAGTGTCTCCCAATCAGCATTTCTCAAACTTTCCACCCAAGTTCCTCTAATAGCAGAGGAGAGTCAAAAATATATTCCCAATTAAGAAGAAGTGGTATATACAGATACAATGGAATATTATTCAGCTATTAAAAAAATTTAAAACTGCCATTTGCAGCAACATGGATGGACTTAGAGAATATTATGTTAGTGAAATAAATCAGACAGAGAAAGACAAATATTATATGATATCACTTTTATATGTGGAATCAAAAAACTAATACAAATGAATGTATATACAGAAACAGAAACAGGCTCACAGATATAGAAACAAACTTGTGGTTACCAAAGGGGAGAGGGAAGGGGGAGGAACAAATTAGGGGTACAAGATTAAAAGATACAAACTACTATGTGTAAAATAGATAAACAACAAGAATATACTGGATAGCACAGGGTATTGTAGCCATTATCTTGTAATAACCTAGAATGGAATATGATCTGCAAAAATACTGAATCACTATGCTGTACTCCTGAAATTAACACAATATTGTAAATCAACTACACTTCAATTAAAAAAAAAAAAGTATTCCCAGGAGCCTGCCTCAACAAGGTCCAGTGTTATATTCTACTCCATAAAATATCTGGGTTTGTTTTAATATAACAGTGTTTTCATACTATTTACCACCAGATAAACTGACCTTCCATCAAGGTGGATCTCATGCCTTTTCATCCTCCTGGCACACATAGCCTGGGGAGGGGCCCTTCCTCAGCCTGTGTGCTGGTCTTCTAGATTGGGGTCCCCAACCCCCGGGCCACAGACCAGTACCAGTCTGCGCGCGGCCTGTTAGGAACTGGGCCTCACAGCAGGAGGTGAGCAGCAAGAGAGCAATCGAAGCTTCATCTGCCGCTCCCCATCACTCGTTTTACTGCCTGACCATCCCCCTATTCAGGCTCACATTATCGCCTGAACCTCCCTCCCACACACCCCCGGCCCATGGAAAAATTGTCTTCCACGAAACCGGTCCCTGGTGCCAAAAATGTTGGGGACCACTGATCTAGATCAGTGGTTGGCAAACTACTGCCCATGGGCAAAGTCTGGCCCACCACCTGTTTCTGTAAATAGAAGTTTTTTGGAACACAGCCATGCCTACTCATTTAAGATTGTCTATGGCTGCTTTCACACTAAAAAACAGAGTAGAGTAGTTGCAACACGAGACTATAAGGCCCACAAAGCCAAAATTATTTGCTATCTGGCTCATTATGGAAAAAGTTTCCCCACCTCTGGTCTAAATTGTTGTGTTGCTCTTTCTTAATTATTGATGTTATTACTTTCCCAACTTCATATGTAAAGAAGTCCTTCAGATATTAAAAACCAGGCAAGCCTGAATTCATTAGTTTCAACTGATTATCAACTCAGATATTGATTTCTATGGAGTGAGACAGATCTTCAATTAGACAAGACTCACATAACTCAAGTGGAACCAAACAGGATCTGGACCTGCTAACATGAACCAGTTTTTTTATCCTGAGCTGAGCCTGTCCCTTTGGACTGGAAGAGCCAAGGGTGTTTTATATAATGTAAATGCAAATACTTCACTGTGTAAACGATTCTGTAATGGGTGATGAACAGGGGGAAATTAAGAGCTTAGACTGCCTAGTACTGATAAATGTAGATTAAAAGAAGGAATTTAAACATAAAGGGGCATAGGAAAGGGAAGAAGTATCCATATGCAGGCCAATGGAAGGGATTTAGCTGCCTAGAGTCTGATAGCCCAAGACAGTCGAGGACAGAACCAGCTAGGGCAGAGTTCAAACAAAGCCTTGAGAAAACACTGAGGGTTTAATCTGGGATAAATGTGACTGACAAATCCAAAGGATAGGCATTAGGCTAAAAATAGCAGATAAGCCAGGGGAAAGGAAACACAGATTTGAAACAGAGCAAGAGAAAGGGTGACAGCAAAGCTAGGAAATATCTGGAAGTTTGTACCCCAAAGAGAGGAAAACTAGCTTGCCTTTAATGGCTTTTTGGGTTAGTGTTTGGAGTTTGGGCAATTTGAATCAGTTGGAAGAAACTGAAGGTGTTTGGTAGTGCCATCCATTCAATAAATAGAATTTTCAGGAGGCTTCTGAAATTCTTTTTTTTTTTCTGAGATTCATGGCAAGACTTGGAGACTCACACAGAAAAAAGCTTGATTCTTCAGGGATTGCGAGGTGGAGTGGAAAAGCAGAATGAAATTTGTAAGACAAAACACATTACTTGGAGCAAAGTTTGAAAACTTACTCCTAGAAGGGCTTGGCTTAAACGAATAAAAAGAGAGATCCATACCTGGGAAAAATCTCGAAGATTTTTTTTTCTTAAACAGAGTACTATGGTTTCTATAATTATATTATGTGTGAAATTTGATTGGCTTTATATATTATATTACCTATCTCAAGAATTTTCACATCTGGATAAAGTACTCCAAATAGGTGTTCCTCCATCCTGCCCCCTGCACATAAAATGACTGGGCCAGTTCTTGTTGATTATTCACTATTAATTAGAGGTACAGAAGTACAAAAGGACAAGAATTTCTCCTTGAACAATGGAACATTGTAGTTTCCCTTGATTCCCACTGCCCTTCATGTTGATGAATGAAGTTGGCGTTCGGGTGAGGATGACCCAGAGGATAACTAAGTGGTGAGACTGAAAAGAACCTTAGTGTTTGCTGGCGTTATGGAGCTCCTGGTATACTCTTTGCTGGACTTCCAGTTATGTGAAAGACTACATTTCTTTTTTTTTTTGGTCATTTGGGGTTGGAATTTCTATTACTTCCTGCCAAAATCATACTGATAGGTGCCAGGTTCTCCTCCAGATACTTAGGCTACAATGGTGAATAAGAGCTAGACACAGGCTAACTGGGAGAGCAAACAAAGAAACCAGATGATTTTAGTAGAATAATCTACTATGGATATTAGATCCCCAAATTCTGGTTATCCTGTTGATGCTACTCTTGATTGAATGATTTGAGTTTAGGGAAGGGGATGGTTTCTGGGGGAGCAATACAAACCCATAGTGGAGGTTAAGATTTCTAAAGGTGAAGGAGATATACATGGTGAAGCTTAGGGGGAACATTGGTGATAGGAGGATGTTACAGTGGGGGGAGACAGGAAGGAGATGGAGGGGTGTTTCTTCTAGGGAACTCCTTTGAAGGAAACTCAGAAGGAATCCAAGAATGTGGATGAAAACCAGAAGAAAATGGAATGAAAGAAGCTGAGAAAAGGGTATTTAAAGGAGACATTCATTGGTCCACTGTGTCAAGAGCAGCTAAGAAATCAAGAAAGATGCAAACTGTAAATTGTCCATGTTTGACAACATGGAGGTCAATAGGAACCATCACAAAAGTAGTTTCTGTATAGAGAGAGTGGGGAGAGTCAGAAGGTGTTGCAGGAAGGAGAACTTCCAGGGCCCAAGAGTGGGCTCTTGTCTAACACTCGGAAATGAATTGTCCAATGAGACACACGTGCTGACAAAGCAAGAGACTTTATTGGGAAGGGGGACCCGGGTGGACAGAAGCAGGGTAAGGGAACCCAGGAGGACTGCTCTGCCACGTGGCTCGCACTTTCTGGTTTTATGGTAATGGGGTTTGTTTCTGGGTTGTCTCTGGCCAATCATTCTGACTCAGGGTCCTTCCTGGTGGCACACACATCGCTTAGCCAAGATGGATTCCAGAGAGGAGGATTCTGGGAAGTTGGTAGGACATATGGACTGGAGTCTCCTCTCTCCTTTTGACTTTTCCCAAGTTCTTCCAGTTGGTCGTGGCTTGTTCTGCATTCTTTACCAGAACCTCCTGTCACAAGATAACTTATGCAAATGGTTATCATGGTGCCTGGCCAGGGTGAGCGGTTTCAGTCAGTGCTTCCCCTAACAAAGGGAGTGAGTTGAACAGGGAAAGGAGGTAAAGAATTAGAAATGGCACTGGTTACTTTTTCAGCCAGATTAGCTGGGAAGGAGAATAGAAAAATAAGGAAGGTTGTGTACATTTGGTGGGGGAGAGGTGGGAAAAGAGATCTGAAAGTTCTATGGGAAATTCCTTTTGGCCTGCTGATGGAGAACCTCTAATATAGGGGAATGATTGAGGTCCTTTAGCCCCGATTACAGTCCCATATCATACAATCCGTGTTTAGAAAGGCCTGTTGTAAAAGGCCCACCCTGTGATTCACACATTGAACAAAGGGAGTTAAATGAACAAGCAAGGATTTCCCAACAGTACACTGGATTTGTTGAGTCTGGCTGTCAAAGTCATGGCTTTTCATTCATTGTATAAGGTTGCTGTAAGCTCCTTTCTCAGGAGATATGCTTGCTCCACAGTTTTAAATCGAGTTCACAGCTTATTCGGCAAAAATTTTAAAAGGTTGTTTTTAATTGTAAGAGTTATATATATATATATATATATATATATATATATATATATATATATATATATATATATATTATAAGTGATAGAGAAATCACCCTGGCCCCCCCTACACACAGAGGGAAAACATCTCTAAACGTTGTGGTCTATTGCCTTTTAGTCTTTTGCTGTTCATGCGTTTATTAGTAACCCTCATGTCTTAGTACTTCACTAGGCCTGGGCACCCTGAGAAGCAGCTCTGAGATATGAGGTCTAGGCCCTCTCTCCAAGCTCTGACAATATATTTGAGAATATAACACATACAGAAATGAGTGGGCATTCAGCAAGGTGGACCAAATGTGAGGGCCAAGACTGTGGTGAGGTGAGAGAAGCCGCATCATGCAAGTCCAGGAACAAATTCTGTCTTTATTTAAAATTCTGACATTTTGTTCACTATGAATTTTTTGCACTAATTTTGATTTTTTAAAAAAATATTCCATTAAAACATTATATATCTTGATTACCAAGTTTTGCACTGAAGGTGAATGGCTCCCTCGCCTCACTTTCACCCTGGCCTGGTGACACCCTGGCTGAGAGACGGACTTTAGTTTCAGCTGTAGGTTTGAACCCATCTCTTGCACTTACTAGAAGTGTGACTTGAGCAAGTTACCTGCCTTCTGTAAGCTCAATATCTTTATTTGTAAAGTGCAGAGAGTGAAATTGAGTTAATACAGGTAAAATGCTTAGCTTAGGGATAGCAAATATTCAATAAGTAGAACATGATTCCAAAAGCATAGATGAGCAATCTAGATAATTACTATACAATAGCACTGTCCAAAAGAAATTGAATGTAAACCATATATGTGATTTTACATTTTCTAGTAGTCTCTTTTAAAAACGTAAAAAGCAAAAGGCGAAAATAATTTTAATTATGTTGCTTATCCCAATATATCAAAAATATTATTATTTCAACATGAAATCAATAGAAAAATTATTAATGAATGGGCTTCCCTGGTGGCACAGTGGTTAAGAATCTGCCTGCCAATGCAGGGGACATGGGTTCGATCCCTGGCCCAGGAAGATCCCACATGCCATGGAGCAACTAAGCCCGTGCGCCACAACTACTGAGCCTGTGCTCTAGAGCCCACGAGCCACAACTACTGAGCCTGAGTGCCACAACTACTGAAGCCCGCATGCCTAGAGCACCTGCTCCACAACAAGAGAAGCCACGACAATGAGAAGCCCACACAGCACATAAAGAGGAGTAGTAGCCCCCGCTTGACACAACTAGAGAAAGCCCAAGCACAGCAACGAAGACCCAACACAGCCTAAATAAATAAATAAATAAATAAATTTAGAAAAAAAATTATTAATGAAATATTTTACTTTTTTAAATACTAAGTCTGGGAAATTGTGTACGTATTTTATACTTTACAGGACACCTCAATTTGGACAAGCAGCATTTCAAGTGCTCAGTAGCCACACCTGACAGGTGGCTGCTGTTTTAGATGCACAGATACAGACATTCTCTGAAGATTGTTGGAGGCGAGAGCCACTGGGACAGAAATGCAGGGAAAGGAAAGCTACTTTTAATCCTTTCAGTAAGGAACTTTGGAAAGAACACAACCTCCAAGTCCAGGACAGTTTCTACTATCCTTTAAATAACTCTCTTGTGGCCATTGAAATACAAAAGGCTGTGAACATTTGGGAACACAAATAGAAAAAAAATAATACCCATTAGGAAAATTACATTACCTGTTCTTTCATTTCTACCAGCGTATCAAACACTCTTTGCTTATTCTTTTGTTCTATTGGACTCTAAGAGCATCATAATATTACTTATAAGCCCAGTAACCATGGATTTTAAATACATTGAGGTTTGCATCAGTCTGTTCCCTGTGCCAAAAATTGATAAGCATTTGAAAGTATAATACCCAGACACTTTACAGATATTTTAAACTCTCAAAAAATTCAAACCTAAAGGAGGGAAAAACCCAGCTAAACTAAAAGTTGGAAAGGATTTATAATTTTAAAGAAAGTCTTGCATAGAGCCAAATTCCTAAAAAGATATCAGTCCTGTGGTAGTATATTGTTTATTGAAAAGGTGAGAATCTGTGTTTGTTTAATTCACTTAATTCACTTGTGTCAAGAAAAAAAGAAAACATTTCCCAAAGAATATGTGCAATATCCATAGGTACAGTGTATGATCAGAAACAATTTTTAAAATGTGAACTCTGAGTACATTTGCTTCCTGGCCTGCCCCGGCACTCTCAGTGGCTTCTTTACCTGGTTCATCACACACATGCCACCTAATGTTAGCAATGAGTGCAGACCAGGCACTGCATTTAAGACAAAAAACCCCAGCCAGATTCTTCAGGGGAAAGTTATTTTCCTACCATGAAAGAAATTTCTGCTTTTTTGTATGCGCATAGTTTATTTACAGCATTTAACATTTTACTTGAAGTCAAGACATAATTTTGGAATACATGAATTGACTTTTTGGAAATGGCAGGGATGAAATTTCTTTAACCAAAAGTGCTTTCCCCATGACCTGTATATCTTTAAGGTAAATGCTGAGTCATTCATGGTGTATTAAAAAAAAAAAAGCTTTTTTCTTCCAACTCCACCCTCTTGGATTGGGAATGAGTATGCCAAATCTCACATAGAAATCATTTCCGGAGGTTTTTCAGGTCTGAGATTATGGAAAGGAAGCCATTTAACATACTACAGCCTCAACTGCTCCGCGTGTGTGCCTGGACCAGCAGTTTCAGCCTCATCTGACAGCTCATTAGAAAAACAGAATCTCCAGCCCCACTCAGACCTATCAGATCAGAACCTTCATCTTATAAGATCCACTAGATGGTTCCTTTACACATTAACGTTTGAGAAGCACCAGTCTATAGAGCACAATAATCACCATGGTTTCAAGACATCATAATAAATTGTTTCATTACTACTATCATTCTTCAAATTAAAATAAAAAGTTTCCATATTTAACTGTTTAACTAACTTTAAGATTTCCCTCACAATAATGTATAATACCATGCTGCTATTTAAATGTCGCTGTGATTTGACAATTACTTTAAGAAGTTTTCATGTAATCTACAAGTATCATTGTAATCTCTGGGGGTATTTGCAGTGTAGAAAGCTGTTCTTAGGCATCCACAATGCCTCTGTGGATGAGGCCAGGGCATGGGTGTTTAATAAAGCTTTCCTGGGGAGGCTAATATGCAGCCGGGACCAAGAGCCACCGCTGTCTCCAGAATGTCTGATCCACAACCTCAAGGGCTTTGCAGGATTCAGAACCAATGGGAACAGTGCCTTATTTTTTTACATAGCTTTAGCTCTGGTTCATTCACATGTGTGGTCCCCCATAGACTGATGAAGTAAGGGGTTCTTTCCTGCCTTTCCCAAGTCCGCCTGGGTTTCAAGTTCTCAGCCACACCCTGAACATTCATTCTTAGTGTTCTTCTGCCCTGACTTCACTCATTAATCATTTCCTTTCATACTTCTGGTCTCTTTCCAGCTTTCCAGGGTCTTTCTGGAATCCAGGAGCCTGAAAATAGCATCCCAGATGTGTCTACCTCCTTTTTCCTCCCTCCCTTCTCTATGATAGTCTTCAAAACAGCCTGAAATAGAACTGGCCTTTTCTTGCTGGGATTTAAACATTCTCAGGCAGTTTTACATTTTTAAAATGAAAAAAAAATCTGGAATAGCTAAGTTGCATATCCAACAATTCAAATCACTGATTGCTTTTCTACAAAGCTATACGTTATATTTAAAAACTAGAGATGCTGATGGAAAGGTAGTGGAGCTCAGAATGAGGTAAGTTGCAGCCTGCTTCTCCTCTCCAGCCCTGGGTCAATGATTATAAGAAGCAACCCAGGGCTGGTTTCTAGAGAGGATGATACCCTACCTTGCTATGTTTATTTTTAAAAAAATTTTTAATGCTTTTTCAATGAATAGTATTAAAAATACAAAGAATGATGAATTTAACCAAAGTTAATTCTATAAAACAAATAAGAATAAGTTAATATATTAAAAACAGTTCTGACCAATTACTTTTCCACATAATTTAGAAAACATGCATATTGCACAAGTAGGGAATCAATTTGGATTTGAGAATATAGCTGTGAGAATGACCTTCATATTATATTTCTATCTGCTTGGTTTAGGGACGCTTTTGATAAGCCTTTAGGTACTAGTGACAGTTCTTAAAGAAGAAACAAGTTTGCTTTCATATGTCTAGAAAACAAGAGTGCTGGATTCTCTTTTCTACTTCAGGAATCACTTTAGATCTTTTTACCCTCAGGCCCATGCTTCCCCTCACTTTGTGTTCTGGGCTAAGAGCTCCCTGCAGCCTGTAATCTATTTTTCCACTAGATCAGTCTACTAGTTTGATCTTTAATAATTCACATCTGCATTGAGCCTTAAGACAGGAAGGCATGTCAAGCTGGCACAATGAGAAAACCAATGTAAAGATAGAAAGGAGCATTAAATGATTGCCTTGGATTTCGAGTTCACTGTGAAGAGAATTGAAAGTGCTCGAAGTCCTGGATTCATACAACTTCTTCCACCAATATTCTGGCCAGTCAAGGGACCCAAATCAAGTAGGGTGGTGTAATTTGCCAGGAAATGTACTTTTCAGGAAAGTTCTTTAAAAATAAAGATTAAAAGCACTATAAGAGACCTTAATGGCAATATCATCACTCAAGGGAATGCTTAAAAGTTCAACTTTTACTACAAAACTATATAAATAAAGGTGGGATCATTAAATGTTTTAAAGTGCAAATTATCAAGATTTAAAATTTTAAAGAATGAAATATTGCCATTTGCAGCAACATGGATAGACCTAGAAAATATTATACTAAGTGAAGTAAGTCAGACAAAGAAAAACAAATATATGATATCACTTATATGTGGAATGTAAAAAATAATACAAATGAATCTATATACAAAAAAGAAACAGACTCACAGACATGGAAAACAAACCTATGGTTATCAAACAGGAAAGGGGGGGAGGGATTATATTAGGAGTGTGGAATTAACAGACACAAACTACTATAATAAAATAAATAAGCAACAAGGATTTACTATATAGCACAGGGAACAATATTCAATATCTTGTAGTAAACTAAAATGGAAAGTCATCTGAAAAAATGCATGTATATAACTGAATCACTTTGCTGTACACCTATACTAACACAATATTGTAAATCAACTATACTTCAATTAAAGAAAAGATTTAAAATTAAAAAAAATTGACGTAGGAATTTATAAATGGAACCATAATCTAGTGTAAACTGTTTGGGGGAAAAAAAAAGATGTGATATAAATGAATAAATATATATATTTTTAATTCTAGGTACTCTCAAATAGGCTATATAGAACTCATGAAAGCACTTCTAAGAGAGACATTCCAAAAGATAACCCTTCACATTTTAATATATTGTTAACTCTCCATTATGTAGTTTGCCCTCCCAGAGTATCAGCAAAGTCCAAATTGAAATCCTGAGCTGCCTTCCTCATTGCCAACCCATATTCAATCGACTTCCAGCTATCTTTTCTAATTTACCCAGCTAGTTTGTGCCTAAGCACCATAACTTGGCTTTAGTGTCAGCCGAGACACGTCTGCGACTGAAAAAGAACAAACTTAGCCCTACATGTAAACCCTTATTTCCTTAGACTAGAACAATCACAGCGAAAAATCAGGTCTTCAGTAACAACCACAGCGGGATTAGCTCCAGTGCCAGCAACTTGGTTATTTTGAGTCTAGATGCCCCTATCACCTGGCTGGCCCAGTACAGGCCAGCCAGGTCAGCCCAGTGGGACTGACTGGGAGAAGTTTGCTGCGCCGCTGCTGTTCCCACTGCTGGCCTGCCTCTCCTCAATGCTGCTCCCCAGTCAGACCCGTCAGCCCTACAGGGTTCCACCCCACCCTCAGCCAGGCCAGAACTGACCTCCATTTGCCCCACTGGAAGCCCAGGTGCTTTCTGCCTGAAAGAAAAAGAGACGTTACTTCCAAATGGATTGTTTCCTATTCGGCCCTAGGTAGTGTGGGCTGACAGAATGACAATTCTTTGGACTCTTTCAGGAGTATTTTGTGTTTCCCTTTAGCCTGGTAGTTTTGAATCCTCCCAGTACATGGAAATACTGAGGGAGCTTTTAAAAATCTATTTCGATACAGGCCTTAAATTTTAATCTAATTGATCTAGGGTGAGGTCCAGGCTAAGTGCCTTTGAAAAACTCCCAAGGGATTTTAACGTTCAGCAGGAGCTTAGCTTGAAAAGTGCCCCCTCAAGCATTTCTGAGAGTCCAGTGTGCTCAGGATTATGTCTGGTCAGTCACCATTGGGCTCTATCCCTCTACCTTCCTTTTCCGGTTGTGCCCTCTTCTGTTGGGCATCTTCCTGTCTGCTTAATGTTGCCACATCCCTGCTCTCTCCCACCAGGTACGTCTGTCTCTGTCCAGTCACCAACACCATTTCTACAGGCTCTGCTACTCACCCCAGGGGCGGCCATGGAGTCAACTAGGTACCATCTTCAGAATTAGGGCCACTAGGCCCCAGCAATAATAATAATAAACGCTTTACTCTTCCTATGTAGAACTGTTCTAGGCATGTTACATATATTACATTATTTGATCCTCACAACGACCTTATGAAGTAGGCATTATTATTATCCCAATTTACAGATGAGGAGCCTGGAGCACAGAGAGGTTAGGTATATGAAGGCAAAATCCTAAAGAGGAACCCCCAAGATTCCATGCCCTGATTATTCAGTCAAAGACGAATACAGATACTGCTGTTGACGGGATTTTGCAGATGTACTTTAAGTTCCAAATATATTTCCCTTAAGGTTCAGAGATTCACCCAGGTAAGTCTGATCCAATCAAATGAGTTCTTTAAAAGTAGAGCGTTTTCTCCAACTGACAGAAGAAGAGGAAGTCAGAGAGATTTTAAGCATGAGAAGGGCTCAACATTTTAATGCTGGCTTTGAATGTGGAGGAGGGTATGTGACAAAGAACGCGGGTGAGCTCTAAGAAAAGACAGTGACTGGAGGCTGACAGCAATGAAATGGAACCTTAGATGTAGGGTCGTGAGAAATAGAATTCTACCAAGAACGTGAATGACCTGGAAAGTGAATTCTTCCCCAGAGTCTCCAGATAAGAGCCCAGCCCACATGACACCTTGACTTCAGCCCTGGAGACTCCAGGAAGCAGAGAGCCCAATCACACCCTGCTAGACTTCTGCCCTTAGCACTGTGAGCTGATAAATGGGTGCTGTGTTAGGGCATAAAGTATGATGATCTGGTACACAACAACAGAAAATTAATAGTGACAACTTGCCCCAGATAAGCCAGACAGTAAGCAATAAAACCAAGATTTAAACCCAAGTAATATAGGTCAACAGCTCTTTCAAACTACTTTAAATTCCCACACCAAGTGGATCCAAGCTGCACTGAATGACAGACACCATCCTGTGCTATCCCACTCATGACCTCCTGATAGAGGCTTTGTAATTAGGGTGAAAGTGCTGAGCTGGCTGTCTCCTCTCTTCTGAGGAAGTCTCCTGGCAGGCTGCTTCATCACTTAGGCAAAACACTTTGGTAGGTTTGCATCATGTTCCCCAGAATTAACTCCACTTGGACTTAGGTTTGGACGTGATATCCTTTGTACACAGAGTTATAGTTCTCTTTGTTGGGAATGTATAACACTGAATGCCTAAGAAGTCCAGGGCTCTTTGTACGAGGACACATTCATTGCCCATACTTAGCCTACATTTTGAGGCCTGAACTGATATTCAGATAAGGGGTGCATTTGCTTGGATTCTCTTCTGCTTCATTGTGCACGGATCACTGGGATGTCTACATTTCTCTTTTTCCCACTAGAATAGCTATTGAGAATTCACTGGTCAGTATGTCATAGCTTTTCTTTCTATAGCTCTAAAAGTTTTTATTTACTGAATAACAACTATGTGCCAGATAGTATACTAACTGCTTTTCAAATATCTCATTTAACCCTCCCAATAATTCTATGATGTAGGTATCATTATTTTCATATTATGGATAATAATTGAAATACAGAATTAGGAAAGAAGAATCCATCTGAAGCACACAGATGACAAGGAGGGGAGCTAGGTTTCTCCATGGGCTCTTCAACTTCAAAACCCTTCATTAAAATAAAAAGCCTGATGCTTTACTTATCTTCAGAGCACCCCTGGCAGTTTAGACCGACCCGAGGACCCAGTGCTTTAATATGGTTCAACTGAATGGCTCAAAGCTCCCTCACAAACTCAGTCTTCAGGCAACACCTACATTAACTTGCTGTGCTGTCTATCCCATACCTCCATTTCTGGTTCTATCCCATACCTACACATCTGGTTCTAGCTCATACCTTCACTTCTGATTCTATCCCATACCTATACATCTGGTTCTAAATTCCAAGAATTAAAAATAAAAAAAACTTTGTGGGAATCCATTCTTAATCATACTTGATTAGTTCATTTAGAACAAATAAATCACATTAATTCTCTGAGGTGTCATCTATAAATTTCTTGTGTTTTCCAATAAAGAAAATGTTTATTGTATGCATATATAAGAGATTTCTTGTTATTATCAAGAGACCATTTATGGATAAAGCATTTCTAGATATTACCATAATTCAGTCAATAATAATGACTGTTTCTATCAAGAACCTGCCAATTAAGCAATTTTCTGATTAAAATCAAGTTTATTTCTTCATTTGCAAGCAAAACCTTCATTAACCAAGGTTAATGAAATGATCACATTTTTGTTTTCCACTGTATCCTAAAACGAAGTTTGTGAATTTTTAATGCAGAAATGAAGGGGAAAGGAGTCACCAGAAGAAGGACATCACGGTATGTTTGAATGTGCTCTGGGCTGGGAATTAGGAGGGCTGAAATCTTACCCTGACTGTGTCACCCCCAAACTATGCTTTCTTGGGTCTCTGAGTTCCAGTTTTTATATATAAAATGAAGATAATGCTTAAAGCACTATACAAATTTATTTCTATTTTGTTAACTATTATCAAAATTGAGAAATGACTGTGGGTAGTTATCCTAGACCCTCATGGTCATAAAATCCTCTGTAGGAGGCTGTTCTGACCTAGCTTCAATTTTCCAGGTAACTCCCTTTTTGTTTTGCCTATAGAGCCCTTTTCAGGCAGCAAAAGAGTGAGACGATGCTCTTATTGCAGAAATAATTGGTGCGGTGGTACCCAGCACTGAAGGTGACTGTGATTATCTGCCCAACTTTGGACTTGGGAAAGCTGTAAAGTACAAATGTGAGCTTCACAAAGTTTGGGGGAATGTCTCATTCAGGATATGCCCAAGCACCCATCACACAAAGTGCTTGATAAAGTGATTAATGAAGGAATAAATAAAGGAATGGCTTTTAATCTTTAAATGGAGCTCAGAGTCAATGATCAGGCTAGGAAAATAAATCATAGAAATATTTCTTTTTCAGTTCCTCTAGAAGATTGTTAATCAGAACTTTTGTCTCTTGGAAATTAAACTTCAGATATAACCTTTCTTAAGGAATGAAGTGCAAGTGTTAAATAATGTCAGATACCTTCCTTAACATATAAAAATGTATATTTTACCATTAAGTATTATCATTCATTCATTTATTCACAGATTCTGCCAGGCCATGAGTAAGGCTATTGGTTTTTTCCTGAAGTCCCAGCGCTCAGTAAATTTATCCATTTGATAAATAGTCACTGAGTTCCAGGCACCTTGGTAAGCTAAATATTTACTCTGGTGAAGCTGCCAATGATAACATTTTCAGAACTTCTTTTTCATTTGTTTTCAGGGTCTGAAGTGTGTTAGTTATATAACACCTTGTATTCATGGAGCCAGTGCACAAACATTGTCTAATCCTTAGGGCATCATAATGATATATGTGAAGGGAGCACATCTAACAGGAGCTCAATATATACTTGAAGGGCTCATTGTTAACCATGCTTGACAGATGAAGACACGGGGACTTGAAAAAGTAAACGACTTTCACAAAGTCAGCATCCTAAGTGTAAGAACCCAGACTCTCAACCTCTGACCCTGAATTGAGGGTCGGAGTTTTTTAAAAAATTCAGTACACCTATATCTTCAACAGTGACAAATCATGACTTGGGAGATGGTTTGGTATTTAGGAAACACGCAAAAATCATTAAGAGCTAGTTATTATAAACAAGGTGGGGAATCAAACTGGGTAAGAGTTGGGGGTTTGTATTGTTTGCTTTGTTTTTATTAAAACTGAGGCATTAAAGGAGGCAAGAATATACAATGGGGAAAAGACAGTCTCTTCAATAAATGGTGTTGGGAAAACTGGACAGCTACATCCAAAAGAATCAAACTGGACTACTCTCTTATACCATGCACAAAAATAAATTCAAAATGGATTAAGGAATTAAATGTGAACCTGAAACCATAAAACTTCTAGAAGAAAACATAGACAGCACTCACTTTGACATCGATTTAATTATATTTGGGAGGATATGTCTCTTCAGACAAAGGAAACAAAAGCAAAAATAAACTAATGAGACTACAACAAACAAAAAACTTTTGCACAGTGAAGGAAAATATCAACAAAACAAAAAAGCTACCTACTGAATGGCAGAAGATATTTGCAAACAGTATATCCGATAAGGGGTTAATATCCAAAATATACAAAGAACTCATACAATGTGATATCAAAAAAAGCAAACAACCTGATTAAAAAATGGGCAGAGGATTTGAATAGCCATTTTTCCAAAGAAGACATACAGATGGCCAAAAGACACATGAAAATTTGCTGAACATCAGTAATCATCAAGGAAATGCAAATCAAAACCACAATGAGATATCACCTCACACCTGTCAGAATGGTTATTATCCAAAAGAAGAATTAACAAGTGTTGGTGAGGGTGTGGAGAAAAGGGAGCCCTTGTTCATTGTTGGTGGGAATGTAAATTGGTACAGCCACTATGGAAAACAGTACAGAGATTTCTCAAAAAAAATAAAAATAGAACTACCGTATGATCCAGCAGTTGCATCCCTGGGTATTTATTTAAAGAAAACACAAACACTAATTAGAAAAGATATATGTACCCTATGTTCATTGCACCGTTATTTATTAATAAAACTATGACCAAGATATGGAAGCAACCTAAGTTTCCATCAACAGATAAATGGATAAAGAAGATGTGGTGTATATATATATAGACAGTGGAATATTACTCAGCCATAAAAAAGAATGAAATCCTGCCATTTGTGACAGCATGAATGGAACTTGAGGGCATTATGTTAAGTGAAATAAGACAGAGAAAGACAAATACTGTATGATTTCACTTATATGTGAAAACAAAACCACTGAACAAACACAACAAAACAGAAGCAGAGTTATAGACACAGAGAACAAACAGGTGATCACCAAAGGAGAGGTGGGTAAAGAGGAGGAGAGAAAAAAATGTGGGAGATTAAGAGGCACAAATTTCCAGTTACAAAATAAATGAGTCACAGGTATGAAATGTTCAGTGTGGGAAATACAGTTGACAACTAAGTAATATCTTTGTATGATGACATAAATCATAACTAGACTTATCATGAAATAAGTAATATCATTTTGAAATATATACAAAAAAAATCACTATGCTGTGTAACAAGAACTAACACAATGTTGTAAGTCAATTATACTTCAACAAGAAAACAAACATACAAACAAATTCATAGAAAAAGAGATCACATTTGTGGTTACCAGAAGTGGAAGGGTAGGGGGAGAGGGAACTGGATGAAGGCAGTCAAAAGGTACAAACTTCCAGTTATAAGATAAATAAGTACTAGGGATGTCATGTACAACATGATAATTAGCACTGCTGTGTGTTACATATGAAAGTTGTTAAGAGAGTAAATTCTGAGTTCTCATCACACACACAAATTTTTTTTCCATTTCTTTAATTGTGTATCTCTATGAGATGACGGATATTCACTAAACTTACTGTGATAACCATTTCATGATGTATGTAAGTCAGATCACTATGCTGGACACCTTAAACTTACATAGTGCTGAATGTCAATTATATCTCAATACGTAAATGTAAAACTAAATTTTAAAACTTGAGGCATTGACCAAAATAATAAACCATATTTTCTTGAGTGACTTATGAAGTGGCTTTGTAGACAATGCTGGGAAACTAATCCTAAATTTTTGTGAGCTGTGCCAACATCTCTAAAAGAAGCACACCTGTGTGTTTCTACAAGACTCTTTTTGGAGGAGTGGAGTATATTTATGGGATGTAGAAGGGATCACAATTAGTTTCAGGAATCTTGGGTCTGTGGTCCAGGCTGGATCTTTCCTTGAGCATCCACAGCACTAATTGCATTCGTTGGTTACTTTAAAACAGACAATAGAGCAGGAGACCTGAGGCTTACTGATCACACAAACAATAGTAATTTATAGAATAAATATAGAAAAATACACACATGTAAATAAATATATATTAAAGACATATATAAATCAAACAAACAAACAAAAAAACACAACTTAAAATGAAACAAACCTAGACCCAATCAAGACAGGAAATAAGGGTGGTATCATATACCAAGAAAACTCTGCCCAGGTCTTCCCTTTCTGGCGATTATGCCATAAGCACAGGAATGAGGCAGCTTAGGCTAGCAGTCGGTAATTCTAAATAGAAGCCTGTCTAGTGTCTTTAGACCTTAAAGTAAATGGAGTAAGCAACTAAGGCAGGATCACTTAGTTTCTGATAAGGTTTCCAGATAAGGGTTGCAGCCCTCTGGCCTACCTGTGATGAGGCCAAGGAGAGGATGTTACATAAATACAAGTCAGGAGGGTTTTTGAAATAGATATCTTTGTGCTGCCAGCTGATCAGGCTGAACCATTGCACCCTCAGGGGTAAACACAATACACAGAGTGTGGTTTCAGAGCATAGGAGAGCTCAAATTCTTAGCCTTTCGTTTTTTAATTTTAACTTTTAATGTCCATAGCTAAAATCTGACATAATCTCAAGATTTCTACATCCCATAGCTATCAAATAACAGCAAGCAATCTGTGACTAGTCATTTTGCAGGAGGATGGAAATAACTCATGGAAATATCAAAAGTAATCTTTGACTCTTGGCATGCTAGTGTTCATTTGTTTTTTTCTGCAAGAAACTTTGTTAGGTGAACTTTCACATTGCAATGAGGTTGTTGGAGGTTACATGGAGAGACAGTCGAGTGTCAGATAAATCACTGGGCTAGGTTTTATTATTCATGATCTGAGAAACTCACCTAAGGAAATAAACATTTCTAAATATCAAGGCTGATATTCAAGGAAATGGATGAATAAAACAAAGCTGGATAAAAATACAACAATGGTTATCATCTAGCAGAAGAAAATGTATAAGGCTGGGACCATTGGAACAAAGCAGTTATTGAATGTTAGGCCAGAGATAGATAACCAAAGATCAAAGCATACTTAATTAAGAGCACCACCACGAAGAGTTAATCTGAAGACCTATTAGAAGACAAAAATGTTGAAAGGTCTGATTAGTTCAATGGGAACCAGAGAAGATGACTTCTCTCTTCTCTCTGGAAATGGAAGAGTCTAGAATTGATGGATCATTTACTCATTGTTTTATTTTTGACATCAAGACCTCCAAAGAGACAGCCAGGACACTGTAAAGTATAAAGGGAACATTATGCTATTTAGAATTTTTCACAGTCCCTTTCAATTAGAGGGCCACTCAACACTCATCCTGAGAATATCAGAGGGAAGTTGACCACCATCTGGAAGCACAGCCATGGCAACGTGCTTCCTCTCCTCAGCCCTGGGATCATGTGACTCACTAAGGTGCCCCATCCAGGACCACTCTTAGTGCTTTCCCAACCATACCTGCCACACTCATTAGAACTCCTTAGAAGAAAGGACCACTAAGAAAAAAAGACCTGGTTCCACACCACAACCACTGGCATTGCTACCAAGCTCAAACACTTACCCTCTCCTAAGAGGGAATCAATCCACCTTCCACTTATTCCTGCTTTTACCAGTTATTACTCATGAAAAGTCTCCTTTGTTAAACCAACCTGTCAACTCAGATACAGAGAACAGATTGGTGGTTGCCAGAGGCTGTGGATGGGGGTGGGGAAAATGGATAAAGGTCGTCAAAAGATAAAAACTTCCAGTTATAAAGTAAATCAGTTCTGGGGATGTAATGTACAGCATGGTGATTATAGTTAACAATGCTGTATTATCATATATTTGAAAGTTGCTATGAGTAAATCTTAAAAGTTCTCATCACGAGAAAAAAAATTTGTAACTATGTGAAGTGATTGATGTTAACTTATTGTGGGGATCATTTTGCAATGTATACGTATACCATGTTATATACTCTGGACTAATACAATGTTGTATGTCAATTATATCTCAATAAAACTGGAAAAACAAAAGAAAAATAACACCTCTGCTTTGAGGCTTCTACCTCTGAGCTGAACCATCCTCTCTCCTCCTCAACGGACTCCTTCACTGGCTTCCCAGTCATATCCCCTTCAATGAAGACTTGAAGTCTGAGAAGCAATTCTTCTCCATCCCAACATCAGCCACCTCCCTAGGAGACTTTAACTTTTATATGGATATTTACCTTCATTTCTGCCACAGCCATTCTCCCCATGGTTACACCAAGGACCTTGTCTTTAAGGTGAAACAGTCCGACTTCCTAAATCACTAATTGAAAATCACACTCCTCTTAACAATCTAGCTAGCTGCCCTGTTCGCCCACTCATGACTGCAATTGTTCCTTTCCATTATTGAGTTCACTAAAGCCTTGATCACCCCTTCTTTGCAAGGAAGATACCTGTCTACCTATTCATTAATTCCCTTCAGTATTCAGTGCCTCTGGCTCAGATTCCACAGTATGTCTGTTCAATCATTCTCTTGCAAATACTCTCCTCTCTTCTAGCGCCTGTCCCTAGGAAAAAAAAAGTCTCATGTTAAGTCCTCGTCTCATATCACTCTTAACAGTCTCACCAAGTAATATGATCCACTCTCATGGCTTTACATACCATCTCTATGCTGACAACTCACCCCCATGCTCTCTTCTGCATTCTGAACACATACACAGTTAACTCTTTGCTTTATACCTCTCAATGGATATTGCACAAGCACCTCAAATGCATTATTGCCCAGAACTGAGGAATGTCCTGAGACGTGGGGCTTTCAGTTTTAAAACCAGGAAAATCCTAGGCACATTGACAGTGTCTGTTACTTTAATCTTCAATACCTAGAACAATCCTCAGCACATGCTTGTAAATTGAATGACTGAAACGAGGAGCTTCTCCTTCTAGACCATGTGAACATGGTCTTTTCTCTTGAAATCTTTGAAGCCCTTCCTGACCTTTCCACCATGTCTCTACCTTTCAACCCAACCAACTCCATTGTTAGGTTTTCCCTTCTCTGGGTTCCCATAATACCATGTGTAGAACTCTATTTTAGCACTTATGACATTGCATTGTCCTTGTACTTGTGCATTTATAGATCTATCCTCCCCGCTGGACTTTGAGCTCCTTGCTGATAATGACCATGTGTTTCTAATCTTTCTATTTGCAGTAACTGTTACAGTGCCTGGTACGTGATAGACACCAATAAATATATGAGGAAAGAAGGGGGAGAGGAGAAGAGACAAGAAAGGAAAGGAAAGGAAAGGAAAGGAAAGGAAAGGAAAGGAAAGGAAAGGAAAGGAAAGGAAAGGAAAGGAAAGGAAAGGAAAGGAAAGGAAAAGAAAGGAGGAAGGAGAGGAAGAAGGAAAAGAGAGAGGAAGGAGAGAGGTAACAAAGCAGACAGTGACCCTCCGGTTACTTGACACAGTGTATGTAGTCATATATAGCCTACTTGTGCTAATTATGCCTGGTGGTGTGATTCCTCTAGTGAGAAGTGGCAAGCAAGGGAGCAGACTAATGGAACAGAAGTTTGGGATGAAAGCTTTCCCAATTCACCCCAAATAATTGCCATCTTCTGTGCTTATACATACAATATTTCCAGATATGTATAGAAGCATTTTTCTCCGTTCCAACATGCTTAACCTTAAAAAAGTAATTTGATGATATGGGCTTGGGAATAGACATTACTTAAATGTTAGTTCAGAGCATGCAGCCTTAACACAACAGCTCCCATCACCCCTCTTGTTCCACATGCCCTCGATGAAATAACAATCTTGAGTACTAATATCAATTTGCCTATTTACTAACTTTGTAACCTATGTCTGAATTACCTGCTTGGGACAAAATTAGTTTTTTTATCTATAAAATGAGGAGGTTGGATTGTGCGTTCTTATCAAACTCTGAAAGTCTATGAATTTCTGGATCTATTTTGCTTTTGTATGGTTCCCTATATCTGCCTATGTTCTTTCTTATTCATAAGCTAAGGTGAGTGCTGTGGGTCTTCCCAGGTATATTAACTAGAATACTCTAGAGATGGAGAGAAGAATGAAAGAAATGGGAAGAATTCTGAGCTATGTAATATAACTAAGTAAGTGGAGACAGTTGATGGATTTTCTTAGGATTCCTCTTTTGAATAAGAATCATACAAATTATTCATTAGAGTGCATTGGGTTGGAAAGATTTAGAATCTATTGATTCAAGCACAAGTGTGCTTTTGTAATCCCAGGTACTATCTCATATGGTCGGGTTATAAAATGCCTGTGGTCTATTTGGCTGCCTAGTTATAGCAGGTGTCATTAACTAGACTCTTCAACTTCTTTGAAATAAAAGGAAAGTATGGATTTTTTTAAATAGTGGCAAAAAAAATTATAAAAAAGGTAGATAGAATCGGTGAGCCTGTGAGGAAAATTACAGAAAAGAGAATAAAGGGAGTGAGAAACTTATCCCCTCTTCTAACCTCCAGAAAGTACATGGAACATTTTTCAGAAGTCAGAGCTGTCAGCTGCAGTGTTGATATTTATGAAGCAATGTCTCAAAACTATTTTTCATGAATGGGAGAAAATGAGATAATCACACATGCAGTTGCGTGCATGCCTGCCCATGCACGTACCTACACACACACTAGATTCATGCATTCTAGAACTTCTCCCAGTGACTGTAACATGAGTTCATTTTTATAAATCTTTGCTTGTAAACCTTTAAAATGCTTGTACATTGCTAACTTCACTCTTTTCTTAGATCTAAATAAGCATTTTTAAAAGGGGAAGATAGAAGGTAATGCCATTTCTGTATTTTTATATCTATATCTAACTATAAATGTTGCTCCCAAGTAAGTGATGAGATTACTAATACGTTTCAAGAAAATTATCAAAACCTATGTAATTATATGTCCAGAAAGACCAATCTATACATGCCACATTCCCCTTCCCTTTCTCCCACGGTATTTAATGAAACAAGGAGGAGGCATAGAAAGCGTATTAAGAGTAGTGAACTCAAGCAGCAGCTTATAACTTGGTCTGTAGCATAGCCAGTTTCCTAAGCAAGGATCTATGGTAACTACTAGATTATATAGAATTTGAAAGAGTTCCGATAGCCAAGTAAATATGACATTTCCTGTTGCCAGAACAATAGAAAAGATTGGCTAGTGACCTGAAAGAGGACAGGAGATGCAGGAAACTTGTGGGATATTAATTAGGAGGCTGTTGCAATACAGAGGAAATGGTGAGAACCTGAACTAACGCTCTGCAGGGAAGATGGAGAGAAGGTCATGGATGCAAAAGATACGAAGGAAATAATGTCTCTAGGACTTGGTGACTGATTTGATGTGAGGGTTGGGGGAGAGGAAGGCACCCAGGGTGATGCGCATATTTTCAGGTTGGGAAGGGTTGGTGAGGACGTTCCTGAGATAAGAATTCGGGGCTCAAGATGATGAGTTCAAATCTCTCCATGATAAGTTTAAGGTCTCTAAGGAAATTAAGAGAAAAGGTGTCCCATAGGCTGTTGTATTTATGATGCTAGACTTCAGGACAGAGATCTGGGTTAGAGATGTGTATTTCAATGTCACCAGCATATAGATGGTGGTGGGCTTTAGAGAATAAGAGGACCAAGGACAATCAATGTGATAATAATACATGGTGTGTATTTTCTCAATCTAATAAGTGGCATGAGTGTGGGTGAGCTTCCCCCAAACACCAGGATCACTTCACATCTTGCGGTATTCTGACTCAATGTGTTGCTACCATGTTATTTACAAATATAGTCAGTGCGTAATAAACACATATAAGCTCTATGACTTCATGCTTTTTTAAAACCTATTTGATCAACAGGAAAAAAAAATGTGGTTTATCTATAGAGATTTCTATGAACTATCAGCACATTGTCATGAGAAAACTACTGGTCTGGGAATTAGAACATCCAGGCTTTGTTCTAATTTTTGCCACTAACTTGTATGTAATCATGAGAAAATCCATTTCCATCCCTAACCTTCAGGCTCTGCAGCTATAAAATTATGGGGTAGAACCCTTCCAGTTGTGATATTTGTATTGTCTATAATTTTCAAAAAAGAAGTACTGTATATCTCTCACTAGACAGATCAGTTTCAACTAATAATTTATAACCCTTTAAAAATGTCCAATGTGCAGAACTTCTCCTAACCAGCAAAGTTAACTAGTAAAGGAGGATTTATTCTCTGTGCCTAGTAATTTTCTCAGTAAGAGAATTTAATTGTTATGTGGGTTCTAAAATGAAGATAGGCTAGAATCTGCATTATACCTTAGATAGTGATCCCAAAATAGCATGTTTGTATAACTAAAGAGAAGAGAATGCACTGAGAATGGAAAAGAACTAACTACTGCAAAGGTGCTACTTGGAAAATATTTGGAGGAGAACTTCTGGCTCATACACAATTCATTCATTGATGCTCGTTTATTTGTTTGTTTGCTTGGGGAAAAAATAGTCCTGGGGAGGATTTTGTACATCTAATAATAGAGCCAGAAGGCTTGCAACAGTGTTTCTTTAAATATCTTTCTTTAATTTCCTGTCTCTTTAACTGAAAAAGGAACCTAAGTTAGAATTTGTTGTTAATTGTTCATTTCTATCTAAAGACTAAATACACAAGGCTCAGGGAAAGAGTGTTTGGTGTATATCTAAGGAATGTTTGTCTTTTAAGTTTAATCATGGTGTAACCCTAAAATGATTAACTAGTTCAGTTAAAACAGAAAAAAACACTGCTCAAAAAACCTCAACCACCAGCAGTTTTTTAAAAAATTAATATTCAATATTTTTGAAAATTTATAAATGAGTATGGTTAATATGATGTCAATAGTATTTTAAGTAGTTATTTTTTAAATAGCAAAATGGACATTTTCTTGTATTCCAAAAGGAAGAGCTTTTGTTTGACCCAAAGTAAAATATTATTGAAGTCCTTAGCAAGATTTAATTCAATTTCACTAATTTCCACCATGATTATATTAACAATCTAGAAGCTAGTATAACTTCTAATACATTAAGAAAATAAGAAAATACATTAAGGAAATAAGATAAACATCTGTGTTTGCTTCATCCAATTAATTTTATTATTTTATTTTTTACATATTTTTATCTTATTTTATTTTTGGTTGTGTTGGGTCTTCGTTGCTGCGTGCAGGCTTTCTCTAGTTGCAGCGAGTGGGGGCTACTCTTCGTTGTGGTGCACGGGCTTCTCATTGCAGTGGCTTCTCTTGTTGTGGAGCACAGGCTCTAGGCACGCAGGTTTCAGTAGTTGTGGCACACGGGCTCAGTGGTTGTGGCGCATGGGCTTAGTTGCTCCGCGGCATGTGGGATCTTCCTGGACCAGGGCTCGAACTTGTGTCCCCTGCATTAGCAGGCGGATTCTTAACCACTGTGCCACCAGGGAAGCCCTGATTCATCCAATTAATTTTATTAACCTCTAATCTGTTCCTTAAACATAGTGAAGTGGCCCAAGTGATGAACTGGGAGACAAGAGCAAACCAATCAAAAGAAAAACCAGTTCTATGTTTAACATGTTTGTGGGGAAAGTAGGTTAAACAATGGGGAGACTGTTTCTTTACTGAAGGACTTTTCAGAGTCGTTATATGCCAATGTGCATTTTTCAATCTTCAAAGAGAGTTTGCAAATCCAAATTAATTTGGCCATGGAAGGTTTTACCCCTCCCCCCAAGATTTCCTGTAACTAATGAGTCATAGAACACATGCTGCTACTCCCTAGCTTCTACAGTTCATCCCCACACTAACTAACCACAGCACATGATGGCAGCCCTCTAAAGTTACTTTTACTGAATTGGCTTTGACATGATATAAGTCCCAAAGTACAGACCTTTAAAAAAGTCTTATGTGTGGCTGTTTTTTGTAAAGATACCACTCAGAATGCTGTACATGGTTGGGTCTCCTTCAGGGGGATTAATGGGAGAAATTCCTCTCAGTTCTCAGCCCTGAGAAATGCTGCCCTGAGCCTTGGTGCCACTTGTTTGTATCCTTTGGATACAGTGGATCAGCTTTCCCCTGAAGCATTAGCTGTTACACTGGTTAGAGCCAAGCTTGAGTCTTGCCTTTTACTAACATGCAGGAAGGACCTCATCCCATTTGTTTTGAACTTAACTCATTCCTGACTTCTCTCTTACTACCCTTATTTCCCCAGTCACAAAATTCTAGTTTGCTTTGCTCTATTCACGTTGTATTTCTTTGTTAAAGCTGTTTTGCATCCTTTCTGGGTGGAGAGGAAAGGGGCAAAGGGAAGGGAATGAGAAAGGAAGCAGGAGAGAGAGGGAAGGAAGGAAAAATCTACCCTGTGAGACTCACAAGCTGCCTTGTGAGCCTTTTGGATTCCTCCTTCCTATGTGTAACCAAAATCTTAAAGCAAAAATCACCAGGAAGTATTTGCAAACAGACAGTTTTCCAGAAACTTCTGGCAAATGGAAATTTCTTTCAAGTGTACCAAGGAACATGAAACAGATTAGGCTATATTTAAAGAGAGGTGGGAAGCAAAACTCACTGACTGTAATAAGAGAGAAAAATATAGTTTTGCAACAGGGCAGATCAAAGATGGATTCTGCAGCAAGGACCCCAAAGAGAGTAAGGTCACAGATGAGCACAGGAGACTGGGAGGGGAGAGCTGGTTATCAGACAACATAATTTTGGCAGAACAAGAAATTGGAATGAGGCAACTGAGAAAAGAGATGACAGGACAAAACAGTGTCTCTGAAACAGAGTTCATTGCAATCAGGAGAGCCAAAGAACAAAGGATTAATATACGCTACAGTGATAACGTTTTATGAGCACCATGCTTCACTAACACATAATTTGGTTTTACCCACATGTACATCTAACTTGTAATTCTACTACTGCTATGTCATTCCCTAACATCACCACCATCTTCTATATTGAAGTGAGCAAAGGGGAGCATTATTCCTTTAAACCGTAACTACCCAGGGTTTCACTAGACTTCGCTTCTATATTGAGCTGAGGCAGAGATACATAAGCTTGGTAAAGTTTAGCTTTAGAAAGAACTTAATCACACAAACAAGAGACTAAAGAGGTGGGATAAACAGATAGAAAGCTCAACTAAAAAGGATCTAAGTGATCATCTAAACCAAACTCCTTAAATCAGAATGAGGAAACTGAGGTCCCCCAGAAAAATGACTTGACATTTACTCAGTTTATAAACTGTAGGTCAAAGCAATGTAAACAAACAATAAAACAAACAAACAAACATACAAACAAAAGCCCCACAAAATGTAGTTGGATATGAGGAACAGGATAAGATCCAAGTCTCCTAAGGAAGTCCACAAGGCCCACTCCAGTGAAGCCCTACATTTGGTCCAGCCTCACTGCTAATCCCCATCTCCCTCCCACTTCACATCAATTTCCCTGGGACCCCACCCAGCAGCAGCAGTAGCACATAGGCCCCTTCACGATGGATGCTGTGTGTCACTCTCAAGCCTTGTCTTGACTCACATTATTCATTTCTACGATGTCCCACCTGTTTTTCTTCATCCCTTTGCTAGCTAACTCCTACTCAGTCTTTAAAGCTCAGCCTGAGCTCTGCCTTATTCTGAAAGTCTGCCCCCTGAGCTGCCTCCATCACCAGCCTGGGTGAGGCACCCTCTCTGCATAGTGTCTGAGAACAAAGTCAGATGGCCTGCACTTGAATCCTATCTCTACACCTGATTGTCCTGTATGACCTTGGTCAAGTCCCTCTTTACCTCGGTCTCTACACCTGTGAAATGGGAATAATAATGTGTTTATATCCAAAAGGACACTATTATATATTAAAAAAAACTTGTACCTATAAAGTTCTTAGAATCTTACCCGGTACATAGCTCAATAAATATTAGCTACTACTATGATTATCTCCATTACTGATCTGACCAAACATTTATGAGTTCCTTGAGGATAGAGAGAATGACTTAATCACCTCTATCTCCAATCCCTAGCATGGTATCTGTCACATGGTAGATGCTCAGAAAGTGTTTCATAAATAAATAAATGGATTAGTAAAGGCTAAATTTTTTATTGTCATTCAGTTTGCAGAAAAGATTTAGGGTAAGACATATTTGAAAAACGGTGGTAAAATGGAGTAGTTAAGTAGGTCGATTACATTTTAAGGCAGGCAGATCTGGTCTTATATTGGAATATTGATAATTTCTGAGATAATTTTTTTCATACAACTAAACCTTTAGCTGTTACTAGAATCCAATTGCTGGGTCTAACAGAACAAGGATGGGAATTTAAACCATTTAGCCATTATATCAGAATGGGCCTGTTGCCTCTTTTAACTTCATGCCTGAGAGTTTTATACAAAATCTCTCTCTTTTTATATCATTGACATAATTATTTTATTGTTAATATTATCAAAAGACAATTTTAATAATAAATATTAATTTAATTAATATGCTAATTATATTGTTAATATATTAATTTAATATTAAATATTCAAAGGCAACTTGGAAAGGTTGTGTTTCAAATGGAACTAGTTAAAATCAAGGAGGAATTTGTTGACCCTCTGTATATATATTCAAGTAAACTCTTACCTACCTCCTCCACACTGAGGTCTGAATGGACGTTTATTAGCAGGAATGAAAGAAAGTATTATGAGCTGCAATTGTCACTAACTATGCTTGTGAAAGCACAGACAATAAGAATAATATATGGTTGTGTTTCATCCCCATTTAAAAGGAAAAATAATAGTCTATTCTGTTGCAGCTTTGACACTGTCTCATGAATGAAATTTTGTCCTTCCCTGGCTACTGTTTGGTTAATACATATGCAGCCTGGAGCTTTTGTAACCAAATATAGAAAGTGTAGTGACCATGAAGATTAATGCTAGTGGGCAGACCGGAGTATGACAAGACTGGCAAAGAACAAAAGACAACATATCTATTGTGATTTCTAGTTTGGGAAACACAATACAAAATTATAGCTTATAAGAATCTAGTCCTTGCTAAACTTGGGGTATAAAGAGCACCAAACCTGGAAAACTCTGTAGATCATTGGTTTGATTCCTCTTTGTCAGACAAACAGAGTCAACTTTGAAGCAGAGCCTATAGTGATGATGCCATACAGTAGTAGGTGACTGACATCCAAACTAGTAATCCCTGGTCTACCTCTGTACATTTCTGCTTGCTATCACCTGTCTCTTAACCTTCCCTTGGGAGTTTAGTGATCTTTTCTAGGGTAACCTCCTCCATCTGGTTCTTCTTTGGCAGAAGAGAAACAAGACCCTCTGTACCAGGCCCCAGATGACCTTAGAATCTAGTTGGAGATTTGGGAGAGAAGAGATTTGCTAGAGATATCAGCACCAAACCTCTTGCAGTGATTTTGAATCCCCCAAAGAAGTTTAAATCCATACCCAGAAACCTTGAGGTAGAAAATGATTTTTGATGACTAAAGACTAGTTTCATGGAAGTTTAGAAATAACTTGAGTCTCCTTTGATTCTCTGGAGCTTTCCCAGGTACATCCACCAAGGGGTTTCCCAATTGTCCCTGCAGTAATCAGCCTCTTCCTCACCTGCTTCACCACTACTATTAGCACTTTCATTATCTTTTCTAAAAATTACTTTAATAGCTTCATTTACTTTGAGTGATGCAGAAATTGCTATTAAACAATTTCTTTCTCTTCAAAATTTGGTTAATTTTAGTATCCACTCCAGAGGGGTGATGTCCAGATTAAACTATGAAATAATCCCTGTAACAATGTTAAACTTGACACATAATAAGTGTTCAATAAGATACTAGAATTATAATACTCCTAATACATATTTCTGTGTGCTTGATTTCATAAAAATAATGCAAGTTTTTGTTTTTTTAGATTTTCATGAAAGACTGATTTTTTTGTTGCTGACACAAAGTCTATTTTTCCCAAACAAAAGTTAAATCATGGTGGAGTAGCCCAGAAGCACAAAAGAAGCACATGACCCAGTAATTGTGTGGTAAGGAAGCTTTTGAGTAATGACTTCTGGTCATTTTAAGAACTGTAATCATAATGCTTAAATGTTCACAGAGCAATTATCAAGAGACCATTTACTGAAAAGGACATTAGTCCTGGAAAATATTGGAAATTTCATTCATAATATTGTTTCCATTAATGAAGATTGTGTCACTAAAATGCTAAAGGTTTTTATTTCTGATTTCAGAGGTTTAAGTTGGTAACAACCTGAAAAAGAATCAGAATGACCCCGCAGCTGAGTGAGTAACTGAGGACCAGGCGAGGTCTCATTGGATGACTGGGCTGGGCTGAAATCTTCTCTTACAAACAATGGTATACTTTTGGGGAAGGGGTGGGAGCTTAGAGTGATTGTATAATTCAAACTGCAAATCAAAATTTAAATTTTTAGCTTTTCTAATAATTGCTTTACTATGTGAGGTACAACAAGTGGTTTAACCACTCTGAAATTCATTTTCAAAACTGAATGAACTCTAAGTTTCTAAGTGTGTTTCTAAGTGATGTGGGGGAATTAAGACTGTGATTTATGGGACTTTCCAAGATGTTTAATTATTTGTCTTATTTCTCAACCTGAACACATGGGTTAGAACTAATTAGAATAAAGACTAGATTGATTGATTTCTCCTGTCCAGTCAAAACTGAATTTATGGGATAAATTTTTCAGGAAAAGTTTGCCAGATTTCACTAAATTCAAGACGTTTTTCCTTAACTTTTTTGTTTTTTTTTTACACAACGTAGATAATTTTTTTCTATATATTTCAAAATGATAAACATGATAACTCTAGTTAGGATATGTCACCCTACAAAGATAATACTTAGATATTGACTGTATTCTCCACACTGTGCATTTCATAACTGGGATTCATTTATTTTGCAACTGGCAATTTGCACCTCTTAATATCCCTCATCTATTTCTTTCCTCCCACACCCTCTCTCCTCTGGTAACAACCTAGTAACATAATGCCCTCAAGGTCCATCCATGTTGTTGCAAAGGCAAGATTTCATTCTTTTTTATGAGTAATGTTCCATTGTGTGTGTGTGTGTGTGTGTGTGTGTGTGTGTATACCACATCTTCTTTATCCATTCATATATTGATGGGCATTTGGATTGCTTCTGTATCTTGGCTATTGTAAATAATGCTGAAATGAACATAGGGGGATATATATATATATATATATATATATATATATAAGAGTGGCATTGCTGGATCACGTAGTAGTTCTATTTTTAATTTTTTGAGGAATCTCCTTACTATTTTCCATAGTGGCTGCACAAACTTACATTCCCACCAACAGTGCACACGGGTTCGCTTTTCTCCATATCCTCACCAACACTTGTTATTTGTTGTCTTTTGAATAATAGCCATTCTGATAGTTGTGAGGTGATATCTCATTGTGGTTTTGACTTGCATTTCCCTGATGATTACTGATGTTGAGCATCTTTTCATGTGACTTTTGGCCATCTGTATGTCTTCTTTGGAAAAATGGCTATTCAGATCCTCTGCTCATTTTTTAATCAGTTTGTTTGTTTGTTTGATGTTGTATGTTATGAGCTCTTTGTATATTTTAGATATTAACCCCTTATTGGATATATTGTTTGCAAATATCTTCTCCCATTCAGTAGGTGGCCTTTTCATTTTGTTGATATTTTCCTTCACTATGCAAAAGTTTTTTAGGTTGATATAGTCCAATTTGTTTGTTTTTGCTTTTACTTACCTTGCCTGAGGAGACATATCCAAAAAAGTATTACTGTGACTGATGTCTAAGAGAATACTGCCTATGTTTTCTTCTAGTTTTATGGTTTCAGGCCTTACAATTAAGTCTTTAATCCATTTTGAGTTTATTTTTGCATATGGTGTGAGACAGTAGTCCAGTTTGGTTCTTTTGCATGTAGCTGTCCAGTTTTACTAGCACTATTTATTGAAGAAACTGTCTTTTCCCCATTTTATATTCTTACCTCCTTTGTTGTAGATTAATTGCCCATATAAGTGTGGGTTCATTTCTGGGCTCTCTATTCTGTTCCATTGATCTAGGTATCTGTTTTTGCACCAGTACCATACTGTGTTGATGACTGTAGCTTTGTAGTATAGTTTGAAATCAGGGAGCATGATACCTCCAGCTTCATTTTTCTTTCTTAAGATTCTTTTGAAGTTTTTTGTGTTTCCATACAAATTTTAGAATTATTTGTTCTATTTCTGTGAAAAATGGCATTGGTATTTTGATAGGGATTGCATTTTTTCCCTATGTTTTTAGGATGAGTTGTTCCTGAGCAGGATGGCCTGTTCCTGAGTGTCAGATGGTATTCAGTTTTGCAAGTTTCTCTTATTCCCAGGTGATCCTGGTCTTTCATTGTTTGGAGCATTCATTTAAATTAGCTCCAGTTGGTCAGCAGCTCTCACTTCAGTTGAGCTGAAAGCCAACATAACTAGATGCTTTTGCTCCAGTCTTTCTTCCTCTGAAGGGCAAGGGACATTTTTCCACCTTTGAAAATCAATAGGAAAGTTGCAGACTAAGAGCTCTATGCCAAGAGAACTGATGCATGAACAACCAAAATAATGAAGCCAGAAGAAAGGTTGGTTCATTTTTTGTTGTAATGCACAGTTACTTACAGGTGTGCCTATTGAGGAGATCAAGACAGAGCAGAGAATTTAATAGCCCTGCCGACAAAATAGGTAAACAGAAACCAGTAAAAACGAGTCAATATCATCTGATAAAGAAGAAAGCATTTGAGGAAAGCATTGAGGAAAGAAAGCCCACGTAGAGTGACTCAGAAGTTTCAAAATGTTTACAGTTGCTAAGAATACCAGTGAGGCTCTCAGTAGTTTTCCATAGAGGTGTGTGGGCAGCTTCCACCTATTGACATGATCTGAGCTTGTCTTGTACTTCCTTTTATTAAGCACTGGACACTATATTTTTCCAGATGCTACAGTCTAAATATCAAGTTAGTCTCAAACTCTAGAAGAATGTTTTTAGGTGACTAGATGGAACCTATTTTGAAGAGGCTTTTTAAACTCTTTCATTAATTTTCTGAGTTTATTGCTTAGGACTTAAGAAGTCCTAGAGATTGATTTAAGAACTGCAAACAAATCTTGATTTTTTTCTCAGTAGGTTTGTTTTTCATAGTGGCATGTATACAGCAATCCTGTAGCTTCTTTTTGTGTATTATTAGACTGAGCAACTGAGAAGAAAGGAGATACAAACAAGGGAGAACATTGTGGGGTTGGAATGAAATTGGAGGCATCAGTATAAACTCATTAGTTCTGATATATATAGTGGCTTGACTCCAAAGATGGCTAGACAGAGATTTTGGGTGATTTACTACTGAAGCATAACCTAGCCTATTCTAACTGATTTACAAACATTATATTAAAAAATAATAAAGTACTTAATAGCTAATAATGAGAAACCACTATCCCTTTTCTAGCTCTTTCCCACTCTCAGGAACAATCCATTTTTAAAGGTTTTAACTATTTCTTCTGATAGCCATCACTAAATTATATTTTTATACTGCTATTTTTTGATTTATCAATTTCAGGCACTATTTATTTCCTGCTGTAACAGACAATGATTTAGTTCTCTTTCACTCCCACCTCATTATCTACCTTTCCACAGTAGTTGTGAAATAATCATTTTTTTGGCATTCAAATGTTATCTATTATCATTTTTTTCTAGATCCCAGGTCTTCCTCTTGATTTATTCTTTCAAGAAGCTTCCTGAAAGAAAAAAAGATTTCATGGAGATGTTTTCTGAGCCCTTGCATGTCTTAAAATATTTTTTCTACCCTCCAACTTTGATTGATAGTTTGGCTGAGAATAGAATTCTGGATGAAAACTATTCCTTCAAAAAATTAAAAGAACAGCTCTACCATCTCTGGCATGCTGTTGACAAGTCATTGAGCATGTCATTGAAAAGTCCAGTGTTTTTCTGATTCTCCTGTGTTTGTAGATGATGTATTCAAGATGTTTTTCCCTCTCAGAGCTTTTAGAAAATTCTCTTTTGTAAAATTTCACACAATGTTCTTTGTGTCATTTTTTGTCATTCAATGAGCTAGGCACTTATTTGGGCCTTCTCTTCCCTTGTGTGTGAGTGTGTGTGTATGTGTAACTCCCCCTATCAGCCTCATGTAAACTCACTTGGATAGACTCTTTTGTCTTTTCTTACACATATTTCATCTTTTTTCTTTCTGTGTGTTATTTTGACTTTGTATTTTTGTTGTATTTCCAAGAAGATTTCTTTGAATAAATTTTTCAACTTGTTTTTTTAACATCTTTATTGGAGTATAATTGCTTACAATGGTGTGTTAGTTTCTGCTTTATAACAAAGCGAATCAATTATACATTACATATGTTCCCATATCTCTTCCCTCTTGCGTCAACTTTTTTTTTGAAATTTTTATTTTGACAAACATATTTTTGATGTCTATTAGCTTTTGATGACTGTCAACATCTCGCTTCTCTTTCTCTTCCCACAACTTTTCTTGTCAGGGCTACAGAGTCAATTCCTGTCCCCACTGGGTCATCCAAAGTTTCTGCTCATTCAGTGCTCCAAACTGGCTACTTACTATTTTATTTTTCTTATTGTGTTATAATCTTGATTATGTGAAAATTGCCTGGCACTTTTCTTTTACCTCCATATTTAAATCCATAATATCCATTGGAATATCTTTAGACTATAAGAAGTGTATTTGAGAAATTCCTAATTTTTTTGTTGGTAGTTAACTTTTTCTGAAAGTGGAGGAAGCTGTGGGAATATATTTTTCTAATCCTGAATTTCAAAAATAAATCCTCTCATAAAGTGTCAATGCAAAACTTGTGATAAAATGTAATCTCTAAATTTGGGAAACCCAAGGAGGAAAATCTAGTCACAATCACACATGCTTCCTAAAACTTAGGAAGTTAAATATCAAAAAGTCCAAAGAAAAAGTCAGATGTAGATTTATTTTAAAGGGGAAATAATGACTCAGAAGAGCAGAGAAATTAATGTACACTTAACACCTTTGAATAAAAAGACAGGGCTTATTAATATGGTTACAAAAGGATCTTTCCAGATGGCCTACAGAAAACATGGAAGGAAGAACCAATATATCATAGTGGCGTACAGACTCTGAAATAAAATTGTTCATTTTTGTCCAGCTCTGCTGCATACCAGATGCCTGACTTTGTTGAAATACTTAACTTCTTATCTGTAAAATGGGTTAGTGACACATGCCTCATAGAATATTGTGAATTTCAAATAAGATAATGTATATAAAATGCTCAATAAATGTTAGATTAAATTGTGACATATGGTTAAGATGAATACAAAGTGTGAAACAAGCCTTCTATAAGAATAGTCTAACAAAGGTTAAAGCTAGGAATGAACCAAGGCTTGAAAAAATATCAAGAACAAACTAAGAAACATTTGTTTGAGATAAGTGCAGCTCCAGGAAGATAAAGAATAGGCCTGCTGATTAGGATGAATAGCATCATGTTAATAAATGACAACGTGAAAATGTTCCAACATTTTCTCTGCTCTGTCAAGGAGATAATTGTCATATTGGGAAGAAAATTTTTTTAATTATTCAGTGAAATTAAACCAGAAATTAGGGTAGAAAATTGTAAGAGAGAGCCAGTTTTTTATTCTGAATGAGCTTAGATCTCTTGGATGAATCTCTTACAAGGTACAGTGAAAAATTCCAGCTTAACCACTGAACTATTGTTCACGATCTTTAAGGAAATGTTGACCCCGTAAAAGGTATTCAAAGACAGGAGAGAGGTTACTATTTTTCCAAATTTGAAAAAAGAAAAAGGTAAATGTTGTAAACTATAATCTGGTCATCTTGACATCCGTCTCTCACACAAAGCTCTAGAACAAATATGATTTGGGCACTGCTTAGAGAATAAAGACTCATTACTGTTAATAAGGGATTAACTAAGAAAATATCTTCCATTTTTGGTGAGGGCTTTAGCAAGGTGTCTGGCAAAGTATATTGTTTTACTTAAAACAAACAAAAGTATATTGTTTTACTTAAAACAAACAAAAGATTGAGTAATGAATAAATCTAATTTAAGTGATGTTTTATAATGGTATAGGCCCAGTATTCTATCCAAGACGAGTTGTGTGTGCGTGTGTATAAATGTTTTTGGTCAGTGACTTTAGTGAGGACATGCAGGACAAATTGGGAAATTTATTAAACCAGTAATTATTGAGATAGCATGAAGGTAGAAGGAAAGAAAATGTTAGAGAAATTGATTTTAAGGTTATGATAGATATAATAAGACAAAATTTAATGAGGTAAATAAATATTTATGACATATAATATATAAATGAATATGAAATGAAAATATAAAATAAAGCTCATTTCTATGTTTTATATAATATGGTTATATAATACATAAATGCTATATAAATGTTACATATTCATATAGTAATAAAAAATAAATACATAAAATATAAATAAAAAATCCATCCCATCAATAATCACAAGTTCAGGACAGATGGTCATGGCTGAGTAGTTCACATGTGAAAATCAATTTGGTGCTTTAGTTACCATCAAAAATTAAGTACAGTCAATAATGCAATGGGGCTGAGCCAACAAGTCATGTAGTCTAAGCTACACACATTTTATAGAGTCCAGAACAAAGGAAGTGATTTGTTTCCTCCACAGTTGTGTACATAATAGAAGATCATCGAATTTCTATGTACATTTCAGGGAGACACTACAGGGGTGTTTGACAAATTTTAATATTAAGAAGACAGAGGAAGAGAAAATGTAACTATTTGGTATGAAGAAGAAAGGTTTTTGAAAAAAGAAACCATATGCTGCAGAGACTTTGTTGAAGATCACTGGATTTGTAAATGCAGACGATTAGACATATTCCTTTGTAGTTCAATAGTACAGAATGGGCACAATAAGTGGAAAATCATATCCACACATATCGTCTATGATTCTATCTACCTCAAAAGGTCTGGAGAAGAGGAAGATAAGAAAGTTTATGCTAACGACTTAACACAGTGCCTGACACCCTCAAACCACTCAATACACAGCACCTATTGTTGTTGTTGTGTTTATTCTTTGGGGAGTTATTTCCCGGACCTTCGTCATTGATTCAATATAAATTCAGACTTCTTCAATGAATTGTTAGGTATCTTTTCTTAGAATTGTATGGCAATGAAGGAGATAAATAAAAGTATTTAGAAAGTCAATAAGAATAAAACTTATTCCTGCTACTACGGTAATCACAAAAGTTTTCCCAATTATATTTCTCCCAGGAGACACTGTCCCTTATTCACTTGTCTGTTAGAGACTGGCTGAGAAGAACAGTTGATAAAGTTATCTTTCATTAAGAAAAACTGTTTTATTTTTATCATTCCTGTATTCCTGGATTTACCTCTGGGAGCTATTTTAGACACTTTAAAACTAAATACTTGACAAGCCAGCCCTAAGCAAATGTACCATGCTTATTTATGTAACCTAATAATGTGACATTGGTGACTATGTATTTCAGACAGGAAACATGGTTAATGAATGATTATAATAGCTTAACTTTACTGAAATAATTGCCTTGCATTAAAGCGGTTCCTGAATCATTAGGTCTCAAGGATATTTATTTGATCATGTTTTCTTGTAGTTTTCAAGAGTACCTGTGACTTTGTCCCCAGTTAAGAAAATGAACTACATATTTATGAAAATATTCAATCATCCAAGTTTATGGTAAGTCTGATATATATCTTAACAATAAGCAAACTTTAAAAGACATTATCTTTCAATAGTATGATTTATCATCATCATCATTAAAGGAAAGAGAAAATAATTAGAAATGGCCAGAACTTTTATCATAATTAATATCCAGAATTAATACAAGTTCCAACTTCAAATTAATTCTGTGAAAATCTATGGGATGTTGTAAGAGTACATAAATGCTTTTCTCTACTCTGCTCTTTTTCTCCTTTATCTCTACATCCTTCCTCCTCTTGTTTTCTCTCTTTCAATTTATTCATTCATCTTCGTCCCCCACGTTGCTTCTTCTCTCCACCATTCCTTATGGAAAAGTTGAAGAAAAGCCATAGTTTATACATGAATATCTACTTGTGGCCTAATAAGAAATATATTTGGTGTTTGTCCCCAGTCTGGCACAGATTTCCTAAAACGTTTGGAATTTCCTGAGTGATAGAGGTACCTTTTGTTATTCATAACAAGCCCCTTTCAATCACACCTGAGTTTATAATAAGATGACTTACAGTGGGGCCCCTAGATAATTTCAGGATGGGACTGGTCACTATCAAGAGATGAGAGGGTTGGAATTTTTAGCCCCATCCATCTGCCTCCTGGGAAGGAAGGGTTTGCTGGAGATCGAGTTCTACTAAAACTCTTGAACAAGATTCAGGGAACTTCCAGGCTGGTGCACAGACGGAGGCTGTGAGAGGGTGGTGTGCCTGGAGAGGGCATGGAAGCTCTGTGCCCTGCCCCCACCTTGCCCTATACGTCTCTTCCATTTGGCTGTTCCTGAATTATATCCCTTTTAATAAATTGGTAAACGTAAGTGAAGTGTTTTCCTGAGTTCTGTGAGCCATTCTAGCAAATTATCAAACCTGAGGAGGGAGTTCTGAGAACCTACAGTCAATCAGAAATCTGAGTGGCTCCGAACTAGCAACTGGTATCTAAAGGGGGAGCAGCCTTGTGGGACTGAGCCCTTAATCTGCATAATCTGATGCTAACTCCAGGTAGACAGTGTCAGACCTGAATTGAATTGTTGTACACCCAGCTGGTGTTGGAGAATTGAAGAATTGTTTGGTGTTAGAAAACACCACTCTACAAATGCTTCAAAATTAATGGCTGATTAGATAACTGCCTGTGATAATTAGGTCATTGGTTATTAATAAAGTATTCAAGGGTCATTTATTATATTTGCGCTTTGTATTCAAGGGCTGACTTTTGCTCACTTTTTAAATGACTTAAAAGTAGAATAGGTGGGAATTTCTGATGTAACCTTCTTTCTTAAAGGCCACTGAATTTGTAAATGCCAAGCAATATGAAGACATTTTATGCAACGTTTATTAGAATAGGTCATGTTTAATACACATGCAATATCTAATTATTATTGCACTAGCTGAGAGAATCTTCTCAAATTACATGACCCATTGCTTAACTTGGGAGCAGCACCAGGTAGCCAAACATATGCCTTAGATAAAAATGAATGAGTTATGAGGTCAGGGTGCTTGCTTTTTTATAAAAAAACACATACATATTAAAATAAAATTTGTAAAACACTTCTATTGGGATGAGATTTGCACTGTGGACAATTTCTTTACATTCCCAAACTATTTACAAAGGATTCTTTTATAAAATAATGTGAAATATGTTTTCAATGGTTGAAATAACTCAAATGCCTTTAAAAACTAGCCAAATAACAGGCTAGATCTAGGCTAATGAGTAATTGTGAAGACTATGAAATAGTACATTTCAAACTAAAATCATTCACAATCAATCTATTTAAAAATGATGAGTAGGCAAATAAATGCAAGTTTAACAATATTATAAAAGATAAAGTTCTATTTACAAAAACACCAAAAGAGATGAAATCATTAAGAACAAACAATAAGAAAATGGTAAAGGTGTATGAAGATTTCAATTATAAACCCCCAGTCTACAAAAATAAGAACACAAACAAACCTTGATCTCTTGGCAGTGGGTTTGTTTTTCATGGTATATGTATAGCACTCCTGAAACTATTTTGAGCATTTTGTTAGATTGAACAACTGAGAAGAAGGGAGATACAAAGGAGATCATTGTGGAGTTGGGATGAAATTGGAGGTACCAGTATAAACTCATCATTTCTAAAATAAATAGTAGCTTGTCTCTAAAGATGGCTACTATCAACGTCTTCCCTACCTGTACATGAACACCAGACTGCCATAGAGAGGTGGTATCTATTTCTCCACCTGCTTCAATCTGGGATTGTCTGTGTCTACTTACACCAATAGAATATGCAGGAAAGGACACTGTACCAGTTCCAGGCTTTGCTTGTAAAAGGATTGCAGTTTCAGCTTCCTCCTCTCTCCCTTGTCACGCCTCTTCTCAGAACCCAGCCATTGTGCTATGGAAGCCCAAGCCTCGTGCGGAGGCCACTTAGAGATGCTCCAGCTGACACCCTCAGCTGAGCTTTCAGCTGACAGCCAGCACCAGCTGCCAGCCCTGTGAGTGAGCTGTCTTGGATGTCATTCCAGTAGAGCCTTTAGACAACTCCAGTCCCAGGCACCATTTAACTACAACTGTGTGAGAAAGCCCAAACAAGAACTGCCTAGCTGAGGCCAACCAACACAAAAATTGTGAGAGATAATAATAAATTTTTGCTTCAAGTCATTACGTTTTGGGGTCACTTGTTTTATAGCAACAGAGCCAAAAACTGCTGAAAGCCCATGGAAGTAATATATCTCAGAAGCAATGATCTCAGTGCCAGGTCGGTGTCCAGATTTTTCTAAACATCATTCTCCACCAAAAGAAACCAGTCTTTGTTTGTTTATTTTAGAAATGGCTGATTCTGGGGCTGAGGCAGGGAAAGTACAAGATGAATACAGAACATATTGTGCCAGAAAATAAAGAAGTGCTAATTAATTAATTGACTAATAAGTCAAAGGACATAAGTAGACAATTTGAAGGAGACAGATCTGGGAAAATTTCAGAATCAAAATAAATGAAGACAGTAATGGATGGAAACAAAACTGAATAAAAAATAATCCATGGGTTCACACTGATAAGAAAGAGAGAGGGAAGAGGAGGAAAGGAGGAAAGAAGAGAAAGAAAAAGAGGAAAAGAAAGTCAGCTTCTTCCTTACAGTACACTGCTGACTAGTATAGAAAAGGAATGATGGAATTAGAAAATCATGACTTTACAACTATCATAAGAAAAAATGATTTTAGGCAAGAATCATTAATGGATGCTAAATTAAGGTGGGGAAGGGAGTTGGATAAGGAACAGGATGCTTACATAGTCTCAAAGCATCTCCCACAAATTACTTAATTACAAAAGGAAAACGGTGTAACAATACAGTGGAGAAAATAGAGAAAATCTTGACCAGGTGATTAAAATTAATATCATCTGGGTGTGGATAGGCATCTTGCGCTACCAGATAAGGTTCCCTGAGAAAGACACAACATCTGTTATGTTATAGTCCAGCCAAAAATGCATAACCTAAATGCAGTCATGAGAAAACTGGAAAAACCCAAACTGAGCAACATTCTATAAATTAACTGACCTGAATTCTTCAAATATGTTGTTGATGTCATAAAAAACAAATAAGCAAACCCAAGAAAATGCTGAAGAACCATTCCGGATTGAGGAAACTAAACAGACAAGACAACTAAATACAAAATGTGATCTTAGACCAGATTCCATATTGGGGGGAATTGCTTTAGAGAACATCACAGGAACAAGTAGATAAAGTGGAATATGGAAAGTAGATAAAAGAAATATATCAATGTTAAATTTGTTAAATTTGATAATTGTACTGAAGTTATGGAAGTTATCATTTTACCCAAGTTATCATTGCTCTTAGGAAATACACATTGAAGTGTTAAGGTGTAAAAGGAAAGATATATGCAATCTACTCTTAAATAGTTTTCTTAAACTGTGTGGGAAAAAAAAAACACACACACACAAAAAAAAACTGTGGGGTGTATGTGTCTGTGTGGAGAGAGAGACAAAGAGAGAAAGAGAATGATAAAGCAAATGAGGTGGTGAGTTTAGGTAAAGCATATATAGATGTCCTTGGTTCACATTTTCAAAATTAAACATTTTCCAAAGTTTAAAAATTATAAAACAAAGTCTGTGGGGGAAAACAAAGACAAAACAATCTATAAGTCAAATTCTACGCATGAGCTGCCAGTTTGTGGCCTCTGATTTAAAATATCATTGACTTACCTGAAATAGTTAAGGAAATAGTTAAAACAAACAAACAAACAAAAACGCACCTAATTGCAGTGAAACTGAAATCAATGAAAATAAAAGACTTTTAAGCCTTCCAGCTCAAGGCTGATTCTTCACAATGCCTGGGTGTGATTTCTTCACAAAAGTTACATTTAAAAAGGATGGAGGGGGCAAATTTCAAAAAAGCCAATATTGTGAGAATTTTAGCTAAGAGTCAAAGACTTGAGGATTGTCAAGGGCCCCGAGAGTCAGATTATCTGCCTGTCCAGCTCCTTCCTCTTATCAAAGAACAAAAGCAATGCTCTAGCTGGCGGTTTGGAGACTAAGGAGTTATACCATGTGACTGTTTTCCAGATAACAAGCGTTCACTTTAAATGCTCTCTTAAAAATAAAGATTTAAAAAAAAAAATAGTTCTTGTCATTAGGGTCCACTTTTACATATCTTCTGTTCATCATGCTTCAGTTAACGTTATTTGGGTTTTATCTGTCGGTGCCATGAACACAGGATTTATGTTCAATTTGCTGATAGAATACTGTTAAAAGGCAAGAATGTCCTTAGTTAAAGAAAAAATATGTGGGCTTCAAGAGAGAAATGCAGATGGATTATACAGACCCGTTGGTGGCTTATCTTCCACCAACACTCTATGTAAATCTTGGCAAATGATTTCTAGTCACTGGACTCTAGTTCATTTGTAGAAAGACTGAATCAAATTATATCACCTCCAAGATCTTCCCAGATCTAATAATCTCTGTCATCTAATTCTGAAGTTAATCTGCTACATCCTCTGCTTGAGATTGGAGAAGATGTAGTCATTCATACCAGTCATCCACATGTTTTTAACTGTGCTCTCCAGGAAAAAAGGTTAATTACGGATGTATATTAATCCACATAAGATATCCATTTACTGTTCCACTAAGAGATAAATAGAAAAAAATGCATTAAAAATAGACATTTAAAAAGAAAGAGACAAAAAGCAAATTTTAAACGGGACCCTAGTACTCCTTGCCCACTCTATTTTGGAGACACTGTTTTGTAGAAAAATCTGAATTCCTTCATGTGTCCTTGGAGGACAGTCAGAGTTCACCCTCCTCGGTCTGCTTCCCACTTCTCTCCTGTCCTCTACACTCCTGCCACCTGGGATTACTCACTGTTCTCTGGACCAGTCACATTTTGTCACGTTCCTGTCTTGACTCCTGCTTTCTCCTGTTTTTCTGGTCAGGGGGAAAACAAACATCACACACATGCTACCTAGTCTTTAAGACTTTGACCCAAAGTCACCTCTTTGTGACGCCTTCCTCCTCCCATCAGTTTTTTTTTTTCCTTCTCTCTGAGATCACAGTGCAATATAGTTCACCAAAGTAATTTATGTAAATTATTATGTATATAAATTACATGAGTCTGTGAACTCTTCCACAAAATGTTGGTCTCTGAAGACCAAAATTGTCTTATTTTTATCTTTGCCTAATTTCCAGCACCTAGTACATGGAAAGAGCTCAATAAAAGTTCATTTAATTTAGTGTCTATGGACTTCCCTGGTGGCACAGTGGTTAAGAATCCACCTGTCAATGCAGGGGACACGGGTTCGAGCCAACATGCCGCGGCCCACAACTACTCAAACCCGCATGCCTACAGCCCATGCTCCACAGCAAGAGAAGCCACCGCAATGAGAAGCCCGCACACTGCAACGAAGAGTAGACCCCGCTCGCGGCAACTAGAGAAAGCCCACGTGCAGCAATGAAGACACAACGCAGCCAAAAATAAATAAATAAATTTATTTTAAAAAATAATAGTAATAATTTAGTGTCTTAAGGGAAGTTTTACCCTAGTCGAACTCTTCGTTTTAAAATAAATTTATTTTAAATAATAATAATTTAGTGTCTTAAGGGAAGTTTTACCCTCGTCAAACTCTTCATTTTAAAAGACCCTGTTCTCTAGTAAAGCTGTTAAGGCACTGATCCACTGCAATGAAGATTAAAAGTCTAGTCCACAAGCACCTTATGTGGATCAAAGACTATTTGTTATTGAATATAACAATTGTGATGAAACTGTAATTCTTGATTTCTTCTTTCAGTAATATCTTCCAAAATGTTGTCCAAGGAATGTTATTCCTGTGAGACTGAGTCTTTAGCAACTATGGAGACAGACAGCAGACCTGAGCGGCAGGAGAAAGCATCGTTACTGAAGAAAACACTTGAAAATTTGGAATAAATTAGAAGGGGAAGAAACAAAAAAGTGCCATGCGATTGGGATTGACATGTATACACTGATGTGTATAAAATTGATGACTGATTAGAAAAAAAAAAGTGCCATGTTCACTGGGGGTTGAAATGGTGGTATTCTTTGTGGGGAAAAGTAAAGATTAATCTGCAGCATGCATCATTCCTTGGCTGAAATTAAAAAAAAAAAAGCCTTAAAAAATAAAATAAATAGCAATTTAGTAAATAAATAGCAATTTAGTAAAGCATTAGTTAAATATGCCTGCTTCATTTAACATTTAACTGGATCAGGCTAATAATAACACATTTCAGGAATAAACTATGACCATTAATCTATTTTTTCCCCAACCATTTTTAGCTTTTCTGATTCACGGTGAGTGTGGCCGAGTGTCTTGTGGCAGCAACTGTGAGGGGACCAGATTAACCCAGAAACGGGGTGGTGAGTCAGGATCACAGAGTTCCTGGTTCACACAAACGACTGTACTGCCTTGAGCATGTAAGAACCAAAGAAATCCCACAGCCTGGGGTTTAATGAATGATATTACAGCAAAACTCATGCAAAAAAAGAGGTGTTGCCTTTGTGGTTACAACTTTCTGTATGTAAAAATGAGCATGGGTCACTCCAGGGACTAATATAGTGTTTGTTGTTTAACTGGGTGCTAAGCTAATTGTAAAACTAAGACTGATTACTTTTAGAGCAATGGTAGGTCCTAGATCAAGGGTTTTTAACCATTTGTTTGCCCAGGACTCCTTTGAGAAGCTAAAGAGAAGACATGAAAACTTTACGAAGATGTGTCATGCTCTTGGGAAAAATCTATGCCTGGGATGCCAGGCTAAAAGGTCCTAGAGCTTCCTTTCTCTCCTACGGTTTCATGATTTTCATGGGAAATTCATTATTTGTGTGTTGTGCTTTTTCAAAATCACTCTTGGGACATTGAAAAACTTCTTAGAACTCAGAACATTCACGTAAGGACTCCAGAAGCATTTTGACAGAAATATTAAAGCCCAAGTATCAATTCAAACTTCCTAGGAGTTTTAGCAAAGCTCTTTTTTTTTTTCACATAAACAAAACATCTTGAATTACATCGTTCATAAGTTCCAAGATACCCATTTTCCTAATAAAATGAAGAATGCATAAATAAGGTTTTAATATATACTAGAATTAGGTTGACTCTCTCCATGTTAAACCTGGGCCCTCCTAAGACAACACTCAGTAAAAACAAATCACAGAGATTCCTAGTTATATGGCTAATATCAAAAGCTCATGTGACTGTTCTAATGTACTTGAATCAATATATTATTTGCTTTATTAAACCTAGACCAGCAAAAAGATTTATATGAACAATACTGTATTATATGAAACTCTTCTTTACAATAATACATTCATTTATTACTACTATATCCTGAAAAAGAAAAGAAAACTCAGGCCACAAAATTCAGCAAAAGGATTAGCAGCTCTAAGAATTCAGCTGACAGGAATGGTAATAAAAAAGGAATGATTTTTAAAATTTAGCACAGGAAACTCAACTCAGTATTCTGTAATAACCTATATGGGAAAAGAATCTGAAAAAGAATGGATATATGCATATGTATAACTGAATCACTTTGCTGTACACCTGAAACTAACACAACATTGTAAATCAACTATACTCTAATATAAAATAAAAATTAAATTGAAATAAATAAATAAATACATAAAATTTTGGTCTTTGACCTCAAACTAGAATGGCAGATCTACAAAAATCTCAACCTTATACATGATTCTGATTAATCCTATTTTCTAAAGTAGACACATTAAATTATTAAATTTAAAGGTATCTATTACATTGTTCAAAAATTCAATTGAGCATGTCCTTATAAAGCAAAGGGAACATTTCAACCTGATTTCAACAAGATTGATTTAGAAAGCAACTCTAAGAACAGGGGAAAAAAAAAAAGGATTCTAAGATATATAACTGACTTCGCCTAAAACCTAAAATATGGAGAAACTTGAATACCTCATCCAATTTTTCTGTGGCCATGTTTCCCTTGTGAGGCACTGAAGGCTTTATAAACACAAGGTTGGTGTGTAGTCGGCCAAGATCTCAAAGGGCAGGCTATTTCTTATTCTGTTTGTGTTGGGACTTTGATCTTATCTCTTCTGCTTATCCCAAACCAAGCTCCTATTGCCCCAACAGTTAGTCCAGTTTGGGAGCTAAGGGGAGCAACAGCACCATTAGGGCTGGAGAGACCATGACTGGAGGGGTGGGAAGTGGGAACCAGGGAGGAGAGAATGCAGAAAGCTGGCTGAGCAGCGGCCGAGGTGGTGAAACCACAGACATCCTGTCCCAGAGAACTTCGGGGACTATCACATGAAGTCAGGGTCCATTGAGAAACTATATATTTATTTGGCCACTATTTTTACCCAGTGAGGTAAAAATTAAACTGTAATAAATGGTAGCTGATTAATAAAGCTATTTTATTAAATGCCTCCTTAATTATTCAAACTGCCCAGAATTAGATATATAGACTTAAAATGGACATGCAGGTTTAGAAACTTAACTCTATCAGATGGAAACAAGAAGCTATATGCTGCCAACTATAATTCACAGGGGAAAACTAGTTGATCCCAAGGCAAACCTAGCTACACTACTGGTTGGAATCTAAGAAGTAAACCGATGGTGCTTGTTTGGTCATGGCCTAATATTTCATAATTACACAGTAAACCCTATGATATACCCTTATGATATTCTTAACTCTCTCTTCCTCAATCTCCATATCCACTTAGTCACCAAGATTTACCCAGTTGAAGTGATTCTTGAATAAAGTGCCTCTTCCACCATCCTGTATCACTACTTTAATTCACTCTTCCAGATAGTCTGTACACAAGGCTACCAAGGTTATCATTCCAAGCAAGTGGCAAATATGCTCTCTTTTGCACACAGGATAAAGCCCAACACCTTGGCATGGTCTCTGGGACACTTTGCAGTCTGGCATCATTCTACCATCATCTAGCCTCACTCTCACCAAGCCCTCTCTGTAATCTATGCACACGAGATTCTTTACTATTCCTCCAACATCCCTCTCAGACATCCAGCCTTTTACATAGACTAGTCCCTCTCCCCAGAAAGACATTTCTTCGGTCTTCCAGTTCAAATGTCCTCTTCTCTGTAAAATTCTCTTTAATCCACCCACTCACTCCCACAGGGAATGTAAGTGGCTCCCTTGTTCCTGAAGCATTTTGCTCATATCCTTATTAGGATACTTAATCTATTTTCATGCCATAATAGAGCATAAAGATCAACTTCAGAGGTGACTCTGTCACAAATTGCTGTGTGACCTCATTGAAACAACTGTACCTCCCTGAACTTAATTTCTTCATCTGTGAATGGGAATAAATATAGCTACCAAACAGAGCTGTTATAACAATTCAATATTGCATTAAAGCATCGACACTGCTCCTGACCATAGTAAAAATTCAACAAATAGAGCTAAAATAATATTATTAATAATAATTATTACTGTGTTAATTATACATGTAAACATCTATATAAGGTTTATTAAAATTACACCAGGATAAGAACTGTGTCTATTTATACAATCTTAATCACAGATACACATAAATTTACTTTTTTGGTTTATATCCTAGATATGTGAATGATTTTCTCTTTTCTGTTGTAACCCCAGATGTAAAATTTCTTCCTAGGTCCTTGTCTCTGGAAAACATGCCAAATCTGAAATGGATGTACCAAAGTCCAGCTAAACTATGATAAGACACAGGCTCTGATGGGAAATATAGTTTTCGATAACTGTAGTGGTTCAGTGGTGAGCTAGAAATATTTATTCTAAATATTTATAGGTCCTTTCTTTTAAATAAAAACCTAAATTATTTTTGGTGAAGGAGATAGCAATGGGTTGGGTAAGTGAATATGCACATGTATAGAATATATATTATCATGGAATAACCAAAATGTTTAAATTATGTTTGTATTGCTCATTCCCAGTACTTCTAAATGTCTTAAATCTTCCCCAATGCCCCCAAAGAGATTAAATTAATACAGCTATATTGAATACTTGGTTTGAACAGAATTTTAATCATAAACATCCCATTAGACCTTTATATTTTAGATCATATTCAGGCCACTCAAGAAATACGCCCTTTCAGGAACTTTATTTCCAGCCTCCTAACACATCCCCCGAAGTGATTTGTGTATTATAAACTGAGGCGTTAAGGTTAAAATTGCACTGATGAAAGACTACAACACATCTCTTGGCTTCCCATTTTTATTTCTGCTGTGATAGCATTTACTGACATGAACAAAACCCACTTCCTGCATCATCCAGAATTGTCCAGAATTCTTTTAATTATATATTTTAATTATATTTATATTATATTATATATTTAATTATATTTAAATTTTATATTTTATTTTATATTACATATATCTTTTCATTTCTTCAGATATTTAAATATTACACATACATATGGCTTATCTTGGCTAATTAGGCAACACTCATCCAAATTCTAGAGCATGTAAGGCCATTACTTTCTGACCAGAGAGGTACAATAATAACATATACATTAGCTGCTAGGCATTGTTGAAAGCATTTTGCATGTATTCAAAGACTTTACACGCCAATGAAGGTCACAACTGCCCATATTCTTTTCTTCAATAATTTCTCATGCTGCCCAGTTCATTTAACGATTGTTGCCTGTAGCCTTTTCCACTAGAAATATTTTTAGAAACTAGTAGTGTCTAACAGTTACCTGTCTTAGAACATAGGGTTTAACAAGAAACAAGCCAGGAGACCCTGATAAACATTTTTGGAAATGAGGATGCCTGGTTGTCTATCTCGAGATGTGGACATGGAAGGTACACTAAGATCTCCATTCACTGGAGCCCTCAGAACCTTGGTCGCTGCTCTACAGTGAGGGAGACCTGAGCCATCATTTTCCCTTCACCATTTACTACCTGTGTAACTTTATTATGTCTCTTCACGTGGGCTCAGTTTTCTCAGGTGTAAAAGTGTATCCTAAGGACAGAGTATTAGTCTCTGATATTTTAAAATCACCAATGGTTCTAAAATCTAGAATTTGTTTTATTTCTGTGAACACCAGAAAATACATACTAGAGTTATATTCAGAAAAGCAAATTTTGGGATATGTCCTAAGTCTAGCACATATATAATCTAATAGGTGTCTCTGTTTCTGCCTCTAGAGTAATCAACTCTACCTTTCTTTATGCTATTCTCTTGTTCCTGAAATATCACATCTTCCCAATGAAGTCCTACCTACCAGTCCTCATGTGCCACTCATGAGCAGTTATCATCTCTGTTGCCAACTAGTTTTTTGATTACAGTTTATCCTCTCTGTTATGTCAAATATGCAGTGTGTTGTTAATTCTGAGATGCACACTTTTTTCATACTTAACATCTCTCAAAGCAGAATACAGCTTAATCAATGACATATTGCGAATATACTTGACTATTCTTTTATCTTTTTAATGTCACAAAAGTAATTGTGTATATCATAATCTACGGCATCTTATATTCAATGAAAATATCTTGCTGGTATTTGAAATGTCATATCCTCTCTGTATACTTTATTTCCCAAACTTGTATATAAGATTATACTTTTATATTATTGTTCCTCTAATCACTAGAATATTATTAATGTTGTAGGAATTCAAACAAGAATTTGATTAACAACTATGGAAACACCATGATCCAAGGAACCAAAATATTCTAGATTTCTAAAGAAAGATTCAATAGTATTCAAGTGTACATCAACATAATGTATTTATTGAGGTAGAGATATAGACCAATATATTTTAAAAGATTTTCTACAAGGATTAAGTTAAAAAAATCCATCTTTTCTTTATCATTACGACACAAATAAATGCTTTTCTTTTCCTTATCCTTTCTTAGACTTTCCCAGAATCTCAAGGATGGTAGGAATCTCTAACAGTGTTTTGACCATTCCATCTTTCTGTTCAGGACTTTACCTAGAATGCTAGGGGGATATAAGACAAACTTTAACACAGACGTGGAGAATGGACTTGAGGACACGAGGAGGGAGAAGGGTAAGCTGGGACGAAGTAAGAGAGTAACGTTGACATATATACACTACCAAATGTAAAATAGATAACTAGTGGGAAGCAGCTGCATAGCACAGGGAGATCAGCTCAGTGCTTTGCAACCACCTAGAGGGGTGGGATAAGGAGGGTGGGAAGGAGAGGCAAGAGGGAGGGTATATGTGGATATACATATGCATATAGCGGATTCACTTTGTTATACAGCAGGAACTAACACAACATTGTAAAGCAATTATACTCCAATAAAGATTAAAAAAAAAAAAAAAAGACAAACTTTAAAAACTAGTTTTCTTCTAGTTCACATTTTAATGTTTCTTCTCGTAGCAAGAATTCATTCCAAGGTGTCCTACACTGGACAGTAGAAGTAATGATGTCCATTCAGTTTATAAAACTGCTTCCACAGCTGTCTTGCAACCAAATAAAGTCCACAATTAACCCACAATGCAGAGATAGCATTAAACATTCATATTCCAAAGGTCTGGGCAATAGTGGCTCACCTTTAAAAATCTCCACTTAAATGTATATCAAATAAATTGAGGAACCAGAAATTAATTTTCAAAACTATGCTGAGCTGCATTTCTCTTATGTTCACTCACTGCTGCCTCTAGCCTGACATAATATGGCACTGGCTTTACCTCTCTTCCTGGCCATAGAGAGATTCATTTTTTAAACAATTGTTAAACACTGGCTATGTGTAGGGACTCTGCCAGCTCAGTGAAGATGCAAAAATAAATTGCCTTCAAGGGACTTACAGTCTAATATAGATATACAGGATGTGGGACCCCACCCACCTCCTGAGAACTTCACCATTGATGGGGAACAATAATTCTGGAAGGTCTCCTCAATATAAGCATAAATATTTATATTGATGCTGTGCTGGAGTAGACATTGAAGAAATACTGCTTCAGCCCCCTTACCTTATCTAGCTGTCAGAGGCCTAAAATAGTGTAGACATTTTTAAAGGAACCAGTGCCAGAAGAAATACAAGATATTTAAAAAATCAGTATCTATTTGGCATAAAGAACAAGTTTTTACAGTTCAGAAACAGATGAATTTTCTGAGCTCAGAAAAACCAGGCATCCAGGCATTGAGATTCCAAGAAAAAGAACTCACTTCAGAACTCTGAGAAACATGTGAGAAGAGTTGCAATCTGCTCTTGCCTTCGTCGTGTCAGAGGGACGCAGGAGGAGATGGTGTGTTATTTGACATGAAGCTTATGTGAGGGCACGCACATCACAGCCTCACCCTGGCTGGGCAAGATCTGACTGCTATCAGACTATGCAGACTGGTGGCAATACAGAGACCCCTTCTAGACAGCTGGGACCGACAACAGGGCAGTACAGAGTTTCTGAGGCCACACACTTGTGTGTGTGTGTAAATGTTTAACTAGGGTACAAACTAACATGAAAGGAAAGTACATCTTGGGAGTCATAAATCACTATATCATTTTAGAATGAGAACTAACTGTTAAAATAATCTTATTTTGCTTTGGAATTCACGAACGTGGTAACCAAATCAAATGAATATTAAGGACAAGAATGTACAGAGTCAAATAAATTTATGGGAGAATTTGGAAAAATAGGTCCTGCAAAATTTGGATTGCAAAGATGTCCAATTAAATAATAAAATAACATTAAGAAAATGTTAGGTAAAAACAAGTAGGTAAAGATATTAGTCATTTAGAAACCATTTTTTAAATCCTAGAAATCCATTTAGAATTACTATGAAGTTAATTCTATCACATTTACCACACAAAATATACCAACTTGAGTCTTTATACTTGATAAAGAAAATGAACCAAACTGGGAGTTAACCACCTAAATTGCAATTTCACTTAAAAAATGTCTCTTTTAAAAATTTACTTTGATTTAAAAATTCATGTAACTACCAACACAGCTACACTAAATACAATCATATGGTTTCATAGATGCAAACATAGTTTAAACTTTGTCAAACTGTACATTTTAAACATGTACCCCTTATTGTATATCAGTTATATCTCAATAAATCTGTAAAAAGTATCCATGTAAGTATTTATGAAGTTATACTAATACGTGAGACAGCATAGCAGACATATGGTATTACTTAAGAGATAATGTTTCAGAGATTGGTATCAGTGCTTTAATCAAATCTTAAATTCCATTTATTCAGATATCCTTTCTTTCAGAAGTAGAATTTGTTGAAACAGCTATGAAGAAAGGACAATAATGTTAAATGATTAGCCAAATTAGGGACAATTATAATTAAAAAATAAATAATGAATGAATAAAAATAAATTTATAATAAAAATATATGAATAATGAAAATAAAATTATAGCTGCAAAACTTCCTTGCTAAAATTGGGAGAAAATGCAAGGAAGAAATCAAAGACTACAGAAGATCATCTTCCTGCTAAAAAACAGATATAACAAAGAGCAAGCATAGTACTTTATTTAAACCTCACCATAATTAATCCTGGCCTCCAAATATATTGACTTTTTTATAGTTGTGGGAAGAAAAATTTCTCTTAAACTAGGGAAATTTAATTTGTTACGTTCAATAATTTCTGTTGAAAAGATTAGGTAAATTCTTAGACTGCCTCTCTGGTGAATTAATTTCTACAAGTTCTTTTATATAAACTCAGGAAGAACAAACCAGGAAACAGTATGTCTGACTTAAGTGTCATTCTAACAGGAAAAGACATTAGGTTAAAAAGAACAGTCTCTGCCAGTGCTCTCCACCCTTGTGAATTGTTAAATATCATAAACCAAACAACGGATAGCCTAGTATAACTAAGGGGGGATATACGTGTAAACAGTTAATAAGTTTGTTGTTTGAAGTTTTTGACTCAGTGGGAGATAAAAATAAAGCAGGAAAAAGAATGAGAGTACCAGGGTAAGAAAAAAAAAAAACCACTTGTTTTGATTTATATACAACATACACATAAAAAAATAAAAATAATATATAGCATGTGACTTTGATATTTTTTAAAAAGTACGAAAGTGTGTATTTTGTTCTAAACAATTTGCAAAGACCTTCAGGGCCACACCTTGTCAAACTCGGTGTGAAGGCACAGTGAGAGACCATGTCTGCTGAGGGTAGCTCAGTGCATGCTGAGTCACAGAGTTTATTGGCAATGCCAAGACTTAATGGTCTTCAGCATGTGTCACATGCACTAGCATTTTGGCAGATTTATGGCTCTGGTTTTGTAAAGGGAGGGTCTTTCAGGAAGCAATAAATATAGATTAGCCCCTCCTTAAATAGTCATAGCCCAAGAGTATCTACATCACACAGTTTGAGCTTTTTATGGCAAATTCTTTTAGTCTATAAAAATGGTTGATAGTACAAAAATTAAGAAAATGATTATCACATTATTTAATCTTTGCATATGTAAAGATGAAAGAATAAGAGTTGACTACAGTTTTATGTGACTAAAACATTAACTTAGAAACATTATAGCTTTCTGTTCTCATGAAATGTGCTCCTCTCCTCCCCTCCAAATAACACTTTTCCTGGAATAACATGTAATGGGCAACGTAGACATGGAAATGGCACATATATAATAAATTTTTAAATGATTTTGGATAACGACTACTCTTAGGAGAAAGATACAGCAATTATATTCCTCAAAGAATTAGCTTTTAACTTGGCTTCATCTTGGTAACTATCAATAATAATAACAAAATAATCCATCTCTATACCACTTGGAGTGGTGGATTACTTCAGCTTTTGTTGCCTGTCTTCATACTCTTGGCAACTTGATTCCATCACGGAGGAAATGTGAGATGAAATTTAAGTCAAGTAATTTTTCAACTGAAATGAAACTTGGTGGAAAAATAACACTATAATTAATGTGTCATGTATTATTATCAAAATAATCGGTAAACTGGGGTGAAGTAAGCACTTTCTCTGGAGAGCCCTACCCTACTTGTTCCAAATTCCCTCTTCTTGCCTAGTAATTGTGCAACCTTGGGAAATTTGCTCAGTTTTTCTGAGTACCCTTTTCTTTTATCTGTATAATATGGAGAATAATGTCTATTATAGAAGTTTTGCAAGAATTAATGTAGATAATATTTTTAAAGCACAATCCCTGGCACATAAGAGAAATACAATAAATGGAAGCTATTACCATCATTTTTATTATCTCAGTGTTCATTATGATGTTCCCCTTTGTAGTTCTCACTGGTAATTGAAAGTTGCTTCATGAACAACTCTACATGGAATTAACAGTTAACTTTGCAGAAGCAAGTTAGTTAGCAACTGCATAATAATGAGTAAAAGAATAAGGCTCTTTCCCAAGTTGTCCCAGAAGCAGAGCCAGATAGCTGAGCATGGATGCCACCCTAGAGAAAGAAAGACAACCAGAACTGTTGGTAGGAAAAGACTATTGTACTGAAAAATTACTATATATAAGAGGTAGAAAGAACTAAAAGGAGCACTCTAAGGTCTGCCAACCTTCTTCCCCAACCACCGATCCCTAGGAAAGAATACCAGGGATGACTCATCTTAAAATAAGAAATCATTCAATGGAGAAGTCTAAGGTTTAAAGAGGAAAAAGCTTCAAAACACATACCGTCCATCCTCCTATCCTGCCCCCTGCTCCCAGACCCCAGGCAAACAGTAATTTACTTTCAGTCACTATAATTTACTTTGAATTTTCTATAAATGGAGTCATATAGTATGTACTCTTTTTGAGTACAGGGGAATGGGAGGCCTATCCAGAGTTTTTCCCCTAACTGCTGTAAGGTGCTTGAAACTCCATTCCAGTTCATTACCTACTTACTGTGGTTCTTAACCTTGGTTATGCCACAAATCCCTCTGAGACCCTAATAAATTCTTTTTTTTTTTTTTTTTTTTTTACAAAGCTACAGTAATCAAGACAATATGGTACTGGAACAAAAACAGAAACATAGATCAATGGAACAAGATAGAAAGCCCAGAGATAAACCCACGCACCTATGGTCAACTAATCTATGACAAAGCAGGCAAAGATATACAATGGAGAAAAGACAGTCTCTTCAATAACTGGTGCTGGGAAAACTGGACAGCTACATGTAAAAGAATGAAATTAGAATACTCCCTAACACCATACACAAAAATAAACTCAAAATGGATTAGAGACCTAAATGTAAGACCAGACACTATAAAACTCTTAGAGGAAAGCATGGGAAGAACACTCTTTGACATAAATCACAGCAAGATCTTTTTTGATCCAACTCCTAGAGTAATGGAAATAAAAACAAATATAAACAAATGGGACCTAATGAAACTTCAAAGCTTTTGCACAGCAAAGGAAACCATAAACAAGATGAAAAGACAACCCTCAGAATGGGAGAAAATATTTGCAAACGAATCAATGGACAAAGGATTAATCTCCAAAATATATAAACAGCTCATTCAGCTCAATATTAAAGAAACAAACAACCCAATCCAAAAATGGGCAGAAGACCTAAATAGACATTTCTCCAAAGACATACAGATGGCCAAGAAGCACATGAAAAGATGCTCAACATCACTAATTATTAGAGAAATACAAATCAAAACTACAATGAGGTATCACCTCACACCAGTTAGAATGGGTATCATCAGAAAATCTACAAACAACAAATGCTGGAGAGGGGGTGGAGAAAAGGGAACCCTCTTGCACTGTTGGTGGGAATGTAAATTGATACAGCCACTATGGAGAACAATATGGAGGTTCCTTAAAAAACTAAAAATAGAATTACCATATGATCCAGCAAGCCCACTACTGGGCATATACCCAGAGAAAACCGTAATTCAAGAAGACACATGCACCCGAATGTTCATTGCAGCACTATTTACAATAGCCAGGTCATGGAAGCAACCTAAATGCCCATCGACAGACGAATGGATAAAGAAGATGTGGTACATATATACAATGGAATATTACTGAGCCATAAAAAGGAACGAAATTGAGTCATTTGTTGAGACGTGGATGGATCTAGAGACTGTCATACAGAGTGAAGTAAGTCAGAAAGACAAAAACAAATATTGTACATTAACGCATGTATGTGGAACCTAGAAAAATGGTACAGATGAACCGGTTTGCAGGGCAGAAGTTGAGACACAGATGTAGAGAACAAACGTATGGACACCAAGGGGGGAAAACCGCGGTGGGGTGGGGATGGTGGTGTGCTGAATTGGGCGATTGGGATTGACATGTATACATTGATGTGTATAAAATTGATGAGTGATTAAAAAAAAAAAGAAAAGAGACCCTAATAAATTCTGTAAGCTAACATCCCAGAGAAAAAAAAAAATGCACATGTGTACATTCCCACAAAATGTTGCATAGGGTTTCAGGGCATTCAGAGGAAAGAATTTGCTTTATCTTAAAGCTTCTGTAGCTACCAAATATACGATCAGACTAAGAATCTCTGTTTATCACATCAAAACTGGAATGATAAGAGGAACCCAAAGCTGTGCAGAGCTGTGAATTCATATTTTGGATGTTGACCAGAAGGATTTATATCGCTTAGTAGATATTTATCTATTTTCCTTTTTAGGGAGCACTAGACACAATGGCACCAATTTTCCTCTGTTCTCTAACAGAAAGGTTGCCTTTTTTTCTTCTGCTTCTCTTTCATTTCTGTACCTGGTTTTATGTGTGAGTTTTTTGAGAGGGAAGTATTCTTGTTTTGTTTAATATGAAAACCAGGTTTGAATTAATTTTAGACTTCTAAAATTCTTAGACTAAATTTTAAAATATTTATACTACTTTTCTCTCAGATTTTTTCTTACTCATTAAAAAGAGAAACAACAACAAAAAAAACTTCTGTCAGCAACTGAGAGGGTAATTTGATGCTTACATCACTTTCAGTAGGTGAATTATCACATGCAGCCTATATAAATGATACCTCTTAAATGTTTTGCTTAGAAGATTGACTATTTAGCTGCAGCTTAGATCATTGACTCCAGTAATGCTCCTTACAACTATCCAGAAGTATAATTTAGAGATAATACATTAATGTGATATTAATGTATATATATATATTTATATGTGTGTGTATATAGATCTTTTTATATTATAATATATATAATGTAAGGGTGAGCTTACTCAACCATTTGCAGATATAAATTATCTTGGAAAATGATGTGTGTATCTACATGGAAAATCACCCCTCAGATTAAAACACTATTTGCTATGTCTCAAAATATTTCATTTTATACCTAGATGATAACTTTCTCTCTTCCCTTCAGCAATAAATGCTGCAAAATTATTTATCAAAGGAACAAGTATGAAAGAAAAGATATTGCTTTGAAGAGAAGATAGATAGATCCCTTAGCTAACTACAGCTTGTGGTGCAATTTCTTAAAGTTCAAATTCCTGAAAATTGAAATGAAAGAAAGCTTTAATGCCAGCTTTGATCTCAATTATAGGAAGTTATTAACAGAAAGCGTGTGTTTACATTTATGATTCAAAAGGGGATATACTATGAAATGTTTAATAAAATGTTGATAAAAGAGTAATGGATGGCTTTGTACTATTAATTTGAAAGAATTATCTATCTTTTTTTAAACAACTGAGAACATACACTCCACTAAGCATATGTAAAATCTTAGCCTCGATAGAGATAATTTTTTAAATGAATAATAAGAATTAAATAGAAATCATAGGCTTGTTCATTCAATGGACAATGGTGGGGTTCAGTTAGAAAAAGCACACAAAAAACTCAAATTCTAGTCAACTTTTAGTATATAAACACTATACAGTTGTAGACATCTAAGAGTAATCTTTATCAGACTCAAATGTTCTAAATACTGTTTTCATATTCTTTGGCCTGTCAAAAGTTTTTTTTAAACTTAGTGAAGAAATTATTTCATATTCTTTAGGCAAATATTTTTGAGGTAATGGAAAAACATCTCAGAAAAGTCCAGAGGAGCAAAAGGATTAAAAAGGGAAAGGGAGAGAGAGAGAGAGCAATATAAGGTACAATATGGAAAATATTGTCTCCTGTTCATACTGGAGAGTAGCCAACTTAAATCAGGGAGACAAAAAAAAAAAAAAAAAACACAGCAAACCCATGAATAAGCCAATAGCTTCAGATACTAAGATATTTTCATAGCTGGGTTAAAATGTTACGAGAGTGTTCAGACTACAGCTGTCTTTCTTTTTCACCAGTGAATCTCTTTTTTTTTTCCTGAGGAAACATATGCCATGTCCAGACAATCTGAGAATGAATATTCTTCTTATTACTACTCCAGTCTCCTTTTCTTTCCTAGCTCCTTTGCTGTTCTTTGCAGCCCACAAGGAAAAGGCAGGCCGAGTGGGAGGCAAGGGAAGCATATTCATTCCAACATGGCCCCTGGAGTCATGGCCCTGTAGATCAGCTCCTCCGAGCACCAAAGGGGTGAGTCAGGTTCTCACTTTGCCATTCAGAGTACCTGAGACCTGAAGGAAAAGTGGCAGGTCACCTAGTCTAGCCTTTTCCCAATTCAGAGCTATTCGATTGCCACAGTCACATCTTTTTCATGTATGGGTATCAATTGGGCTGTTATTTAGTAAATACTTTTCTTTAAATGTCTCATTATTTATTTCAAATACTTTTTAAATGGTATTTTACTAACCAGTTTAATTTAGCAAAAATAGAAATTATACATAAACATATACACAATGAAATCAATACAGTATAATTTAATTCCTACTAAATACTGTTGCCTCCTAAAACTGCAGCCTGATCTCTGCCCTCTCCGTTAACAAAGATTACTAAGATGATAAAGTCTTAACAGCTTGAAACTGAGACACCTTTCCTTGACAAAATCAAAAGGAATGGAAGATAATTAAGAAAGAATTGTCTCACTTTATGATTCAAGATTATTTAATGCCCTGTCTAGAAATCATTAATAATCTTTCCATACAAAGTGGAACTAAAAACAAAATGGAAATTAGGTATCTTTTGCTGTTATCAAAGTGAAAAAAAAGTCCATTTATTCTACAAAGACTCATAAATTTTAGACTGATACATTTGAAAGCAATCTAGTTTTCCACTTCACACAGCATTTACTCTTGCTTCTGCATTAAAAATCTCAAGAAAATTTTTTAAAATAAAAGTGAAAACAAAAATCTTTGTCAATAAAAATATTATGATTTGGTTTTGGGGAGAAAGCAATCACATGAACAATAGAGAATGAAGCAATTGTTTGAGTGTCAGATAACATAGAAATAACTGTCCTTTGTCCTTCTTTTAATAATCATAAATTGATATTTACTACGGGGTAGGCAAGGTGTTAAGTGCTTTACAAACATTTACCAATCCAGTGAGGAAAGTACATTGTTATTCCCATTTTTGGATGAGGAAACTGAGGTTCAAAGAGGAAAATAAGCCCAAGGTAACACAACTGACAATTGGAGGAGTAGGATTCAAACCCAGCCTATCTCGGTTTTCTACATTAGTTATTGGATAAGGAATAAAATTGTCTAAAGGAATAAGCCAAGAGAACTTAAGTACTTGCTTTTCATTTTATTTTTGGTTCCTACCTACTATATATCATAGTTTCGTCTATATAGAATGGTGGCACATTTAAGATCCTCAACATTTAGGTGCAGTTTAATTCCTGACAGCTGTCAGAATTGTCAGAAGAACTCTTCTGGAGCCCAAACTCCCTGGGAGAATGCATTGTGTGTGTGGCCCAATGCAGTGCCCAGTGCTGGGAGGGTTATCAGAAGATGGTGCAAAAATCCTCCTTCGATCTGCCCAACTGGAACACAGGCCATGAAATTAGCCCAGGTGATTAGTTTTAAAAACAAAACAGTGGGGGGCTTCCCTCGTGGCACAGTGGTTGAGAATCTGCCTGCTAATGCAGGGGACACTGGTTTGATCCCTGGTCTGGGAAGATCCCACGTGCCGCGGAGCAACTAGGCCCGTGAGCCACAACTACTGAGCCTGCGCGTCTGGAGCCTGTGCTCCACAACAAGAGAGGCCGTGATAGTGAGAGGCCCGTGCACCGCGATGAAGAGTGGCCCCGATTGCCACAATTAGAGAGAGCCCTTGCACAGAAATGAAGACCCAACACAGCCAAAAATTAATTAATTAATTAATTAATTAAAAGTACCTGAACCAGTAAATGATAAAAAAACAAAACAAACAAACAAAAAAAAAAAACAGTGGCCTCTACACTGACCATTCCCCAGCCTGTGTGGAGGGGTCAGCAAAACCATATAGCTCTTAGGCATTACCATGGGGACAGAGGGTAAATAGTTTGCTTTTTCAAAATTTCAAGCTTGCCCTAAAGTGTGACTCAAACTCGAAAGGCACATTCAAATAAAAATCATGAACTAAGACATGATGAAGGGACTGTTAGTAAAAGATCCACCTGAAGACCTGGGAGAAAATTCAAATTGCCACACAGCCTGCCTCAGCTAGAGGGTATCACGTGAAGCTAACTCCCTGTCCTGGGTGGAATATTCGGGCACTGTGCTGTCATGTTTTAGGAGCTCCAGCAGATGTTCTGTGGAGTTTGCCCAAAACAAGAGGGGGCCTACTGCAAACTGAATTATTCCTGAAGGTGTTCTAACCTCAGCTACCATTCTTTGTACTCTCTCCACCTTCTCTCCTTGAATCTGTTCCAACTCCTTAGGTTCACATCATTTAGAAATCCATGTATATAACAGCAATTAAAAACAATATTAAGATGGAATGCCAATAAATATTAATATTCACTCTGTCAGCAAGCCTAACCTGTTTCCTAGGCTAATTTCTAGATGTGAAAAATTATTTGCTTTTAGAAATTAAAGTGCAAACAAATTACACTGTTTGTATACTTAAAGCATATGTAGGTTATAATGAAGGAGCAAAGAATATACAATAGGGAAAGGAGGATCTCGTCAATAAATGGTATTGGGAAAACAGAACAGCCACATGCAAAAGAATGAAATTGGACCCATATTTTATACCACACACAAAAATTAACTCAAAATGGATTAAAGACTTGAACATAAGACCTGAAACCATAAAATTCCTGGAAGAAAATATAAGCGTTAATCTCCTTGACCACTGGCCTTGCAATGATTATTTTTGGATTTGACAACAAAAGAGAACAGAAGCAAACATAAATAAGTGGGACTACGTAAAACTAAAAAGTTTCTGTGCAGCAAAGAAAACCACCAAAAAATGAAAAGGCAACCTACTGATGGGAGAAAATATTTGCAAATCATATATCTGATAAGGGACTAAGAACTCATATAACTCAAGAGCAAAAACACAAACAATCTAATTTAAAAATGAGCAGGGAAGCTGAATAGACATTTTTCCAAAGAAGACATACAGATGGCCAACAAATACATGAAAAGGTGCTCAACATCACTAATAAAGAGGGAAATGCAAATCAAAACCACAATGAGATATCACCTCACACCTGTTAGAACGGCTATTATCCAAAACACCACAAATAACAAGTATTGAAGAGGATGTGGAGAAGGGGGAACACTTGTGCACTGTTGGAGGAAATGTAAATTGGTGCAGCCACTATGGAAAACAGTATGGAGGTTCCTTAAAAAACTAAAAGTAGAACTACCACATGACCCATCAATCCCACTTCTGGGTATCTATCTGAAGAAAATGAAACACTACTTCAAAGAATATATGTACCCCTATGTTCATCACAGCATTATTTACAATAGCCAAGATATGGAAGCAACCTAAATGTCCATTGATAGATGGATGCATAACAAAATAGTGGTGTATATATATATATATATATGTGTATATATATATATATATATATATATATATATATATATATATATATATATATATAATGGAATATTACTCAGCCATAAAAAAGAATAAAATCTTGCCATTTGCAACAACATGGATGGATCTAGAGGGTAATATACTAAGTGAAATAAGTCAGAGAAAGACAAATACCATATGATCTCACTTATATGTGGAATCTAAAAAACAAAACAAAACAAAATAACCAAGCTCATAGATACAGAAAACACATTGGTGGTCACCAGAGCTGGGGGGTGCGGGTGGGTGAAATGGCTGAAGCGAGGATCAAGCAGTAAAAACTTCTAGTTATAAAATAAATGTCCTAGGGATGTAATGGACAGCATGGTGACTATAGTTAATGATACTGTATTGAATTTTTGAAAGTTGCTAAGAGAGTAGATCTTAAAAGTTCTCATCATAAGAAAAATAAATTTTGTAACTATGTGTGGTGATAAACGCTAACGAGACATTCTGGTGATCATTTCACAATACATACAAATATTAAATCATGTTGTAGCCTGAAATTAATATATATAATATAATATAGATATGTCAATTTTTAAAAAAAGAATATGTGTATTTTTTTTTAATTTATTTATTTATTTATGGCCGTGTTGGGTCTTCGTTTCTGTGCGAGGGCTTTCTCTAGTTGCGGTGAGCGGGGGCCACTCTTCGTCGCGGTGCGCGGGCCTCTCACTGTCATGGCCTCTCTTGTTGCGGAGCACAGGCTCCAGACGCGCAGGCTCAGTAGTTGTGGCTCACGGGCCCAGTTGCCCCACGGCATGTGGGATCTTCCCAGACCAGGGTTCGAACCCATGTCCCCTGCATTGGCAGGCAGATTCTCAACCACTGCGCCACCAGGGAAGCCAATATGTGTATTTTTTAAGTGCCTTACATGAAACCACTGAAGCCACAGCAAGCCCTCAGGACTAATAGACTATTCCTGCAGCTGCTATTCTTACCAAAAACCTGACTGCTAACATCAGCAGCAAAGGACAACAAATGAAGATGAAACAGCTGGGATATGGGTATGCCTTAGAAACTTTCTTTAAATGTCATGTTTTTATTTAACATGCTTTAGTAATTATTATTTAAAATCATTAGTCCCTCAGTAATCAATCTACAAAAATCAGTAATACAGAGTCTTGTGTGAAGATGAACTGTCTCTCATGTACCATCCTTTTGGCTTTCTTCAGCAAAGAAAGTCAGATCCATCAACTAGGACTGTCAATACAGAGAAACAGCTAGGGAGCTTTTTAGAAATACCAGTGCAGGGACCTACTCCGAGCAAATTCAATCAGAATCTTTGGAGATGGGGTCCTCACATGAGTGGATTTACAAGTTTCCCAGTTGATTCAAATGTGCAGGAAGAGATGGGAACAGTTGTTTTAGGTTGTGAAGTCCTACACATGAAGAATAACATAATGCAACGGCTTAAAACAGAAAAGGTAATGTTATTTATTTTGCACTTGTGCAGAAATCAAATATGTATAAATATATATTTTTATTACACCAAGAACTTGGTCAAATTCTCTGAAACAAGTTTTGTATAGCTTCCTATTCCATTATTTTTAAAGGGAGAGAATGAAATTATTGTCTTAGGAAACAAAGAAGGCAAAATTAATTTTAGCCTTCTTTGTTTCAAAATTAATTTTAGTCATAAAATTTTTTTAATGTTTCATTTTGGGAAGACTACTAGATATTGCACTAGTTTTTATGTTATAGATAAAAACTTACTTAATAGTAGTCTGACTTGTATTCAGGATCTGCTTAATAAAAGCATATGGATTGTTTTGTACACATATATTTTAAATTTAGTAGCCTGAGTCCCTGGACATATAAACTTTAATAAGAATACAAATCCCTTAGAGATGATGATGATGATGGTGACGGTAATGATGATGTGATAATGATCCCCTTTACACTGTGCTGACCTCTGATCTGGATAAAAAGTGTGTGTGTGTGTGTATATATATATATATATATATATATAGTTGTCTAACATGTTTAGTTAGAAGACTGGAAGAATTCTTAGTGTTCTCTAAAGAAGAGAAGGATGGGAGACTAGTATTTGTTGAATGCCTACCATGTGACATGCATTATATTAGGCATATTATCTTACTGAATCTTCAAATACCCCTGTAAAACAAGGGTCAGCAAACTATGGCCGATGGGCCAAATCACCTACTTGTAAATAAAGTTTTATCGGTACATAGTCACACTCATTTACCTGCTGCCTATAGCTTCTTTCTTGCTACAAAAGCAGCGTTTAGTCTTTGTAACAGAGACCATATAATCCAAAAGCCAAAAATATTTACTATCTGACCTTTTACAGAAAAAGGTTGCCAATCTTACTACAGAATGTGTGTAATTATCTGTTTGAACCATCTCTTGAGAAAACTATTTGTTGACTTATAACATGGCCTAAAGAAGTGAACTAGCTAGAAAGAGGCTAGTGATTAAATAAATATTGTCTCCAAATTGAATATTACTTCTCTAGTTTTGAAATAACAGGTATTTTCCCTTGTGTTTAGATTTCATGTGAGCCTCTCACTGTCTCTTCTGTGACGGAGAATCCAGAAATAATGAGTTCAATAACAAGTTAATTATTGAATTTGTATAAATGTATTATAGGTAACAGCTATGAGGAACAAAACTTATAATTTAGTCATGAAAATACTCCATTACTTGAAATGTGGATACATGTCAAGGGACAGAAAATAATCACAAAAGACTTCTGCAATAAACAAAATGATCTGTTGAACTTTTATTTTATGTTAGTGAGAGGACACTTCCTTCCCATTCTTGATGTTTTCTTCCATGTGGAGGGTACTGTACTAGCATAACTCACCTGGCCCATCTCTGTACTTTCTCTTTCCTCACCTGGGGTTGTGGTGAAAGAGGGACTTAGATTAATGAGTTTCGAAGGTAAGCCAAGGCAGGAGCCCAGGCTTACTCCTCACTCTGATGTCATGAATACCCACTAAGATCTTTGACAACACTGAATACAGTGGGTTTTCTCTAGGTTCTGGGAACAAATCTTTGCTTGAAATAACTGGCCCAGGGTCCCAAGACTGGCTTGTTTTCTAAATTTGGTCAGTTGGTGAGGCCAGTTCTCAGATAATCTTTTGGGACTGTCAAGTGAAGCATGAGGAACTTGGCTTGAGATAGACTTGCCTGTAGCTGCTGAAACAATCACACTTCCTAGGCATCAAGAACCATATGGCTGAGACTGAGCAGAACCAGAAGGTGGGGTAGTTAATGAATTTTGGACTTTAGTTCCTGTGAAATTAGCCCATAGGACAAGAAGATTTGATGGTGGACTTGATGCTTTGTACTTTGAATTTCAGGGATTTAATCTTTGGATTTAATTCTCTTTGGCAATCTGAAAATGCAATGGGGTTTTATATCCAAATGTGGGACACTTTATTACTCTCACTTTACTGTTGGGTTATGTAGTAGATTTGATGACTCTTCCCAGCTACTACTTGTCCAATTAGCTTAAAAGAATGGGACTATTGGGAGGAGATACTTTCCATTCATGTTATTCTTTTTTTCACGCAAGGGAAGTATCATTTCCATTACATTCCTTGCTTCTCTGATTTAATTTGACTAGTGAGTTTTGGAAGAAAAACTGGACAAGTGGAGTCTGACCCTCTCCTCTCTCTCCTTTTTCTCTTGAGTACAAGCTGCCCATGTGAATAATGCATTCTGCTCAACAACTCTGTACTGTAAGCTTTATAGAGTCAATCTTTGCCCCTAAGTAGGAAGGTTGCCCAAATTTTGTACTACCAATGCCTTGAGCGTGATAATATGAATTAACTATGATATGAATTAACTACACTGCTGAGATTCCTGAGGCAGAATTATAAGATGAAAAATTTCCTACGACTATTGCTGTCAAGGACTGGAAAAGCAGTGTTGAGTGTGTGAAAGGCTATGCTGTTCCATCACACAGCATCCATCAGTCAACCGTTTTAGGGAATTGTGCAAGGAAGTCAGATGTGGGGACTGGTCATGAGAAAGACATGAGTTTTGCTTGGAATAAGCTGATATTGAGATATAGTGAGAAATCCAGTAACTGAGAGAGAGATGAAAAGTCAGCGTGAGATTTGGGGTCATCAGCATGATTGATATTGAAACCTCTTGGGTTAGATGAAAATAATTTAGAAAAGAAGGACACAAGAACACATACAGAATTACCCTCAAGCAATACCAACAACTTTGGAAAAGGAGGAGAAAAAAGCTTCAGTGAGACACTTCTAGAAGGTTTACACATGAGGAAACTGTAATATTTCAAAAAAGGTGGGGCGGCGGAATTTTCAGAAGGAGAGATCACTGAATACTGTGAGATTAACAAAGAGAATGGATTGAAAATCTATCATTAGGTTCAACAATCATGTGGTAATCTTTTAAGAGAATGGGTAAATAGAAATATTGTCAGGGTCGTGCCGACTTTTTCTTATTCATGTTGGGAGATACCAGAAGATAGTTGAAGACAAAGGAAGTACAACCTAAGGAGAGTTTCCTAGAAGTTAATGGAAGTGTTTAACTACAGTTCATGTCTTTAATTATTCTTAACACACCTTCAAAGAAATGGTTCTTAGTAATCATTGGAGACTAATCCTTTCCATGTTAGAGCTACACATTCTTTTTGTGTTCACTACACATTTCCAAATATTAGAATTTTTAGCAGAATATTTGAAGGGATTATAACCTTTACCATTGTTATACAGCCCAAACATATAGAGTGCAAATCTCAAAATAGATATAAACAATCCAAATAGTCATGACACAAAATCACTATTAAAGAGCCACAGTATTTTGTAGAATCTCTGTACACATCCATATTTCCTGCACTACTTGTCTGGTTGTCCTTTAGCAGCTGTTTGAATAATATTGTTTACAGCCTGGACACACTCAATATACTCAAAAGGCAAATTTCTCATAAGTTCCATAAGCAGAATATTCTTTTTAACATTAAACTTAGCAACAAAGTATGGCTCTTTCCCGGGTGACCACATGTCCCAATTTACCTGAACAGTCCAGTTTGTGCCCATTGGCTTGATGTAATTATCAATGGCACTTTTTCTCTCAACAGTGTCCTTGTGCAAATGATAAATCATACAGTTACCCTACTCTTACCTCTGAGTTTCCCTATGTTATAGTCCAATGCAAGATTCCTCAGTGCCACATTCTGCCTGATGAATGTAGTTGTCAAAGTATTTAAAATCAGTCACAATAAAATAAATATTACACACTGATCAAAATGTGTGAGCTCATAAGAATATTAGGGCTTATTAATTGAGAATCACTCTTCAAGATAAATAATGGTAGAAAATAGATTGGCGATAGAAATCACAAACATGTGGCAATGGCTAGTAATTCTAATTTAGAGTTATAAAACCCTGAAACTGAGGTTCACAAAGAAGCCTAAAACCAAAAGGTTAACTATCAAAGTTGAGATGAAAGATAACTTTTACAATGGATTACTTTCAAATTCCTTTCTTTAAAAACTGCTACCATATTTAATACTCTCAAACCTCAAATCAATTCTGTCCCATTCAGGTTCAGAAGCACTCTGTGACTGTTACTTACACAGCCTTAGCTGGACTTGCCAGGTTTGCAGTATCCAGCTTCAACCTCCTTTTTCAAATGCATCTCCCCCTCATCTAAGCAGCTTGGGATTCTTTTTCATATTCATTACCATCAGTTGGCTGCATTGCTCATGAGGTGGCAGCAAGGTTTGGCTGCATTGCTCATGAGGTGGCAGCAAGGTTTCCTAGCTTCTCTCTGCTTCTTCAACTTAACTTTTCTGCTCCAAGTAACATTGTGTTGCTCACCTTGATTACTCTTTCTCCTGACTGCGAATCACCTATAGGATACCAAATCTGGCTGATCTTCTTAATGAAGTGGAAAATTTTATAAATAACATTTCCCAAGCATCATTTGAGACTTACAGGGTCAATTTTCTGGGAATAGAGTCCAGAAATCTACGCTTTCTAGGTCATCCTCACATGTAGGATTTATACCACACACTGGGCACTTGAGTTTTGCTCCAATAGTATTTCTTCTTTATATGTGCTTCCCAAGGTCACCATGTTGCTAAATGCAATGGTCAGCTCTGAGTCCTCATCTCCTTGACCTTTAAGTTGCATTTGACACAGTTTACAGTTGACACCTCTCTCTCCCTCTCTCTCTCAGAGCAATTTCTACATTCTGTTTTATCCCTATTTTGGTTTTCTTTCTACCTCACAAATTTACTCTTTCTCACTCATTTTTGCTGGATTCTCCAATTTTCTGCACCACTAAGTTGGGAAGAGATCCCGGGGCCACTCACTGGATCTTTTCTCTTTTATAAAAAAATTATGCCCTAGATGATTTCATCCAGTTGTATTGTTTTAAATACCATCTCTATGCTGACAACTTCCAAATTTATATCTCCAGCTTGGACTTCTCCCCTCAGCTCCAGGCTCCTATATCATGGCCACTTGGCTGTCTAATAGGCAACCAGAGCCTAACATGACTAAGGCTGAACTTCTGATTTTCACCACCTCACCCAAACCTGCTTGTGCTTTGGTCTACTTCATCTCATGCTTTGCTCAGACTGAAAATTCCAGAGGAGTCTTTGGAATTTCTCTTTACCACATTTAATCGACCAAACCCTCCTCTGGATATACTTTCAAAATGTACCCAGAATTTGATCCGTTCTTACCCATCCCCACTCTATTCCAAGACACCATCATCTCTCACCTGGATTATTTCCATAGCACCCTAAAAGGTCTCCCTGCTTCCACCTTCTTCCTTCTCCCTAGTCACTACACAGCAGCCAAAGTAACATTGTTAAAACGGAAGTCAGGGTTTCTGGATGCGTCAGATGCTTCTGCCTCTTTAGGGGGAGATCCCTGGGCAAGTAACGAAAAGAGATTGGTACAAGATGGCGGAGTAGAAGGACGTGCTCTCACTCCCTCCTGCGAGAACACCAGAATCACAACTAACTGCTGAACAATCATCGACAGCAAGACATTGGAACTCACCAAAAAAGATACCCCACATCCAAAGACAAAGGAGAAACCACAATGAGACGGTAGGAAGGGTGCAATCAAAATAAAATCAAATCCCATAACTGCTGGGTGGGTGACTCACAAACTGGAGAACACATATACCACAGAAGTCCACCCACTGGAGTGAAGGTTCTGAGCCCCACGTCAGGCTTCCAAACCTGGGGGTCTGGCAACGGAAGGAGGAATTCCTAGAGAATCAGACTTTGAAGGCGAGCAGGATTTGATTGCAGGACTTTGACAGGACTGGGGGAAACAGAGACTCCACTCTTGGAGGGCACACACAAAGTAGTGTGCACATTGGGACGCAGAGGAAGGAGCAGTGACCCCATAGAGGCTGACCCAGACTTACCTGCTAGTGTTGGAGGGTCTCCTGCAGAGTTGGGGTGTGGCTCTGTCACACCGTGAGGACAAGGACACTGGCAGCAGAAGTTCTGGGAAGTACTCCTTGGCGTGAGCCCTCCCAGAGTCCACCATTAGCGCCAACAAAGAGCCCTGGTAGGTTCCAGTGTTGGGTCGCCTCAGGCCAAACAAGCAACAGGGAGAGGACCCAGCCCCACCCATCAGCAGACAAGCGGATTAAAGTTTTACTGAGCTCTGCCCACCAGAGCAACAGCCAGCTCTACCTACCACCAGTCCCTCCAATCAGGAAACTTGCACAAGCCTCATAGATAGCCTCATCCACCAGAGTGCAGGCAGCAGAAGCGAGAAGAACTACAATCCTGCAGACTGTGGAACAAAAACCACATTCACAGAAAGATAGACAAGATGAAAAGGCAGAGAGCTATGTACCAGAAGGAGGAACAAGATAAAATCCCAGAAAAACAACTAAATAAAGTGGAGATAGGCAATCTTCCAGAAAAAGAATTCAGAATAATTATAGTGAAGATGATCCAGGACCTCGGGAAAAACATGGAGGCAAAGATCAAGAAGATGCAAGAAATGTTTAACAAAGACCTAGAAGAATTAAAGAACAAACAAACAGAGATGACCAATACAATAACTGAAATGAAAACTACACTAGAAGGAATCAATAGCAGAATAACTGAGGCAGAAGAACGGATAAGTGACCTGGAGGACAGAATGGTGGAATTCACTGCGGCGGAACAGAATAAAGAAAAAAGAATGAAAAGATATTAAGACAGCCTAAGAGACCTGTGGGACAACATTAAATGCAACAACATTCACAAAATAGGGGTCCCAGAAGGAGAAGGGAGAGAGAAAGGACTCAAGAAAATATTTGAAGAGATTATAGTTGAAAACTTCCCTAACATGGGAAAGGAAATAGCCACCCAAGTCTAGGAAGCACAGAGAGTCCCATACAGGATAAACCCAAGGAGAAACACGCCAAGACACAGAGTAATCAAACTGGCAAAAATTAAAGACAAAGAAAAATTGTTGAAAGCAGCAAGGGAAAAAAGACAAATAACATACAAGGGAATTCCATGAGGTTAACAGCTGATTTCTCAGCAGAAACTCTACAAGCCAGAAGGGAGTGCATGATATACTTAAAGTGATGAAATGGAAGAACCTACAACTAAGATTACTCTACCCAGCAAGGATCTTATTCAGATCCGATGGAGAAATCAAAAGTTTTACAGACAAGCAAAAGCTAAGAGAATTCAGCACCACCAAACCAGCTCAACAACAAATGCTAAAGGAACTTCTTTAAGTGGAAAACACAAGAGAAGGAAAGGACCTACAAAAACAAACCCAAAACAATTAAGAAAATGGTAATAGGAACATACATATTGATAATTACCTTAAACGTGACTGGATTAAATGCTCCAACCAAAAGACACAGGCTTGCTAAATGGATACAAAAACAAGACTCATATATATGCTGTCTACAAGAGACCCACTTCAGACCTAGGGACACATACAGACTGAAAGTGAGGGGATGGAAAAAGATATCCCATACAAATGGAAATCAAAAGAAAGCTGGAGTAGCAATTCTCATATCAGACAAAATGCACTTTAAAATAAAGACTATTACAAGAGACAAAGAAGGACACTACATAATGATCAAGGGATCATTCCAAGAAGAAGATACAACAATTGTAAATATTTATGCACCCAACATACGAGCACCTCAGTACATAAGGCAAATACTAACAGCCATAAAAGGGGAAATTGACAGTAACACAATCATAGTAGGGGACTTTAACACCACACCTTCACCAATGGACAGATCATCCAAAATGAAAATAAATAAGGAAACACAAGTTTTAACTGATACATAAAACCAGATGGACTTAATTGATATTTATAGGACATTCCATCCAAAAACAACAGAATACACTTTCTTCTCAAGTGCTCAAGGAACATTCTCCAGGATAGATTATATCTTGGGTCACAAATCAAGCCTTGGTAAATTTAAGAAAATTGAAATTGTATCAGGTATCTTTCCAAACACAGCACTATGAGACTAGATAGTAATTACAGGAAAAAATTGGTAAAAAATGAAAACACATGGAGGCTAAACAATACACTACTTAATAACCAAGAGATCACTGAAGAAATCAAAGAGGAAATCAAAAAATACCTAGAAACAAATGACAATGAAAACACGACCACCCAAAACCTATGGGATGCAGCAAAAGCAGTTCTGAGAAGGAATTTTATAGAAATACAATCCTACATTAAGAAACAAGAAACATCTCAAATAAACAACCTAACCTCATACCTAAAACAATTAGAGAAAGAAGAACCAAAAAACCCCAAAGTTAGCAGAAGGAAAGAAATCATAAAGATCAGAGCAGAAATAAATGAAAAAGAAATGAAGGAAACAATAGCAAAGATCAATAAAACTAAAAGCTGGTTCTTTGAGAAGATAAACAAAATTGATAAACCACTAGCCAGACTCATCAAGAAAAAAATGGAGAAGACTCAAATCAATAGAATTAGAAATGAAAAGGGAGAAGTAACAACTGACACTGCAGAAATACAAAGGATCATGAGAGATTACTACAAGCAACTATATGCCAATAAAATGGATAACCTGGAAGAAATGGACACATTCTTAGAAAAGTATAACCTTCTGAGTCTGAACCAGGAAGAAATAGAAAATGTAAACAGGCCAATCACAAGCACTGAAATTGAAACTGTGATTAAAAATCTTCCAACAAACCATAGCCCAGTACCAGGTGGCCTCACAGGTGAATTCTGTCAAACATTTAGAGAAGAGCTAACACCCATCCTTCTCAAACTCTTGCAAAAAATTGCAGAGGAAGGAACACTCCAAAACTCATTCTATGAGGCCACTATCACCCTGATACCAAAACCAGACAAAGATACTACAAAAAAAGAAAATTACAGACCAATATCACTGATGAATATAGATGCAAAAATCCTCAACAAAATACTAGCAAACAGAATCCAACAGCGCATTAAAGGATCATACACCATGGTCAAGAGGGATTTATCCCAGGAATGCAAGGATTCTTCAATATGCACAACTCAGTCAATGTGATACCCATATTAACAAATTGAAGAAGAAAAACCATATGATCATCTCAATAGATGCAGAAAAAGCTTTTGACAAAATTTAACACCTATTTATGATAAAAACTCTCCAGAAAGTGGACATAGAGGGAACCTACCTCAACATAATAAAGGCCATATATGACAAACTCACAGTAAACATCATTCTCAGTTGTGAAAAACTGAAAGCATTTCCTCTAAGATCAGGAACAAGACAAGGATGTCCACTCTCACCACTATTATTCAACATAATTTTGGAAGTCCTAGCCACAGCAATCAGAGAAAAAAAGAAATAAAAGGAATAAAAATTGGAAAAGAAGTAAAGCTTTCACTGTTTGCAGATGACATGATACTATACATAGAGAATCCTAAAGGTGCCACCAGAAAACTACTAGAGCTAATCAATGAATTTGGTAAAATAGCAGGATACAAAATTAATGCACAGGAATCTCTTGCATTCCTATACACTAATGATGAAAAATCTGAAGGTGAAATTAAGGAAACACTCCCATTTACCATTGCAACAAAAAGAATAAAATCCTAGGAATAGTCGTACCTAAGGAGACAAAAGACCTGTATGCAGAAAACTATAAGATACTGATAAAGAAATTAAAGATGATACAAATAGATGGAGAGATATACCAATTTCTTGGATTGGAAGAATCAATATTGTGGAAATGACTATACTACCCAAAGCAATCTACAGATTCAATGCAATCCTTCTCAAACAACCACTGGCATTTTTCACAGAACGAGAACAAAACATTTCACAGTTTGTATGGAAACACAAAAGACCCTGAATAGCTAAAGCAATTTTGAGAAAAAAAAAAAAAAAAAACGAAGCTGGAGGAATCAGGCTCCCTGATCAAACTATAGTACAAAGCTATAGTAATCAAGACAGTATGGTACTGGCACTAAAACAGAAATATAGATCAATGGAATAGAATAGAAAGCCCAGAGATAAACCCACACACCTATAGTCAACTAATCTATGACAAAGGAGTCAAAGATATACAATGGACAAATGACAGTCTCTTCAATAAGTGGTGCTGGGAAAACTGGACAGCTACATGTAAAAGAATGAAATTAGAGCACTCCCTAACATCATACACAAAAATAAACTAAAAATGGATTAGAGACCTAAATGTAAGACCGGACACTATAAAACTCTTAGAGGAAAACACAGGAGGAACACACTTTGACATAAATCACAGCAAGATCTTTTTTGATCCACCTCCTAGAGTAAGGGAAATAAAAACAAAAGTAAACAAATGGGATCTAATGAAACTTAAAAGCTTTTGCATAGCAAAGGAAACCATAAACAAAACAAAAAGACACCCCTCAAAATAGGAGGTAATATTTGCAAGTGAATCAACAGACAAAGGATTAATCTCCAAAATATATAAACAGCTCATGCAGCTCAATTTTAAAAAAACCAAGAACCCAATCCAAAAATGGGCAGAAGACCTAAATAGACATTTCTCCAAAGAAGACATAGAGATGGCCAAGAGGCACATGAAAAGCTACTCAACATCACTAATTATTAGAGAAATGCAAATCAAAACTACAATGAGGAATCACCTCACACCAGTTAGAATGGGCATCATCAGAAAATCTACAAACAACAAATGCTGGAGAGGGTGTGGAGAAAAGGGAACCCTCTTGCACTGTTGGTGGGAATGTAAATTGATACAGCCACTATGGAGAACAATATGGAGGTTCCTTAAAAAACTAAAAATAGAATTACCATATGATCCAGCAATCCCACTACTGGGCATATACCCAGAAAAAAACATAATTCAAAAAGACACATGCACCTCAATGTTCATTGCAGCACTATTTACAATAGCCAGGTCATGGAAGCAACCTAAATGCCCATCGACAGACGAATGGATAAAGAAGATGTGGTACATATATACAATGGAATATTACTCAGCCATACAGAGGAACGAAATTGGGTCATTTGTAGAGACGTGGATGGATCTAGAGACTGTCATACAGAGTGAAGTAAGTCAGAAGGAGAAAAACAAATATCGAATATTAATGCATATATGTGGAACCTAGAAAAATGGTACAGATGAACCGATTTGCAGGGCAGAAATTGAGACACAGATGTAGAGAACAAATGTATGGACACCAAGGGCAGAAAGCCGTGGGGGGTGGGGGTGGTGGTGTGATGAATTGGGCGATTGGGATTGACATGTATAAACTGATGTGTATAAAATGGATGACTAATAAGAACCTGCTGTATAAAAAATAAATAAACTAAAATTCAAAAATTCCAAAAAAATAAAAAAATAAAAAACGGAAGTGAGGGAATTCCGTGGTGGTCCAGGGGTTAAGACTCAATGTTTTCACTTCTGAGGGTCCGGGTTCAATCCCTGGTCAAGGAACTAAAATCCTGCAAGCTGCACTGCGCAGCCAAAAACAAAAACAAAAAACAAAAAACAAAAATGGAAAGTCACATACATCTCTCATCTGTAAAAAAAAATGAGCAAAACTAAACTAAACAAACAAAAAGCCCTGTAACAACTTTCTGACTCAGAGTGAACGCCTGAGTCTTTCTAAGACAAACAAGGCCCCGCATGACCTGGTTCTCCATTCCTCCTGTGATCGCATCTCCTGCGGTTCCACCCCTCCTACACCCTGTTCAGCCATCTGCTTCCAGCTCTTCCTGCCAGGCACACTTGTTACTTAGGCCCCTGGCACCTGCTGTTTCCTCTGCCTGAACTGCTCCTTTTCCAGGTATCCATGAGACTCACGCCCTCATTTCCTCAGGTCTTTACACAAAACACACCTTCTCAGCAAGGCTTTCCCTGGCCACCTTATCTACTATTTCAACTCCCTTCTCACACCCTTCATTTCTCTACATTACGTCTTATTCTTAGCACATATCCCTCATCACTCTCTAATTTGTCTGCAATTTGCCTATACTCACTGTCTTCCCCAATTAGCCAACTAGAATATAATATAGAGTCTGGCACATGGTAGGCACTCAATGTTTATTGAATGAATTAATGTGTGTATGCCTTATTTCCCCAACACAATACTTCAGTCCAGCATAATATATGACATATAGAAGAAGAATCTCAATAAATATCTGTGGGTATTTTTTTTGTTTTTGTTTGGTTTTTTTTAACAATTAAATAAAGCAGAGTTGTTTTTGTCTTCTCAACTTTGGCAGGAACCAACACTTCATAGCTTTAAGACTATCTTTCCTGGCAATGGTGGTCCACTGCAGTGAAGGATTTTTTAGGGAAGAAAATATGTGGCAGATATATCAGTGAAATTTTACAAGAATTTTCCCAGATAATTCTCATTTAATAGCATGTTGTTTATGACATAATTCACATCCACATACTTTCAAAACTCACCACTTCTAAGAGTGTCTGAAATATTAGACAAGAACTCTTATGACAAAGTAATCTAAAGAAGTACCACTGGGGAATTCCCCAGTGGTCCAGTGCTTAGGACTCCGAGCTCTCACTGCCAGGGGCCCAGGTTCCATCCCTGGTCAGGGAAATAAGATCCTACAAGCTGCGAGGCAGAGCCAAAAAAAAAAAGTACCAGAAACCAAAAATGCAATATGATACCCACATCAAATATCAAAAAGGGCATCATCATCTGCTTCAGATACTATCTTCTGAAAATCCAAGTGTCATTCTAAGCCCATGTTTCTGCTTTAGCTCACATCACCAAATTCTTGACAGTTCCACTCAGGGACAGGACCCAATTCATTTCTTTCCCTATTTTTAAAATTTAATTTAATTTGATTTAATTTTTTTACATATACATGTCTCTACTCTTTTTCAAATATTGTTCCCATTTAGGTTGTTATAGAATGATAAGCAGAGTTCCCTGTACTATACAGTAGGTCCTTGTTGGTTATCTATTTTAAATATAGCAGTGTGTACATGTCAATCCCAAACAGGACCCAATTCATTTCAATGGCAGTTGCCAGCATTATTTCTTCTCATTTTTTCCTTCCCCTTATGATGTCTCTTACTTTACAGACTTTTAATCTTTTTTATCTTTTTCCCGGATTTGCATTTCTTACCATAACTTTATGGTACATTTCCATGCATCAGCATATTTATATATGAAAAGGAAAAATAGCACATTTATACTTTCTTCTTATTTATAAGTGATGTGAACTTGAGAGGCACAAGAGTAATAAAGAACGAATGCCAGTAAATATCACAGTCATATTATCACAGTCAATATTAATAGGAAAACAGCAAGATAAACCCATGATAAAGAGATGTACCTTCTTCCCCTGATGCCATCAGAACTGTATTTGTGTTGATAATTCTCACAGACTGAGAAAAGCTGACTCATTTCTTCTTTACATTTGCTCCTAGTCATGAACTCATGCCCGTGTTACTCAGGGAGGCTACCTGTTTTGATCAAAAAAAAAAAAAAAAAGACTCTGTGAACCTGTAATTACCAACAAATAAGGAAGAAGTTGCTTTGGTTGACATTTCTAGAGCCATTCACTAACCCTTTAAAGAGAACATTATGCATTGAGACTTCAAAATTTCTAACAACATTCCTGGGGAATTTCTATTTTGAGGGTCTACCAGCCCCTCAAAATGTGCCAGCCCCTCCCAATAACACAATGAGGTATATATTCACAACTCCGGTTTTTATAAATGAGGAATCACAGCTGCAGGGAGATGAGGTCACCTGCCCATGAGCATACACTTAGGATGTCGAGCTGGATTCAAACTGAAGTCTTTCTGATGGCCAGGCCTTTACCACCCCTGCAACAATTATGTGCCACCCACACAGGGTTCCAATCTGGCCAGTGCTTAAGCTGCTGCAGATCTGGGGCTTGACACTTACTTATATTTCTAGTCCTGCATTTCTGAAGCTGTGAGTCCCCAAAATAAAATCAGTATTCCTGGGGCAATGATGCTGTTACACAATGTCAAAGGGTCCACTTAACTGAGCTTCGCAGAGGCTTTAAGATGCTTAGACACATCATGAATCACCAAGAGAGGCAGCTTTCCAAACTTATTTACCCACACTTATTTGCCACGAAACTCTTTAAATGTATGTGTGGGTGAGTGGGTGTGACTCTGTGTGTGTGTGTGTGTGTGTGTGGAGAAAGGGGAATAGTGATTGAGGAAAGTGAAAAATATTTTTTTACAATCTCAAGAGACATTGTGCTCTACAACATTTTAAAAATACTGAACTAGAAGATGAAATGTCACATTTATATTTTAATTTGGGACAAATTTTCTGTGGTTTGGGACTTTGTTTACTTCACCTTTTCAGCCTCATATATTTTCACTTGAAAACTATTTGACCAATTTTAAATGAAATACTAAAAAAAGTAAATGTTATTATTAGGAAGAAGTTCTGCTATTTTACAATTAAATTCTTTCTTTACTTTGACTTTACTGTCCAGGGTGGTGGTAGTGGTGGGGGGAGGGTGGGGGAGATAGGTGAAGTAAGAAAGAAAAAATAGGCTCAAATGTGAGATGTATAAATTCAAGAAATTATACGGAAAGAAGAGTCAGTGATTTCTCTCAGGTAGGCTGCATACCTCTGGTGATAACAAGATGGTAAAATTCTAACCCAATTTTCTTGTTTTATTTACAGTGCTCTATGTTACATTTGATTATTTTTACTTGTTAAAAACATCAGTGACTCCAGTGATATCAAAAAGTTTGAAAAGAAAATAATAATGGCTGTCTAAACAGCTTTCTGCTGGAAGTCTGGCAGGAATGGCTGCCTTCTAGCAATCCCACATCTGGCTTTTAGAGATAGAACATACAGACAGAGAAGACACAGACGTTGGACATTTATCCTCTTGTCAACAATGGTCAGACTCTTCCATCAGGAAAATTCAACTCCATAAACTGCAAATACCAAAGAAGACTCTAAATGCCACTCATGGAAGGAATCTTAAAGACATTAACACTTTTTTTTTGAGAAGGATGTGTCTTTTATTTACTTATTTTTTATTGAATTATAGTTGATTTACAATGTTGTGTTAATTTCTACTGTACAGCAAAGTGATTCAGTTATATATATATATATATCTATATATATACATTCTTTTTTATATTCTTTTTCCATTGTGGTTTATTACAGGATATTGAATATAGTTCCCTGTGCTATACAGTAGGACCTTGTTTTTTATCCATTCTATATGTAATAATTTGCATCTGTTAATCCCAAACTCCCAGTCCATTCCTCCCTGACTTCCCCTCCCCCTTAGCAACCACAAGTCTGTTCTCTAAGGACATTAACCCTTTTGACTTGATTTAATTTCAAAAACAAAGTCAAGGTTATATGATTGGGATTGACATATATACACTAATATGTATAAAATGGATAAGTAATAAGAGCCTGCTGTATAAAAAAATAAATAAAATTAAATTTAAAAATAAATAAATAAGGTTATAATTAGTCTTAATCTTTGACAAGCAGTATGTAAAGAAGCAAAGGAAGCTTTTCACATAGAGAGAGGTATCAGGAACTCAGACATTCCATAAAGAAACTTCAAAATTCAGAGTAAGTACAGGGCAGGGCTTTACACTTATTTGTATTACGATAAAATATACTGTTATCACATCTGGAGCAAGGTACTGCCAACTTGCTGAGGAATTTTACTGGCAAATCGAATATGTTTAAGACTGGGTATAACAGGAATCAAGTCCTCCTTGTTTTACTGCTGCTTCTGTGGGATTCTTGTGTTCACATTGAATTTAAATTTGAATTTTAGTGGAGGGTTGGTCATAGTGCCAACTTAACAGGCTTGTCGGTAGTATTTTTAAGGGGCAGAGTCTGAAAATGTCTACTTACTGCATTTTTAAAATTGGAGCTTGGAAGTGCAAAGGTGGAAGGTTTACCTTGAAGGACCCAATGAAAGACAGATGTCAGACCATGTGCTGAAACAGTGATCAGAGTGGTACAGAAGCCAGAAAGTTGTAGGTGACCAAAACCCTGGTGCTCCCTGGAGGGTGTGCAAGAGGAAACCTTTAGAATAACTGAAAGTCATAACAGATGGTGTGTCTGTGCTTCTTGCAGTGCCATTTCAGGCATATTTGGAAATCCATTCTGCACTTTCAAGTGCTCCAGGAAGAGTCATTTCCCAGATCAGTGCTGTTGGGTCACCAGCCAGCACTGAACCAGCAGGATGAGATACGGTCCGACTGAGTTGGCAGAAATTCTCACAGTCCCCTAAGCCAACTTAGTTCAAGGCTCAGTCCATCCTAAAAGAATCAACTTCACAGAGTTTTGCTTCATTTACTATGTTTATGCACATGAATTCTCTCCTAAAAGAAAAAGCATGCAGTTTTAAGTCAGAACAGAGTTTCAACTCCTCCTCTGACATCCACAAGCTGGATGAAGCTGAGCATATTACATATATTCCCTGGCCCTTAATGTTTTTTTTTTTTTATAAAGTGGGGGTAATAATGTTATAAACTGAAAAGATTTCAGGGAAGAATAATTTAAAAACATACATAAAGTGCACCTAGTAGAATGCCTAATTCATAATAGATATTCCCTAAATATTTGTTCAGCTTTGAAATCTTTATATATAGTTTTATTAAGGGAGTAGAAAACTGGCTTGCAGTTTAATATTTCTCATCTGCAATTATTGACTAAAAGATGGAACTCTTAGAACTATAGCACAGAACATTATTTTTCCTAGGGCTAATTGATGAAATCTTACAAGGTACAGTTTGAAGAGTTATTAGAAGATCATTCAGGTTAATAGTTAAACTGGGGAGTAAATCTATTTAAATTCATATTCTCATTCTAATAGCTTTTAATTGGGTAATATTTTTAATGTTTATAATATGTTTATTCTGTATTAGACACTGTTCTAAGGACTTTAAAATTTCTTTTCAGAAACCCTTGATGTAGGATAATTATTATCCTTATTTTATAGATGACATTTTTAGTCATGAATACAGTTGAAGAATTTTTTTTAACATCTTTATTGTAGTATAATGGCTTTACAATGGTGTGTTAGTTTCTGTTTATAACAAAGTGAATCAGCTATACATACACATATAACCCCATATCTCTTCCCTCTTGATTCTCCCTCCCTCCGACCCTCCCTATCCCACTCCTCTAGGTGGTCACAAATCACTAAGCTGATCTCCCTGTGCTATGCGGCTGCTTCCCACTAGCTATCGATTTTATATTTGGTAGTGTATATATGTCCATGCCATTCTCTCACTTTGTCCCAACTTACCCTTCCCCCTCCCCGTGTCCTCAAGTATATTCTCTAGTAGGTCTGCATCTTTATTCCCATTCTGCCGCTAGGTTCTTCATGACCTTTTTTTTTTTTTCTTAAATTCCATACATATATGTTAGCATATGGTATTTGTTTTTCTCTTTCTGACTTACTTCACTCTGTATGACAGACTCTAGGTCCATCCACCTCACTACAAATAACTCAATTTCGTTTCTTTTTATGGCTGAGTAATATTCCATTGTATATATGTGCCACACATTCTTTATCCATTCATCTGTCAATGGACACTTAGTTTGCTTCCATGTCCTGGCTATTGTAAATAGAGCTGCAACGACCATTGTGGTACATGACTCTTTTTGAATTATGGTTTTCTCAGGGTATATGCCCAGTAGTGGGATTTCTGGGTCATATGGTAATTCTATTTTTAGTTTTTTAAGGAACCTCCATACTGTTCTCCATAGTGGCTGTATCAATTTACATTCCCACCAACAGTGCAAGAGACTTCCCTTTTCTCCACACCCTCTCCAGCATTTATTGTTTGTAGATTTTTTGGTGATGGCCATTCTGATTGGTGTGAGATGATATCTCATTGCAGTTTTGATTTGCATTTCTCCAGTGATTAATGATGTTGAGCATTCTTTCATGTGTTTGTTGGCAATCTGTATATCTTCTTTGCAGAAATGTCTATTTAGGTCTTTGCCCATTTTTGGATTGGGTTGCTTGTTTTTTTGATATTGAGCTGGATGAGCTGCTTGTAAATTTTGGAGATTAATCCTTTGTTGGTTGCTTCATTTGCAAATATTTTCTCCCATTCTGAGGGTTATCTTTTCATCTTGTTTATGGTTTCCTTTGCTGCGCAAAAGCTTGTACGTTTCATTAGGTCACATTCGTTTTTATTTCCCTTATTCTAGGAGGTGGATCAAAAAGGATCTTTCTGTGATTTATGTCATAGAGTGTTCTGCATATGTTTTCCTCTATGAGTTTCATAGTGTCTGGCCTTACATTTACGTCTTCAATCCATTTTGAGTTTATTTTTGTGTATGGTGTTAGGGAGTGTTCTAATTTCATTCTTTTACGTGTAGCTGTCCAGTTTTCCCAGCACCACTTATTGAAGAGGCTGTCTTTTCTCCACTGTATATTCTTGCCTCTTTTATCAAAGATAAGGTGACCATATGTGTGTGGGCTTATATCTGGGCTTTCTATTCTATTCCATTCATCTATATTTCTGTTGTTGTGCCAGTACCATACTGTCTTGATTACTGTAGCTTTGTAGTATAGTCTGAAGTCAGGGAGCCTGATTCCTCCAGCTCTGTTTTTTTACTCAAAATTGCTTTGGCTATTCAGGGTCTTTTGTGTTTCCATACAAACTGTGAAACGTTTTGTTCTCGTTCTGTGAAAAATGCCAGTGGTAGTTTGATAAGGATTGCATTGAATCTGTAGATTGCTTTGGGTAGTATAGTCATTTCCACAATGTTGATTCTTCCAATCCAAGAACATGGTGTATCTCTCCATCTATTTGTATCATCTTTAATTTCTTTATCAGTATCTTATAGTTTTCTGCATACAGTTCTTTTGTCTCCTTAGGTAGGTTTATTCCTAGGTATTTTATTCTTTTGTTGCAATGGTAAATGGGAATGTTTCCTTAATTTCACCTTCAGATTTTTCATCATTAGTGTATAGGAATGCAAGAGATTTCTGTGCATTAATTTTGTATCCTGCTATTTTACCAAATTCATTGATTAGCTCTAGTAATAATAGTGGTGAGAGTGGACATCCTTGTCTTATTCCTTATCTTAGAGGAAATGCTTTCAGTTTTTCACCACTGAGAATGATGTTTGCTGTGGATTTATCATATATGGCCTTTATTATGTTGAGGTAGGTTCCCTCTATGCCCACTTTTTGGAGAGTTTTTATCATAAATACGTGTGGAATATTGTCAAAAGATTTGTCTGCATCTATTGAGATGATCATATGGTTTTTCTTCTTCAATTTGTTAATATGGGGTATCACATTGATTGATTTGTGTATATTGAAGAATCCTTCCATTCCTGGGATAAATCCCTCTTGATCATGGTGCATGATCCTTTTAATGCATTGTTGGATTCTGTTTGCTAGTATTTTGTTGAGGATTTTTGCATCTATATTCATCAGTGATATAGGTCTGTAATTTTCTGTTTTTTGTAGTATCTTTGTTTGGTTTTGGTATCAGGGTGATGGTGGCCTCATAGAATGAGTTTTGGAGTGTTCCTTCCTCTGCAATTTTTTGCAAGAGTTTGAGAAGGATGGGTGTTAGCTCTTTTATAAATGTTTGATAGAATTCACCCGTGAAGCCATCTGGTCCTGGGCTTTTGTTTGTTGGAAGATTTTTAATCACAGTTTCAATTTCAGTGCTTGTGATTGGTCTGTTTATATTTTCTATTTCTTCCTGGTTCAGTCTCGGAAGGTTGGGCTTTTCTAAAAATGCGTCCATTCTTCCAGGTTGTCTATTTTATTGACATATAGTTGCTTGTAGTAACCTCTCATGATCCTTTGTATTTCTGCAGTGTCAGTTGTTACTTCTCCCTTTTCATTTCTAATTCTATTGATTTGAGTCTTCTCCCTTTTTTTCTTGATGAGTCTGGCTAGTGGTTTATCAATTTTGTTTATCTTCTCAAACAACAAGCTTTTAGTTTTTTTGATCTTTACTATTGTTTCCTTCATTTCTTTTTCATTTATTTCTGATCTGATCTTTATGATTTCTTTCCTTCTGCTAACTTTGGGGTTTTTTGGTTCTTCTTTCTCTAATTGCTTTAGGTGTAAGGTTAAGTTGTTTATTTGAGATTTTTCGTGTTTCTTAAGGTAGGATTGTATTGCTATAAAATTCCCTCTTAGAATTGCTTTTGCTGCATCCCATAGGTTTTGGGTCATCGTGTTTTCATTGTCATTTGTTTCTAGGTATTTTTTTATTTCCTCTTTGATTTCTTCAGTGATCTCTTCGTTATTAACTAGTGTACTGTTTAGCTTCCATGTGTTTGTATTTTTTACAGATTTTTTTCCTGTAGTTGATATCTAGTCTCATAGCGTTGTGTTCGGAAAAAGTAGTTGATACGATTTCAATCTTCTTAAATTTACCAAGGCTTGATTTGTGTCCCAAGATATGATCTATCCTGAAGAATATTCCATGAGCACTTGAGAAGAAAGTGTATTCTGTTGTTTTTGGGTGGAATGTCCTATAAGTATCAATTAAGTGTGTCTTGTTTAATGTATCATTTAAAGCTTGTGTTTCCTTATTAATTTTCTTTTTGGATGATCTGTCCATTGATGAAAGTGGTTGCTAAAGTCCCCTACTATGATTGTGTTACTGTCGATTTCCCCCTTATGGCTGTTAGTATTTGCCTTATGTATTGAGGTGCCCCTATGTTGGGTGCATAAATATTTAAAATTGTTATATCTTCTTCTTGGATTGATTCCTTGATCATTATGTAGTGTCCTTCTTTGTCTCTTGTACTAGTCTTTATTATAAAGTCTATTTTGTCTGATATGATAATTGCTACTCCAGCTGTCTTTTGATTTCCATTTGCATGGAATATCTTTTTCCATCACCCCACTTTCAGTCTGTGTGTGTCCCTGGGTCAAAAGTGAGTCTCTGTAGACAACATATATATGGATATTGTTTTTGAATCCATTCAGAGAGCCTGTGTCTTTTGGTTGGATCATTTAATCCATTCACATTTAGGTAATTATGGATATGTATGTTCCAATTACCATTTTCTCAATTGTTTTGTGTTTGTTATTGTAGGTCTTTCCCTTCTCTTGGGTTTCCTGCTTAGACAATTTCCTTTAGCATTTGTTGTAATGTTGGTTTGGTGGTGCTGAATTCTCTTAGCTTTTGATTGTCTGTAAATTTTTAATTTCTCTGTCGAATCTGAATGAGATCTTTGCTGGGTAGAGTAATCTTGGTTGTCGGTTTTTCTCTTTTATCACTTTAAATATGTCCTGCCACTCCCTTCTGGCTTGCAGAGTTTCTACTGAAAGATCATCTGTTAACCTTATGGGAATTCCCTTGTATCTTATTTGTTGTTTTCCCCTTGCTGCTTTTAATGTTTTTTCTTTGTATTTAATTTTTGATAGTTTGATTAATATATGTCTTGGCATGTTTCTCCCTGGATTTATCCTGTATGGTACTCTCTGTGCTTCCTGGACTTGATTCACTCTTTCCTTTCCCATATTAGGGAAGTTTTCAACTACAATATCTTCAAATATTTTCTCAGTCCTTTTCTTTTACCCTTCAACTTCTGGGACCCCTTTAATTCGAATGTTGGTGTGTTTAATGTTGTCCCAGATGTCTCTGAGACTGTCCTCAATTCTTTTCATTCTTTTTTCTTTATTCTGCTCTGCAGTAGTTTTTTCCACTATTTTATCTTCAAGGTCACTTCTCCGTTCTTCTGCCTCCGTTATTCTGCTATTGATCTCTTCTAGAGAATTTTTAGTTTCATTTACTGTGTTGTTCATCATTGTTCATTTGCTCTTTAGTTCCTCTAGGTCCTTGTTAAACGTTTCTTGTATTTTCTCCATTCTATTTCCAAGATTTTGGATGATCTTTACTATCATTACTGTGAATTCTTTTTCAGGTAGACTGCTTATTTCCTCTTCATTTGTTAGATCTGGTGGGTTTTTACCTTGCTCCTTCATCTGCTGTGTGTTTCTCTGTCTTCTCATTGTGCTTAACTTACTGTGTTTGGGGTCTCCTTTTCACAGGCTGCAGGTTTGTAGTTCCCGTTGTTTTTGGTGTCTGCCCTCAGTGGCTAAGGTTGATTCAGTGGGTTGTGTTGGCTTCCTGGTGGAGGGGACTAGTGCCTGTGTTCTGGTGGATGAGGCTGGACATTGTCTTCCTGTTGAGCAGGTCCGCATTTGGTGGTGTGTTTTGTGTTGTCTGTGACCTTATTATGATTTTAGGCAGCCTCTCTGCTAATGTGTGGGGTTGTGTTCCTGTCTTGCTAGTTGTTTGGCATAGGGTGTCCAGCACTGTAGCTTGCTGGTCATTGAGTGGAGCTGCATCTTGGCACTGAGATGGAGATCTCTGGGAGATTTTCTCCATTTGATATTACGTGGAGCTGGGAGGTCTCTGGTGGACCAATGTCCTGAAGTTGGCTCTCCCACCTCAGAGGCAGAGCCCTGACACCTGGCCAGAACACCAAGACCCTGTCAGACACACGACTCAGAATAAAAGGGAGAAAAAAAGAAGAAAGAAAGAAAAACTTAAATAAAATAAAGTTATTAAAATAAAAAATTATTATTAAAAGTTTAAAAAAAATTTAAGTAATAAAAAAAAGAAAGAAAGAAAGAAGAGAGCAACGAAACTAAAGAACAAATCCACCAAGGATAACAAGCGCTAAGAAGTATACTAAAGCAAAGAAACAAAAAAACGGACAGAGAGAACCCTAGGACAGATGGTAAAAGCAAAGCTATACAGACAAAATCACACACAGAAGCATACACATATGCACTCACAAAAAGAGAAAACGGGAAAATTTATATATATATATATATATCGTTGTTCCCAAAGTCCACAGCCTCAATTTGGGATGATTCGTTGCCTATTCAGGTACTCCACAGATGCAGGATATATTAAGTTGATTGTGGAGATTTAATCTGCTGCTCTTGAGGCTGCTTGGAGAAATTTCCCTTTCTCTTCTTTGTTCGCACAGCTCCTGGGGTTCAGCTTTGGATTTAGCCCCACCTCTGCGTGCAAGTCACCTGAGGGCGTCTGTTCCCGCTCAGACAGGACTGGGTTAAAGGTGCAGCTGCTTCGGGGGTCTCACTCACTCAGGCCGGGGAGAGGGAGGGGTACGGAATGCGGGGCTAGCCTGCTGCGCCAGAGGCCAATGTGACGTTACATCAGCCTGAGGCGCACCGTGTGTTCTCCCGGACAAGTTGTCCCTGGATCACGGGACCCTGGCAGTGGCGGGCTGCACAGGCTCCCAGGAGGGGAGGTGTGGATAGTGACCTGTGCTTGCACACAGGCTTCTTGGTGGCTGCAATGGCAGCCTTAGTGGTTCATGCCCGTCTCTGGAGTCCACGCTGATAGCCTCGGCTTGCGCCCATCTCTGGAGCTCGTTTAAGCGGCACTCTTAATCCCCTCTCCTTGCGCACCGCAAAACAAAGAGGCAAGAAAAAAATCTCTTCTATCTTCGGCAGCTCCAGACCTTTTCCCGGACTCCCTCCCGGCTAGCTGTGGCACACTAGCCCCCTTCAGGCTGTGCTCACGTCGCCAACCCCAGTCCTCTCCCTGCAATCCGACCGAAGCCCGAACCTCAGCTCCCAGCCCCCGCCCGTCCCGGCGGGTGAGCAGACAAGCCTCTGGGGCTGGTGAGTGCTGGTCGGCACTGATCGTCCGTGCGGGAATCTCTCCGCTTTGCCCTCCGCACCCCTGTGGCTGCGCTCTCCTCCGTGGCTCCGAAGCTTCCCCTCTCTGCCACCCGCAGTCTCTGCCCGCGAAGGGGCTTCCTAGTTGTGTGGAAACCTTACCACCTTCACAGCTCCCTCCCACTGGTCCAGGTCCCATCCCTATTCTTTTGTCTGTTTTTTCTTTTTTCTTTTACCCTACCCAGGTACGTGGGGAGTTTCTTGCCTTTTGGGAGGTCTGAGGTCTTCTGCCCGTGTTCAATATGTGTTCTATAGGAGTTGTTCCACATGTAGATATATTTCTGATGTATTTGTGGGGAGGAAGGTAATCTCCACGTCTTACTCTTCTGCCATCTTCAGGCTCCCCTGGGTAATCTTGTTATTTAATCTCTAAGGGTTTCAGTTGCCTCATCTATAAAATAGGAATCATATTAATAATTATCTTACAGGGTAGTTTTAAATGTCTGACACACATCAAATCCATATCAGCTTGTATTAGAAATATTGCTTGTTGTTTTATTAGAATTATTATGAATTGTTCTCTCTGTATTAGTTAGAATAGCTTAGGCTATATTGCGTTAACTCTCCCAAAATTTCAGTGGTTAAAACAACAAAGCTTATGCCAGTCACCAATGTGTGTGGCTCACTGCTCTGTTAATCTTAGAGCCTCAAGAATCCAAGCCAATGGCAGCTCCATCTTTACACATGTGGTAGCAGAAGAATCCTTTGGAGTGTCTGGCACTGGCAATTAAATGTTCAGCTATGGAATTGACCCACAATCCACTGGCTGGAACCAGTCACATGACCCCACTCAAATGCAAGGGGTTTGAGAAGTGTAATCCTCCCATGGGCCTAGATGGGTACAGCATTGGATGTTGGTGAATAGTAGGAGAGTCTACTACATTTTTAATTCCTTTTTTCAAGAGCTTCTCCTGTTTATAGTGATATAAGCAGAAACAGAGAATTATTCAGGGAAAGGGAAAGAGGATTTTATTTTCTCCTGAAAACTAAAGGATGAGAATTCTTAAGCAAGGAAGGCAGAATTGGACAAGGAAAGAACATTTATTCATTTATTTATTTTCACATTACTTAAAGAAAGGAAAGCATAACTGTAATTGAGCTCTAGATTTCTTATGACAGTTATAAAAAAGTTGAAAAAGAAATTATTTAAAATTCACTTAGAATAAAATGGGAATAACCACTCAAAATCTATTAAAGAAATAACTTTTGGACTTCCCTGGTGGCACAGTGGTTAAGAATCTGCCTGTCAGTGCAGGAGACACGGGTTGGAGCCCTGGTCCGGGAAGATCCCACATGCCACGGAGCAGCTAAGCTGTGAGCCACAGCTACTGAGCCCGCATACCACAACTACTGAAGCCTGCGCACCTAGAGCCCACGCTCTGCAACAAAGAGAAGCCATGACAATGAGAAGCCCGCGCACCACAATGAAGAGTAGCCCCCACTCGTGGCAACTAGAGAAAGCCTGCACACAGCAACGAAGACCCAACGCAGCCAAAAATAAATAAATAAATAAATAAATAAATAAATAAATAAATAAATAAAAGAAATAGCTTTTACCTAGTTATCACAGAAAATATAAATTCTCTATTAATTTTCATTTTATATTACCAAAAAAAATTGTTCCCTTCAAGATTAAACTGTTTGTCATGGATGAATCAGATTCTTCTCCATTATCTGAAACTGTTAGGAAATTAATTCTTTGACAAATGTTGTTATCCTGGTAGCCTGTGATATTTACTTTGCTTCACAAGAATAGGTAATGTATCACTGGAGTCTGACTAGTATCTCGTGACTACAACGTGATGTTTTTGCAATAGTTTGCAAAATGAGAAAACCTAAATATGTAATATTGACATATGCATATTACATATCCTCTGAGGGCTGAGTCCTCATTACCAGTGCATAAGATATTGAAAAGCTTTCACCCAATTCACCTCAGAATTATATAACCGAGGCTGATTAACTTCTGTGTGAAAAAGAATGGTTTGGAAAACTTCAGTTCAAACCTCCACAAGATTCTTCTTTTTTCCTTTTAACAGCAATGATTTCCAAACATTCTTTTTGATTTTGCTTTACTTTCCAGCTCAATCTTCCAAATCACTTGCAAAACTGACATTCACAAAAGTCTGAAGCTGTCTCTGTTCCATTAAATTCTCTCCTTTTCATTACCCATTAACTCATGATTATTGATACATGTTTAAAATTTTAGATTGTGGGTTTTTCACTTTGCCCACGCTTCTGTTCAACACTGAAGTCATTAAGCGGAAGGTGACAATAGTCCCCTGATGACAGGTAGAGCATACTCCTTTTTCTTGTTCAGTAAACACAACATTGCAGGCTATTCTAGAAACCACTTTGGAAACTATGATTTTTGAAAGTAACTTTTATACATATTTTTAAGATCTCATGTAAAAGGAGTCTTGTCCTACTGAATAAGCTGCCCAGAGCTAGCAGTCTTCCATTGCAAACTAAAGTTGGATCTGCCAGGTCACTAGACCTTCAGTTCGAAAGTCCATTTACCTCTTGAAATTAGATGCAAAATTTTATGTGAATTTGCCTACTTTTTTCTGCAGAGAGGGCTTACAGTTCTCATCAGCTGCTCAAAATGGATTTATAACACTCCAAATTGTTAAGGGTCACTGAGTTTGCTAGGTTTCCATTACAGAGCATACAGTGATCTAGAGCTCAGGATATGTCTATGTGAGCAGTGGAAGTACAGTTCCAGGTATGACAGGAGATCCAGTCTGGCAGGTGTGTGTAGCATGCAGGTTGCAGGTCGACAACTACAGCAAACATCTGGAAAATTCAACATAAACTATAGGATGACCCAGAAACCCAAAGGACCTGGTGGGAAACAAAACCAGGATCTGCATGTGGCAGATCTGGCAGAAAGGCAGCATTGGGGAGTCTACTCACTGCTGACTACAGAACCCAGGCACTGGACACTGAGCCTCATGAAATAGTGGCAAGAAGGATACTGGGACTTAGGACTAATTAGAGGAGGACAGTGAATTTTACAGAAAAAAACGTCTTAAGCACAGAAATAAAACACAAGATAGAAATTATAACTGGAAACAAAAGATAGCTAAGACTGCTAACTGATCACTAAAAATCATCTCTCTTCCTCCAGAGTAATAGTTTTGTGCTGGATGCTCAGGAAAAGCAAATGTGATATGTGTATACATGTGTGTGTGGTGTGTACATATATATATATATATATGTATATATATATATATTTGAAAAGTATAAATATTTACTGAGATTATATGAAAATCCAGGAACTGTGCCCAATTTAAGAGGCACAAAAGTAAGAAATAAATGATTCTTGGACTCAATGTGCTTAAAACCTATTAGGGCAAGACACTTATGGTGAAAGATTAGAATCAACATGTTATATTAGAAGCATACAGGGTGCCGAGGGAGTTGAGGGAAATGAGGGCTTCAAACTTCCCAGATCTCAGAAGCAAATTCTCATAAGAGTGGGGCTTGTGTGCCCAGCCCACCAGCCTCTCCTCCCGGGGGTGATGCTGTGCCTACTGATGAATGTCAAGTGTTCTTGGCTGTGAGGAGAAGAGGCCTGCAGTTGGGGACCAGGCATGCACTGATGAAGCCCAGGGTCTCCATCAGTCTGGGCCACTATAACAGAATACCATAGACTGGGTGACTTCTAAACAACAGACATTTATTTCTCACAGTTCCAGAGGCTGGGAAGTCTAAGACCAAGGTGCTGGCAGAGTCAGTATGTAGTGAGGGCCTGCTTCCTGGTTCATAGACAACTGACTTCTCCCTATGGCATCACATGGTGGAAGGGATAAGAACTCTCTGCGGCTTCTTTTACAAAGGTGTTAATCCAATAACAAGTGTTGACATGGATGTGGAAAAATGGAAACTCTTGAGCATTGCTGGAATGTAAAATGGTACACCACTGTGGAAAACAGTATAGTGGGTCTTCAAAAAATTAAACATAAGATTACCACTTGATCCATCAATTCCACTTCTGGATATAAACACAAAAGAATTGAAATCAGGAACTAGAACAGATATTTGTATAATGATGCTCTTAGGAGTTATTCCCAAATGTCCATCTACATATAAATGGATAAACAAAATAGGTATATACATACAATAGAATATTATTCAGCCTCAAAAAGAAATGAAATCCTGGAATAAGCTACAACATGGATGAAGCTTGAAGATATTATGCTAAGTGAAATAAGACCAGACACAAAAAGACAAATAATTGTGGGATTCCACTTATATGTGGTCTCCAGATTAGTAAAATTTATAGAGACAAAAGTAGAATAGTGATTACCAGGTTCTGGGGGAGGAAAGAATGGGGAGTTATTTTTTAATTGGCACAGAGTTTCAGTTTAGGATGATGATAAAGTTCTGGAGATGGATGGGAGTGATGGTTGCACAACAATGTACTTAATGCCACTGAACTGGACACTCAAAACTGGTTAAAATGATAAATTTCTGTTATGTATACTTTATCACCATAAAAAATTTAAAGAATTATTTAGATGAAGTCTGAAAAGCAATTTCTAGTTTCTCCAAACAACTGCAGTATGACTTTATTACATAGGTTGTTAAATATATACTTAATGATGCTATGAAATCTGAGGCAGGTATTCCTTCAAAGTTTGCTCTGTGAAAGTTACTGAGCCTCCCCTCAGTTTCCTCTGGGAAAAGTATCAAATGTATCAGCGCATAACCGATGCTCATTGGGAATTATCTGTAGTATTCCACATAGTTTCATGCACATTACCCAGCATTGCAATTGGCGTGAGTCTACACACTTTATTGGTTAGATGCATATTCCTTGAGGATATTTATTATTTCAATAGTTCTCCCTATCTCTTTCCATTCTCCCCATGTAGATAAGGTACAAATATCTGATTGTGACAAATAGTTTCAAAGTTTCTTATAGTAATTCATTTCAAATTCATCAAAACGGTATAAGAACGACAAGTAACATTTTGATAAATATACAAATACCTATCTAAATATACATATAATACATGTTATATTAATACAATATCATATATATGTGAGAGAGAGACAGATGGATGGATGGATGGAGAGACAGAGAAGCAAGTATTTAACCTTCAATGGGCAATGAACCTACTAAGTTTGAGGCCATATTTCTTACTTGGTTTTCCCCTTTTTTTAAATGTCATTGCCACAATAAGAGTGTTACATAGAATCTTAGGTTTAAAATGAGGTACCAGGATCCGGAATTTGTATTTGATGATTCTGGACCACTTCCTCTAGGAATCAGAGGCCAGAACCTATGGAGGCCAGAATCATGTAGGTCAATATCTAAAGGATCATTAGCTGGCCTTTGGGTTTCTGGATGAGATTATTCAAGTAATAATTAAGGAAAACACAATAAACTTTATCCCCCAACACTAAACTTAAACACTTTTAATGATTGACTACTATTTTGAATAGATTTTAAAAGGTCATAAGACATTTAAACACTAGTTTAGAAATCAGAAAACTTGCATTTTCATTGTAGCTTTCCTACTTAGCATCTAAGCGACTTCAGGCAAGCTATCTAACACATCGGAATGTCTGTTTCCTCATCTGCAATCTGACGTTGATAATAATCGCTCTGTCTCCCTCCAAAGTGGATGAGTGGAATAAATCAGTTGTAAGTACTTTGAAAATTATAAAGTGCTTCTACAAATGTAAAGATTATTATCACTCCATAGTTCCCACAGATAATGAATCATGAAAACAGAAAGAGAAAAAAGAAAGAGAAAAAAAACTAAACTACATTATCCAGCAAATGTTGAAGTGGAAATAATTCTACTTTTGGGTGAAACAAAAAATTGAGATTCTATTCTTACACACTTAAGGATAAAATAGGAGAAGTAGGCCCAGCTGTTGTAAACTATATGTATGAATCAAAGAAACAATCTAAGCTCATAGAGTCTGCCTAGAGTTCTGCTTCTCCAACCCTGTCTCCCTCTCAGACCTGGATCCCCGCCTACAGATCTAGCTCTGTCTTAGTCTCAGTGACCACTATTGAAGTTAGGCAGGTGGATTCATCCCATTCATAGGAGCTTCAGTTAATTTCTGAGGGATTCAGCAACAAGTCAGCTTCTCCACTAATTGTGTTCTGACCTCAAGGGCCTTTTCTAACAGCTGGATTGAGTCCCCAGTTTTGACCCTACTTTGTACACCCATTATTTTCTCTGAATTCATGTACTTTCCCTGCACCTGAACCTCTTCTTGACAACCCTGTCCTCAGTCCCTCTTTCCTTGTATCCATCTTCTCTCAGGAAGTGGCCTCCTCCCCATGAGGCCCAGCTTCTGTCTGGGGCCTTCGTCTGCTATAAGACTCTTTCCTGGTGCAGCCTGCCAGGACATGAGAGCACTGCCAGCTGATAGGCTCCTGGTTGTCACCCAGTCTGCCTGTAAGTGTGCTCCTGACCTTGAAATTCCCTGACAGTCCTCCCTGGTGCTGCCTGCTGCATGGAATGTCGAATGTTCTCCATTTGTGAAATTCTTCCTGCTTCGATGAAATTTTTCTTAGTTCCTACAGTTGATTTACATCTAAGTGTCTATCTAACTCCAAGGATTGTCACCTTATACTTTCTTCATCTGCCACATGCTTCTTTAGGGCCAAGACTTACCAAGTACTATTTCCAGCTCTGTGCACAAAAAGGCTTGCATTAGCTGTCTATTGGTGCTTATATGTTGCCCCCCAAAATGTAACAGCTTAGAACAACATTTATTATCTCACATTTTCTGAATCTGGGAGCAACTTATCAGGGTAGGTGGTTCTGACTCAGGGTCTCTCCATGAGGTGGCATCAAGATTTGGCCATGGCTGCAATCATCCAAAGGGGCTGGAGCATCTGCTTCCCAGATGGCTCATTACATAGTTACTGGATGGAGCTTTGAATCCCTCTCCACGTACATCTCTCCATGGAGCTGCTTGAGCACCTTCACATCACAGCATCTAGCTTCCATCAGAATGACAATCCAAAAGAGAGAGTAAGGTAGATGTCCAATGCCTTTTACAACCTAACTGGAAGTCATGTGCCAACACTTCTGCCATATCCTAATGGCCACACAGAGAGCTCCTGATACGGTGTAAGAGGGAACTCTACCAAAGGGTGAATACCAGGTGGGGATTTCTAGGGTCCACTACAAGGACTACATGGAAACAAATTTTCTGTTAAAACAAACAAACAACAAAATACCCTAAAACATAAAACCAACATGGATTTCTCTTTAGGCTGTCCCTGACCCCTTTATATTTGACTACTCTGCCGAACTGCCACAGCCAATCCAGAATATAAGCAAACTAAGAGCAGTGGCACTTACGCAATTCCCAATAGACTCCAGACCATCGATTCTCCACTTTCTCGCTCTTACTCCTATTTTCTTTGTTCGCAGATCCCAGACTGTCTCAATGACATCTTGCATAGAAAACTACTGGCTCCATTCCCAGGCCCAGAGAAATGTCCAGTTTCTCATTATTAATCAGATATTGCTCTAGGAAGGTGGAGGAAAAATAGAGAAAAAAAGGTCATTGAAGGACAGAGAATACTTGCCTACTTGTTGAATCATCAGTATACCTCATTACGTTGAGTTCAGTGTATGCCGCTGAGCTAGACATCTTTTCCTAGCACTTTCAGATGGTTCCCAGAGGCTATTTGTTTTCCGTTTTCCTGCAACTTTATTTAAGAATTCCATATATCCCAGAAAAGATGCTCAGTGCAATGTTTGTACTAATAATATTCAGTGAATTAATAACAGTGGCAAAGACAATCTTCTTGATTTGATTATGAATTATAAATATATAATCTAGTCAAGAAATTATCATTTAGTTCAACTTCTCTGTACTATTCTCCTCTTCTTCCTCCCTCTCACTTTTTTCTTTTTGAATTAAGAATAAGAAAAGACAGAAATCATGTTTTCCTGAAAGTAAAAATAGGAGACTAGGGCACAGAGAGATGATGGAAAATATAATTTCTTTTGCTCTTTTTTGACAATCTTCAGGCTGTGGTTCCCTACCTCTTTGCCCCACAAATTCTCTTTCTTAGACTAAATATCTAAAAGTGTATCTCTCAGTTTAATTTGGAGTCAGGCCTAGGAGATGTGGAGTATGTGGGGAAACCATATTAGAAGAAAGCTCAGACTTTAGTGAGCACGTGTCTCTCTGTTCTTCAGAAACAGGAGCTTAAATGCCATCACGTGTCCTTTCTAGTAACTCAAGCAGATTCTGCAGGTTATCTCCTCTCTTGGTTCTTTTTCTGTGTCTGCTGTTAGTTCTCCTTCTACATTTAACCTTTCAAAGTTGGTGTTTGTCACGCTTGATCCGGGGCTCTGAGGTCTTCCTTCTACAGTTTTCCACCTAAGTTATCTCACTCTTTCCTGTGGCTTTAAGTGCCTTCTACACACCATTGATGCCCAACTTGGTGTTTCCAGTCTAACTGCCTCTCTGAGTTTCAGTCTTATAAATGCAACTGCCAACTGGTATCATCATTTGCAGGTCCTACATGTCTCTCCAACTTAACATATCTGTGATACACATGAACTTATTTACAAAACAGAAACGGACTCACAGACATAGAAAACAAACTTATGGTTACCAAAGGAGAAAGGTGGGGAGGGACAAATTAGAAATTTGGGATTAACATATACACACTACTATATATAAATAACCAACAAGGACCTACGGTATAGCACAGGGAAGTATACTCTATATTTTATAATAACCTATAATGGAAAAGAATTGGAAAAAGAATAAATAAACATATATATATATATGTTTTATATATATATAAAACTAAATCACTTTGCTTTTCACCTGAAACTAACACAACATTTTAAATCAACTGTACCTCAATTAAAAAAAATTTTCAAACTTAAAAATAAATTAATTAAATAAAAATAAAACAAAACAAAACAAAACCCATTCTTGATTGTGTGCCCTCCTCCCAACATTTGCTTGTCTCAGTCTTCACATCCACGGCATAAGCCAAAAACCCTAAGAATTATCCTTGAATCCTTTCTTTCTCTCACACTCCCTACATCCAATATATCACACACATCTGGTCATTTCTGCCCCTAAAATAGTTGGCAATTCTCTTCTCCATTCCGTTGCTCAGGGCCCCAGTCCAAGTGCCATAATTTCTCACCTGGTTTCCTACAATAGCTTCCTCATTTCTCTTTAACATCTGCTTTGGTCCTTATAAATCATTTCCTCACACAGCAGCCAGACTAATCAGTTTAGAATTTTAGACAACTCTATCCAAGGATTTTCTACCACACACAGAAACCAGTCTAAATTTCTAACCATGGCCTGTGATGCCTGCAGGACCGATTCACACCTACAGAGTTATACTTTTTTATTCCTTCTCCTCCTGGCTGTTCAGTCACCATGGCCACTTTTCCCTTCCGGAAACACAACAATACAAGAGGCTCTTTCCCTCGTCAGAGCCTTTAGATGTGTTTCCTCTGCTTTGAACCTTCTCCCACACCCACCTGTAAACCTCAGAGGAAAGGCCAAGGTGGCAGCTAACACCCTGCAATCAGCCAGGTTAGGATTTACAACTGACCACTTGGAGAAACCTGGGGGACCCTTTCCTCTCCCAGAGGAAAACTGTAGCTGAGATCATAACGTTAGCACTCTTGCTGGGTAATTTGTCATGAACATGACGATGTAATTACTTCATTGAATGTTACTGAGTCACATATGCCTTTTTCCTTTTTCACAGCATTCCGGTGGTAGCACAGTGAGTAGTTAAGAGCCTGGGTGGAGGTGTGGACAGAAAGGAGGCTTCCAAGAACTCAGTACACAAGAGAGAGACAGAGGGTTTGAAGGAATATCCTAGGGACTAGTTGAAATGGTTTGCTCTGGAAGTTAATCTGGGTAAGTGAAGGCATGAGGCGGTGAAGGACATTGGATCCTAGTGAGTCAATGGATGGTTGGATGGGGGACAGTAAATGAAGCAGCTGAAAAGAGAAGGGGGCAGGAGAGAGCAGGATGGTTACAACTGAGATTGTAAAGTAAGTGTCTAAGGGAGGGTGGAGGGCAAGATAACAGGAGGGAAGAAGTCAAGGAACCAAGAGACTAAGGTCCTGGGAGGATCATCAATGTGACTATTAAAGACTACAATGGTCAATGTGACCGGGGCAAAGTAAGACAGAGTGACCCAAAACCTCGAGGATTGAGGAGAAGTGGCATGAGAGGGTTGGCAGGTGACTGCAACGAGGAGAGGCCATGAGTTAACTTTCAACCACAGAATTGTATTAAGAATAGGTTACTTTCGTCGAGCTTTACTCTCTAGAACACATTTGAATACACATCACCTCTTTTAATATTTTCATAAGTTTAGTGAGTAGGACTTTGTGGAGAAAGACAACTAACGTTTGTTCAGTCTGTTCTCTGGACCAGGAACTGTGCTACATTTTTCACATCTTCTGTCTTTTATTCCTGAACCTATGCATCTGTTTGGCAACTTTAATTCTTTCAGGAATATTCTTGGAATTAATAGGCTCCCTCACTGAATAATAGTACTAATGAAAAGAGCTGTACCTTCTTGAAGACTTTTTGACTGGCTTTCTCAGCTTTTCCAGATTAGTGGGGTAGTAATTAAAACAGTGTTAATCTTTGGGGGGGGGCGGTGACTGGGAAACTGAACAGAAGAGGTCAGATAGGCTGGACCAAAGAGAAAGGGTAAAATGAGAATGTTAAATTTTGTTGCCTTGGCTACATGAGAATAATTTAAGAGAGGAGGTGAGATATTAAATAAGACTTAAGAGCAAAGCTCCCACTTGAGAGTTGGATAAGAAAGAGTTGATAATCCATGCTTTTAGACAATCCTGCCAGAGTCTTGAATCCCTCTCCACCTCCCCTCCCCCACAGAACAGAACTGTTCGACCGTTAGGAGAGCATTCACCAATTATCAGGCACTTATTGTACACAGGCACTGAGCCAGACACTTGCATGTTGTCTCTCCAGGACAGCTGTGCTGATACACAGCTATGATGGGTGTTTTTATGGAAGTATATCCTCACCCCTCTTTCCCTTCCCCTTCTCTAAAGCCTGAAAACCCCCACCTGTGTGGCTATAAATCATCAGTTTCCTTCCCAAGAGAAAACAGAGACCAGATATTGTTGAGTTTGGGGGATTTTTGTGAGCTTTATTTCACACAACATTCATTTTCTTGTCCCTAAAGGAAAACTGAGACAGCCTGCATGCGAACTCGGTGAGGTTGAGCAACAGTCATGCTGGGGTCAGGGCTCATGCTTTGCATTCATGGAGCAAGTATGGGGCCTCTTGCAGGGATTAAGACCCCTTGATCCTTTGAGGCTGTGGAATGTCTAAGTGGAAAGAACAGAAACTTTGAGTTAAATTCCTAGTGCTGGCACTTGCTAGCTGCTGGACCTTAGGCAATTTACTCTGTCTTTTTGTACCTTAATTCTCCCACCCCTAAAATGAAGATGTTTGTAATAATATCTGCCTTCTTGAGTTGTTTTTAGATGTAATGAGTTAATATATATTTTGGGCTGACACTAGTGGATGCTTAATAAATATAACTATTATCCTAAGGTCAGGAGTACCAGTGAATGCATTTATCATCTGAATTGTATATGCTTGTGGGATAATTGAGGATTCATTATCCTATTAGATGCTCCATACTGGCAACATCAAATGCTGTTTTTAAACTACTTTGTATGTGTTAATATTTTCTTTCTTTTTTTTTATTTTAACAGAAGAGACAAGAATTTTATCCTGCTACTTTTGTTTAACCTTTGGTATCCAAGAAATCTTTTTAGGTCTGCAAACATCTCATCCTCAAAGCTAAGCAACAGTTGAAGGAGAAGGCAGCAGCTGTCTTCCCTCTGGTTCAGTCAGGGAAGCCTGAACTGGACCAAATTAAAAGAAAGCTCAATGGGGCCAAAAGCCTGGGTTACTGGGCGATCCCAGAATCAGGCCAGAATAGTCAAAAGAAGGGCAAACTGTATGCTTCACAGCCACAGTCTGTCCCAAAATGGAGAGGACAAGATGCGGGCAAAGCTTGGCATGATCTCTCTTTCCCTGAATGCAAACATCCTCTGGTTTAAAGTTAAGTTTCATGAATGAATGTGAGAGAATAAAATGGAAAGCAGGAAAGTTTAGGTTAGATATTTGTTTTCTAAAAGTATTTTCCCCCCAAAATTTTTTTTTCTGTTTCCAAGGGCCCTTGTTTATTTGGCTTGTCTCTTTTAAGACAAAGACAGAGTGGTCCCGAATGCGCAGGGCTCTCTGGAGGCCTTATAGTTATTCCTGCACTTCAAGGCTGGGGAGATGAGGCCTCCCACTCCTGCAGCGTGATCTTGGTTTCAGGTAATTATGTCTAGAATCCAAAAATATAGGACTGGAGTGATGGCATTTTTTTTTTCTGATTTATGTATCTAAAATCTAAAGTTGTTTCTCTACCTGATTGACTAGGCACCTTAAGTATTTTCCGTAACAATGGAACATGAACAAACTCTTTTCTCCTTGTGCTCCAGCAGCACTTCTGAACCATCAGTTTCTTTCGAGTAACAGTATTTCAAGTCTATCTTCTCTAGACATGTAATAGATCATCACGCTGGGGGACAGCACTGCCCCTGGAGAAAGCAGCAGACCTTGCTTGCAGACCACAGTTCTACTGGAAAATTAATGCAAACAGTCAGCTTGTTTGCTTGACTTGGAGAAACCAGAACAGAAATTCAGCTGGAGCCTTGGGGAGCTCACTTCTTTACACAGAGTTAATTTGGATATAGACGTTGTAGATGGCACATCAGCACAAACATTGGTTTCCTGGGCTGGTGATGGCATGCATTATAGATGCACAGAAATACTTAGCGTATATTATTAAAACTTAGCTTTGGGTACATGTCATATAAATATTCAAATGTTTTGCAAACTGATGGCTTCATCGGCAGAATCTGGTCCTTGAAAAATTTGTCTTGGCCATTTTACAATTGGCTTTGACCCCTTTTATTATTTTTTTTAATTTAGTTTTATTTATTTATTATTTTTGGCTGCATTGGGTCTTCATTATGGCGTGCGGGCTTTCTCTAGTTGTGGCAAGCAGGGGCTGCTCTTTTCTGTGGTGCACAGGCTTCTCATTGCGGTGGCTTCTCTTGTTGCAGAGCACGGGCTCGAGGCACACAAACTTCAGTAGTTGTGGCACGCGGACTCAGTAGCGGTGGCTCACAGGCTCTAGAGCGCAGGCTCAATAGTTGTGGCGCGTAGGCTTAGTTGCTCTTCAGCATGTGGGATCTTCCCAGACCAGGGATCAAACCTGTGTCCCCTGCTTTGGCAGGCGGATTCTTTTTTTTTTTTTAATAAATTTATTTATTTATTTTTGGCTGCATTGGTTTTTTTTTTTTTCTTTTTTAATTAATTTATTTATTTAGTTTTTTCGTTTCTGTGCAAGGGCTTTCTCTAGTTGCGGCAAGCGGGGGCCACTCTTCTTCATGGTGCGCAGGCCTCTCACTATCACGGCCTCTCTTGTTGCCGAGCACAGGCTCCAGACGCGCAGGCTCAGTAGTTGTGGCTCACGGGCCTAGTTGCTCCGCGGCATGTGGGATCTTCCCAGACCAGGGCTCGAACCCGTGTCCCCTGCATTGGCAGGCAGATTCTCAACCACTGCGCCACCAGGGAAGCCTGGCATGCGGATTCTTAACCACTGTGCCACCAGGGAAGTCCCTGACCCCTTTTAGATAAGACTAGCGATCTAGTGCCTCACTGACCTCCCCATTCCTTATTGTCTTATATCCACTCAGCTTCACCTATTGGCATTACTTTTCTATTCCCGAAATAATTAATGTTTGTGGAAGCCTAGTAAAGGTTTATTTTTGCCCTTAGCATCACAAACTTTTTTTAGCCAGAAGAAATTTGACTTAGTATGGCTTGATGTTTTTACATCAATAACCTTTTAAAATATATATAGGTCTGGAAGCACAAAGGCTGGGAGTTTGTGAAAGCTGTAAAATGAGTGAAGCAGGCTGCATCCAGGAGGGAAACCAGATGCCTCTCTCTGTCCTTCCCAAAGAAGGTCTATTGTATTGCTGCCCCGCCTTGGTTTGCTGCTCCACAGATGGAAATCTGTTAAGTTCAGCAGTGCAGAGGGAATGCAAAGGGAGCGGGGCTGGAGACATGGAAGGCACAAAAGGAGACTGGGCGTGAGTAGGCAGCAAGTTCAATGCAAGAATAATTTGTTCCTTCAAGGGAGAAGCAAAAAAAAAAATTCCTTTGGTAATAATGAACTTTGTTTTATTGAGGAACATCTATGAGTGTGAGGAGACAGAGTGTGTGGGCTGTAACCGGGGTAACGAGTGGGCAGTAGTTCAGCAATCTGGAAATTTATGGTGAGACTTAGAAAGGGCTCATCTGCTCACTTGAGTCTCCTCCATCCACAGTGGCACCTGATGCTGTGATTGTGAGCTCAACCCTGGGTCTGGGAGAGGAGGACTGACTAGCAGTTGAAGAACCTAGCCTTATTCATCATCAGTTCACCAGGAAAGGGGAAATGAAGAGAGAAAAGAAAGAAAATATGAGAAAAGTTAAGTAAGACATGGTAAAAAAAAATAAATTGTCTATTTTTAGACATGTACAAACAACATAATAAGAATCTGCATGACAATGACCAGATATTCTTGAGCCTGTTTGAGACAATAAATCTTCAGTGCTTTGTAACCCTAGCCTGAGCTCAAGCAGGAAACCCCAGCTTCTCTGGACCTGATGCCTCAACTGCCCTTATCATTGGTTGATGGAAACTTAAAGAAAAAGTCCTTCTACTAAATGTGCCCAGTAAAAAATAATTTCTGGTTGGTAAAAAAAAATGAACTAAGTATATCAGATTAGCACAGCACATGAAGCTTACAGATTTGTAACATCCTGAATAAGGAATTACCAAGTTATCATCTATTCTACTAGGAACTTCTGTGAAAAGAATTAAGGCCCAATATGATTAAGTATATTCCTAAATTTTCATTGATCAATATATAGAAGGCTGCTATATTAGCAATATCTTCAAATTAGCCAATTCCTCAGGTTTGTTAGTCTTCTAAAGAGCCGTAATCAAACTGTGTGTCTACAAATCACTCAACAGTGTCCCATTTATTTTAATTTTGTAATGAGTTAATATTTTAAAACTAGAACTTTAAAATATGACAGGGGTTCTCCCGAATTATCTCCCAAAGATTAATTTGGTAAATACTAACAAAGGCTGATGTTTGAAAGGTACAGTTTCTAACAATCTGCAGACCTCATGCTACCCAATTTCATGTTGATATATTGACTTTTTGTCTTAGTAAAGCTACAGATACCAGTAAACATATCTGAAATACAGGAAATATTCTATTGGCTGCTGAAATACAGGAAATATTCTATTTACATTCTTGGAAGTATTTTTTTAACATATAATGTCAGAAGTGGCAGGAAGATCTTAAAAAGTGGGTTATTTGGAATTGATGACTTCCATATTTATTGTCTCTCTCCTCACCAAAAAACAGTGGCTTGAATGTTCTTCTTTTCTGGGAAACAGATACTGAGCTTTACTAATATGGCATTGTAAGTTTTAGCACCTTGTCTTATTTTACCACTCATTATAGACTGACATTCTCTCGCAGGAGTCCTCATTGCAATGCAAATATGAACTTATTTTTTTAACGTCACATTCATGATGAAAAAATTGAAACTTTATTTCTCCTAATGTTTATTTCACCCATATTTCAAGTAAGAAATTGGTCTTTAAGTCTGTCTACTACTAGTTGACAAATCACAGTAGATGATACCCTTCTAACTAATCTTATTAATTAACATGGAATGGGAGTGAAAAACCAACTCTCTTGTTTCTCTGTAGACTTTATTTTAGTATCTATTAGCATTAATTATTTTTGTGGTCTATTCCAAACTTACCATGTCCCAGGAATGATGTATTTGATAATAAGTTTCAAAATAAACCATGAAATCAAAATTTCTCTTTTTATCCTAAAATTCCATGTCTTTCAACAAGTTTCAAGCAGTAGAGAAAATTATAGATTAAACAGGGTGGAGTATTTCCTAACCCTTCTATTCAAGATGTGACCCTCCATTGTATAACTGACCATCCATAGGCATCCATGTGTTTCATACTGCTATAGACTTCATGTTTTTGTTCCCCCCAAATTTATTTGTTAAATCCTAATGCCCAATGTGATGGTATTAGGAGGTAGGTCTTCAGAAGATGATTAGGTCATGTGGGTGGGGCCCTCCTGAATGGGATTAGTGCCCTTCTAAAAGAGTCTTCAGAGAGATCTCTTGTACCTTCTGCCATGTGAGGACACAGCAAGTAGACAGCTGTCTATGAACAGAAGCACACTCTCACCAAACACCAAATCTACAGGTGCCTTAATCTTGGACTTACAGCCTCCAGAAATGTGAGAGATAATTTTCTATTGTTTATAAGCCACCCAGTCTGTGGTTTCCTGTCATAATAGCTTAAGTGGACTAAGACATATTTGCTTTGGGATTGGAGTCTTTTAAGGATAAAGTGAAGAGTTAGACAATTCCACTGGGTAACACAGTCTAACCAGTTTTGAGGCTGCAAAATCGTATCTTGAAAAAGGAAATAAATGCCTCACATCCCAAGCCAAACTTATTTTTCTTATGCACTGCAAAACAGTGTGGTGCTTTTCCACACTGTATTATTCTTCCATGTTCAAAGATGTGTTCTAATCATTTCCATTAGTTAACTTTCATGTTATGATTCCTATCATAGGACTAAGAAAAAAACATTTCTGTTTCCAGTAAACAACAAACTAGATTTGGACAAAACTCTTGCTGGAAACAAATAAAATACTGTGTAAGTTTTTTTTTAATCCTCTTAAAAGAATAAATATTTAACGAAATAGTAAGAGACTATCAAGTTGAAACCTAAAGGAAATTGGGAACCAGAGAAATAAATGAAAGGATGAAGCTTCTCTTGAAGCCTTGAGAGCATTTGCTGAACTCAGTAAATTTGGACTCAGGAGATGAAACAGTCAGAAGTTATGGCAGAGAGTCCACTCCAGGTGGTAGGTTTATGATGAGACCCTCCCCTCATTAAGCTAGGTACCATGGGGCTTATTTCAGGGCAAAAACTAATCAGAAATAAGTCCGCTACCCCAACCCCATACACATCCCTCAGGTGACTGTAGAGAAGGTTAATGCCATGATACAGTGTAAATGGAGGAAAAAGATAAGAGGGCAGAGAAAGTTCCTGAGAAGTTGTGGTCACCACAACCTTATCCTGGGATAGGTCCAAAGTTTGGGTTATATTATTTGGGCAGTCAGTCAATTTCAAGCCATAAACTTGGTTGGTGGCATTACCAAATTAGTAGTGCCCACGGGGTCTGCAGAAGGAAATGCAGATTGTCACTGCAGGAAGGCACCTTAATCTTAGGCCTCAAAGAATCATAAAAAAAGTAATTTTTCAAGAAATATTGAGTAGTCCACAATAAAAATAATAAAGTAAAAATACACAAGAAAATAAGGCACCATGAAAAATAATCAGCAGCAAAATAAAGTTACAGAACAGATCCCAAAATATTTGAGATGTTGAGATGATCAGATCCAGAAATAAAACAAGTATGCTTACTCTGCTTAAAGATATTAAAGAAAATGAAAATTCCTACAAGGAAAGGAAACTATAAAAATAAACCTAGCAAATTTGAAAAAGAAAGAAAGAAATAGTATAAAAGAAACAAACATAAGAGACAAGCATAATAACTTAGTTGAGGGGTGAAGAGATAATGAGATACAGCTGGAAAAGATTTAGTGAGTTGGAAAATAGACCAGAAAATTAACTAGAATTCAGCATACAGAGACAAAAAGTTGGAAAATACGTTGTAGAGTTAAGAGATGGATGATAGAGAGAAGAGTTAACATACTTTTAATCAGAGTTCCAGAAGGGGACAAATTCAGAAAAGTGATAAGGACAGAGGTAATAATTAAAGGTAATAATTAAGGTAATAGTGGATAATTTTCCAGAACTCAGTAAAACAGATTCAATAAATGAAACCACATTTAGAAATGTCATAATGAAACTGCAAAACACCAAAGAAAATGCAACTCTCTTAAAACAGGCACAAGAAAAAAGGTAGATTATCAAAAGAATGATACAGATATAGGTTTTTTTTTTCATGCTTCATTTACTTTTTAACATGGCTACCAGAAAATTTTAAATTACATATGCAGCTCACCTTATACTTCTTTTGGACAGTGCTGCTACAGACCAACATATAACCCATAGCTCTACTGAAACTAAAAATAAATCCCTAAGATCCCAGCAGTGTTTTAGAATAGCACCAAGCAAGCTTGTAGCAGGCGTGACCTCCAGCAAATTCCTTAACCTATCCAGGTCTCAGTTTCCATGTCTATAAGAGGAAACAGGTAAAAATATTTGCCCCACTGGGGTTTATTATGAAGGTCAAATCCAACATGTGAGCACAGGCTCTGGGGAATGTAATGTATGATGCATTCTGTTTTATGGGCTCCCCTGAGAAAAACCCCACACCACAGCTCATCTACCACCACCTTCCTTAATCCAACATCCCTGAGCTGGAGGAGAGTGTAAGTTAAGGTGAAAATGGAACTATCTGGACAACCAGAGATAAGCTTGCCCAACAGGATTCATTGTACTACATAGGATGCTAGAACCACAGCTGAGTTAAGAGGACAGGTTAACTTCCCTTCACAAATGCCTGATTTGTTCTTGCTGCAGTGTGTTGGTATCAGGTATAAAAATCTTACTCAAAAATGTATGGTTTTAAGAGCAACAATAGAAGCTGGAAATCAGTAGTATGATTGTATGATATGTGTAGAAATAAAATAATTGCCAATCCAGAATTCCATACCCATAAAAGTCATCTTTTAAGAATGTGAATGGACTTAATGCTTCAGTTACGAGACAGGGATTGTCAGACTTGTTTCTAAAAACGATGTGCTTTTTACATAAGGATAAGTTTAAAGAAAAGAACACAGGGAAGTACAAATCAAAACCACAGTGAGATATCACCCTACAGCTGTCAGAATGGCTATCATCAAAAAGATGATAACATAAATAACAAATGTTGGCAAGGATGTGAAGAAAAAGAAACCCTTGTACGGTGTTGGTGGGAAAGTAAATTGGTGCAGCCACTGTGGAAAACAGTATGAAAGTTTCTCAAAAAACTAAAAATAGAACTACCATATTATCCAGCAAATCCACTCCTGGGTATATATCCAAAAAACAAAAGCACTAATTTGAAAAGTTACATGTATCCCAATGTTCATAGCAGTTTTATTTACAATTACCAAGATATGGAAGCAACCTAAGTCTCCATCAACAGATGAATGGATAAAGAAGATGTGGTATGTATAGATGATGGAATATTACTCAGTCATAAAAAAAAGAATAAAATTTTGCCATTTGTAGCAACATGGAGGGACTTGGAGGGCATATGCTAAGTGAAATAAGTAAGACAGAGAAAGACAAATACTGTATGATATCACTTATATGTGTAATCTAAAAAATACAACAAAGTAGAGAATATAACAAAAAAAAAGCAAATCCACAGATGTAGAGAACAAACTAGTGGTTACCAGTTTTGGGGGGAGGGCAATATAGGGGTGAAGGAGCAGGAGGTACAAGAATGTATTGTATTATATTGGGTATAAGATAAGCTCAAGAATGTATTGTAAAACACGGGGTATATAGCTAATATTTTGTAATAACTGTAAATGGGAAGTAACCTTTAAAAATTGTATTAAAATATAGAAAAAGAAAAATATTAAAGAAAGGAACATAAAGAGATATACTATGCAATTCTAACAAACAACATGGCAGATGTAGCTATATTAATGTTAGGCAAAATTCGCTCTTAAGCAAAAAGCATTACCAGAGATAAAGTCATTTTACATTGATAAAAGGTTCAATTTTTACAAAGATGCCACACTGTTTAAATTTGTAAGCAAATAATAAAAATCTCGAAATACAAAAATCAAAACTTGACAGAAACAGAGGGAAAACTAGATAAATATACAATAATAGTCGGAGATTTTTGTTGTTGTCATTAAAGAGGGTTTTCCCCTCCAACATTTTGCAGTTATAATTATAATACATGCATCCTTTTTAGTGTACAATTCAATGAGTTTCTACAGATGGACACAGAATATTTGCAACTCCCCAAAAGTTGTCTGATGCCCCTTAATAGTCTATCCCTCTATTGACTCCAGTCTCAGGCAACCTATAACCTGTTTGTTTGTTTTTTTTGTCACTATAGGTTAGTTTGCATTTTCTAGAATTTATATAACTGAATCTTACAGTATGTATCATTTTGTCTGGCTTCTTTCACTTAGGATAATGATTTTAAGAGCCATTTCTGTTGTGTATATCAATAGGTAGTTTTTATACTGCTAATAGGTATATTCCTTTGTATGGAGGTACCACAGTTTGTTTACCCATTCACCCATGGATAGACATCGGAGTTTTTTCCAGGTTTTGCTCCCCCAAAAGTTCCCTTTCCAGAAAAAGATGAGATTGTGACTGGGAAGAGGCATATCAGGACTTCCGGCATGTTAGTAAGGTTCTATTGGCAGTAAAACAGGTACTTACTTAATAATTATTCACTGGAATGTGCATACAAGTTACGTTTAATTTTTTGTCAGTATGTTATATTTTACCAAAAGAGTAGAAAAATCAAGTATTTGCGATTACATCTGCATGAAAGTGAAGCAGCTGTGGTTTAGTGAAGAAAGTCATAGCTCTGATAAAAATGAATTTGGGCAATGTTACTTAACCTCTCTCAGCCCCATTCATTTGTGAAGTCAGGATGATAAAACCAGAAAATTATATTACAGCACTTTGTAATTTGTACCATGCTATACCCATGGGAGATATTATTATTATTACCATTATTATTATTATTATTATTACAAGAGAGTAGACAAAATGACTTGAACCAAAAGATTCCAGTTTATCTGTTCCCTGTCTAGATTGTGGGTTCTTCTTTCCCACTGGGCAGCCACAGGGCTGTGCCACTCAGCTCCTCCTTCAAGAGAAAACCTTCTGCAAAGTGTGTATTGGTTGACACTTCCAGTGGCCACATCCTCGGGGTCTGCTGAGGCAACACTCTCCACAGGCTGCTCCCCCCAAGTCTGAGCCTGCTAGGAATACTAGAGTTGGGCCCTTTCTGCCCAACACAGGAGTCCTCAGCGGGTAATCTTTGTTCCAGGGCTCCACCACTGGCCTAGCCAAGGCCTTCTCAGAGCTGTGCTGGGCTCGAAGGCTCTTCCTACCTAACCCTCCCACTTTTCCTCCTCTCCTTCCACAGTCAGACCTGCATCGTTGTTTGAAGGCTCTCCCTGACTACTCCTTCCCCTCTCTACTTCATCTTTCACAATACTTTTCCCCTAGTAAATCTCTTACATTTCTAATTCTGTCTTAGCATCTGCTTAGCACCTTGGAAGACCAGAACTGACTAACATAGGCAGAACGGTGTTTTTAATTAGCAAGAACTATGAAAAATTTTTAAATCATAAAATAAGAAATGATATGAGATGTTTGCAGACACTGAAATTCCTGACTTATAAACAAACAGCCTCATACAGACAGTGCAAGCCCAGTTTTTAATTTATATTTGATCCTGATGTCCCAGCTCAATATAACCAGATTCATAAGATTAATATTTTTATCTAAAAAAATCCCTGAATAGAACAGTTGAGTCTTCAAAATGCTATTTATTTTGAAACTAAACTACATTTTCTCTCTCTCTTACTCATTTCTACATTTAATCCATATGTTTATTAGAGGTCCATTAAGTCTGGATTTGCTGAAGTCTCTCAAGATAAAGTCACCTAAATTGAGGATCTGTGTCAATCTGGAACCGTCTCTAAGCTGTAGAAGTCAGATGATACAGGGAATTTAAGGATTTGAGTAAGCAGAATATGTTAAAAAATCTTTGTATCCATATTTTGAATTTATGTTCCAAATATTTACCAAGTCAGCAGCCAAATGAAAATGATTTTTGCATAAACTGTGAATTAAAATTTTCAAGAAACAAGGCATTTAAATTTATTTCATTTAAAAATAGTCGTGGCGTTTATAGCATTCATCATTTTCTTATAATTTTAAAGGAAACAATAGGAAATATAATAAGTGAAGGAGGTTAACTGTATGGTAGTAGACAGTTACTAGATTTGTGGTGATGATCACTCTGCAGTGTATACATACGTAGCTTGAACTATAATGCTGTACACCTGAAACATATAATAAAAAATAATAATCATTGAATAAATTAGAAAAAGTAATAAAACAAAATAAAATGATTGATTTTAAATCAGTGTATTTTCCTAAAATTAAACATGTCTTTGATTTGCCTCTAGTATTATTACTCTAGGAAGTATCCAATCCAAATCCAAATTCACACTTAATTTCATTATTTGTAGGCCAAATACTGCATTAAAAGTCAATATGGGGCTTCCCTGGTGGCGCAGTGGTTGAGAATCTGCCTGCCAATGCAGGGGACGCGGGTTCGAGCCCTGGTCTGGGAAGATCCCACATGCCGCGGAGCAACTCGGCCCGTGAGCCACAACTACTGAGCCTGCGCGTCTGGAGCCTGTGCTCGGCAACGAGAGGCCGCGATAGTGAGAGGCCCACGCACCGCAATGAAGAGTGGCCCCCGCACCGCGATGAAGAGTGGCCCCCACTTGCCACAGCTAGAGAAAGCCCTCACACAGAAACGAAGACCCAACACAGCCATACATACATACATACATACATAAATAAAAAGAATGTAAGCAGACAAGAATAGCATTAAAAAAATAAAAAATAAAAAATAAATTTTTTTAAATAAAAAAAAATTTTTTTAAGTCAATATGTAAAATGTATCACTTTAATCATATAGAAAGAAAGTAAAACTGATTATCTGCACTATTTTTTTTTTTTCTCGCCGCACCACTCAGCTTGCAGGATCTTAATTCCCCGACCAGGGATTGAACCTGGGCCACGGCAGTGAAAGCACCAAATCCTAACCACTAGACAACAAAGGAACTCCCTATCTGCACTATTTTAAGTCATATTTGAAACACTGGTGGGTAGGATAAAGTGTCCTGTTAAGAATCAAACCTGGGTGAGAGGTAAGAATTCCATCACTGATTCAATGACAACTAGTGTTTGTGAAAGACTCCATCTTGTTGACTTTGCTACCAAGTTTCTCTCCTAAATCTCCTCTGATTCTTTTCTTATTTCCTTGGTCAACCAGCTCTCTTTTTTCCTATACATCTGCTCATTTTCTTCCCTAACTGCTTGTTTACTTATCTGCTTTATGATCCATAAATCAAATAGATATTTGAGGCCAATATCTATTTCTTAGTCTTTCCTTCTTTCTGTCTCTCCCGTTACAAATCAACCCAACTTCTTTTTTTTTTTTTAATATTTATTTATTTGGTTGCACCGAGTCTTAGTTGCGGCAGGCTGGCTCCTTGGTTGCGGCATGCATGTGGGATCTAGTTCACTGACCAGGGATCAAACCCGGGCCTACTGCACTGGGAGCATGGAATCTTAACCACTGTGCCACCAGGGAAGTCCCCCAACTTCTTTTACTTTCATTGTATCCTTTCAAATGCCACCCTTGGAGTTGAGTCTTCCAACTTTCCAGACCTCCTTCTATACAAGCATCCTGAAATTCATCCCTTATTCCACTGCCTCATCTTCCAGATTTTGTCCATCTTTCAAAACCAATTGACACGTCTACCTAACAACAGGTGAGTTTAATACAATTAATTGTATTTGAATGACTTCAAATAAAAATAAACCCTTAATTTAATTTTTTTCTAAGACCTTAAACATTCAAATGTCTTTTCTGCTTATACTTAAATAGACATTAAACCACCTCATTGTTTCCTGGACCAGCTTCCTTGGTAAGAGAAGGGGAGTTACTATCATAATGAACTCTTAGGTGTTTACAAACACACAAAGCTCCACTGGGAGCACAGCTAATCCTGGGAAACCTCCTTCTGGTCCTAGAATGTGTTTCTATTGCAGCAGGAGAGAAATGGAAAAATGTGGGGAGAAGGAGTTTCTTAAATAGAATCAGTCAAGACCTCTAAATAATCTGCTCTTCTTGTTTCCAAAATCTGCAGAGGCATTTCCGTCTTCTACCCTGAAATATTTCATGGATACCCAAAACCATGTTTTGAATCTCAGAGCTCTTTGTTCATTCATTCATTCATGTACTTACTAAATGCATGCTTTATAGCAAAAGCTGAGCTAGCCCTTGGCTCTGGTTTCAAGGAGTGACTCATAAGATACATTTACCCTGTCTTCTTAAATTCATCAGTCACAATAATTTTCAGCATGGTATCTGTCCTCAGCCAGATGTTAGGACCAAATTGATTTCCAGGAGTGTTAACTAATTAACCCAGATGGATCTCCAGCAGATAAAGTCTGAGAAAGTGTGGAGGATTTAGCTTGGATCTTACATGAGGAGAGAGGGAACTCAAAATTCTTTAAATCACACACTTCAAACTCCATTCTTGTTAACTAGACTGGTCTGATGTTGGCAAAGGATGAAGTTGAGGCCCCAAGCTTCCTCTCTTCCTCATTCAATTACCCTTTTTCCCATCAGCTTTCTACTTGGAATCCAAGGCCTAGTTTGGCCCAGTCTGACACTCTCCTTTCAAGGAGGCAGAAAACTCCATTTAAGAGAGAAAGAAGTTGTGTTAACCAAACTCAAGTGAGTACTGAGAACACATTCTTATCACCTGGAACATGGGCATTTCTGCTAGATTAGGGTAAATAGAAAGTCAGGCCCTACTTCCACACCAGCTGCTATAAAAATAGAGGCCAAGTATTTAACATTATGCTGAAATTTCACGCCAAGATGATATATATCAACCAATACATGCATATCATTGCTACTGTTCATTTCACTGCTCCATTCCATTTGGAAGATGCATCTTCTCACCAGCCAGAAAACCAGGTTAGATTTAGTCATCATCCTACTACTCTAAGCACACATCCAGAGTATAAACATCCATCCAAATCACCATGCTGTCACCCACAAGGCTCCTCTTAATCATCCTCTTTGCTTGATTGTTGTAATTTCAACCAGTTTTCTTCTTCTCCTCTAATGTCTTCAATAGATTGCTTCTCCAACTGACAAAAGATTAATCTCCAAAATTTACAAGCAGCTCATTCAACTCAATACCAAAAAAACAAACAACCCAATCCAAAAATGGGCAGAAGATCAAAATTACAATGAGATGTCACCTCACACCAGTCAGAATGGCCATCATCAAAAGGTCTACAAACAATAAATGTTGGAGAGCGTGTGGAGAAAAGGGAACGCTCTTGCACTGTTGGTGGGAATGTAAATTGATACAGCCACTATGGAAAACAGTATGGAGGCTCCTTAAAAAACTAAAAATAGAACTATCATAGGATCCAGCAATCCCACTACTGGGCATATACCCTGAGAAAACCATAATTCAAGAAGAGTCATTTACCTCAACATTCATTGCAGCTCTGTTTATAATAGTCAGGACATGGAAGCAACCTAAGTGTCCATTGACAGATGAATGGATAAAGAAGATGTGGCACATATATACAATGGAATATTACTCAGCCATAAAAATAATCAAAATTGAGTTATTTGTAGTGAGGTGGATGGACTTAGTGACTGTCATACAGAGTGAAGTAAGTCAGAAAGAGAAAAAACAAATACCATATGCTAACACATATATATGGAATCTAAAAAATAAAGTTCTGAAAAACCTAGGGGCATAAAGACGCAGACTCAGAGAATGGACTTGAGGACGGGGAGGGGGAAGGGTAAGCTGGGATGAAGTGAGAGAGTGGCATGGACATATATATACTACCAAATGTAAAATAGATAGCTAGTGGGAAGCAGCCGCATAGCACAGGGAGATCAGCTCGGTGCTTTGTGTCCACCTAGAGGGGTGGGATAGTGAGGGTGGGAGGGAGACACAAGGGCGAGGGGATATGGGGCTATATGTATACCTATAGCTGATTCACTTTGTTATACAGAAGAAACTAACACACCATTGTAAAGCAATTATACTCCAATAAAGATGCTAAAAAAACAATAGATTGCTTCTCTTTTTGTTCACAGAGTCTTGGTTTCCCTTCAGCCAACTTACTAATTTGCTCTTCCTGTCTGAGGAGCACATCAATTTCTTAATTAATGAGACAGGATGGGCAAAGTATTCTATTAATATAAGGAAACAACAAGATATAAGCTATCATTTCTAACAGACTTAAGCTATCATTTCTAAGTTATCTTGAATAACGTGAGAAAGGCGAAGACCATCTTCCTCTACGTCTCTGATTCAATTTATCACTTTGTCTGCTCTGCCAGGTGCTACCCAATAGCTCCTCAGCCAGAGGGAAATGTACTAAATAGGGTTAGCACATCACATAGAGTTTGTTACTTTTTTAAAAAGAGGCAAGAGTATACAATGGAGAAAAGACAATCTCTTCAATAAATGGTGCTGAGAAAACTGGACAGCTGTGAGTAAAAGAATGAAATTAGAACATCCTCTAACACCATATACAAAATAAACCCAAAATGGATTAAAGACCTAAATGTAAAACCGGAAAGCATAAAACTTCTAGAAGAAAACATAGGCAGAGCACCCTTCGACATAAATCACAGCAATGTTTTTTTTGGATCTGTCTCTTAAAGCAAAGGAAATAAAAAAGAAAGTAAACAAATGGGACTTAATTAAACTTAAAAGCTTTTGCACAGCAAAGGAAACCAATGACAAAGTGAAAAGACAACCTACTGAATGGGAGAGGATATTTGCAAATAATATGACTGATAAGGAGTTAATATCCAACATATATTAACAGCTTATGCAACTCAACATCAAAAAAACAAACAACCCTATTTTAAAATGGGCAGAAGAATGAATAGACATTTTTCCAAAGAGGAAATGCAGATGGCCAACAGGAACATGAAGATACTCAACATCATTAATCATCAGAGAAATGCAAACCACACCTGTCAGAATGGCATCAATAAAAAGAACACAAATAACAATGTGGGTGAGGATGTGGAGAAAAGTGAACTTTTGTACACTGCTGGTGAGAATGTAAATTGATGCAGCCACTCTGGAAAACAGTATGGAGGTTTCTCAAAAAACTAAAAATAGAACTATAATAAGACCCAACAATTCCACTCCTGGGTATATATCCAAAAAAACAAAAACACTAATTTGAAAATATATATGCACCCCAATGTTCATAGCAGCATTATTTACAATTGCCAAGATATGAAAACAACCTAAGTCCATCAACAGATGAATCGATAAAGAAGATGTGGTATATATAGACAATGGAATACTTAGCCATAAAAAAGAATGAAATTTTGCCATTCGTAGCAACATGGATGGACTTGGAGGGCATTATACTAAGTGAAATAAGTCAGAGAAAGACAAATACTGTATGATATCACTTCTAAGTGGAATCTAAAAAATACAACAAACTAGTGAATACAACAAAAAAGAAGCAGACTCACAGATGTAGAGAACAAAGTAGTTGTTACCAGTGGGGAGAAGGGAGGGGGAGGGGTAATACTGGGGTAGGAGATTAAGAGGTACAAACTATTATGTATAAAATAAGATACAAAGATATATTGTACAACATGGGGACTATAGCCAATATTTTATAATAACTATAAATGGAGTATAAACTTTAAAAATTGTGAATCATTGTACTGTACACATTTAACTTATATTGTACATCAACCATACTTCAATAAAAAAGAAAATTACAAAATAAAAACAACCACACAAAAAAGAACCAGTTAATTCACAAGTTGTGCATGAAAACATTCTAATTTTAAAAATACATATAAAGCCCAATTCTCCTTGGCTTTCATTAATTCTCCTCCCTTTTCATTACACACTACAGGAAAACTACCATTGACAATTTGGCTTGTATCACCTCAGACCATTTTCTAGATAGATAGATAGATAGATAGATAGAGATACAGCTAAATATATATATATATATGATGCAGTTTTGTTTTGTGAAATTTTGTTTTGTTTTGCTTACAAAAATGGAATTATACTGTTCATTTAGTTTAGCAACATGTTTTAAGTTGATATGTCTTGAAAATATTTTCCCATCTCCAAACATAGATCTTCCTTATTCTTTCAACTGCTGCATAGTTATGAATGTACCATCATTTAATCATCAGTTTCCTGAGGTGCTTAGCAATTTTCACTCTTCCCAAAAACTGCTAAACAAAATATTCCTAAATATCACTTTGCACATATGTAGGAGTATTTTTCTAGTAAAGATAATTATTTTAATAAAAACCACCAAATTTCTCTAAAAGCTACTTAACTAGTTTGCATGCCCTTCATTTTTCCACATCTTCATGTAATACTTAATCTCCAGTTTTTGTTTGTTTGTTTTTAAATATTTGTTACAAATGTTTCAATTATTTAACTTTTTCCCCAAGTGAATAGCCATTGGCACAAAACCATTTACTGAATAGTTAATTCTTTCCTCTCTGATATGAAATGCTACCTTTATCATTTACTAAACTTCAATGTATATATTGTTTCTGAACCCTCTGTTAGGTGTAATAGCTCTATTGTTCCATTTTTGCATGAATATCAGACTGTTTTAGTTACTATAACTTAAGAATACACTTTACTATAGAAGAAAAAATTCCCCCTTATTTAAAAAAAATAATTTCTTAATCATTCTTGTGTTTTATTTTCCAGATGAATTTTATATTTAGCCTGCTAAATTCCATAATATTTCTTATTAGAATTTTTATTTATATTACTTTGACTTTATGGGTACTTATCACATTTTTACAATATCTAATTCTTTAACTAGATGTTAAAAGCAAAAAGAATTGCCTTCAGGGAAACAGAAAAATTCCTTTGCAATCTTGATAACCAGATACTGCATTTTCTATTGAATGTATGAAGTGATGAGGAATTTTAATGAATGGAAGGAGAGATGAAAGACTTGCTTTTCAGAAACTTTTGCTAATTGCTTAAGAAACTTACTAAAAGCAAAGAATTAGGTTAGGATTAGGGTAATGGAAGAAATAGTCTCGCAAAAGGTAAACAGTTAGCTGACGGCAGGAATCTGGTCCTAAGGTGATGAGTATCTGGCTAAGAAGTGCTAAGGAGTATGAAGAGGAAAGAACACATGGGAACTATTTCCAAGGAAGAAATGGGCTGTCATCACACCCTTGTTTGATAATTAAGGGTCTGAGGCATTACAGGGAAGTAGCTTGGCTTCCTTGTCCTTGGGTCTCCACCCAGGACCGAAAGTCTTCCAGACCAGAAATGGTTATTCCTGTTCTTTACTTCATTTGTGGACCTTTGATATGCCTGACTTGTGTTCAGGAACCTTGCAGGATTAGAGTCCAATATTTTCTGACTGTGACTTTGAGCAATGTTGCCTGGGGTTTTCACACATAGTTAATCTTCTGATTGACTTTTATCTATTTACACAAGCCTGATTCATTTAAAAGGCAAAACAAGCCTGTATAACCCTTGTTGTTATTTTTAAAGTCACAAAAACATCAAAATTAAACCTGTATATTTCATTACCCAGAATATTTGGAATCTCCCAGGATTCTAGGTACTGGGATCCCAAGAACATTAGTATTCCAAAGGATACTCTTCACCATCATAACTCTCAGCATTTATTGACTAGTCACCATGACCCAAGCACTTTGTTAAGTACTGTGTACATATTACTTAATTAATCCACTCTTCCAAGGAGCAACTTCCCAGGAGATAGATATGATTAGTATTTCCATTTTACAGGTGAAGAAACCGAGGTGAACAAAAGTTAAGTAAGCTGTCCAAAGGCAGGCTACTGCTAAGTTACACAGTCTCTATGTTAAACACAGCAGTTTGATCCCTAAGCCTAGACTGAACAGGTATTCTCAATGGCTAAATTAACAGCATCTTTTCTTAGACATAGAGATCTTTAAGAAGTTGCTAATTACCACTCACCTCTTTGTTACTTTATTTGAGAACATGTCTTCTTTTCCTAGTGCCATATTTAGATGTATTGAGGCCACATATTTGTGTTCAGAGCTTTTATTCAAATGAAAGAGAAAGTGAGTCATCAGGTTTTAGATGCTTCTTTGACTCGAGTGTTCTAATTTTGCTTGTTCCCCCTGGAAATGTGCAAACATCCTGAAAGTTTGTGTGACTGAAGCTTCTGAAGTTAGAGAGAAACATCCCTTACATCACTTCCCATTATTCACCCTCATGTCGGTCACTTAACTCTTCTGCAAACTCCATTCACTGCCATCCTACGTAAGCACCTAACATCTGGTCACCAAAGATAAAATTTGTCATTCTTCCGCTTTTTGTAAGCTGCCGTATTTTCGTGTATTTGAGGTTTGAGTAACAGTTACTGAAAGCCAGTTTCTCTCCTGGATACATGAAGATGGAAGTATTTGAAAGAAGTGGACCCCTGCAAATGATTGATTTCTGGGTGTTTTTTTTTTTAACATCTTTATTGGAGTATAATTGCTTTACAATGGTGTGTTAGTTTCTGCTGTATAACAAAGTGAATCAGCTATACGTATACATATATTCCCATATCTCCTCCCTCTTGCATCTCCCTCCCACCCTCCCTATCCCACCCCTCTAGTTGGACACAAAGCACCAAGCTGGTCTCCCTGTGCTATGCAGCTGATGATTTCTGGTTTTGAAATCGTTGGTGGTACTTGATGAAATATAATCCTTCAATTCAACTTGAAGACAGTTGCAACATGTCAGTCTAACCCAGAATAGTCTTAATTTACTTGATAGTGACTGAAGAGCTGTGTAAGGGGTTCAGCTGCATTCATCTAATTACCTTGTGACAAAAGAACAAGCTGCTTCCCAGTCTGCCTTGACACCCTAACTGTAACTGTAGGCAGATCTGAAAAAAAAAATTGTCTGGGCCTCCATACAATTTAGTTTAAATAAGGTAAAATGAAGAAATTACTGCTGTTGATATTTCTCACTTTCTTTTTGAGAAAACGTCTGACCGTATTGGCATCAGGAAAAAAATCCCACAAACCATCTGTGCTAAGAGCTGTATGAGTTCAAACTCTCAGAGTGGAATTCCATGCAGCCCCTCTCAGAGGCAGAACCGCTGCAGAAAACTCCCCAGGTGTTCTGTTTACAAGAGGGTGGGGAAGTGGAGAGTGTTCTGCTAATCGGATGTGCCGTCCCAATGTGATGGGCTCTGGTGTATGCTGGTCCCGCTGGGGTTATTTGCTGCAGGAGCACAGACTCTGGACACCATCACACCACACAAGGCAGAGTTTTCAGTCCAAGGCATTTATCACAAGGAAGGACCAACTTATTTCCCTCATTTGGAGTGTATCCTTTCTTCGGTCCTGCCCCAAATGTCTTCCTAGAGATGCAAAGCAGAAGAGATAGAAGTTCAGCAAGTAGAATGAGAAATGAGAGGCAACCGTTTTTACATATTTTCACAACCATTTGAGATATTTTCACACCCATTTGAGATATTTTCCTCCATTCAAATAACACACACACACACACACACACACACACGAACACACACAGATTTTAAAGCCATATTGGAAACATGGTTTGAAAAATTGGAAGTAAATATTGTGCTAACTTTGAAAGTATATCGAGGTCTGAGACGAATCCAAGGGGATCATTGGTTATGGGCGGGTATGCCTTCTCCTGGGTACACATTCAAATTCACAACGGAATGAAAGAGACAACAAATACCAATTCCTCACAAGTCAAGGTCAAGAGTATATTAATGGGAAGACAAGCCACAGCAATGAGAAGCCCACACACCGTGGCAAAGAGTAGCCCCTGCTCACTGCAACTAGAGAAAAGCCCACATGCAGCAACGAAGACTCAACGCAGCCAAAAAAAGAAAAAAATTAAATAAACAAATAAATAGATTTATTAAAAATAAATAAATAAACCACCCCCGCCCTGAAAGGAATGAGAAAAAATCAAATTTCTAAAAAAAAAAAAAAAAAAAGTACATTAATGGTCCTCCATTAATAAATCTGAATTACACAGCATCGTGTGTTCTAAGTTGAAAACATGAACATCATGTGTTCACGATTACGACAAGGGCTAAAATGTTTACATAGGATGAAAAAGAAATGAATAATTCTGAATTATAATTGATTTCTCAGCTGACAGAATCTCACATCTGAAAACTTGTTTATATTAATTTATAATTCAGGATCATGTGGTTTCCATTATACTTCCAATCAGCCCCACCAGCACCAAACCATTTTTAAAATAGCAAAGTAAGAAGCATAAACCAGGAACTCAAGCCCCAGTTTCAGCACTATATAATATATGCAGTTTTCTCACATTCCTCCTGTGACTGTGAGATAAGATGTCTGAATTTTTTCTTCTTCTTTCAGGCAGGGGATAAAACTTATCAGAATCAATGTTTTTTTAGGTCTATTGTCAGCGTTTGAAATAGTGAAGTTATTGTAGAGATCTGGGATCATCATTATTTTTCATCACAGAATAATACATGGCAGTACTAAAAGAAAAAAATCACATTTTTATTTTGTTAAAAATAACTGTGGTGTTTTTACCTCAATGTGAAAAAAAGAAAAGGAGTAGAAGGTTTTTCTTTCCCCCTTTAGTATTTAGTTGACCTGATATCTGGGCCCTCTTGACTTCTCACTTCTAGTTTCCAACCACTGGCCACATTTTCATTCCATCAGAAATTGTCTGTCTCCTAAAATAAGCCTGCTCCTGCAACCTGCTATGAGTAGGCTATGGCAGAGTGTATTTTCCAAAGACAGCAGCAATATTCTCTCCCTTCCCAAATGCTCCCCTAGGACCCTGCTACTTCCCCTTCAGTCTTGAATGTGAGCAGGGTTGTGAGAGATATGAAGGCACTGGAATGAAGCATAAGTGATGTTGCGTGACTTCTGAGGCTAGGTGAGCTTCCCCGTGTACGCAGGAACACTCATGTCAGCGCCCTGAACCGCCCTGCAAGCGGCCCAGCTGCCCCAGAGCCGCCATCCTATGAGGAAGCCCAATCTAACCCCCACAGAAAAACAACTCAAGAAGACTTGGGACAACACGAAGGGAGCCCACAGCTACTCCTGCCCATGCTTCTTCAATTCAGCCACTATCTGCAACCACATGAGCACCCTGGGCCAGAACCACCCCGCCAAGCCTCTCTTGCCAAACAGCTGCCCCACAGAAACAGTAGAGATAAGGAAATAATTGTATGTTTTAAGCTACTAAGTTTTGGGGTGATTCATTACATGGTAATAATAACTAGAACATAGGTACTGAGAAGAAAGTAAATTCCCAGTCAAAGTAGTACCCCAGCTTCAGAAATTCATTGGCAAAAGAATTTCTGGAGAAGGTCTATTTAAACATAACCATTCTGCTTGGCAAGTTCCACCATTTCTCATTAGGATGTTGAAAACTCTAGATCATCATTGGTGTAGAGATCGAGACATTTAAATCATAAAGGTTAACCTTATTTTCTTTGGTCTATAACTACCCCAAATGAAATTGCGGAAGAGTCAAACCCAGAAAGAAAGTGGAGTTATAGGGCAAGTAGGTTGAAGTTACTGTGAATCAACAAGAATTTTTCCTGAGTACGTCTCCCCTCTCTAGCGGGCAAGGTCTCCCCATTTTCAAAGCGGTAAAAACCAGAATGACCTCCTACTGTGCTGCTGGAATTGTATTCTCCTCCATGGAAAGGAGAGCTATGATCATAAGACAAAATGGTCTAGGAGGCGACATTTTCCTCATTCTTCCCTGAAAGCGCTGGGTTTTAAATTCAGGTATATTAGGTTGTGCTTCTGGCAGCCTGCTTCATAAATAGAAGTTCTTCAACACTTACGTGGGTGTCGTGTGCTTTGTCTCATAAGCAACAAAGAGAGAGGAGCTCTGTCTTCTCCAGGACCTTATCGCTCCCCACGGCACCTACCACAGCCCTGCACCTCAGAAAAACTTGGAGAATGTGAAGTGTGAATAGGAGCGTTCCATCAGAGATCCAGCAAGATCTTTACAAGTGTCTCCAAGGTAATAATAAATAGCTATCAATATCACACTCATCTAAGCTAGACTCTGTGTCAATCATGTGGATGGAAGTGAAAAATGGGGTAAAACAAAGGAAAATGTTACCTCCTAGGAGCTGTCTTTCCTGATAGTATTATCTAAAAGAGCTCTTGTTCCTTTGGTCTCACGGCCTCTGCCTCCTGCCCCTTCAGAAATTCTTACCCCACCAGGCACACGATGTACTGACAGTTTATCTTTGGTCTTGCAGGACTAGATTGCACACTCCTGGGATCAGGGACAGCAAGGAACCCTGCTGTGTCTCCAGGGCCTGGAAGAGAACCTGGCACAGAGTAGGTGTTCAACAAATATTTGTGGAATAATTTACATTCAGACAGCAAGAAGAATTAAAAATGGGTAGTTGGATGAGAGAAAGATTTAGGTGAAAAGAAAGGAGAAAAACCCCTGCTTCTGGGACTGAAAACAGATAGGCTCTTGGTGCAATACATGAGAAAACTTCAAAGATTCCCACCCTTTGTTCCAGGCTTCATTTTTTAGGCCAAAATTAACAAGACTCAGGAGAGCAGCAGACACATGATTTAGCAACACGCTGATTCTAACCACACAAGAAGCCTCATTTTCAAAATACCTTTGACCAGAGAGGAAATAGTAGTTGTGTTGGATTCATTTTCCTTTCTCATGGTTATGACATTGGCAGACATTACCTTTTCATTTTTATTGACCATGTTATATATATATATTTAGTGAAAAGGCTCCCAGCAGCATCCTTATCACTTTGGTACCATAATCCAGAGATTAGGACAATATCTAACACTCTTTAAATTACTTACCTAATGCCTCTAAAAGAATGGGTCAGATTATTCCTTTCTTCAGGCATTTAGCAAACACCTACTGTATGCACACCTGTATTGGGCATTGTCGGGAAACCAAAAATGATTCAGATGCAGATCCCATCCTCAGAAGCCAATATGGGCCCCACCAGGCTGCACTATTTTCAGTGAACACCTGTACAATGTTTCTTTTCTGTAGAAGTAAGTGACAGTTTATATTAAATCACTGAGTTTATTTTCACTCATCTCACCAGCTGTATAGCAGCTTTCATGATATTCTTTAATGTCATGGAAAATTTCTTCTGAATCGTGTTGTCCTGTCTCTTTCTTTCTTAAAGCAGAAAGCAAGGGGAAAAATATTAGGACAGCTGGTCTATGTGCCTGTGGCGAAGGAGGACTGAATACGTGAGAGTTTTTCTCCCTTCGTTGCTGCATTTATCACCACGACATGGAGAATTAGTCATTTCAACAAATCTCCAGATCACAGGGCTTCTCTTTTTCTTTTTGAATTTCTGACTTTACGAAGACATTTTTATAGTCAGATCTATCAAATTCATTTACTCGTTCATTCATTTATTCAACAAATATGCCTCGAGTTACTATTGCCTGCCAAGTAGTACCCTATCTCAAGGAGCTTATGGTTTTGAGGGCAAATAGACATGAAAACACACAATTTTAATACAAGAACTTTGATTTAATAAAGATATGTGTAAGCCTGGGTGAGGCGGCAGGGAGGTAGCAGTGGGGGTGGGGAGGAGCAGAGGAAAAGGAGAATGAGGGAAGATTCATAGAGAGATAACTATTCGGCTGCAAGCCAGAGAGTAAGTAAGATGTATTCTCTGACTGCTAGGCAGAGAAGCAAGAGGGTTGTGGGGAGGCCTGGGGAGGCAAGGGCGTGTTACAGGCAGTTGGAAAAGTTAAAAAAGATAAGGATGCAACACAGGTTGTAGTATAGTTGGAGTGTAAAATAAAAGGGGGACGTGGTAGAGAAACTGGAGGGGGAAGCATCTACTCATGGAAAGACCTTGCATTTCATGAAAAGAGTTACATTATTTACCCCAGGGGGCATGTGAAAGCACCGAAAATTTTTGAGCAAAAGAATGATAGAATCAGATTTTGTTTTATAAAGATCTGCTGACAACATCGTAAGGATCGAACTAATGATAATGGATGAGAGGGTGGAAAAAGCAGAGGAGAGACGGAGAGACAGGTAAGGTAAGTTGCTGAAATAACACAGGTGAGAGATGTTGTTCTGATCTAAACAGATTCTGTTTGGACTCTTTTTGATTAGCTAAAATCAGATGATCAATATGAAATAACGAACAGAGAAAAATTAGACTAAAGACATTACTTTAACAAATACTTATTTAGTACCTATTGTCCACCAGATGATGTGGTAGTTGCCAGGGAGAGAAAGGTGAGTCCTTGTCCTAAGAAAGCTCCAAGCCCCAGGAGTGGGACAAATCAAGTCAACAGCATTAGCATACAACAAGATAAGGGCTATACTGAAGCCTGAAAGGCCCTGGAAACAATGATAGAGGATCTACATTCTCTGATTATCACAAACACTAACTTCATAAGAGCTAGCATGGTTTTTGAATACCTACTTTGTGCCAAACTGTGGGTATGCTTTATCTACACAATCCATAAAAGGCAAGATACTAAAAGTTACTTTTAAATTGTCTGTCTCTTCCTTCCAAAGGACCTTAGCTACCCAACACTATTCTAACTAATTATGTGGTGGCTCTTTTAGACTACACTCATTTCTTTCTTTCTTTCTTTCTTTTCAGCTACGGTAAACACTTTATTTATTTAAAAAATACCAATTTAAAGGAAACATGGTAATATTTGTTAATATTTGTTAAATCTAGTTTGTTAGATACATGGATGTGTTTGTTATCTATTATTCGTTTCCTTTCCCATGCTTATGACATTGGTAGACATTACCTTTTCATTTCTGTTTGACTAAGCAATAGTACTTTTGCAGTTCCTAGTTTTCCCCTGTGGCTATGATTATCCAAAACACACAATTATCAATATGTTAATTTTTTAAAAAAAGACATTAAAGATAACCTTTTGCAAAGGTATACATTTGGACTGCTAATTACAGCACCTAATTTATATTGCTCTGTTAATGATGGATTTAGCTTTTGCTTAACAAGATTTTAAGAAAACATTAACAGATTGCAAATTTTGTCCCTACTTTTGTGCTCTAGTTAACAGCCCAGATGAATATTAACCAGCAACTAGTTTTACAAAGGATGGAGCCTGAGGTCACTTGGAGCAGCGTGTTCAACCAGCGTACCTGACATGCGTCCTGCTGCTGGTCCTGCCACAGGCCAGGGATGTAAAACCGAATGCATTTAAAACTGGGTGCATTTTGTCAACAACACAGCCTGGCTTCCCTTGTGTAGTTACGTTGTGTGCTGCACGGCTGTTGGGAAGACATGGTGATATGGTTGACAAACGTTTATGTGGAGGTAAATCTATCTCAAATTGGCTCTGAGATCCTTAGACAACAGATGCCTGTGACAGCACCTTTATCAGTCAAAAGATTTTCTGCTTTATACTTTATTATAACTTTATTCAAATCAAAGAAGCAGGTTTTTATGAGCTGCAAAGCTCTCTGGTCCCAGGACCATGCTCCGTCTACCATTCGTGCAAGCTGTTTTCCTGACATCAATCTTTTCCCCAACTAAACTGTAAATTCCCTAAAGGCAAAAATTATGTCTTATATTTATTCTGCAAACCCCAATATGCTGCACATGAGATGTGGACAAAATACTTCTACATTTGGTTCTGCTCCTTGCCATCTGTCTATCTTAAGCAAAGTCCCTTCACTTCCCCAAGCTTCAGTTTGCTAATGTATAAAAAGAGGGAATAATATCTTCTGAGGATTAAATTAGGTAATAAATTTTAAAACTGCTCCGTAAACCTAAATAAAATTGCCAAACAAATATAATCCAAAACATATTAATAATACATATATTACCAAGCATTTTACTCATATGAATATAATCTTCTTGCTATTGATGTTTAAGCAAAAACAGACCCCCACCCACCGTATATGGCAAACCTTTTAGAAAAAGAATTTCTGAAAGGAGAAAAAAAAATTGTTTTACATGATTTGTACAGTACTGTCTCATGTGACAATGATCTTACTATTTTTTATGATAATAGCAATGCTATCAATTATCTCCAGAAATTATAGTGCTGAGGAAATCTATGATATTTACCAAGAAAACATGTTTTAGCTCAAAATACAGTCCATTTAAAGTGTTTTTAATTGCAACTGGAAAAAAAGTGCAAGAAGTATTTATATTCAATGGCAAAAAGATGGAGAAGAAAAGAGATTCAAAGAATGAAAAAATATGAAATTAATATATATTCAAAGTGATGGTCTTCTACAAAATAAATTCCTATTTTTAAAATCACAACAGAAGAGGGAAAGAACTGTAAACATTGTGGTCCTTCTGGAATATTCATTTGGTTTCTATACATTTCATTGGTACACTTGTTTTGTTTTTAACTTGAAGGATTGAAGTTCTATTAAAGAATAAGTGATGCTGTTTTTGAGAGGGTCTAAGATTGAGTTGGAGATACTAAGTCCAAACCCCTCATCATCTTAGGTTGTGTGAAGTATCTTCTTTATAAGCTTTGTCAACGGAAAAAAAATGCACAACCTAAAAGTTGAGAATTATGTTTCATTCAGCAGACATACTGAGGACTTAAGCCTGAGATACAGTCTCTCCAGGGTACATAGGAGTTTTTACAAAAAAAACCAAAAAACAAAAAACAGGCTGTTGAAACATCAAAAGATTACTGTTAATTAAAGAAAACCAGACATCTCAAGTTTATGAATTTAGCACTTTTCTATATATGGGAAGATGCAAGAGACTGGGCTCATTGAAATCATTTCTTGGATATACACTTTAACTATCTAGGGCTAGTATCCTGTTTTCTTCATCCTGAATCCCCTCGGGGGTATACTGTTGGGGGAGGGGGAGCCACTGCAGTGTCCCCAGCATCCTTTGTTTAGTGATATGGCAGGGGATATTCTTTGTCCACAGACTCAACTCACTCTTTTTACCTGGGAAGTCAATGAAACATGCAGTAGGAACTAAAAAGATATCATCCAGATCTTAGAAGGTAAGGCAGCCAATGGGTTTATTCCCACCAATATATCATCTCTATTCTTTAGGATCAAAGATTCCACAGCTGCGTGTCTTCCCTTTAACCCACTGTAAATGAGAGAGCTAGCTATCTCACCTAAGTTGGAGCTCAGCTGGGGGCTGTCCACTTCCCCCCAAATAAGAATATGCCTTAGTGGGGACTGAGATAGGTGGGAGGAAGTAATCCTATATTAGCATACCCCAAAGAGCAGTTTACAAAATGCTCACAGGAATTCCCTTAGTCCTTTAGAGACTGACCCTTCCCAGACTTAGTAACTAGAGGATTTTCTTAAAGATTTGTCTGCTGGGTGTTTCCTTGACTAGCCACCACTGTTCTTGTTTGTTTGTTTTCTTACTAATGCTACATTTTCATTATGCAAATAGTTTTGAATTGTCATGTTTTTTTTTTTTTCTTTTAATTTATTTATTTTTGGCTTTGCTGGGTCTTCGTTTCTGTGTGAGGGCTTTCTCCAGTTGTGGCGAGCGGGGGCCACTCTTCATCGCGGTGCGCGGGCCTCTCACTATCGCGGCCTCTCTCGTTGCGGAGCACAGGCTCCAGACGCGCAGGCTCAGTAGTTGTGGCTCACGGGGCCAGCTGCTCCGCGGCATGTGGGATCCTCCCAGACCAGGGCTCGAACCCGTGTCCTCTGCATTGGCGGGCAGACTCTCAAACACTGCGCCACCAGGGAAGCCCCGTCATGGTTTTTTATTAACTCTAAACAATGGTATTATAAAAGGGTGACAATGGCCACAGTGTGCCTATCACCTAACTTATTACCAGCACTGTAGAACTCAATCCTTTGCATTTTGGAGGCCCTGATGACCACTTGGTGAACGGCCACTAAAGTTATAATGTGTGGTCCCAAAGAGACTGAAAGTAAAAGAAAATCCTGCCATTTCACACAGGTCATAGAATCCAGCATGTATTTTTCCTCAGAAAAGAGGACATTTTCAACATAGCCAGATTACAGTGGGTGACAGTTCTTGAAACACTAGTTTTCATTTATAGACTAATTGTATTCCTTTGAAGACTTGAGATACCAGAGTGGCTTTAAACGGCATCTAGAGTCTCTTTTTTTGTTGTTGTTAAACTTACCAGTGTCAGAATTCACCAGTGCTATCAACAAAGGGACATATTGTTTCATCTAGTTATAATGTGTTTTTAAAATTTATTTATTTATTTATTTATTTGACTGCGTCAGGTCTTAGTTGTAGCACACGGGATCTTCCGTTGCGGCATGCGGGCTCTTTGTTGTGGTGCACAGGCTTAGCTGCCCTGCAGCATGTGTGATTTTAGTTCCCCGACCAGGGACCGAATCCACATCCCCTGCATTGGAAGGCGGATTCTTAACCACTGGACCACCAGGGAAGTCTGAGTCTCTTTTTTCTGATCTTCCATCTACCTGATGTCAAACTATTCCTAACTCTGAAACTATACATTAACCTTTTTTCTTGAAAAATTATCTCCAAATTTTAAAGAGACATACAGGGCCTTATTATTGATCACTTTTGTTGAAAATAGAGCATTATATTCTGATATAAAATGACCAATGATACTGTAATCAAATGTTCTTTATATTTCCAATTAAGGATTGATTCCTTTCTAGGACCAAAATTCTTTTCAAGTAAATGAATAACCGTTTATGCATCCAGTAATGCATCCTGAAAACTTATACTGAATCCTATCTATGTTCTGTACTAAACAGATTATCCAGCATAGCTTGGGGCTGGAGCATGTCCTGACCCATTTATGAGTGGGTCAAGGTGAGGCCCATGACTAATGTTAGAGGGTGGCTCTACCAGATCTTTAGAGACACTGAATGCAGAATGAGGGTGACATAAACATCAGAAGTCTTCAGAGAGAAGAAACACAGATGTCTCTTTGATCTCCTATCCCTTTTCTACCCATCCACCACGTTTCACATTTCTCCCCTAATCTATATTGCTTAGAAAACTGCTTTTTTTTAAGGCACCCTAGATGCCCACTGAGTGCCTGTATACTTTGGCAGTTGCTTGATAATCATAAAGATAAATAACCAACATTACCATAAAATAGTGAATGTAACTATTGCTTATAAAATTCAGCACAGCGAATGTAATTAACATGAAGCCAAAATTGCTTTTGCAGTTTACCCAAGAAAGAATGGTGTGTCTTTAGAGAGGAACCTAGACTTCAATACCCCTAATAGAGAAAGAAAAGCACCCTTCCCACGGAAACCACGCTGTTTTTCATCCATGCAGCATTGGCGCCCCCTCCCAGTTCAGGACTGAGAATGACAGCCCAAGTGAAGACGTGAGCAAACCAAGCACTCTGGCTCCGTTATAACTCTGAATTCCACCAAAAAGGCAGAAGAATTAGGTCAACAATTTTCATCTAAGTGTGGAAATAAGCATCATGCTGGCAAGACTGTTTTGTGGACATTATTTATTTCATCCATGTGTTTGTTACTGGGTCATTTCCAGTTATGTTTTTTAATCCAAAAACCTGGACCTAGTCCAAAATGAAAATGACAACTGGGTATTCTTAAGGTTTAACAGCTGAGAGTTGATCAAATATATTTACCTTAGAAAAAACTTAGAGGAAAGAACTCCACATATAGTGAAAACTGTTAACCTAGCAGTGCATGTTAGTACCTATTATCACCATCATTTGCCTCACAAACAGGATCTGCAGGACTTGTGAAAAATAGAACGAATGATGGTACTCCCTTGAGCAATACCTAATTCCAACCACCACCACACCTGGTGTGACGAAAAACGAGGTTTTGTTCTCCTTACTCCTTCAGCAAATATAATGTCATCGTGTACCCTTAAATATGGAAACAGAACATAACTCTATGTGAAAACCAAACAACAGAGGATACCTGTACATATGTGTGTTTGTGGGTATAATCACCAATGCTGTTCTCTTTTTCTTTAGATGTCATAAAGCTGCCTGTAAAGGGCTAATTTTTCATTCTGTAGAAAAATCAACTCAAGCTCAAAAAGAATAAGTGACTTCCCTTGGGTTTTAAAATTCATTCTCATGGAATTTCCAAGAATTTTCCAGTCTTATTCATTGAACAACTCTGAATTTTAGAATATCAGAATTCTGGTTGGTCAGATGGTTGCTAGAAAGTAGTAACTGGCTATTCATGCCCATTTTTATTACAGAGTAATTGAAGAAAATTAGGAAGAAATAACTACTTGCAGATTTTACTAGGTTCAAGAAAACATAAAGTTAGAGGAAGCTGTTGTTTGGTTTCTTGGAATTTGTTCCTCTTTTTCAAAATGCCAACCCTGGCTGCAATTATGGGCATGCAGTTTTCTGAGGAAAACTCTCTGACAGCTTTTGACTATTATTCAAATCTTCTTTATCTCAGATTAAGTAGCTATTAATGTTTATTCTGAAAGGAAAAGGGATGGAACTAGACACCCAGGCTCCCACCGTTAGAAAGCCATTAGGTAGGGTGTTACTTACTGTCTTCAACTGAGTCCAAATTCCACATTTATCTGCTGAATTTTTTTCCTTTTGTTTTGGACTAATTTCTTTTAAGAGATTTGAGGTGTTTGCATAACCCATGCACCACCTAGTGGTTAACAGGTGGAAAAAGTCCACCTAGAAAAATAAAACACGAGAGCCTTTCAGAGAGAACAATTGACAAAATACAGTATTTCATCTTTGAAATACTACTTAATGAGATATGCCATTTTGTATATAGAATTAAACAATCTGAAATTATTTTAATAACCTTTGAACTGTGCTTATCACGAGGATTATCTATGGCAAGGGAAAGGCGTATTTCTGGATTTTGTATGTTGAAATTCTTTGGAGACAATTGCTATTGTGTTTTAGATCAGCTTGTAATCATCACTCTTTCACACGCTTGCCAGAGCAAGAGTGGGTCAGGGATCAAGCGCTCCGAATAAGGATCAAACAAGCTGGTATCAAATTTCTGGCTCTGCTTTCTACTACCTGAATGACCTTTGGCAAAATTACCTAATCTCTCTGGCCTTCTGGAAACCTTTCCTGTAAAAAGGAGATAAAATTAAAAACCACATGTTAAGCACTTATAAAAATGCTTGACGCATGTTAACTATTCATTAAATGTTAGGTATTATTAATTATTATGAAACAAATCAGAAAAAAAATGTGTAACAATTTCATATTTACCTAGTTCTTCAATCAAGTCAATATAAAAAGCTAAAGTTTTTTTCCACTAACATCACTGGCCTGCCATTAGCCATGGCTGGCTGCTCCAAGAATAGATAGAATTTACAAATTTCCATGGGAATTTCAAAGGCCCAACAGGGGTCATTTGGGCCCACTTAGTAAGTCAACAGCAGTGCATCCTTCAGACAATGGGTGTGGAGGGGGTGTTAGCAAAATGGAATTTCTGCCTCAATAGACATCGGCCCAAAACACAATCCTCTTTCAGTCTTTTAATAGATACTGGCCTATTCTCGAACTGTTTAGTAAACAATCTTTCCACTTTCCGCTGATGGTGCTTGAGCCAGTCCACTATTCATTACTGAACAATGAACAAAAGAGAGTGCTATTAAAATACATTCTAATTTATTTTATTAATTGGGTTGCATGAGACGTCAAAGAGGAGGAAAGCTATTGAAAGCACTATCTGTTGAACAAGGCTTTTTGTGAAAGAGCATATGGTAGATGAGATTTGATTGATGGAAAGTTAGAGGAGCAGAAAGATTAAAGGAGCAGAATTCAGGTGCTGCTAAAAGAATTGGGGAAAGGTGCCTGGGCAGTCATGGGACAACATGTGAGGTTGGACTGCTTGGTTGTAAAAGACCTTGACATCCTCTGTTCACTGTACCTTGCCTCATCCTGGGGCCAGCAATTGATAAATTACTTCTAAAACACACTCTCATTGACTATAGCTCCATCATCAACTACAAACTAAATTGACTCCTTGCTTTTTGATTTATTCAGGAAACTTCTGTTGAGTATATGCTTCACCACCATCATTAAGTGGTTTCTCCATACATAGAGAGTAGTGAATTACTAGCAATAAGTCAATGACTGACTCTCTATTGTTGATGAAAAATTAATTAATAATCAATCTAAGAAAGAAATAGAAAATTTTATTCGAGCCTATCTGAGGATTGTAACCCAGGAGACAATCTTTCAGAAAAGTCTGAGGACTCTTCCACCTATTAGAAGTCAAGCACAATTACATATGTTTCTGAGACAAAGAGTTACACATCAAATGACGTTCTGACAGTTAACACAATCCAGATCTGCATGTACAAAGTGAGTAATGGGTCATCATGACAGCTTACAAGACTAGGAAGGAATATTATCTCTTCAGGATTAATGCAGAAGTACAAGACACGCTGAAGGGAAGGGAGGAGGCCAAAACGGGCAGAGATAATTTTTATGCTTAAATTTTCTTGTCTTCCATAAAACATGAATTTTATTTCATCACTATTCTTTGCATTCTTAGTGTTGAAATATGGTCTGCCCATACAAAAGTTCATTCAACAAATATTTTTTTAATGCCTGCTGTGTACTAAATACATGTGCATATGACCCACTGGGATTTAGTGACCTAGATGGACAAAGTGCCAGCTTACATTGTCGGGGAGTGCAGTAAGTAAACCGACATGTAAAACAAACAAGAAAAGAACTAGATCATGATAAGGTCTACTTTGAGTTGATTGGTCAGGAACTAACTCTTTTTGAGAAACTTAAATTTAATTTAAGATCTGAACAAGAGCAGCTAGTCATATAAACATCACTCCTATAAACATCCTTCCAGGAGAAGGAACAGCCAGAGAAAAAGATAGAAACAAGATTGGCATGTTCAAGAAACAGCATTCCTCACATGAAAATTTTCTCCACTTCTCTTTCTGGATTCCCTACTTCCTCTCCATGAGAAGGGATTATTTGCAGCTAGTAGTCTCTGGCAACTAAAGTAATTTCCTGCCTAATTATGAAACTGTTACTAAAAAGAGTTGGATGGAGTACGTCCTTTCTCAATATTGCTCTATACCCATTAAAAACAGCCTAGAAAAAGCATCCAATTTCTTTAATCAATTGTTGGGGGTTTATTAACATTCTAGTTGCTTTGCTAGACATTTTGCATGCATGACCTTGTTTAGTCCTCATATCAGTCTTATGATAAGGTAAAAAAGATCTCTGTTTTATATATAAATAAATAGGGCACACAGTTATTAAGTGGCAATGCTGAGATTCAAACTCAGATTTCTCTGAGGCCTCCTTAAAAAATATAGAAGCAGCCATGGGCAACATCGATCTACTCAGAAACAAGATCCCATCTTTGGGTACCATACAGGTGACTAAGAGATAAGCAGGGCTCTCCAGCTATGTACCCATTACCAGCACACCCACGTGCACATGTGTGCACACACACACGCACACACACACACACACACAGAGAAAAAGAGAACTCCAGCTATCTAAACTCTTCTAATTTCTTATTGTTATTATTCCAACATAATTTTGAGGAGCACTGGTATTGCTATATAAAGAGCACTTCTTTTGTATAGAAAACTGGGGACTCAGAAGTTTAGAAATATGTATGAAAAGAAGAGGAAAGTCTTTAGGGTGTGAGAAATGGGCAAAGAAAATTATCAATTAGGTTTAGTGTTTAGTAGGAAATAGCCATTTCATTTTTTTAAAAAAAGTCAAGTCTGATGTCTCAAGAAGTTTCTCATCTAAATGGAGAAAAAATAAGTATAAAAAACAGTTTTTGCTCAAGTAAGAAATTATCTGAGGATCAGGATTTACATATTGGAAGAGGAAGCTGAGAAAATCCAGAGTATCAACAAGGCCGTTGAACAATGACCAATTCACAGTGACCTTTATTTTATTGATATAGAATGAGTCATTTAACTAAATTTTGTGGAAGTGTTTTAAACCAATCTGCCATTTTCAAAGCAGCTAGATCTGGTATATAAGTATATTGTGGACCTAAGAGTGGTTTTTTGAGTCAATGTGGTGTCAGGATTTCCTAGGAGACAAAAGTAAGAGAAATTTAAAAGAAAAAAAAATCATAGAATGGCACAGGGTATACTCTATTATCTGTTAAATATAAACTAATAGACATTTTAAAATTATCATAACCACAACTTTCCCTTTGATGTGAGCCCTTGGGTATATTTACAGAGAGCAAGAAGGCTGTATTGTATCACAAATCTCCAGATTAAAACCTGTCAGTAACAATACACACTGCATCACTGCAGTGTTTCACCATACTTGTGTAATCAAGCAGGAAGTCCATGGATCACAGCCCTGTACTGTGCATCAACCACATCCTCTTCAAAGGAGAATGTGTGATGGATGATGGCATTGCATTTTTATATTGCTCTTTTGAATCACAACTTACTAAAACAAGAAAGCTTCTTTCATAGATAGCAAATCCTTTCTTGTAAAAGCTAATCAATTCTGTTAGCTTTGGAAGATTTCTGTTTCTCCAAATCAAAAATACTTGATAATATTTTTTAAACAATTGTTAATATTGGATTTGGCTTGTACTCCATTCAGCTGATATATGCCCTTGGATGGTATATACAGAAACCATGTAAATCATATACTATTCATATCCTTAGAGAGATATTGAATATTGAATCAAGGAACAACAGGTTTTTTTTTTTTTTTAATGAAGGAACCCAAGTAGGTTTTGGAAAACAAAAAAATAAAATATTACAGCAGAAAAATATACATAAAAAGGGCTTAAAGATGAAGAAATATGACTGACAGGTCAAATATCTAATAATTGAAGTTCCCAAAGGATGAAAAAAGGCAGGTGAGAAGAAATTATAAAAGCCATAAATCAAGAATATTTTGCAGAACTGAAGGACTTGAAATCCAGATTAAAAGAACCACTGAATACCCAGTATAATGAACAACAACAAGAAAATGATGTACCTAGGGATCATCATCATGAAATTTTACAACCCTAGGAATAAAGAGAAGACCCCACAACTCAGAGAGAACAAAAAGGTCATCTATTAAGAAAAACATTGTGCTCCTAAGGCAATATTAGAAACTTGAAAAAAAAGGAAAAGCAACATCATCAAATTCTTTGTGAGAAGCATTTTCAGTCTAGCATTCCATACCCAGCCAAGCCACTAATCAAGAACAATGGTAGAATAAATAGACCTTTCTGAACATCCATGGTCTTTGAAACTTTACCAAGGTATTTGAAACTCTAGTTCTGGAATTTTCTCAGGAATTTCTGGAGAATGTTCTCCATCAAAAAAGGGGAATACATCGAGAAGAGGAAGACATAGGATCCAAGAGAAAATGAGATCTCACAGAGAAGAATGTCAAAGGGGATCCCTTGATGACAGAAATTTCCAGGGCAAAAGCTTTACAGTAGGCCATGAAAGCAACCAGTACAGATTGGAACGGAATGACTGATAGAAATGTCCAGAAGAAAACAAACAATCAAAAAAATGAAAGTGATAGATTTTCTGATGTATTTATGAGGAAAAGTTCATTAAAAAAAAACAGCTGGGGTACTTGAGAAGAACAGGCATATAAAGTAAGGTACATAGAAAGCTAAGCAAATTAAAAAGAGAATAAGAATTATCTCAGGAGGAAGACAAAAAGTTGTGCAAGAATAGAAAAATAATCACAACACATTATGGGAATCAAAACAATGTAGTCATTGATCGACAGGGAATGATGTAAGAGAGCAAAATCCTCATCTATGGAAAAGGAAGTCAATAGATACTGTACTGCTCAGTCTTTAAATACAGTACTACATTCCAGTAAAAGGAAGGAAAGCTTCTTAGAGAAATGCCTGATTTCAGGTCTGGAGTAAGAAATGCACAAAATGAGCCCAGGACAATTTGTCATGCCTAAAAGCAAGGATGCTATCAAAGAAATGGATTTATTTGAAATGTGAAATTTTTTGAAGTTTGAAATTTGAAGTTTCAAACTTTGAAGTTTGAAATTTTTCATTATAAAAAGAAAAAAAAAAGAGTTGGGGTGTAGGGTTGGGAGGAAGTAAAGAGAACTTTTCTAGTAAATGAACTTCAGTCCTATTTGAATATTTTAAATAAGAATGTAAATGTATGTATTCCTCATGTAATTTCTAATTAACTGCAATTTTAGATTAAAATTTAAAAGAAACAATAGTGTAAGCGTATTACTTAGAAGTGTGAAGTTAAGTCCCATGGAGACTAATAAGGGTTGAAACTCTTGGCCAAAGGGAAGTACGACAGGATCATGAAGAAGGGTGAGCAGGGAATTGCTGTTTTGTTGTTTGTAAGCCTTTTGATCTTATTTGGCTTTTAAATTATGTGCATATTTTACTTCAATAAAAACAAACTTTAATTTTAAAATATTTTTAATAGACGATAATGGGCTTTGGGATCACATAGAACTTCATTAAAAACTTAATTTGGGCATTTACCAGCTAAGAGGCCTTGAGCAGAGGTTTAATCTCTCTCAGTTTGTTCACCTATGAAATGAAGATAATACATCCACCTGTGGAGTCATGAAGCTTTAACGTAATACATTTGAAGCACTTAGCCTGGCACATAGTCAGTATATGGTAGACATTATTACTGTATTATATTTAGAACCTTTGCCAAAGCTGAGTTCTAAATCTGCTAAAAGCTGAGACAGATCTTCAAAGACTGCCAAAATACAGCATGTATAGATATGGGCGTTGAGTGGGGGCCAGGTAGTCTGTCCTCTTCCAATTTAAGGAACAGAGAAAGTTGGAGTAATTGTGCCCTTAGTGTATGAAATATCCTCAGGAGTGGAAGTCAAGTTTCGCTCATGTAAAGGGACAGAGAAGCTTTCTCCAAGACACAAGAATACTAACAAGACTTTAGTGACCAGTCTATACTAAACTAAACTCTGGTGATTTAAGATCCCAAAACTCTTCAAATCCAGTTAGGTGGTTGCAGCTTGAATTAGATCATGAGGGAGCTGAGAGTAAACAACCTGGCTTTTCTACACTTTCAGTACATTGTTAACAGAAAGGCAGAGAGAATAAAGAAACTCTTGGATCAAATAAATGGTGATCAGTATCAGTAAAACTAAATCAGGAAGACACAGGGACTTCCCTGTTGGCACAGTGGTTAAGAATCTGCCTGCCAATGCAGGGGACATGGGTTTGATCCCTGGTCCCGGAAGATCCCACATGCCGCGGAGCAAGTAAGCCCGTGTGCCACAACTACTGAGCCTGTGCTCTAGAGCCTGAGAGCCACAACTACTGAGCCCACGTGCCACAACTACTGAAGCTCGCACGCCTAGAGCCTGTGCTCCGCAACAAGAGAAGCCACTGCAATGAGAAGCCTGCGCACCACAACGAAGAGTAGCCCCTGCTCACCACAACTAGAGAAAGCCCGCACGCAACAACGAAGACCCAACGCAGACAAAAAGAAAGAAAGAAAGAAAGAAAGAAAGAAAGAAAGAAAGAAAGAAAGAAAGAAAGAAAGAGAAAGAAAGAAAGAAAGAAAGAAAGAAAGAAAGAAAGAAAGAAAGAAAGAAAGAAAGAAAGAAAGAAAGAAAGAAAGAAAGAAAGAAAGAAAGAAAGAAAGACACAATTTTTATATAGGTCTCAAATTTCTTTAAAATTAGTTATAATGATGTGTCAGTTTCTTATACACTATAGATGGGTTAAATTTATGCTTTTTATTTTAAGTTTTGTTTTAACAGAGAAGACATAATTGACCACCCTGTGTTGCCAATTTGTTCTCCCTCTCTCTCTCTCTCTCTTTCACACACACACACACACACACACACACACACACACAATTAATTCATGTTAGTCTAAGTATCTAAGTGAAACTTTTCCCATCTTTACTAAAAAATCAACTGCATTTTGAGTGGCTGTGATAGACCCAGGTGGCTGGTTAACCCGCTCCCCTTTCCTCTACCCACCTTCACTCTAGAGGCTGGAAGAGGTCACTCTGGTAGACTTCTTCACAGCTAGGTTAGTCATGTGACCAGTTTCCAACCAACAAAGTCATGACGACATAAGAGGACATTTGGGGGCTTCTGGTAAGCTTTTTACTCTTTGCTTCGCTTCCCACCTTGAAGGAAAATGTGGGCTTCCACGGGAGTAGACATCTTGAGACCATGGAAAGTCACACTAACATGCTAAGAATAGTGAAATGAAAAGAAGAAAAAGTGAGCCTGGGTCTTCGATGACAGAGTTGAGGAGACGAACACATCCCTAACTGACACAGCAGCGCTTTAGATTTCTGTCCTGTTTACTGTTGAAGTTTTTCTTTTTTCATATACCAAGAAAACATTAAGATGCAAATCTGTTATACAAAATTTACAAGAATGCCATCTAAATGCCATCACTCCTGAAGCATTCCCCTTCAAAGATGCCACTTTTCCCCCAAAGATGTAAAGTGTGTTGAAGACTCCACCATCTTACTTCTCTTCACTAAGATGAAGAAAGGAACACAGGAAACAAAGGCAGAGACAGGCTACACAAATAATGTATTAAGTGAATTCTTGGTGGAGATGAGGGATGTTTGAACCATCGTGGATTTCTTTTTTCCAATTGCTTCCTATACTCATAAAAATGTTTACTACTGGTTTACTTTTTATTTTATATACTTTATTCTAAACTTTAAGCTAAGTGAAGGTGCAGGCTCTTTAGATTCCAGCCCCATAGGTTCCAAATAGTTGCTCATTCTCTCACATCTCTGTGACCTGAAACAAGTTACCTGATCACCTTAAGCCTCGGTTCCCACATCTATAAACTGGGGATAATGATGATACCAACTTCATAGGGGTTTTGTGAGGGCTAAAGGAGCAAACCTACACAAAAATGTTAAGCACAGTGCTTGGCACAATTCCAGGCTCAGCAAATGTTAGCTGTTATTACTGTAACCACTACAACTCTATTTAACAAACACCTATTTAGCATTTACTGTATGCCAGGCACTGCCTTAGTGCTTGGCAAATATTAATTTTCTTATTATTCATAAAACCCTGTGAAATTATTATTACTATTACTATTATTATTATTATATCAATTTCATATTAGAGAGCACAGAAAAATTGAGGAACTTTTCAAGGATCACACAGCTCAAAGGTGGCTGAGCTGGAATTTGGACAAGGAAATCCTGGCTGTAGAATAGGTGCTGTAACCCCCTGCTCTGCTACCCCACCTTCTCCTCTCCCTTCCCTCCTTCTTGTTCCTCTCTAATGTCCTAGTGAGTGGTAAGCATTAAACAAACAGACAGGACCAAAAAATGTTTCCAGTAACAGACACAGAGGTAATTTTTAAAAGACCTTGAAAGCTTTTTGGTCACCTTTACTTAAAATATAAATTTTTTACTTAATAATATTTCTGTTTATTTTACTAAGTATCAGTTGCCATATTATAAGAGAAAGTAGAGTTTGAATAACATTAGCTACAATGAGTGCTCTCAATCATCCTCATTATTTCTGCATAGCAAGGAAAGAAGGCTCTCTATGTTTAAAGCAAGGAAACTTGCCAATTGTTTTCATCAGTAGGAGTGAAGATACCCATATCACCTTAAGGCTGAGATATGAAACAGAAGAAGACATCCTGAAGTAACTATTTTCAGTGAGATTTGAAATTTAACATACTAACTTGAATTTTATTTGCAAACATTACCTCTGACCAATGGACCTGCTAAAGACAGAGGCTGTTTCTTCTTTAAAAGACTGGAAGTATGGTGTTCCCAGAGAAGCTTTTCACATGAGTATATGAGATGCACAGTCTGCACTTTCCAAACTCCTATGCAGACACTGCCACTTAGAATTTAACATTGTCATGTTGCTACTGGGACAGCTAAGTGTTATAGCTTCTATCTGCTCATGATGTACCTTCTCACTGTACCAGCAGCTCCTTAAAAATGTACATCACACACACATGAAGCATCCCCCTATGGGCCATGGGCTCCAGTTACCTGTAAAATAAACATGGACAAAATTAACAGTAGGATACATGTGTGCTTGTAGGATGGCATTGGCTTCAGGTGAAAAGTGGAAGATAAGAAGCCAAAATCCTAATGACCATCTCATTCTAACAAAGTCAGCTAAAAAGATGCTGTAGACCTTTTCTTCCTCTTCATTCATTTGTTGACTGAACTAAGGTCACACTGAAAGATACTAGTTTGCATGGGGTAACACTTAATTCATCTCCTCCTCCTCCCTGCCACCAAAATAATCCAGAGTGGCAGGGGTTCCAACAAAATTAAATGCAGGAAAGAATAAAGATACTGGTATGTCTTGACTATGTTTTACTCATAACACTCTAAAAATTCATTGCTAAATGATTAATTGAAGAAGTAGAGGAGTCAGCAAACCTGGGAAAATTATTTAACTTCTCTGGGACTCGGATTTCACAACGCACATACTCTGCATTTAAGCATACTAAATTATTTTCAGTTTCTTGAAGGGACCACGTCTGTTAAATATTTGTATGTCCAGCCTCCACATCTATTGCCTGTCACTTAGTAGCTTCTCAGTAGATATTGGTTTTTTAGGGTTTCAGGGAAATCTACCATAATCAATAACTGGGAAAGAGAAGGAATATAGCTGCTCATTTGCTATTTTCTGTTTTGGTCTCTCATTACACAATTAGTTATGCTTGTATGAATGTACAAGCTCTGGGAAAATAAATCACTTCCAAGAATTATTAGAGCGAGAGGCTTTGCCTTGGAAGAGATCAGAGAGTTGCAGCAATGTCTCTACTGTTAATATAGTACACTTTTACCTTGTTTCTGGATGGATATAGTTTTTAAAATGAAAATGAAAGATGTAAAGAAAATCCAGAAGCCTGAAAGAGATCCAACTAAAAAATAAATTATCAGGCCAAGAATAGCTCTCACTGTACTATATAGCTTTCATTTACTTATGTGTCTGTCCCTTCTACCAAACTATAACCTTCTTGAGAGCAAGAACTATATCTTACCCATCTTTGTATCCAGGGATGCTACTCAATGTATTTCACAACCAGTACAGGAGAAGCTTTGACCAGTCAGAACAGATGCTGACTGTAAACCACCCAATGTGGCCAGAGTTTTGTGCTGGTTGAATATTAGTCCTAATCTATTCCTAGTGCCTACTAGCACAGTACCTGGGGAAATACTAGATGCTAAATAAATGTTTAGTGAATGGATGAAGAGAGGAATGAATAAGTGCATGAATGCCACAAGCCAATCAATCATCCCACCATAGCCTAGTTCTTCCAGCATTGTCCTACTATCACTCTGTAAATTTCTTTTGGACTCAAAGGCCTTGAACAATGCAGAGAGGAGGGCTGCAGGTATTATGGAAGCCATGTGACCTAGAGTCCCCTGGAACTGTTGGCAATGGATTCAGTTAGCCCAGGGCTTTTTGACAGTCCCTACAACCTTGGGTATTTTTAAGAACATAATCTCAGTAATAAACACAGAAAGCAACGTGAATGAGGCTTGTTGTTCCAGAAAACAGGCTGAATTTCTTTGTGTTTTTGATACAGCCATGCCTAGTTTGGATACAGAAATGACTGATTTGTAAGAGGCTTCTAATAGTTATTTTATGTTAAAATAGGATTCTGTTGAAAATATTTTTTATCTTCCCATTCTGTAATTTTGGATAAGCATTTTTATGTGTTTCTTTATAAGAATGTATTGTATAAAGGAATAAAAATTATTATTGAAGTTTATGAAAAGATACACTTTCCTACTACATAAGTTTGTAAAATAAGTCTTAAACCCTATTTCTGCCCATTCATCATCAACAAGGCATTAAATATTTACCAGATCCTCAAATGGGCAGTTGTCAATTGGAAGCCACCCAGAATGCATGCTCCTTTCTTAAGAGATGTGTATAGTCTCGCTGGGGCAGGAAATCCAGAGACTTCCCTCCATCTAAAAAAATTAAAGAATTGCCAAGGGCTGTCAGGTCCTTCTTCTCACTGTCCAGGCATAGTCGAGGGTGAACATGCAGCCTAGACTAGTCTGATCACTCTATGCAGGCATTTTTTAATTGTCAGCAGAGTGACCTAAGCATAGAAAAGCAGATGGAGTTGACTGATCACAGTGGTTGTGTCGATGGAGGATTCTCAAATGCTTCCTGCTGCAGAGATCTACTGGACTTGACTATGTGTCCTGGGCTTGGATCTTCATCTCTCCCTTCAAGCTTTCAAGCTCTTAACTTATATTTTCAAATAAATGTAATTCGAGTTGAAGTTAAACAAAATTAGTTTCTGTTATTTGCACTGAAGAACTAAAACTATATTTGGTATAAGGAATTAGAATTATAAACAGGTGTATAGTACTGTCCTTGTCCTCAGTGACTAGACAACCTAGTTGAAGAGAGAGAGAACATAAGTCAAAGTCCAAGCAAGAGGCAGAAAATAAGCATGAGTGGTATTGGAACAGAAGGAGAGAATCTGAGTAAATTTGGGGGTCAGGTTTGGGATGAAAAATCATCCCCCTTCACCATCCTCACTCCTAGACTTTGCTCAATTAATTGATAGACAGCCTTGACTGCAAGGTGTCTATATAGGCTAGATAATGGAGACAGAAAGGGAGCAAATGTGGCTGCTGCACTCATTCTGAGAAGTGCTATCTAGTTGGAGAAACATGTCATACATTAAAATATTAGAAAGTAATACAAAACAGGATATAGCTCAGTGTTAGACTTGGTCATGCAAACCTGAGGTACTATAGGACTTCAAAGAAGAGAGTATGTATAACAGAGAAAAACAAACCTGACTCCGTTTTGGATCTATTCCTTTAGCTCCAACCTCTGTGCTCTGTTGCCTGTGCTTAGTTATACTGGCTCTGAACCTTTGCAAAAGAATGTTGCCTATAGCCTGAAATATACATGATAGCTCTTTCTCAAGGCTCTGCCTCCCAAGCTTGACCTTTAAAGGTAGAACACTTTTCCATTCATACAGAGATAAAAAGTTGCAGAATAGAGAATAACATCTATTTTGTTGGAGGTTTACAGGAACATCATGACCAGACATACTTGGACAGCTGCAGGAATAAAGGACTGTCACATCCCCTCTATGGTCTGGAGAGCAGCAAAAAGTTTATAACAACCAACCATACCCCCTCCTCTTTTTGTATAAAAGAAGCCTGAATTCTAACTTGGGTAAGATGGTTCTTTGGGACACCAGTCTGCCATCTTCTCAGTCTGCCGGCTTTCCAAATAAAATCACTATTCATTGCCCCAACACTTCATCCCTTGATTTATTGGCCTGTCATGTGGCGAGCAGTACAAGCTTGGTCTCGGTAACAAATGGACCGTAATAAAGTCAGACATCAGAGAGAAGCTGGAGCATCAGCTAATTCACAGCAACCTGTAAATTTTGCCAATTCCATGAAAATATTCAGTTTATTTGTTTGCTTCTAGGTATTATTTAGATCCAAAATTAAATCCTCTCATTTACGTTTTTTAAATCTTATTTCTTTTGATATCATGGACATCTGTAGCCTGAATTAGATTTAAGAAAAATAAATTGGCTGCATTGTCAAAATACACACACACACACACACACATACCCTGATAATAGAATTTACATTTAGTTTTATCCTTCAGTGAGAGAATAAATGAACAGAGAACATCAATTTTTTATATTTTAATTCTTGAAAGTAATAATTTCTCATGAAAATGTATTTCAAAAATTGTTAACTCTTATAGAGAAGTTACAATGTACCAGCACTGTCCTAAACACTTTACATATGTAGTATTAACTTCTTTAATGAAGGCTGGTAAATATTAAACAATCCCCCCAGGGTTGGGGGTGGGTGGGGCACTGATTTGTAGAGTCTACCAATTTCTGTGGTGTAAATACTCCCACCCTGGAGGATGTCAAGCTACCAATGTGATTTCACTGAGTGTGGAGGTGGAAAGATGAGTACTCTTGGCTCTCCATAGTCCTACAGTCAGCTCTAGCACACTACTTGTTCGGACATCTCATGTCCTTGAAACTGATAGGTGGGATCTGAAAAAAGACTTAGAGGTCAACTTGCACAACATCCACATTTTCCAATATGAAAAATTAGGCCCCCATGTTGATTATTGACACACCCATGATTACATTAGCAATTAAGAACTATGGGACCTGAATAGACAAGAGGCTGAACTCTAAGCTAACTGGTCAAGTTTCCATTCAAAATGCAGTCCAGTTCTGAAAGTGGTGTCCATCTTCTTAGTTTGGAGAGATGTCCAAATTTCAAGTCTCCTTTTCATATTTATACACCCTTCCTGGCTATTAGTTCAGGCTTCCCTCCCTAAAGAGTGACTAGATAATCTTGTCACTGCCTTCTGTTTTGTTTCTTGCACAATATATGAAAAGACAATCAAATTGGGACCAGCATGTCCACTTATTCTGTGCCTATGTGACTATCTGTGGGATGGCACTTGGTCCCACAGTAGCTTTCCCACATTCTGTCACCATTCCTGAAGTTTCACAACTTATTCCTCTGGATCTTAAAAAAATTTTCTACTTTCCTAAGTCCAATACCACAAAACTTCCTGGGCAAATTATTTCACCATATATGTTAGGGAAAGTCTATTTATAGAAAACTGAGAAGAAGTCATGGAAATCAAATGTGTCCAGTATTTTTTAAAGTTCATTATCAAAAGTGGACTTAAGAAATAATCCACCTTCATTTATTTAACAGTTTTGCCCATGTTTGAAGTTAATATCATAGAAACTTTTCCATATGGCAAAATTTTACTGGTAAAGTCTACTAAAATCTAAAATTAAATTCTGTTAGATAACTCTCACGAACAATAAGAAACTATATTTTTCTTCTTTTCTGCTTGTTTTTTTTTAATAATAAATTGTTTAATAAGTGCCTTCTGTGTTGTTTTGACTCTCAAATGACTTTTTTTATTACTATTTAGAATACTCAATAAAGCAACTGTTTTGCAAGGGCCTATAGACCTTGTTACCAAACTTACAACTGTGCTAGTTTTAGAACTGCTTTTGGATATTGGTGGTGGAGTGTGGGGTTCATTATGCTTTTGGAATATTACAGTGAACTGGCTGGTCATCAGCCCTATAAAAGACAATCTGTTCAGCTGACTGACCAGCCAGAAGATTGTTTCCTTTGGCAGACGACACAGAGAGGATATTTGCTTTATCCATGAAATATATATTTACTATAAATAGTAAGCGTAACTTTGCATCTCTGAGTGGGTGAAAAATGATCTATTTACTCTGAGAATGTCAAACCAGCAATCTTACAGATCTCAATGAAAAGGGGGAGAAAAAGGATTTGAGGGACTCCGTGATGACCGGGATCATAGAATGTGTCAGCTAAATCATCTCCTATCCCATTCGCCCCCTTCACTCTCAGATCTAACCTTCCTCTTTACCTCCCCTCCCCCCAGAAGCTGCAGCAAAGATACCTTAGATAGCTGCCTTCAAACAAAACCAAGATATTGCCCCTTCTCCCATTTCAGGAGCAAGATTTCATAATCGTTCACCAGCACCCATCCTCCCTCCCATGGCAGAGCCTAGACAAGCCACTGTGCCCTCCACTTGGAGATGCCCCCACCTCGACCCCAAGCCCTGGTACTCTTTGGCTTCTGGGCAGTTATTCATTGATTTCTTGAGGGTTTGTTTTGCTCTCTTCCCAAAAAAGATTTATCACACACACACAAATCAACAAAGGTGAGGAGATACCTCAAAATATATTTAAGAGGATTAACCAAGATGGCAGAGTAGAAGGACGTGCTCTCACTCCCTGTTGCGAGAGCACCAGAATCACAACTGGCTGTTGGACACTCATCGACAGGAAGACACTGGACTTCACCAAGGAGGATACCCCACATCCAAGGACAGAGGAGAAGCCACAGTGAGATGGTAGGAGGGGCACAATCAGAGTAAAATCAAGTCCCATAACTGCTGGGTGGGTGACTCACAGACTGGCGAACACTTATACCACAGAAGTCCACCCACTGGAGTGAAGGTTCTGAGCCCCACGTCAGGCTTCCCAACCTGGGGGTCCGGCAACTGGAGGAGGAATTCATAGAGAATCAGACTTTGAAGCCCAGTGGGAATTGATTGCAGGACTTCGACAGGACTGGGGGAAACAGAGACCCCAATCTTGGAGGGTGCACACGGAATAGTATGTGCATTGAGACCCAGGGGAAGGCGCAGTGACCCTGGGGGAGACTGAACCAGACCTACCTGCTAGTGTTGGAGGGTCTCCTGCAGAGGCGGGGGCTGGCTCTGTTTCACCGTGGGGACAAGGACACTGGCAGCAGAGGTTCTGGGAAGTACTCCTTGGTGTGAGCCCTCCCAGAGTCTGCCATTAGCCCCACCAAAGAGCCCTGGTAGGCTCCAGGGTTGGGTTGCCTCAAGCAAAACAATCAACAGGGAGGGAACTCAGCCCCACCAATCAACAGTCAAGTGGATTAAAGTTTTACGGAGCTCTGACCTCCACAGCAACAGTCAGCTCTACCCACCACCAGAGCCTCCCATCAAGTCTCTTAGGTAGCCTCAACCACCAGAGGGCAGAGAGCAGAAGCAAGAAAAACTACAATCCTGCAGCCTGTGGAACAAAAACCACATTCACAGAAAGATAGACAAGGTGAAAAGGCAGAGGGCTATATACCAGATGAAGGAACAAGAAAAAACCCCAGAAAAACAGCTAAATGAAGTGGAGATAGGCAACCTTCCAGAAAAAGAATTCAGAATAATGATAGTGAAGATGATCCAGGACCTCGGAATAAGAATGGAGGTAAAGATTGAGAAGATGCAAGAAATGATTAACAAAGACCTAGAAGAAGTGAAGAAGAAACAAACAGAGATGACCAATACAATAACTGAAATGAAAACTACACTAGAAGGAATCAATAGCAGAATAACTGAGGCAGAAGAACGGATAAGTGACCTGGAAGACACAATGGTGGAATTCACTGCTGCAGAACAGAATAAAGAAAAAAGAATGAAAAGAAATGAAGACAGCCTAAGAGACCTCTGGGACAACATTAAACGCAACAACATTCGCATTATAGGGGTCCCAGAAGGAGAAGAGAGAGAGAAAGACCAGAGAAAATATTTGAAGAGATTATACTTGAAAACTTCCCTAACATGGGAAAGGAAATAGCCACCCAAGTCCAGGAAGCGCAGAGAGTCGCATACAGGATAAACCCAAGGAGAAACACGCCGAGACACATAGTAATCAAAGTGGCAAAAATTAAAGACAAAGAAAAATTATTGAAAGCAGCAAGGGAAAAACGACAAATAACATACAAGGGAACTCCCATAAGGTTAACAGCTGATTTCTCAGCAGAAACTCTACAAGCCAGAAGGGAGTGGCATGATATACTTAAAGTGATGAAAGGGAAGAACCTACAACCAAGATTACTCTACCTGGCAAGGATCTCATTTAGATTTGATGGAGAAATCAAAAGCTTTACAGACAAGCAAAAGCTAAGAGAATTCAGCACCACCAAACCAGCTCTACAACAAATGCTAAAGGAACTTCTCTAAGTGGGAAACACAAGAGAAGAAAAGGACCCACAAAAACAAACCCAAAACAATTAAGAAAATGGTCATAAGAACATACATATCGATAATTACCTTAAACGTGAATGGATTAAATGCTCCAACCAAAAGACACAGGCTTGCTGAATGGATAGAAAAACAAGACCCATATATATGCTGTCTACAAGAGACCCACTTTAGACCTAGGGACACATACAGACTGAAAGTGAGGGGATGGAAAAAGATATTCCATGCAAATGGAAATCAAAAGAAAGCTGGAGTAGCTATACTCATATCAGATAAAATAGACTTTAAAATAAAGAATGTTACAAGAGACAAGGAAGGACACTACATAATGATCAAGGGATCAATCCAAGAAGAAGATATAACAATGATAAATATATATGCACCCAACATAGGAGCACCTCAATACGTAAGGCAACTGCTAACAGCTATAAAAGAGGAAATTGACAGTAACACAATAATAGTGGGGGACTTTAACACCTCACTTACACCAATGGACAGATCATACAAAATGAAAATAAATAAGGAAACAGAAGCTTTAAATGATACAATAGACCAGATAGATGTAATTGATATTTATAGGACATTCCATCCAAAAACAGCAGATTACACGTTCTTCTCAAGTGCGCACGGAACATTCTCCAGAATAGATCACATCTTGGGTCACAAATCAAGCCTCAGTAAATTTAAGAAAATTGAAATCATATCAAGCATCTTTTCTGACCACAACTTTATGAGATTAGAAATGAATTACAGGGGAAAAAAACGTAAAATACACAAACACTTGGAGACTAAACAATACATTACTAAATAACCAAGAGATCACTGAAGAAATCAAAGAGGAAATCAAAAAATACCTAGAGACAAATGACAATGAAAACACGACGACCCAAAACCTATGGGATGCAGCAAAAGCAGTTCTGAGAGGGAAGTTAATAGCTATACAAGCCTACCTAAAGAAACAAGAAAAATCTCAAGTAAACAATCTAACCTTACACCTAAAGAAACTAGAGAAAGAAGAGCAAACAAAATGAAAGTTAGCAGAAGGAAAGAAATCATAAAGATCAGAGCGGAAATAAATGAAATAGAAACAAAGAAAACAATAGCAAAGATCAATAAAACTAAAAGCTGGTTCTTTGAGAAGATAAACAAAATTGATAAACCATTAGCCAGACTCATGAAGAAAAAGAGGGAGAGGACTCAAATCAATAAAATCAGAAATGAAAAAGGAGAAGTTACAACAGACACCGCAGAAATACAAAGCATCCTAAGAGACTACTACAAGCAACTTTATGCCAATAAAATGGACAACCTGGAAGAAACTGACAAATTCTTAGAAAGGTATAACCTTCCAAGACTGAACCAGGAAGAAACAGAAAATATGAACAGACCAATCACAAGCAATGAAATTGAAACTGTGATTAAAAATCTTCCAACAAACAAAAGTCCAGGACCAGATGGCTTCACAGGTGAATTCTGTCAAACATTTAGAGAAGAGCTAACACCCATCCTTCTCAAACTCTTCCAAAAAATTGCAGAGGAAGGAATACTGCCAAACTCATTCTATGAAGCCACCATCACCCTGATACCAAAACCAGACAAAGACACTGCCAAAAAAGAAAATTACAGACCAATATCACTGATGAATATAGATGCAAAAATCCTCAACAAAATACTAGCAAACAGAATCCAACAACACATTAAAAGGATCATACACCATGATCAAGTGGGATTTATCCGAGGGATGCAAGGATTCTTCAATATATGCAAATCAATCAATGTGATACACCATATTAACAAATTGAAGAATAAAAACCATATGATCATCTCAATAGATGCAGAAAAAGCTTGTGACAAAATTCAACACCCATTTATGATAAAAACTCTCCAGAAAGTGGGCATAGAGGGAACCTACCTCAACATAATAGAGGCCATGTATGACAAACCCACAGCAAACATCATTCTCAATGGTGAAAAACTGAAAGCATTTCCTCTAAGATCAGGAACGAGACAAGGATGTCCACTCTCACCACTATTATTCAACATAGTTCTGGAAGTCCTAGCCACGACAATCAGAGAAGAAAAAGAAATAAAAGGAATACGAATTGGAAAAGAAGAAGTAAAACTGTCACTGTTTGCAGATGACATGATACTATACATAGAGAATCCTAAAACTGCCACCAGAAAACTGCTAGAGCTAATTAATGAATATGGTAAAGTTGCAGGATACAAAATTAATGCACAGAAATCTCTTGCATTCTTATACACTAATGATGAAAAATCTGAAAGAGAAATTATGGAAACACTCCCATTTACCATTGCAACAAAAAGAATAAAATACCTAGGAATAAACCTACTTAGGGAGACAAAAGACCTGTATGCAGAAAACTATAAGACACTGATGAAAGAAATTAAAGATGATACCAACAGATAGAGAGATATACCATGTTCTTGGATTGGAAGAATCAACATTGTGAAAATGACTATACTACCCAAAGCAATCTACAGATTCAATGCAATCCCTATCAAATTACCAATGGCATTTTTTACGGAGCTAGAACAAATCATCTTAAAATTTGTATGGAGACACAAAAGACCCCGAATAGCCAAAGCAATCTTGAGGGAAAAAAAACGGAGCTGGAGGAATCAGACTCCCTGACTTCAGACTATACTACAAAGCTACAGTAATCAAGACAATATGGTACTGGCACAAAAACAGAAACATAGATCAATGGAACAAGATAGAAAGCCCAGAGATAAACCCACGCACCTATGGTCAACTAATCTATGACAAAGGAGGCAAAGATATACAGTGGAGAAAAGACAGTCTCTTCAATAAGTGGTGCTGGGAAAACTGGACAGCTACATGTAAAAGAATGAAATTAGAATACTCCCTAATACCATACACAAAAATAAACTCAAAATGGATTAGAGACCTAAATGTAAGACTGGACACTATAAAACTCTTAGAGGATAACAAAGGAAGAACACTCTTTGACATAAATCACAGCAAGATCTTTTTTGATCCACCTCCTAGAGTAATGGAAATAAAAACAAAAATAAACAAATGGGACCTAATGAAACTTCAAAGCTTTTGCACAGCAAATGAAACCATAAACAAGACGAAAAGACAACACTAAGAATGGGAGAAAATATTTGCAAACGAATCAACAGACAAAGGATTAATCTCCAAAATATATAAACAGCTCATTCAGCTCAATATTAGAGAAACAAACACCCCAATCCTAAAATGGGCAGAAGACCTAAATAGACATTTCTCCAAAGAAGACATACAGACGGCCACAAAGCACATGAAAAGATGCTCAACGTCACTAATTATTAGAGAAATGCAAATCAAAACTACAATGAGGTATCACCTCACACCAGTTAGAATGGGCATCATCAGGAAATCTACAAACAACAAATGCTGGAGAGGGTGTGGAGAAAAGGGAACCCTCTTGCACTGTTGGTGGGAATGTAAATTGATACAGCCACTATGGAGAACAATATGGAGGTTCCTTAAAAAACTAAAAATAGAATTACCATATGACCCAGCAATCCCACTACTGGGCATATACCCAGAGAAAACCGTAATTCAAAAAGACACATGCACCCGAATGTTCATTGCAGCACTATTTACAATAGCCAGGTCATGGAAGCCACCTAAATGCCCATCAACAGACGAATGGATAAAGAAGTTGTGGTACATATATACAATGGAATATTGCTCAGCCATAAAAAGGAACGAAATTGAGTCATTTGTTGAGACGTGGATGGATCTAGAGACGGTCATACAGAGTGAAGTAAGTCAGAAAGAGAAAAATAAATATCGTATATTAATGCATGTATGTGGAACCTAGAAAAATGGTACAGATGAGCCAGTTTGCAGGGCAGAAGTTGAGACACAGATGTAGAGAACAGACATATGGACACCAAGGGGGGAAAACTGCGGTGGGGTGGGGATGGTGGTGTGTCTGAATTGGGCAATTGGGATTGACATGTATACACTGATGTGTATAAAACTGATGACTAATAAGAACCTGCAGTATAAACAAACAAACAAACAAAACAACTAATACTAAACTTTCATTGGGTTATTTGTATGGAAATATGTTAATATAAATGTTTCAGACATTACATGAAATTTCTAAAAATCTTATATGTTCTGGTATAATGTTATGTCATAATCCTAGTTATTACTTTAAAATGTATATCTCAGAAATAACTAATTTTCTTGTCAACTGCATTATTATGAACTTTCATCAAATCTTTAACTGTGGTCATTTTTAAGTCTTTTGTCATTTACAGACAGTTCTGGGTGTACTCTGATGCTTTTGCAAATATGTTCCTATAAAAGGGTTTCATCTTCAAGAAATTCATGGAAAAGACTCTGACAAGTACAGGTTTCTGGTAACTGACTGTACTGCTGAACTGAATGAATAAGCATTTTCAGAACTCTAATGAAAAACTGATGAACTCATAAAAGTGCTAACAAAAGATCAAGATAAAAAAAATTAATTACATGGGACTGAGTGAACTGATGAGGATGAGTATAATTTTTGTGACTTTCTGTTTGAATTAAAAAAAAAAAAATCCCATAAGGACTCAGAGGCAAATAATATACAAATCAATTTTCACTGCAAATTAAAGGAGCTGTTACAGTGGAGGATTACCGGACTGAATGTCAATATTATGACATAGTGTGAGTGTGTTTCATGTTTGGTAATTGCAATCATTGTTGCTTTTGTTGTGGTCATCCATGTACAATGCTTGGTGTCAGTCTATTTATCTCTTGTAAAAATAAAATACAGTGTGTGTGTGTGAAAAAAAAAAAGAAGAAGAAGAAATACAAACTTAAGCATAAAAATATATATATATATTTAAAATGCATTAAGAACTTAGGTAGTTGCTTTATCTCAGGACACTCTAAATTAATTTCTGCGCTGTATCCTTGCCTGACCTCAGGGAGTTAACGTCCACAAGCAGGATTAGAGTAGAGACAGGCAGGGAGAGATTAGACGTGCTCTGGGACAAAAATAAGCAAAGGAAACAGGGTTATGCTTTCAGGCGTGGATTAATTTAATTTTCTGGGAGGGAAGAAGAGATTGTTTAAGGGCTTAAATCCATAGGGGTATCTCAGATGCTGATGAAGTTTGACTTTTCATGTTGTTTTTTTCTTTTTTGAAAGATATATAAAGATGAGCAGAAAAACAACTCATTACTTTTCTGGGAAGGAAAGACTATAGGGGTTTATTTTAATAATTTACGTCCTATTTCCATAACATACTCTTTGCGCAGACTATACCTTTTAAACTCATTGTTAGGAAGAGGCTGATATTCAGTGTGATTTCAGTTCAGAAACTCGATAATTAATCCCTTAGAGACAACAGAATGTTTAACCACTTGATATTTATTCGAGAAATCACTAATGAAAAATATTCTGAGCAGCCCAATTTTACAATTTATACATGGAATGAGAAAATGTTCATTTGGGGGGAAAATATTGAAATATTGAGTAATTGAGATGGGGATTTGCTTATAAATAAGATGGACTCTAGTACCTGTGAGGGGCTGGGGAAAAGTTTAAGGGTGATGGTGGAGGACACCTAACAGAATCCTCCAGGAAAGCCGGCTCCAAGGAAGTGTTCTGGGCAGGGGCCTGACAGCCTAAGGTCCTCTCCTGGACCAGCTCCGACCAACTCCGACCTTCATCACAGGAACCAGCTCCATTTCTAGAGGTGCTGGGGGAGGAAGGAGGGAGTGTGAGAAGCCAGAGGGGCCGGTGTGGTTAAAGGGCTTTGAAATCCAAACATGTTGAAACTAAGTGGTATCACCACAACCCCAAACACCTAAAAAGAAGGTTCCCTATCTGTGAGGGAACTCAGCATCTTTAAACAAGGTCCTAAATACACAAAAAAGGATGGTTAGGAAACTCTCTTTTTTCCTCAAGGCTAAATTAGGAATGCTTATTAAGCAACTCAGACAAATAGTACAAAGAGAAGGAAAGTGAATGACAAGTCACAAGGACTTGCTAATGTAGCTACAGTCTAACACCAAGTCCAATACCCTAATTTAAATGACAAAGTATGTTTTCCCATGACACTTTCAGCCAGAAACACTACTGGCTACTTAACTAAGGCTAGGTGATACTTCTATGGGAATAGGAGACCCTTCTCCTCTGAGCACTTCCCAGCACTGTGGCTTTATGGGTGACACAAAAGAAGAGGCAGCTCAAACCGTGTGGTCTTCTGTGCATCACTTTACCTCTTGCCCTGTAGCTCTGTGTCCTCCAAGGAAAGGTTATAACTGTTCTCAAAGGTGACTTTATAAGCAGGTAGGGTAGGGAAGTCCCTGGAGAAAGAGAACCAGGCATGGCTTTCTTGACATAAGAGAAGCCATTTTTGGCCTAAGCCATTTTGTGATCTAAGCCTGGCCACAATGCTCATCCTTAAACAGGTCTCAGTAATTAATGATCTTAAGGGAACAAAAGAATGCAGAAGCAAATGACTGTTATCAGGCAAGAGATAGCAAAGATAATATATCTGTTGTAGAGTTCTGCTTCAATGGTAAAGATTAGCCAGGAGCTCTCAAACGTCAGATCAACTAAAACCTAAGGGATGATTATGTTGACCTTTTCTGACCCTCGTGACTTCAATCAACTAAAGCTTGGACTCTGTCAACAGCCCAAGCCCCTTCATGAGACACTGCTTTGGGAAAGATCCCTGGTATACTCCTTACTTGCTGCAAGTAATACATTCTTCCTTCTGCTCTTTGGCTTGCTTGTGTCTTTTGGCTTAACACCTACCAAGAGGCAGTTTTCAGGTAGAAAATTTATAGGTAGGTCGAGTAGGCGGCTGTCTGCTCTGGCTCAAGGCTCCTTACTCCATCAAGTTTTGTTCATTTGTTCCTTTTTTAATGGCTTTATTGAAGTATAGTTTATATACAGTAAACGGTACATATCTAAAATGTACACTTTGATATGTTTTGGCATATGTGTACAACCGTGAAACAATCATCAAAATCAAGATAGCAAACATATCCATCACCCCCAAAAGTGTCCTTGTGCCCCTTTGTAATCTCTCCCTCCTGTCCCTTCCCACCCCCTCAAATTTACTTTCCATTTTCTAAAGTTTTAGATACATCGTATCATATGATATATACTCTTTTGGTCTAACTCCTTTCACTCAGCGTAATTTTTTTGATTCACCCATACTGTTTCATGTATCAATAGCTCATTCCTTTTTATTACTCAGTCAAGTTCCCCTATACAACCTCCTAAAACTTTTAACTCCACTATGAAACACCCCTTTTAGTTTTTGATCTTTGACTTGCCACTCTTAAAAATGCAAATCTTTATCCAAAATTTGTCAGTTGACAACTTTGTTGGGGGTTAGGTGGTAGCTAGCTGTGAATCCAATGCAGGCTCCAGGGAAGAATATAAACAGGGATTAGGGCAGCAGGACTCACCAGAGATAAATTTTGAATTTTTGCTGTCTTAGGGATGACCACACTTAGCCTATCTCGTATGGCTACTCTAATTAGCTTCCCTGTGTTCAGTAACTGAATCACTATCTTTCATTCTTACTTGGTTTCACTGCTAGCCAGTCTCATGCAAGCTCCAGGGTTGGGGCTTTCTCTTACACATTTCCATCCCTTTTGATTATTGAAAATGACCATTCTGTTGCAGGGAGCTTAAATGTGTCCTGTACTGCTGAGACAGTCCACAATCTCTGGGATCAACTGGGATCATCAAAGTCTCTGACAGTGGAGAGTTACGTGGCACCTTCCCCAAAGCAACAAGCTGGGCTTCTCTGAAGTCTCCCAGCCTTGCTCAGCACCTGTGGTCCTCAGTAGTCTCCTGCACCACCTCCATGCATGGGGTCCAGCCAGCTCCCATTCTCTCCTCTCCCCTCCCTCCAATCTTCTGTAAGGTAATTTCCTAACTCCTGCTCCTCCTCCATAACTCCTACTTCTTTCTAGAAACCCTGCTTCTGGTCTCAAGGGATGGGAGGACAGTGTGGGTGGAGCAATTTGTTCTTCCATTTCATTCCAAATCTATTGTTAATTCATACCATCTGGGGCTTGTTTACTTCACATCTTTCTTCTTGATGATTATCAAGACTTGGATAATTTTTTTTTAAATAATAAGGATGGGCAAACTGTTAATCTTTTAGTCCCAGGAAAACAATCTTACTTCTGGGATTAATGTGGAAGAAAGGTCATGCATAAATAAGTGGGGAAAAGTAAAATACCAACATTAATATTTCAAGATATTGTGTTACTACATATATTTAAATAATTTATATGTACTTGCAATCCCTTAATATTAATGTACTCAGAAACATTTTTAAACAGAATTTAGTAAAATATTTCCAGGTCTTAGAAATACCTACAATATAGCAGTAAGATTTACCCATCAAGATATGCCTTTTGACCCAGAGAGCCTACTTAGCTGTGGTTAAATGGAAAGATTACTTTGCAGTGCTTTAGAAGGACAAAAACTGGACATTTTTAAAAACTGATATCCTCATTATACAAAACCATTTACCAAATAAATGTAGCAGGTCTGCTATTTTGAGCAAGGGGAGTCAAATTGGGTGAACCTGCATGAGGCCCTGAGGACCACTTCAAGACTATCACTTTCCCTTGATGTGAAAAATTTTTATCCCTCAGCAAAGCAGGGGGCTTGGCAGCAAATAGGAAAGAGCCATTCAGTGTAAAGAAAGAGGGTTAGGGTTAGAGTTAGAGTTAGCCTGCAGTTAAAGAAAAACTGAGACTTATAACCAAACTTGTTTCAAAGTTTTCGGAAGGCAGTGCAGCTCCCCGTGTGCCCCTGACTAATGAAGGGCTTCCCTCCACCCAGGGGATCTGGTGTTTCATTGAGACCATATGGGCAAAGGTCTGCACATCCTGGAAACGCATCAAGAAAACCATGCCAGCAGATTTGATCAGAGGGGTCAGTCGAGTGGCAATTTCACCTAAAAATGCACCCTCGTACACACGTTTGAAGGTTTCAAAGACCGTTCATTCATCAAGTGCTGTCTCTATGATCAGCTCAAGCCAGCAGGGAATGAATCTTGCCCTTCACAGAATAAACATCTCTTCTTGTCTCAAAAGCACCTCAGCTCAATATCCTTTTAGAGGCAAGATTCCTTTATTTTCATTCAATGTACATGAGTTTGTCTTATCTTTCAGGGGCCAAGAGGAGATTCATAGTCTAGGAATCATAACTGATAACCCTCATATATTTATTTTTTTAAGTAATTAAATGGCAATATAACTATTCTAATACACTTGGCAATCATGACATCTTCAGTTTATTTTTTTCCTTTTTATTTTTTAAATTTTTATTGAAATATAGTTTTTTTGGGGGGGAGGGGGTTTTGGCTGCATCGGGTCTTTAGCTGCAGCACGTAGGATCTTCGTTGAGGCATGTGGGCTCTTCTGTTGCAATGCACGGGCTTCTCTCTAGTTGTGTCATGCAGGTTTTCTCTTCTCTAGTGGTGGCGCACAGGTTCCAGGGTGCATGGGATCTGTAGTTTTGGTGCACAGGCTCCAGAGAGCATGGGCTCTGTAGTTGTGGCGTGCGGGCTTAGTTGCCCCGCTGCATGTGGGATCTTTGTTCCCTGACCAGGGATTGAACCTGTGTCCCCTGCATTGGAAGGCAGATTCTTTACCACTGTACCACCAGGGAAGTCCCCTGAAATATAGTTGATTTACAATGTTGTGTTAGTTTCAGTTGTACAACAAAGTGATTCAGTTATAGATAGATAAATAGATAGATAGATAGATAGATAGATAGATAGATAGATAGATAGATGATAGATAGATACACATATATTCTTTTTGTACACTCTCTTCCATTATAGGTTATTACAAGATATATAGTTCACTGTGCTATACAGAAGGTCCTTGTTGGTTATCTATTTTATATACAGTAGTGTGAATATTTTAATCCCAAACTCCTAATTTATCCTTCCTCCCATCTTTTTCCTTTTTTAAAAAGCACCTAGATTTCCTTGAGATTCTGAAGATACCAGGAAATATATATATATATGTATACGTAAATGATTGTATTTATATGACATTCTGGAAAAGGCAAAACTATAGGAACAAAAAGCAGATCAGTGGTGGCCAGAGATTAAGTGTGGAGAGAGGGGTGATATAAACACACAGCAGGATTGGGTGTTGGGGTGTGTGGGGCTGTCTGTTCTATATCTTGATTTCTGTGGTACTCACAAGACTTTATACACTTGTCAAAAATCTTAAAACTGTACACCCCAAAATGTGAAGTTTTCTGTACGTAAATTTAAAAAGAAAGTGCACTGAATCTTATTAAATTGGCTTCTATAAGAAATAGAGTTTGGAAAAATAGTTGAAATGACAGAGACTCAACTTCTATTTTGTTCTGTTGACATCTGGGGAAATCATTTGTTTCTGTATTATTATAATTAGAATAATCTTAACCATCTTCTTAAATTATGAATTATAAGGACATTATGGCACATAAAGGATAGCAAAGTAATTACAGCTACAGCCTTGGCCAATATTAACAGAACCCCTTAAGCATTATTCCCAGCCCCCATCAAACCTTCTTTGCCTTTCTCTTCCTAGATAGACCCTTATTAAAAGGATATATTGTTTTTTTATCCTGAAATACTTGGTGTTTACCAAAAAGCCAAACACCCACCCCGTCAGTGGAAACTAATTAATCATGTTCACATATTAGATTGTTTACTGGTAAAACTCGACCATCTTTGGAGTTCTTATTCACATCTGTGTCTCCAGAAGCTCTTTAGACTGCTCATGTGTTAGTAGCCAAAGACCTTTTCTCTTGGGTAGAAACTGCAAATTTGCTAGTTAATTCGCTAATTTGTTTCCATGCTTTGTGAACAGTGCTCATTTGTCCTCCCTCTTTCCTCAGATTCATGCTGCTTGATTCTCTTCCAGTTTGAGCATCTGCCACCTCCCCCAAGCCCCAAATAAGATGACTATGGTCAATTCATTGCTTACAGATTTCTTTCGTGTGTGTGTGTGTGTGTGTGTGTGTGTGTGTGTGTGTGTGTGTGTTTAATAAAAAAGATAAGAAATGAAGTAGTCTGGAATACTTTTCTAAGGATCTCTCTGAGAGAAGTAATAGTACTTCTTTTTAAAATAAAGTTTCCAGTTGATATGTGGAGACAAGCAATGTTAACTTAGATCAGTTTAGGGTGATATCTCCCAGCCAATTAAAAGAAGCATTTGCTATTTCTAAGCCAGATATTCCTATAGGAACATTCCTTACAGTTCTTCTGTTTAGTCAATAGAAACAAAAGACTTAAAGTTTCCCCAGCTATTACACCTCCTGGTCTTGTCTCCACTCATTTGGCAGCTCATTAAAGAAATAATTTCAGGGTGAGATTTATAATCGGCTCAGCTCACTAAAAATAACATGACTATCTTCCTGTCTCACTACACTGTGGATACCAAAGATATTGCAAGAGTTTTAGTATCAATATCTTATCTGACTGTAATGTTTGTCACCCCTTCAGCTTCTCTTCAACTTTGGCATGCTGGGAAACTGCTGAGGGGTATCTCACATGTCTCTTCAATTTATTCTGTATCAGGACTCACTTCTCATTACTGTTGATCAATGCTTTGCTCTGATAGGCTACCACCCTCCCATCAATGCTCCATTCTAGGCTGCCGCTTGCCTGTGCTGCCATCTTTGGTCAATGTTCAGCTCTGAGACAAAAGCACCTGCTGCAATATGGCTTCTTAGGCTGTCATCATGAATCCCTCCAGGCTGGTGGCTCTGGGACTGCTTAGAAGTTAGTTGCAAATAAAAAGCTGAAGACTTTCCTCTCCTCCGTTACACCTATTGATACAAAAGGAGTCCCACAGCATGACTCTGTGGAACTGCAGAATTACATCTAGACGTTTCCTTCCAGCAGACACGTCTGCACCAGAATGGCTTTAGGTAATGGCCTGTATGTGGCACCAGGGTTGTCCATCAATACTCAGGTCTTATTTATGTGGAGTATTAGTACCTGAGTCTACATTTCCTTAGGATGACTTCTCTCTTAAGGTATTTATTGGAATTTAAATACTTCTCTCCCCATCCCAACACTCTCAACTCTCCAGATGGTGTCATATATATATATATATATATATATATATATATATATATATATATATATATATATATATATATACACACACACACACACACACACATATATACACATACTTGAAACTCATTTGCAGACACAGTTCAAATCCTTTTCCTAGGAAACACTTTTGAACCTCTGTATACCAGTAGTTGCAAAGAGATGCCTGGGCAACAGGGGTCTTGCCTGATTCTACCAACAGATATTCCCAAATCTCAGTCCCTTCCCAACTAGTACCCCCTCCCACCCTCACATAGAAAATTGACCTCTCCTCATGGAATATTTATGGCAATTAAGATTATGTGATGTCTCATAGATCAATGGAACACAATAGAGACCCCAGAAATAAACCCATGCACCTGTGGTTGATTAGTCTATGATATAGGAGGCAAGAATATACAATGGAGAAAAGACAGTGTCTTTAGCAAGTGGAGTTGAGAAAGCTGGACAGCCACATTTAAATCAATGATGTTAGAACACTCCCTCACACCATACACAAATACAAACTCAAAATGGCTTAATGGCTTAAACATAAGACAGGACACCATAAAACTCCTAGATGAGAACACAGGGAAAACATTCTCTGACATAAATTGTAGCAATGTTTTCTTAGATCAGTCTCCCAAGGCAAAAGAAATAAAAGCAAAAATAAATAAATGGAACCTAATAAACTTAAAAGCTTTTGCACAGCAAAGGAAACCATCAACACAACAAAAAGACAACATACAGAATAGAAAAATAATATTTGCAAATGATGCAACTGACAAGAGGATAATATCCAAAATATACGAACAGTTCATGCAACTCAATATCAAAAACAAACAAACAAATAAACAATCCAATCACAAAATGGGCAGAAGATTTGAATAGACATTTTTCCAAAGAAGACATTCAGATTGCTAATAGGAACATGAAAAGATGCTCAATATTGCTAATTATTAGAGAAATGCAAATCAAAACCACAAGATATCACCTAACAGCTATTAGAATGGCTATCATCAGAAAGTCTATAAATAATAACAAATGTTATTTATGGGATGTGGAGAAAAAGGAATCCTCCTACACTTTTGGTGGGACTATAAATTGGTCCAGCCACTGTGGAGGACAGTATGGAGGTTCCTTAAAAAACTAAAAGTAGAGTTACCATATGATCCAGCAATCCCACTTCTGGGCATACATCCCTAAAAAGCAAAAACACTAATTTGAAAGATACATGCACCCCAATGTTCATAGCAGCACTTTTTACAATAACCAAGATATGGAAGGAACCCAAGTGTCCATCGACAGATGATTGGATAAAGAAGATGTGGTGTACATATATATATGAATATTACTCATCCATAAAAAAGAATGAAATATTCCTATTTGTAACAACGTGGTTAAATCTAGAGAATATTATGCTTAGTGAAGTCAGACAGAGAAAGACAAATACTATGTGATATCCCTTACATATGGAATCTAAAAAATAATACAAATGAAAGTATATACAAAACAGGAACAGAGAGACATAGAAAACAAACTTATGGTTACCAAAGGGAAGAGAGAGGGGGCAGGGACAAATTAGTGGTATAGGATTAACAGATACAAACTATTATATGTAAAATAGATAAGCAACAAAGATTTACCATATTACACAGGGAATTATACCCAATATCTTGTAATAAACTATAGAGGAATACAATCTGCCAAAAATACTGAATCACTATGCTGTACACCTGAAACTAACACAATATGGTAAATCAACTATACTTAAATTTAAAAATTGCATTAACTGTCAAAAAAGAAAGATTAGGTGATGTCTGGGCAGCATTCACAAACTTTTCTTTCAGGGCTTTCAATAAATGAATGTTTTGCTGAAAGCGCTTTCGGTTTTAAGGTTCATTGGATTCGCTGGCAAAATAACCACTCAGCTCACACAAATAAACAGCTTTAATCAATTCTTTAATGAAAGGTGATTTAACTTAATTTTAATATACAATCAATATACAAAATAATATACAAAAGAATAAGAATATTAAAAAAACGTAACATGGTATACATCACCGAACTGGGCCGACACCTACTTCCAGATCCAAACAGCAGCTGGGAAGGCCCGAGTAACAGCAATCTGGAGCCCCAGTTGGGAAGGGTCCCGGGCAGTGCGTCTACCCCACGGGCGAGACTTCAGGTTGGAGTTCTGGGGACTTCCGTTTATAATTCCAGGCCGCAAACTGATATCATCAGTTTGCGGGCAAAAATGCAGCTCTGGTTCAACTGTAACATTGCTGTTAATTTCACCATGTGAGTCCCAGGATTTTCCAGATCCCGGGGGTCTGGTCAGGTCCAGAAATTCCAAGGTCAAGAAATTCCAGGTCAAGAAATTCCAAGACCCACTCCCTTTCTTATTGTAAGAACCGCTTGACTTGCTAACGGCAATTGTTAGGTGTGAAGCAGGTGCACAGTCTAAGCAGGGTCACAGGTCCGTCAGAGGCTTGCTTCTGCCTCTGAAGCCTGAACAAGACTACTTTATTAATTTTCCCAACAATGAAACCAAAACCTCTAAATTGGAATTACTATGCAAATATGATATACTTCAAACTGATCTCAAATATTAATTTTACTAAACCATTATTTTTACTGAAGCAAAATTTTATATTTAACCTTCTAGAAAACCCATATGAACCAGAATTACACATATTATCTGCATTTTACAGCTGAGAAAAATTGAGGCTTAGTCTGCATAGAGGGCAGCCTCTCCTCCAGCACTCCTAGTTCCTCTAGGGCAGGTATTCACCTCTGAGTTTCTGGTACCTGTAGAGGGCAGGCCATATAGTTGATGCTCAAAAAAAATTGTTGAACTGAAATAGAAGCTCATAATTTGTCCAAAAAACAGCAGGACTAGGACTAGGACAAAATTCTCCTGGCTCCAGGTTTCCTTTGTTTATCTGCAACAAAAATGTATCTATAATTGCACACTCTGATCACATTACTATGATTATTTTTTTTTATCCTAAGGACCATACTTATCTTCCCCTTACTTTTAGGTCAAATATGAGCAGCCCTTCTGCTTCCAAGACCATTTGCACTTCTTCTCTGGCCCACTTATTTTGCTTGTTTTCTTTGTTTATTTGTTTGTTTGTTTTAACTCCACTCACTTTCTTCAACCTAGATAAATGAGACTTCTTATTGGGTTCTTTATTTTTTCTCATAGCTTTACTTTCCTTTCTTCTTTATATGCATATGAACGAAATAAATGAGCTCACTATCCTGTTTTCTTTTCTTCCATAACACTAATCCCTTCTCAACCCCACCTTCGGAGCCAGCGTTAGTCGCCTTAAAATTTCCAGGGTCCACTGAACAATGCTGAGCATTCCTGCTTTCTGGTGTATTAAGATCCCCTTCCTCTTGAGTGATTCCCATCCATTCTCTGTGACTTGCCTGTGTCACATTCAGATTGTAAACCCAATGGATGAAGAACGTAACTAATGCTGTGTTCACAAAATCCAGCAACAAAATGAATATTGCCGGTAGCAGCTATGACTATATCATTCAGAATTTTAATTAACAAGCAGACAATTGCATTAATATAGTTACTTTAAAACTCTCTTGGAACATATTTGACTTATTTTAGTCACTGCTGAAGTAATGAGCACAAGTGAAAAGCTGATGTAATGTTGATTGCCTCAGGAAAAGTTCTCTGGAACAATCTTCAGGGTGTTCTTATACCTCAGAACACATAACCTCTTTTGTTGCTAAATCATATCCATTTCAGAAATGCTGCTATTAAGCAGCCAAACAGTATATTACATACATTCTCATGTTTTACAGACCATGTATTAATGGGCAAATATGCAGGTTGGTGTGTAGATAATTCAACACAGAAATCTTATAATTATTAGTGAGAATTACAACCTTCCCTCTGTGTGACACTGAAAATCTGAATCTAAAAGCCTAATTATCACTCGCTGCCTTCTCTTCCCAGACCCTGTCATCCACACAGCAACTTGGCTCACTCTCCAGTTCTAAACCCTCTCTTTGTTGCAAACATCAGCATCTCAGCATTTTGGCTTCATGCACACCTGGTAAAACAAACCTGGTTTGGTAACAATTTCTATTATGACACTTCTCTCTCCTTCATGAACAATAACCCTTAGGGAAACTTGGGACTTTCTTCTGCCAGACGAGCTCAGCCCAGACCTTTTAATCCATCTAATAGCCTTGATTTCCAAAGGAGGCAGAATTGTGTTCTCAATCTTTTTCCAGGGTTTATAACTCAGGAGAAGATTATTTGACTGCAATCTTTCTCTTCCTGGAAGACTGAATAGCCCCTTTTTCAAATCCCCCACTACTCCTGGAACTGCATTCTACTTTCACAAACTAAAGAATGGTTAGGAATTCTATGACAAACAAAGAATATTGCCCTGTTACACACCTCCCCTGGAATATTGGTTGTCTGTTTGTTTTGTTTTGTTTTTATAGAATCATAGCTAAAAGTATTTCAAATAAATCTTCCCAAAACAAAGCCAGTCTTCTCCAATGTGACTTGTAATCTCCTCTGGTAAGCAAAGCAGTCACTCATAACTTTTATATGGCAATTTTCTTGGAAAACGATATAAAAATGCCACCTCCCCCCCCCCCCCCAGTTTTTTTCTCCTTGCTGGGTATTCCAATGTACAGGGTGACATTTTAAAAACCTCCTGATTAGTTGTACATGTCAAACTGAATCCACTTAATTTCTTATTTTGTTTTTACCTAGAATACGAATCTACAGGAAACTGTGTCCCTTTCCTTCCTTCATCTCCTTTTCCTTGTGTATGAGTCTTCTCAGGCTGCCATAATAAAATACCACAGACTGGGTGACTTAGAAATTTATTTTTCATGGTTGTGGAGGCTGGAAGTCCCAGATCAAGTCCAGCAGGGTTTGGTTTCTGGTGGGAACTCTCTTCCCAGCTTATGGTTGGCCACCTCCTCACTATGGCCTCACATGGCCTTTCCTCTCAGCACATACAGAAAGAGAGACATCACTCTCTCTTCTTCTTCTTATAAGGCCACCAATCCTATCGAATTAGGGACCCACCCTTCTGGCCTCATTTAACCTCAGTTAAATCATAAAAGCCCTATCTCTTAGTATAATCACATTGGGGGACTTCAACATATGAATTTTGGAGGGACACAGTGCAGTCCATAGCACCTTCCTTCCTTATATTTTCACTGTCCCCTGAATTCAATGTTTCATTCCTTTGACTGTTGCTAAACTTTTCATAGCAATACCCTTATTCAACATCTAAATGCTAGGAGGTAAGGATGATGACAAACTATGACATGGTATTACTGTCATTAACAAATTGCAATCATCTCAAGGATATTACTTCTTTCTTACCAGAAAGAACACAAATAAACTAATATCAGCCTAAGAACATGCTCCCTCTCCTGCATTTATTCTTATTAAATCAAAGAAGTTAAAGTCAGAAAAAAAATAAGGTCAAAATAAAGGAGAAACTGCAGGTACGTTACTGATATCTAAACTTCCAGTTGATAAGCAAAACCACAGCCAGAGAATTGCCTGCAACCTCAGGACCTCTGGCTCAAGCAGAATTGATCAATAAGCAGATGAGTACATTTTTCTATTTTCATTTCAAGAAATGTTAGTTCCTAGAGTCATCAGAAATTTAATTTTAAATATTCAATACAATGGTAGATTGCTATAAACTAATATAGTCTCATCAATAAATACAATTATGCTTTGATTAATTTATGATCCATTTTTCTAAAAATTTAGGAAATTGATTATTACCAAACAAACTTTACAGAAAAGAAAAACACAACATTATCATTGGGAAAATTCACAAGAGCCACATTACATAAGTTTTATTTCCTGAGATTTGTCCTGACAATAAATTCTAGTTAGCAGCAAACTTCTTTCTAAATAATATCATTTAATGAGGTTCAAAGAGCAGAAAATTAAATTACATCAGATAAGCTTTCAATAGTAAGACAAAGCTTATTTTATAAATTCTTCATCTAAAAACATATCTATAATGCGTATGAGAGCTTGGTTATATTGCCAACCTGGAACTTTAAACAGGAGTATCTGCCTGCATGACACTATAATTAAAATTTTTCTACAGTCCAAATTGCTTATTGGAGGTCTCCAGAAGAACTAAGTAACATCTTCTTTGGGTTAAAGACTATATTCATAGATGTCAATGTGTAGCCATTTTTCTATTGACTCTCTCTTGACCTCAGGCTGTGGATAAATAAATGTAACGTCACTGTATCATGAAGTAACTGCTATTTGTTGAATACTATATAAATATATACTATGTATATTTACCCATATATATATATATATATATATATATATATATACACACACACTTATAGATATATACAGATGTATTAATATATATGTTTACATACATATAATTTAATTTTCTCAATAGCTCTATTGTGTAGGAATCAACCATTATCCTGATTATTGGTCAGGGAAACTGACACTTAAGCAGTAAATGGTGGATCTGAGCCCCAAATCTGGTTAGGTTAGCTTCAAAATTTGGACTTCCCCATTTTCCTTCAGTGTTTTTCACTATGCTTGTTATAAGCTTGACAATGTTCTAGGGTCTGTGGAGGGTTTAAAAGAAGGATAAAGAATTTTCAATATCTTGAACAAATTTTAAACTTTGTTTTGATGGCAAGATAAATCTTATGAAACTATAATAAAGAATTACAATATCTAAAAGCTTTTGGATGCTTTATGTCAGGCACTGTCCTAAACTCTTGATGTGTAAGTATTCACTTAATACTTATAACAACCAATGGAGTGGTAGTAATAGTTCACATTTTACAGATGAATGTTAAAGAGTTATTAAGTGGCCAAGCTGGGATTTGAACCCAAGCAGTCTGATTCCAAAGTCCATGAATCTGGAAAAAGAAGATCCAATGAGTCAGAAAAGTATTCTCTGCCCAGCACAAGAGAACTTGATTATGATAAGAATTAAGTCCCCCACTACCCATTCCTTCAGCATTGGGGAGAATTGGTGACATAGGCATATCCGGGGAGTTTCGGCAGAGAAGATAATAGTCCTGGTTCTTTTCCTACTAGGAGACAGATGTTGGCTTGGCAGGGCCAATAAAGAGGCACAAGAGTTTCCTGGGTATACGAAATTTAGTCTGAGTATATACAATTTAGTCTCAAGAAAGTTAGGAGGTTGAAGATGGGAGGAAAGACACCCCCAAGTTCTTGTGCCAGCTGGGAAATAATAATACTAAATGGTTTCCAGGAATAGTATTTGGAGAGGATAGTGTCTCTTCAGAAGTACTGTGTCTATTTCTTGGCTCACCATGAGTGTTAAATGAGTTACTGTTTGTCAAGCGTTTAGAACAGAGCCTGGCACATAGTAATCTCAATATCACTTTTTGTTCAATAAAATAGATACCTATACTTAGTGGACAGACTCAGTGTCTTAAATCCATCATGTTTCTCCTTCCTCACACTCACTGTTTTATCTAACTCTCATGATTTCCCACATGCATCACTGAAACTGATTCTTGTCTGGCTCCTGACTTCATGAGGGTGGGGGTGAGGTACCATAAATGAGGGGAGATTGGACAAGCACTTCTAAAACTAACAATGCAATGAAGCAAATAGTAACCACTGAGTGGATGTTACGGTTAGTAAATGCTATGAGTTCAAAATCTCTGGGCAAAGTTGTGATGAATGTATAGAGGATGGAAGAAAGAATAGAATGAGACATGGAAAGGATGTGAAGGGGACATTTCAGAAGACAGAAACAGTGTAGAGAAGATTCAGAAACTGGAAGCACATAGTTAGTCCAGAAACCATTGTGTCCTTCAAGTTTTCTGCTTCATAAACCTGCTGCCTCTTACACTTTGAGTTCAGGTCAGAAAATGTGCACAAATGTGTCAATGAGATGAGAACACTGATTTCCTGAAAACTGTCATTTTTCCATGTCATTTTCCGTTCTTAGCCTCTCCAGTCTCCCGTTAAAGTAATTCCTCTTTCATATCGAAAATAAAATCTCAACTCCTTGAGCCTTGAGTTTTTATTGTTTTTAAATATGCACTTTACTGATCCTTCTCGTCTCTTAGAATTTCTGTTCTGTGTCTGAGGTCTTTTAGGATGAGGAAATATTTATAATTTTAAAGTATTTTATTTTTTATGTAGTCTCTCTTTCAAGAGAGATAAAAACATTTTTTATTCTGAAAATATGGCTTTTCTTCCATCTGTGGACACCTGTTCCTCACCTGGTTTCCTGCACACACAATAATAGAAGCTCGCTCTGTTCTCTGAGCTGACACAATTTCAGGCAAAGATATTACAGATTTTATTATATTCGGTAGAAATAAATAAAGCTCTTAACATTGTCTAGTATTGCTCCTGCAATTTATAAAGAGTTTTTTAAATGGCGCCCTGCAAATGTTCTCACCTCCACCACAGGCCAGAAATGTCCACGGGAAACTGCTGTTGGCTTCATGGCAGATCCTAACTCACGCAGTGGAAATGACACTTCCAATTGGGTTGTCACTGGTTACTTTCGATTCTCTAGCTCCTTCACAATGCTTAAAATTTTCCTTTCTCTCTGTTATTGCAACGATCTGTGTAAGTCTTCAGAATGTTAACACTTTTAAATTTTTTATGGCTCCTCAGAAAAATATGAACAAGTCTTCTCAGCAGTTTTCATGGATTAATGTTAGGCTTCGATCAATGACGTCAGGAATACAATAAAGAGGGACTGAAATCAATCCTCTGCTTCCACCAAGTTGCTCCTCGTAGCACAGCGTGGGAGAAGAAATGCATTTGGTCCTCATTGCTCTTTCTCTTTCTCTGCCTTTCTCCATTCTCTCCCCCAAATGTGAAGAATGTCCCATTATGTTGTTTAACTTTGTGTCATTACACATTCTGAGTTTTTGTTTGTTTGTTTGTTGTTTCAGTTTGGGGTTTTTTTTGGCCACGCCACGTGACATGCAGGATCCTAGTTCCCTGACCAGTGATTGAACCTGTGCCCCCTGCAGTGGAAGCGGGGTCCCAACTGCAGCACCACCAGGGAAGTCCTTGATGTTATTTTTTTTAATGTTTGCTCCCTTCGAAGCTAAATGCAAACACTCCATTTTGGCATTTTCTCTTTCCTCTCCAGGATTTCGGATTCACAGGGAGTCCAGGCCCTGAGAGAGCATGGACCTACATAAGTGCAATCAGATCCTCCCTGGGCTCGACACCTAGTTCCTGAAGGAAGTAGCCTCACAGCTACCCTCCTCACCAAATGCATCCTCCTCTTTTTCCTGGGCACAGTGCAGAAACTAAAGGTTATAGCCACACACACTTGCAGCTAAGGGTGGCCATATGACTAAATTTCTCACCAGTAGAGTGCAAGCAGAAGTGATGTATGCAAACTCTGCTGCACTTTGTTAGTAGGAAGCTATTTTTCCCTTGACTTGCTGTGTTACCCCTTTGTGCTAATTGAACACAATGATGCCTGAGATGCAGCTTCAGCCTTCCAGATAAGCCAGTGCCCTGGGAAAGGGAGGAAAATGATGGAAGCAAACCATGTCCCTGAATGACTATATAGAACAGAGCCACCCCACAGCCTCATTCAGGGACACTGTTGTCAAGCTCTAGTCTGTTGCAGGCCACTGCATATTGTTTATTTGGGTCTTTTTCTTCAGCAGCTTAGCCTTAACCTTGACTGAGCTGAGACTGATTTATTCGTTCTCCTCCCACATTCTCCCACAAGAGATGAAAATACAACTCTGCTGGCCTCTTCTACAATCATTCCACGTACGGCCCATTCAATCAATGTTTAATGCCCTCGTACCTTGTACAGCACTCTGGGCTAGGCATGATGCAAGATATGATACCAGCCTCACTTGCTCAGAAAAGAGGGGAAAACACGCCCAACAGGAGGGATCATGAGAGACCTCAAAAAAGATGTAATGTTGGATGAGGGTGTCATGTATGCAAAAGATTTCACAGTTGGAGATGAAGGAATGGAACTTCTAAGCAAGAGAGAATATACTGACAAAGAGATAGCGGAAGAAAATTCTCAGCTTGGCTAGAATATGATGGGCATGAAGAGAGAATGGAAGATAGAACCAAAATATATAATTGGAGGCCATTTCTGGAGAAGTAGCAGGTCAAAAAGATAGGTCTGGAACAAAGCATGGAAAGTGGGTAAATGACAGGCTTTATTGTTATACAATAAGAAGACACTGAAAACCTTAATTTTCAGGCCTCAGAATTCAACCAGGCCCAAGCAAATATTCTGTTCGTCTTTTGATTTGAAATGACTTTTGATGCTGGTAGGTGATAAGTGAAAGCATTCATATAGTGAATTATCTTAAAGATAGGAGGCACTTCATAAATATTGATAGTAAAACTTTAATATTATTTTCTAGTATAGTATAAGGCTAGTAGAGACCATGCCACTCAGTTACTTAGTATTCCTATGAGAGTTCCAACTATTTCCATATCTATTTCTCAGTCTGATTAGTGAGTTATAGGGGAAATGTTGAGCTGATTGAAATGTATTTAAAACTACATTAGTTCTAAATCTATACATTTAGTGTGTTTCTCCTCTGATCACACTGTCAAATCAAGATGCATACTTAGGTGCTTTTAATTAATATACTTGGTTTTTAAGACATTTTTTAAAAAGTGAGTAGGAGGAAAGTACATATTTCCTATTTGTTTGTGTTTGGATTACACCCTTCACAGTCATAGTTTCTTTTCTTCACTGCTTGCAAAACTAATTCATTATTATTTCCTTCTGAAAGGAATTCTGATGGGTTAGCATTTACAAGCATATATAGCATAAGGTTCATAGTAAAACTTTTCTGGATGGGTTACTGCACACTGACTGGAAGAATTATAAATGCATCAGGTGAGCTTCAACTCAGGTGAGCTCCCAACCTGGATGGGATTATGGGGAAATGACGCTTCATGGAAAAATTTTATCCAAAGATTATTCTTAATTCTGAGAATGAAATTGCTTTCAAAATTCTTAATTCGTAACAATAAATTACCATTATTAAAAAGTGGAAATAAAATCTGTAGTTATTATAGAAACAGATGCATATATACATACATGCATACATACAAACATAAATTTTTTTTTCTGGATTATATATAGCTCAGTATGTCCAGAAACTTACTATCCTCCCCATGACCCTTGCCACACTCACCCTTAAGAATTTTGTATCCTCTCTATTAATCTGCTAATATAGAATAAGAGAATATGAGGGAAATGTGATACTAGAAATCACTAATATCCTTCTCAGGAAAAGGTCAAAAATTACTTTAGACATTATTGTTATTGACTCACTTTAATTATTTTCCAAAACTAATTCCCAATGCCCCACCTATCCAGACAATATTAGTATTTCAACTGTGCTACTGCATATACTCTTTCCATTGTCATTGGAAATATTTCAATTCCTGTCTTACTATAGAAAAAGAAAGTCACTCTTACCTCATTGTGTTGAATTTTTATTCCCAGCCCCCCATTACTTACTTAGACTAGTCTACTATTCTACTTAAACTATTGGGTTAGGGATGCAGAGAACTGGTCATTATCCAAAGTACAAGTTGTGGTGTACAGAGAATTTGGAGACTCAAAATTTCCTCCTTGGTCACAACTCCAGCCTAACATACTGATCTTCTTAAAAGCCAAATGAAGAGGATCTGATGAAGGAAAAAGTTAAGAATGGGATTCATTTGCTCAGCACCAAACACCCAAGAGAAACTGAAGTGGCTTCACAAAGGACCATGTAAAACGTGTGCACATCTCCAGAGCACATCTCCCTTGGCTCTGACTTACCCCAGATCTGAGAGCAGTCTGGTTCTTGCAGCTTCTCTCTATGACTCCTACCATCATATCCCACCCGAGTCTATATGCCAACCCTCTGTCACCCACATTCTGGCCTGGGAGCATGGTCCATAGTTAGTGCTCAATAAATGTTAGCTGCTGTGTCATTTCCATCACCACCACCACCATCATCATCATCATTGTCATCTCCATCATCTGTAGGAGTCCCGATTCCTGGTTTGGACTTCTGACCCTTTATTCCCTAGTTAGTTAGCTTAGGTTAGCAATTTTGTCTAATTGGTGGTGTGTACTCTCAACTTTGCTCAGAAGTACAGAATTTACCTGACCTCTTCCTATCTTAGCCAATTTCCCTGGCCTTCCCTGTATGTCTTCCTAAATCTTCATCACCTTTTTCTCTCCTTCCATAGAATCTCATCTTGCTAGAGTTAGAAAGCACCTTAAAGAAAATCTTGCTTAACCCCTACTTTTTAAAGGTGAGAAAAGCAAAATTTAGAATTAGTAGGTAGACTAGCCAGAAGTAGCCATCCTTCCCCTTCTGAGTCCAGGACATCTTTTTCTATAGTCATGGTTCTCAGTCAAGGATGATTTTGAACCCCCAGCAACATCTGGGGACATTTTTGATTGTCATAATCAGGGAGGATCAGGGAGGGAGGATCCTTAGCAGCATCCTTGGTCTCTAACCACAATTAATCCTACAACTGTTAAAGGTGTTATTGCAAGTAGGAGGAAAATGAGGTTAAGAAATTAACTCAGGGCTTCCCTAGTGGTGCAGTGGTTAACAATTCCCCTGCCAATGCAGGGGACACGGGTTCAAGTCCTGGTCTGGGAAGATGCCACATGCCGCAGAGCAACTAAGCCCATGCGCCACAACTACTGAGGCCACGTGCCACAACTACGGAAGCCCGCGTGCCTAGAGTCCATGCTCCACAACAAGAGAAACCACCGCAATGAGAAGCCCGCACACCACAACGAAGAGTAGCTCCCACTCGCTTCAACTAGAGAAAGCCCAAGCGCAGCAACAAAGACCCAATGTAGCCAAAAATAATTAATTAATTAATTAATTAATTTTAAAAAGAAATTAATCCAAGTCCCTTGGCTAGTAAGTATAAGAGCTATCAATGCCAGGTCTATCTGGCTTCCAGACACCATCCACCTCCACTGTGGTGCCTTTCTAATAAGAAAAGTAAAGAATTAACTCACAGGGTTAGTGAGTTAATTACATAACATTAGATAGTATACTATATTATCATTTCTTTTCATTTTCCCCAAATTGGATCATTTATAGTTTTGCTGAACTTCGCAAATATAAACTTATCTTCCCAGGGGAAGAAAATTACTACTGTCCTCATTTGGTGAGAAAAGAAAAAAGCTCCAATAAGTGGTGCTGGGACCTCACCAGGTCCCTGGTGGAGTCTTGCAGAGATTCACTAGCTCAGCAAAGATATGGCCACCTTGCAAATAACACTGGCAGCTGGAATAAGTTACCATATTTTGTTCTCATCTGAATAAAATTAGATGAGAAAAGAGACATTTCCTGGACTTGCATGCACTTTTCTTTCACAAGCTATTTCCTTTGTAAGTCAATATGCCCCAGAAGCCTTCTACCAAAAAAGGGCAGCCTTTCTGTGGGCTCTTGGATATGAGGCAGGTGGCACCAGGTCACAGAGCCCTGTGTGGAGGCACAGGAAGAGAAAAACAAACAAACAAGAGAAACAAAAATTTCCTAAGAAAGCCTTTCAGAGTTACATCCTGTCAACCACCTGCAGTAGACAGGGAAGCAAAACAAAGCCTTCTGATTTCTATGTTGGTATTTTTATCAAGACTCTGTGGCTGACAATTTCATTGCTGATACTGTGACGTTTACTATTTTCCAGACTCAGCAATCAGCACTCATGTTCTCTGTTCAAGCCAGAGTCTCAAGTGTTATTAATGATTCAAAGTATACTCCTATAATTTTTTGCTGTATGTGCAATCTATACATGCAGACTTGTGGACAAAAAATGTCGCCTGCCGTTTCAGTAAACAAAGGATGTTGAGGCCATCAAGCATCAGCCATTGCAGTGGCCCCTGACGGTATATCCTGAGGGGAATTCAGGATGGAAAAAAACAGGATACTGACCCTAAATAGGCAAGGTGCATATCAAAGGATAATTTCAATAAGCCCAGACACTTGGATCTTCCCATAGAAAAGCGTTAAATTCATTAATTTAACATGTCTGGTTCTCTTTAATTAGCAGCAATCTTCTGATGTTCTGAGTACCTGGTGGTTTTGGGGTGTTTTTTGCAAAATACCTCTGTATCCTGGCTCCTCCCTTACCTCTTCGGAACAGTTTCTCAGAGCTATCTGAGAGGCTGTATCCTGGGCTTCAGTACTCAGTAAATTTGCTGATTAAGACATAATCCTCAACTCTCAGGTTGTGTTTTTTTTTTCAGTTGACAGAATTAAATCTGCAAAATTATAAGAATGTTTTGATTGAATTGCATTGCCTCTCGGTAGAATCTGGTTGGTGATTTGGCTTCAAGCCTTATAATTACTGAGTGACATGAGACCTGAAATAGTCAGGGAGACGATAATTACCGTAAATAATGTTTTGAGGAATTACAGTCCATTTTTCCTTTCTTTTGCCCCAGCATTATTTCTAACTTAGCACTGATATCGTTTTATCGCTTCCTTGTTTACCTGACTGATTCATCTAGAAGCTTATAAATTCCTTGAAAATAGGAATCGTGTCCTATTTTTCTCTTTATCCCCAGAGCCTCTGATAGTACCTGGCACAAATTAAGTGTTTAATAAATACTGGTTGAGGTACCAAGTGAATGAGTCAATAATTAATTGCATGACTGGATAAATGAACGACTGCTGGATTTCTCAGTAGGTCTTTGCCATTCTTAAGGCCAAAGAGCCCACCTTTTGTCACTATTAGAGGATCAAGAATGAAATAAGGGAGGAGCCTCTGAAATACCAGGAAACTTTCTCTGGGAGTGAAAGCTAAGCAGCTTCTTAACATATTATTCAGAATTCTGAATAAAGATACCAGGTTTCTGGGGTCATGTTGACCACACATACTAGTTAACTTGAGTGCTACACTACTGAAGATGATAAGCTCACTGTTGCAAAACCTCAACGGGATCTAGAAAAAACAATATTGTTCAAGCACAAAGAGCTCTGTGTCTTCTACCTCCCAAAGGTTAAATACCTGTACACTGGTGACAGTGACCTGGATGAACACCGCAATCCCGCTGAGCTCAAACATTCTGTCACTACTAGGCAAACTGTAAGAAAACTGTAGAGAGAGGATTCTAAAATAATCTTCATGTTGGCATATCCTTTCTATTCAATTCAAAGCCTCTGCATGATAGCTGGCAAGTTGCTTATCCTCCTAATCTCAGTATTCTTGTCTGAAAGACAGAGATTAACAAATAAGTGAGTTTATAGCACTGGGCAGAGAACCAGGCACACACTAAACAAATGTTCACTGATAAGATTTATAATATAGTCCCTGACACTAAAGACACAAAAGCAATCATTACACCAAAAGCTATAAATTCAGAATGCTACAGGAACACCAAAAAGTACCCAAACCAGTGCAGGGCTGGGGGAGGTCTCCTGAAGATGTTGCCTCATCTGAGACTTTGAGGATAATTAGGAGTTTAGGTGTCATCAAGTAAAGGGGGAGATGACATTGCAGGCACAAAGGACAGTATGAACAAAGACACAGAGGTTGGAAGCCACGTGGTGTAGGCCTGAAACCATGAGCAGTTTGGTATTGCTGGAGCCGGAAACCAGACATTCAGCAGGAGAGGTAAGCAAGGGCCATTTGATGAGAGCCACTGAGCTGTGCTACACAAAGGGCCACCTGATCACACACATCATTCAGAGAAAAAGTTCTTGTAGCTGATAGAGGATGGTGACAATGCTGAACTTGACACGAGCCCTGTGTTCCTGGAAAATGGGGAAGCTTTAGAAATTCCTTTGTGTTCTGGAAACACTTACTTACTGCAAAGAAGTTCCCATGTGACTTAGGTAAGACTCGTGGACACCCTGCATTTACCTCTGACAAGGCCAGACATAGACCTTCCAGATTCCCATTTTTGCCTCATAAATAATTAGCTGAACTGTTTTGTCCCCACTGCTCAATCAGAACAAAGGGTTTGTTAATCAAATTTTGGATAAGGTGAGCTTTGGCCCCATCAGCCTGAGCCAGCAAGCAGCCCCTCCTTAAACCCCTCCTGAAAGCAGACTGAATCCTCAGAACATTCTCGGCCACACGGTCCAATAGGTCACTCCTATTCAACCCACGTGCCCGCACCTGATTCTCTGCAGCCTTGTTTACTCCTCCCCGCAAAAGAAAAACCCTTGCAGATCTCACGGTCAGAGCATTCTCCCTATTGCTATAATCCATTTCACACTCCTCGCTTAGCAATTATCCTTTGGAACAAAGTCTCTCCTTACTAAGTCAGGACTTGTTTTTTATTTTTCAACAGATTGGACATGAACAAGCTGGAGACCACATGGGGACCATTGAAATAGGCCAGGCCAGAGTTGATGGGCATCCGAACTGGGACACTGCAGTGGTACAGAGCGGCAAGAAACATTTAAAGGTTAACTGGGTGGGAACTGATGATGCCCTGAACAAGGGGTAGAAGGAAGAGTCCGCATGCTTCCTAGGTGCCCTTACCCTGTATGTTCTCTCCTTGGGGCCCACTCAGAGCTACCTGGTGCCACACCTGTGCTCCTGCTGCACCGACTGCATCCCTCTGTCCCTGTGTCATTGTACATGCACTGTGTAATCAGGTGTTTCTATAACTGCCTCGCCTGTGGGCTGTGAGCTTCCTGAAAACAGGGTTCATGATTAGTCAACCCATACTCTCAGCACCCAGCTGAGTGCCTGGTGCCCTAGGAATGGTCACCAAGTGTTCACTGAATTGAATTAGACATTAATTCATAAAACTGATTGAAGATTTCTCAAGACGTCTGTATGTATGCAAGTCCTCTGGCTTCTGAATTGATAGGAACGACTGGGAAAATAATTTTAGCTAATATTTATTCTAGATTTACTATGTGCCAGGCATTGTGCTAAGCGATGTGAGTACATGATCGCCTTTAATCTCCATGAAAACCCTAAGAACTAGGTACAGTTACTATGATCCTTAGTTAACTGATAGGTACACTAAGACTAGAGAGGTTGAGCAGTTTTCAATAAGAAGCAGAGATGGGATTCTGAGCTTCCGTCTGGCCCCCGAGCTCACACACTTAATCCCTACATGCTATTGTCTTCCTTCAATCTCAGAAATAGCTGTGACCAGCTCAGGAGGGACTGCTCACCTTTCCATATAAAGGAAGATCTGAATGATGATATGTCAAAGAGACAGATGATTGAAATGAGCAATGGAACTTACTCTTTCAGGAAAATGCCAGAAAGACAAAAATGGTTTGGGAATGTGCATGCAATATTTATAACTCAATAGAAATGCTGACTGAGGGATTAACTGAGATTGTGAGTGCCTTGATGTTCTGTGCTAACCACACTCAGTGTAAAGATTACCTTCCAAAGAAAGCAACCAGTCACACAGAAAAAACTGAAAAGCACCATTTTTGCACAAATGTTTGTTTGCTTTTCCAAAACACTTTGTGTACATTTTCTTGGCACATTTCTGTATGTAAGCAGCTCTAGAATGCGGAGATGTAGAAAAGCCAACATGGTGCACGGTGGAGCTGATATCTGCAAATGTGAGCTTCCTCGGGAAGAGCTTCCCAGCCCTATGAGATGTGACTCTGAGAGCCATCAGCACTTTCATTGCACCTGAGACATGTTTTAGATTATTTTAGCTAAGACGCATTGCAGAGTGATGGCCATGTGATAGGCTTCAATATACAAGAAGCATGATTAACATGAGCCTTAGGCCTAGCCTGCTTCCAGAAGGGAATAGAGACATTTAAGAACCAAGATGATCCCTTGTACACCTGAAACTTACATAATATTGTAAATCAACTATACCTCCATAAAAAAGAAGAAAAGAACCACAATGATCCTAAGATCACTTTAGACTGAATTGTTTCCTTCTGAGAGGCCGGGGACAAAGCACAAACCTCACTGTCTCTGTTTTCTAACCTCTGAACAGGGAGTACTAACACCTCTGTTTCTGGGAGTTCTCAGGAGCAGTGATGAGTGAGGTCAATGACTGGTATGTAAACGTTGCTCAATCGATGTTCCATAGTTTTTCTTGCTGTTATGCAGATTTTTGAACTGAATTTCAAACAATTGGGTTCATTCCTAGAAAATATAGCCTATCAAAATGAGATACCCTTCAATAAAAACAATGAAAACATAAAACAAGGGTGAAGTGGTGAGAATAATTGTTGACCAATGACATTCTCTCTGAGGAAGTGAGATTAAAGAGGCCCTCATGTACCCTTGGATCTGAGCCACTTTGTGAGGTTGGGAACAGAGGCAGGAGGCCCAGGCAGGACACTGCTGCAGGGGTCGGAACTAGAAGCTTACCAGACAGTGAATTGGGCAAGGGGTCTGGAGTCCAGCTCTCTAGCCGTGCCCCATCCAGTAACTGCAGGAGAGTCAATTCCTGCACTTCTGTCTCCCTATCCTTTTAGTCGTTTGTACTACTCAGTCATTTGCCAGTCAAACGTTTATACTGCTCTTCTCAACATGTGCTCCTTCAAGTTTGGACAACATTACAACTTAGTTCTGACTTCATCGAGATCCCACAGAGTGAAAAAGAGAGAGAGAAAGAGAGATTGACCTTGCTAACGTGGGTGGGCCTCATCCAATCAGCTGAAGGCATCAGCTGCCTGATGTTAGGGCAACATCTGCGATTTCTCAGAGAAGGAGTTCTGCCTCAAGACTGTAACAGAGGAATCCTTCCTGAGTTTCCAGCCTGTTGGCCAGCCCTACACACCCCACACTCAAGACTGCAAATCAGGGCTTCCCTGGTGGCACAGTGGTTAAGAATCCACCTGCCAATGCAGGGGCCATGGGTTCGAGCCCTGGTCCAGGAAGATCCCACATGCCGCAGAGCAACTAAGCCCGTGAGCCACAACTACTGAAGTCCATGCACCTAGAGCCGTGCTCCGCAGCAAGAGAAGCCACCGCAGTGAGAGCCCACACACTACAACGAAGAGTGGCCCGTTCTCGCCACAACTAGAGAAAGCCCACGAGCAGCCACAAAGACCCAATGCAGCCAAAAGTAAATAAAAATTTTAAAAATAAATAAATTTATTAAAAAAAAAAAAAAAAAGAAAAGACTGCAAATCACCTCTCACCTATGGCCTACCCTACAGATTTAGGACTTTCCAGCCCTCACAATTGCATGAGCCGGCTTCTTAAAATAAATCTATATCTGTATCCAAAAAAAATTCTGAAAAAGTTCTCTTCTTGTTGGATCTCCTCTGTAGTGTTTTTCTTGGAAAAATATCTTTCTTTTTTGATGGAACAAACAGACAAAAAAACCACAAATGAAACAGCCAAGGCCTTCAACTTCATCTTTGTCCCCTCATCTGTAGCAGGGTATGTTCCTACTACCATTTGCTCTGTTCCGAGATTGTTTGCTTTGTGATTGTATTCGGTAATGCTACAACAGAGCCTGGAATGAGAACACAATCATGGGAATTCCCTGACGGTCCAGTGGTTAGGACTCTGTGCTTTCATTGCCAAGGGCCTGGGTTCAATCCCTGGTCGGAGAACTAAGATCCCATTAAGCTACACAGCATGGCCAAAAACAAACAAACAAACAAACAAAAAGAAAACACAATCATAACTAATTCAAGATTAAAATCAACACGATATGTGTAAATATACGTAAACCAAAATGCTGATATTCCATTTGCTATTCATTAATCTACAGTCATATAACTTCAGGTAGGATTTTGTATTAGGGAAAGAGCTGTGAAGCAGAGAATTTGATTTCTAGTCTGCCATAATCCTGGGCAATTTAAACAACCTCCCTTTTCTCTGTTTATTTGATTGTGAACTAACGCTTGATGATCATATGTAGTCAATAGTTTTAACGAACATAAAATGAAGTAATGTTATAGGTTGTGTCACCCAAAAGATATGATGAAGTCCTAACTCCCAGTATCTCACAATGTGACCTTATAAATAGGACGTAATTAGCTGGAGGTGTAATTTGTTAGGTTGAGGTTATACTGGAATACAGTGGGCCCTTAGCCCACAATGACTGGTGTCCTTATAGAAAAAGGAGAGACAGACTCACAAGGAGAACAGCATGTGATGATAGAGGCAGAGACTGAAGGCTGCAGCTACAAGGCAAGGACTGACAGGAAACCACCGGAAGCCAGGGAGAGGCAAGGGAGGAGTCTCTCCTACAGATTTGCAGGGGAGTGTGACCCTGCCAACATCTTCATCTTGTATTTTTAGCCTCTAGAACTGTGAGATGATAAATTTCTGTTTTAAGCCACCCAATTTGTGGTACTTAGAAATAAGATAAGGGACTTCCTTGGCAGTCCAGTGTTTAACGCTCTGTGCTTCCACCGCAGGGGGCATGGGTTCGATCCCTGGTCGGGGAGCTAAGATCCCGCATGCTGCACAGCACAGGCAAAAAAAAAAAAAAAAAAAAAAAGAAGAAGTAAGATGATAAAATTTTTGAAAGATACAACACATCAAATTTGAAAGATTTGACACAGTGAAAGGTGTCATGGTGCATTTACAAATATGGGGCACTATATTAGTAAACAAAGGACACGTGTCAGGCACCACAATACACACTTCACTTGTGTCATTTCATTATATTATCACAATAACCAAACGTGGCAGGAACTACTATTATTCATATTTTACAGCTAGTAAAAGCATGACACAGACAGCTTAGATGCTTACCCAAAGTCACATTGCAAGTAGATCTAGGCTGTTGTGGGAACACCATGACATTTCTTGCTCTTAAGGACTTCTTTAAAATCTAGTAGATAAAAGTTAAAATATATGCATGTTAATTTAGTCATTCATTGGTTTTGTTTCTAATGTTTTTCCACTTGAAATATTACTGAAGTGATTCAACAAAGGGATTGAAAGAGAGAGGGGAGCTGAAAAAGAGAGACAGAAAGAACATGTATTGGGGCGATGAAATCCTCAGCAGACATAAGAAATATTAAGTACAAACCTGCTAGGTTCTCCATATAATCATCACATATAAGAAGAATTCAGTTGCACAATCCCCAGAGTCATATCAACATTCTGGTTTGAGGTGATTTTCTAAGTTAACATCATTTTTTTTCTTGGAATTTCTCAATTCTTTGTGGATTCTGCACATAATTGCCTCCCTCCCATTTTCTGTGGTCACCCTGGTGGTGAGCAAATAGGGGTTAAATGAAAAAGATCTTGCCCTTCGTGATAAAATGTGAAGGAGAAAAAAATTACCAAAATTTTTGTTACCGAAAATCTTTTCTGCATATTTTGTTGTGTTTTCTTTTTTAAACGTTCACAATGTCTAGGACTGGACTTTGGAAGTTATCGTTGTCTTGGCTGTGCTAACCCAGCGCTCAGCCAGTCCCTCCCCACTGCATCTCACCCTCCACTCCTGCCAAGAGGAGGAGAGACAGAGATTAATATCTGCTCCTACTAGCCATTTCTTTTAAAGCTCTTCTATTATGACCTTTCTCATCCACGGCCTTCCACTTGCCTAACTACAACTTTTCTTTGAATTTTCTAAGCCACGTTGTATAAGAATTTACACATAACTCTCCATTAACTTGCATGTTTTAGCTCATTTCATTCTTTCACTACGATGACAAGAGTAATGACTGCTCCAAAGTTACTCCAATCTTTCTGCCTCCTAGTAACCAAAAATGTGATTTGCAAAGCTCTTAATTGTCACAAAAATGATTAAGGCAAAACTACTTGTATTCAGATTACAGCCTTAATGACTTCAGGGTCTCAGGGTGACAGATGTGCAGATAGCTGTTGTTCATCAGTCACTGGGATTTCATCATATAGAGCCTGGGAAGGAATATTTAATAAGGTCCCAGAAAACAAGACTCATTTCTAACTTCAGTGAATTTCTAATGAGGCAGCTCTCGAGTTGAACAATGACTGATTCAGCCTCCATGGACAGGAGACTGGATTCTGATGTGCACTAAATACATCTCAGATAACAGTTGGACCTTTTGTCAGCTAATATTTATGCAGTGTTTCCCTGTGCCAGAGGTACTGAGCTAAATGCTTTACAAGCATGACCTCCATCCTTATGCAGCCCCATGAGGTGAGTAGCATTATTTTCATATCGTTTCACAGCTGAGGAGACTGAAGTTTTAAGGGGTTACTAGTTTACTCAAGGTAGAGCCAGCATTCAAACCCAGACAATCAGAAGCCAAACTTTTTGCTCTGAACCACTGTACTATATATACTGCTTTCTGTCTCCTTCTAGAAGAACTCCACTGAGGAGTGAGAAAATCTGCACTTGCATTTGAAACCCTCTTATTTGCCAAAGTAATAAAGGCAGTCGCGTTTATGCTGAAGAATTCTCTTACTGTATTTTCTAGTGTGAGAACCTCAGAAAGGAAGTTTCCACCAGAGATATGCCAGACAAAAAGTGTATCTCCCAGGAAGTTGTTCATCGCCCTGCTATTTTTAAATGGACAAAGTAAACTGTTTTCCCATTGCCATCCCTGAAAGATACCTCACACATTTCTCAGTATGGTGTAGAGGGTTCCTCACAACCCAACCACAGCCTGGCCTCCTGGCCGAGGTCGCCTCACTACACACCACCTGTCTCCACCCCGTTTCCACTCAGTGTCACTCTGATCTTCAGATTAGCTGTGATTCCCCAATACCTTCGTGCGGTTATGTGCACATTTCTTCTTGCTGGAATTCCCTTCCTTCTTTTTGCCAGGTTGCAAGCCTCTACTCACCTTTCAGGACTTCGTTTGTGGTCTCCTCCTCCATACAGGCTTCCTACAGATACTCCAAAACAGAATTAATCGCTCCTCTGTACTATCATGCATTTCTATTGATATCACAGGTATTGCTCTTATTTGTTCTCTTATAACTATCTGTTCAGTTGCCTCTTGTCCCAAAAGCTTGTCAGTATTGACACTATTGTAAGTCCCGCAGCAGAGAACGATGATCTCAGCTGTTACGCTCTGCGTGTCAGTTTCCCTCGGCCAGCATGTGTGTCTCTATTCTTTACGCTCGAGAAACATGAAGTCTCACATCCACAAGATAACAGATGCCTTTTTTCCCTATCTTGGGTGCAACCAATCTATGACCTTTCAACTTCAAGTTCATTACCAATCTCCTATGTTTGAACAGTTCATTTATAACTTAATAATCAGAATGCAGAAAGCAAATATACAGCCAAGATGCCCAGTGTGTTAGAGAAGCAGCAATCAGAGTGGAAGGAAGGTTCATAAAGGAAATTGGCTCCTCTTAACGCCTTTTAACGCCCCCCCATGCAAAATAAAAATAACCCTCCAGGCACACCACTAGGAGATCCATCCAGCTTGCTTCCCACAGACCTGTGAGGGGCTTATTCATATTCCCTCCACCCAAGTTCCTTGCTTCTCACTTCCCATCAGTGTCCATTTCTTCTGGTCTACACCTTGCCTGTTTCTTCTTGTCCCCCTGGACTGAGGACCCAACTTTGGGCTGTGGGTTCTGCCCCAGCACATCTTTGGATGCTGTTCCTAACAACTGCCCCTGGGCTCCACGCATTGCTGCTGAGCTGAAGTGAGAAAACCCACAAGCCTGGGCACTGTCCGCTCCCTGGAATAACATCCTGATAGGACCCACAGGACTGGCCAGTAGAGAAGTGCACAGACAGGCCCATTATATGACTGTGAAGGGCCTTATCACCTGTAAAGGAGTTGCCTTGAGCCTTTGGGTTTGGGGTCACCATCACCACAGGGGAGGACTGGGGTCAGGTCTGTGTTTAAGAAAGCTGCCTCGAATAAGTGTGAAAATGGATTTGAGGGGGACAAGCCTGAAGCCAAGGACACTAGTTAGAAGGTACTAAGCAATCCAGGTGAGACTGATAAAGCGTGACCCTAAGTAAGGAAGAGCAAATACAACAGGGGGATACATTTGAGAGGCATTTTGGAGTTAGAGTTGACATGCTTCAGTGAATACTTAAACATAGGGGACAATGAAGAAAATATGTTGAAGATAGTCTGAGGTTTCTAGCTTTAAAAACTGGGAGGACTGTGACGCCATTAAAAAAGCAGGAAGAAGAGCAAGATTCATATAAAATCAGATCCAGCACATATGAGCAGGATGACCCCACACCAGAGTCACTGGCGGTACCTGCGCTCAGCGGCTTCATTGCTTTCATGAGCCTGATGCGGCCTGTAGCCTCCCATAGACTGTCTACGTGAACTGGGAGGGGGAAGAATGTTTCTAAGGGTTAATTTTAAAATGTCCTTGGATGAAAGATATCTTCATTACAATGATTCCCTACTAGTAAATTCCCAAGGAATACAACTCTGTTTTTACTGAGGTATAATTAACATGCAAAAAAACTGTCCATGTTTAACGTATACATCTTGATGAGTTTGAAGATAACATACACCTGTGAAACCATCACCATAAATAATACCATAAAACATAACCATCACCCCTAAAAGTTTCCTCCCTCTCACTCTCTTCCCCACTCCCCACAAACAATTTCTGTCTTAGATTCATAACTTTTGGAGGTCAGCATGTGGAGAGGAGGGAAATGGGGACTGGGGCAGAGGAAAGGAGAGACTATTGAAAAGAGAGTGGGCGGCAATAACGGAGAATGTGTTGGCACCATCTGGAGCACCTTCTGTATCAGCCTCTTACAAGCCTGGCAGCTGCAAGGGCCACATTCCAGGGCTCACAAAGTGGGTGTTGCCCAAACTGAGCGGTCATATCACCAGAGATGGGAGGCAGAATCATGGGAGGAGACTGCCTGAGAGAGGCACAAATCCTGCATTTTCTGCCAACATGAATCCACAGACAGGGTGAGAATTCCAGGGAGATTTCCAGATTGCTTCACCTGGAAGAAAAGAAAAGAGCAAAGTAGCTGTCAGAGCCACCCCTCACAACTGATAGCCTTCTGTTTGTGATGGGTCAGGCAGGGGAGGCCCTGGGAACCCAATTCACATCACCCGAGAACAACTATTACTTGCTTCCCCTCCTTCTAACTTATCTTTCTCAAGGCAGGGTTCCTTTTCAAATGGTAAAAATGGACTTCCGTTTCCTATGAGTAGGTATTACTATCATGCTTTATAAATGAGGAGACTGAGGTACAGAGAGGTTAAGTAACCTGCCTGAGATCACACAGCTCGGAACCAAAGATGTCAGAATGCAAACCAGGCAATCTGGCTCCGGAACCTCCATCTTTATTTAACCTCTGCACTAAATTTCTTCCCCAATAGGCTCTCTACAGCAAGAGGTAATGAAAAAGAGCCAAAAAATTTTTTAAATAAGAAATATAATTACTGGAACAAAAGATTCAAGAGTAGATTGGACAGAATTGAAAGAACTAGAATTGGAAGTTAAATTTGGGGAAATTACCCAGAATATGATATGGAGTGATAAAGAGAAAAAATAAAATATTTGGAAGATAAATGAAGGAGTTCCAATGTTTATTCACTAGAAGTAGCAGAAATAGTGAATCTAGATGGTCAGGGAGAGCAAAAGAAGAATTTTTCAGAATTAAATATTAAAATTCACATCAAAGTACACTTGGTCTTTGACAATATGACACTATTTTGGCATTTATTTGAGAGAACGTCATTGCTACTACACTCCTGCTTTTGTGGAGAATTTTTTTCTGCCTCAGAAGAGTTAGCAGTTGAGTGTTTAGCTCCTGACCTACCTATAACTTATAGGCAACACTACTGCCATTTAAGTGATTATTTGCCTAACAAAGGGTGTTTTGGTTTTTTCTTTTTGGTAGATTATACAGTGCACAACTTTAGTGACTAGGTATGTAAATGATTTGGTGCGAGTAGGTGTACAAAACTTAGCAGAGTGGTATGGTATATTTTATGGAAGAGAATTCATTGGAGGGAAAATTAAAGTATATTGTGAAGTGGGATTTAAACAGCATGTACCCTCTGGTTTGCAATTTATATACACTGTCTTATAAATTTTGTTCCTGTTACCTAAAGGAGAACTCCTAAATCTGTTAAGAAGGTCATGCCTGCCACATTGTTAAAACAGTGATTTTATCCCTGCCCCAAACCATCAGATTCCTCAGGATTTCAGAGAAACTGCCTAATGGTTAGAATTAGAAGCTGTGGTAGAGATGATTTGGGTTATACTGAGTTCCATATACAAGTGGGTGTGAAATCCTGATTAAAGCAAACCTACTACTTACCAGACAAAAACCTCTAACCTCACCTCCAACCCCCAAGTATGTGGCCTTGCTGGGTCACATGGTGACTAATGTTTCCCAGATTTCCTCTAAATTCAGGGTAGTAGTGCAATTGAACTGGGGGAGGAAGGAGTCAAGGAGGAAAGTCTGCTGAAGATCTTTCTCCTACTCAAGGGAAATATATGCCCTAGAGCTGTGCCAGCACCCTTGATGTCTGATTTTTTTTTAATTGAATATGGGTTAGAAGAATGAAATTAGATGACACTTGACTGCAAAAATGTTTATAAGCAAATAGCTTAGGCTTCTTACATTTTGGTATAAAGCTGCAAACTTCCTAACTTTGTAAAGCAAGATTTAAAGCAAATATAAGGGGAAAATAAAGTACTTTTACTAAAAAAAAAAAAAAAAAAAAAAAAATGCATCCTGGCATTTCTTAACAACACTATCTATTACAAATTACTTAACATCTCTGAGACTTAGTTTTCCCTACCATAAAATGGGAGTCATGAAAACTATTTCAAAGTTTTTCTTTATTTATGTTTGGAAAACACTTAGCCCAGGTACTAATACACAGGGGCACTCAATAATTATTTATTTATTAAATCAGAATTTATTTAATCAAATATTTTTATACTGTAATTCTATTTTTCTGATCTATTTCCTTACCAGTGGTATCTCTTCTTTTGTCAAAGTTTTCTGAAAATGAAGAGATTCATGGAATGCATCTTCATTATTACACGTACCATTAACTTGACTTTTATACTATCTTGATATAGAAGAGAGTGAGTGCTTTCAAAGACAAATACTGTATGAATTCACTCATGCGTGGAATCTAAAAAAACAAAACAAACAAACAGACCAAACAAACCAAAACTCATAATACAGAGAACAGATTGGTGGTTTCCAGAGGGAAGGGGGGCAAAATGGGTGAAGAGGGTCAAGAGGTAAAAAGTTCCAGATAAATAAATAAGCCACGGGGATGTAACATAGAGCATAGTGACTATAGTCTGTAATATTGTACTGAATATTTTAAAGTTGCTAAGAGAATAAATCTTAAAAGTTCTCAGTACAAGAAAAATGCTTAATAAGCATTCCTAATTTAGCCCTGAGGAGAAAGAAAGTTTTAAAAATAGTGACAGGTTGTTAACTAGACATTATGATGATCATTTTGCAGTGTTTGTGTTGAATCATTATGTTGTACACCTGAAACCAACAGAATGTAGTATGTCAATTACACTTCAGTCTAAAAAAAGAAGACAGCAAGTGTTTAATAAAGGTTAGGCCTGAAAATATGAAAAATGGAATGTTTTGCCATTTGGTAATAATATCTACATATTATTTTTAAATAAAAAATCTATTTTGTAACCATACAAAATGTATGTCTATAATCCATTAGTTTTTGAAGATTTTATAACTGTGAAAAAGGGTAGACTTTAGAAACTGTGCCTTTTCCTTAATAAATTTTTTAAACCTCAAACTCTAGTTTGAACTAGTCTCACTCCATACCGCCAAAATACTAACACATGAATGCCTTATGGCGCCATCTAGTGTCAAAGAGTTATTAATACAATCTGCTCTTCTAGGACTAAAGTATCCCTATTATACAGCGATTTCATGAGCCATTATTTGGAAGGGGCCAGTCCTTTGTCTCTGTTAGCGTTATACTCTATACTTATTACCCATTGAATCTATGTGATTTTCTTTTTCCCACACATGACTTTTTCCCGTGTCCTGGACAGGTAGGAACCCAGTCTCATTCCTCTCTGTGGCTACCATGTTGTTCGCAGTACCTGGAACAATGGATGAGAATAGAAACATAAACAATGTGGTAGAATTACACTGTGTTTTAAAAGGAAAAAAAAATTATGGCCCAAATAATTTCCTTACAAGATAAAGGCGTATCTTTACAAAGAATAACAAACATCTCTGGTGGTAAAATTATATACAATCATTTCTTCTCTAAGTTGCTTTAGTTGAGGCTTTTGGCATTTTGAGCTTTGATAGCCTGACTGTGTTGATAGCCCTACTCACAGAGCACACCTCACATGTGTGTAGCAGTCCAGAGAGAGGCGCTGAGGCTAGGGGTTTGTGATGACAGCGTCTGCCTGATCAGAAGCACAGGGAGCCTCAGCTCTCTTGATCTGTATCCTTGGGGATGGTACACAAAGCCTCAGTGAAGAATAGCCCATTCTGTTTGCTTGTGTTTTTGCTTGTGTGTTTTTCAAAAGTAGGAATTGGTTTCTTAATTGTAAATTGAATTGTCTCAGATATTTCAACAAAATAAAGTAAAAAATTGGTATTTTTATTGCTTGTGACAAGTTGTTAGCTATTGGTAAGAAGTGTTTTTACGTTTTGCCCTTATTGGCTAAGGAAATACCTGTGCGACACAACGACTTCCCAAGTTTGAGCAAATCCACTTGACTGCAGTTTCCCTGAAAGCATAAACAAATAGATCCACAGAATTCAGTGAGAGCAGGCACTCAAAGTAACAATAAGGTTGGTGTCCTTTCTTTTATCAGTATTTCAGCTCACAGAAATTCAGGCGCAAATGAAATCTATCCCTGCTCCTGCCTCAAACTGAAGGTCATGATCACACTACGGTCATTCAGGTCGGGTTGACACAGGTCTCAACCCTGACCGGGAAGTGAGGCAGCCCTTTCTAGGCTCTGATGTTGGCAGCAAAGGGCAGGGCAAGAGGGTTACCAAGAATAGCTCATTAAAATAAGCTACTTTGTATAATGTGTCAATAAATTATAGAATAAGATATTTCTGCTCTGGATTTTGTCTGTTTTATTCCTGATAGGTAAAACAAAGGAGGGAGGAGGGGTTTGAATGTTAAAAGCTTGCCAAAATAACGTAACACACTATCCTTGCATACGTATGTTTAGCTCTGTTCTCTACCTTCTAATTCATCTTTGGGATCATTTGCAACTGAAAAGTAAAAAATCCAAGTGAATCAAGATATCATTTTTTTACCTATTTGAGTTTGCCAGATTCTTTTTAAACTACCAGTACCCAGTATATTGGCAAGGATGTAGGAGGTATAAACTTATTTAAACTTTCTAGAGAATAAAAAGTGCATGCCCTTTGACACATCAATTCCATTCTGAAGATTTACCCCAAGAACAAATGTGGAAAGAAGGATGTTACATGGATTTTCATTACACCTTTTATTTACAATAACAAAGTTTTAGAAACAACCGAAACACTCAAAAGTAGCATAAAGGCTAAATAAGTTATGATCTATCCACATGATGAAGCACCGTGTAGTCATTTTGAAAAGTGTATGAAAGAATAAAGAGAAAATTTTCACAACATAAAAATAGAGGAAAAACATACTATGAAACAGTGTGTGCATATTTATAAAGTACAGCAATGTGAGCAGTAGCTATCTTTGGGTGTTGTTATTACAGGTAATTTGATTTTCTCTTTGCAGTTTATGGATTTGTACAATGAGCATGTATGCCCATTGTAATCTGAAAAATAAACAATAAAAGTTTTCTATAAAAAATTAAGAAGAAGCGTCATGTGTTGGATAGAGTCATGAGCCTGAATGAAGAAACAGAAACAGCCCTTGTTCTTCCAAAATAATCATGACTCTGTAACTGCAACTCAGCAGATACAACAGGGGCCAGCCAAGTGTCATTGCTGTTTAGGACCTAGGTGATGGGATTACATGAAATTCCTCCGGCTTTTATTTTCATAATAATTTATCCTAATGTCCTGCAGCAGGACTAGGCTAGGCAGTGTGCCTGTGTAAGGTTCATGCTGAGTCAGATGGTGAGAATGGGGCTCACACAGTGTGCCAAGACTGCACAGTCGTGGCTGGGAGAAGCTACAGTGTGCACCGTGTTTCGGTAACCGGGAGGCTACAGCGTGACCACAGCTCATGGTGCAATTAGGGAGCAGGGAGAAAACTGGAAAGATGACTTTAAGTGCCTTGGAAAGATGGTATGAAAGAATTCTACTTGGAGTTTGGACATAGTCAGTAGGTCGCTGGCAGGACTTTTTTTCAAGCATTTTCAGCACACTGATGCCACAATTAACATCTGTGTTTTAGAAATGTGTGTGTGTATGTGTGTGTAATGTGGAAGCTGAATTGAGAGAAAAGAAACCAGAGGCAGATTTGTCAGTCTGGAAGCCACTACAGTAGAGCAAATTTTAGATAATAAAAATAAATGGCCATTATCAAAAAGTCTACAAATGCTGGAGAGGGTATGGAGAAAAGGGAACCCGCCTACACTGCTGTAGATGTGATAATCAAAACTTGTAAATTGTAAATTGGTGCAGCCACTATGGAGAGCAGTATGGAGGGTCTCAAAAAATTAAAAATAGAGTTGCCAAGAGACTTCCCTGGTGGCGCAGTGGTTAAGAATCCGCCTGCCGGGCTTCCCTGGTGGCGCAGTGGTTGAGAATCTGCCTGCCAATGCGGGGAACGCGGGTTCGAGCCCTGGTCTGGGAGGATCCCACATGCCGCGGAGCAGCTGGGCCCGTGAGCCACAGTTACTGAGCCTGCGCGTCTTGGAGCCTGTGCTCTGCAGCAAGAGAGGCCGCGATGGTGAGAGGCCCGCGCACCGCGATGAAGAGTGGCCTCCACTTGCCACAACTAGAGAAAGCCCTCGCACAGAAACAAAGACCCAACACAGCCATAAATAAATAAATAAATAAAGTAAACAAACCCAAAAGTTAAAAAAAAAAAAAAAGAATCCGCCTGCCAATGCAGGGGACACGGGTTCGTTCCCTGGTCTGGGAAGATCCTACATGCCGCGGAGCAACTAAGCCCATGTGCCACAGCTACTGAAGCCTGCACACCTAGAGCCCATGCTCCGCAACAAGAGAAGCCACCATAATGAGAAGCCCATGCACCACAATGAAGAGTAGCCGCCAGTCGCTGCAACTAGAGAAAGCCTGCGTGCAGAAACGAAGACCCAACACAGCCAAAAAAATAATTAATTAATTATTTTAAAAAAAGAGAGTTGCCAAATGATCCAGCAATCCCTCTCCTGGGCATATATCTGGAGAAAACTCTAATTTGAAAAGATATATACACCCCAATGTTCATAGCAGCACTATTTACAATAGCCAAGACATGGAAACAACTAAATGTCCATCAACAGATGAATGGATAAAGAAGATGTGGTGTATATATATAATGGAGTATTACTCAGTCATAAAAAAGAATAAATACCATTTGCAGCAACATGGATGGACCTAGAGAATATCACACTAAGTGAAGTAAGTCAGACAGAGAAAGACAAATATCATATGATATCACTTATATGTGGACTCTTAATAACTGATATAAAAGAACTTATTTACAAAACAGAAATAGACTCACAGACATAGAAAACAAACTTTATAGTTACCAAAGAGGAAAGGGGTGGGGAGGGATAAATTTGGAATTTGGTAGATACAGACTACTATATATAAAATAGATAAACAACAAGGACCTACTTATAGCACAGGGAACTATAAACAAAAAATAAAAATAAGAGGCCTAAAATAGGACTAGACCAACAGAAATGGTGGTGAGAAGGAAACAGATTAAAGAGGCATCGTGGAGGTGGAGAGAACAGGGCATGGTGATCCAGTGGAATCAGAAAGTGACTGAGAAAACATTTAGAATGTGACTGATTGCTCAGCCATGATGGTGGAACCAGCACACACTTTGGAAGTTTTGATTATCACAATTTATGTGAGTGGAAAACATCCTACAACTACAAATCTGGTCCCCTTTAGCACGTGACAATGTGCCACTCTACTCTTAGCTTCTTATAGCCACAAAGAGCCATAGCCACAAAGAGCCCCTACGAACCTTGGAGTAATAAATGGAATTTATTACTATATGTCCAGCTACCTCTGCGTCAAGCACAAGGTCAGAAGAGCAATGATATGTATGCCTTAAAACTGGATATTTTTTAAATATTTGTTTTAGAATATAGGTTTTTTTTTAACTTTTAATTTTATTTTGGAGTATAGTTGATTAACAGTGTTGTGATAGTTTCAGGTGTATGGCAAAGTGATTCAGTTATGCATACACATGTATCTATCCTTTTTCAAATTCTTTTCCCATTGAAGTTGTTACATAATATTGAGCAGAGTTCCCTGTAGGTATATTTATTAAAGAAGCACATTTTGACCTAACCCTCCCACCAAAAAACAAAGAATTCATTACAGGTATAGGGTTTTTTGTTGTTACTCCTACTGCTACGATTTTACTATTAAGTAACGTGTGAAGCAACATCCTCAGCTTTTCCCTGAGCCTCGTGTCACTTCTCAGGGTCGGGGCCCAAGTTGGACGAGACAGAAGGGGGCTGGTGGGTGAGGGTGATGGTTTTCCTCATCCAGCAGGGAAGCCACACTTGAGTCATATGTCTGTCTCACTGGCTCCCCGTGGAAAGTGCAACAAATCCTCCAGGCAAAGCGTCTGTGTATTTTTTGGTCGTTGACCCCTATAGGCTGCATCTCACTTCTCATATTCCTCTCATCTGCTTACATTGGTAATGTTCATTGGCTGAACAAATTTCAAAATTGGCATTATACTTTTGAAAGTATATTTACCATTAACTTGGAAAGGCTACTACAGTCCATTGAAGACTTAAAATAGAACCTGGTAAATATATGGTTATATTATTCTTAAAGATTAAAGTTGGTTTTAGCAGAACAAAACTTTTCAAGAAAAAGGTTTTAAATAATAGTGCTTTATATAGAGAGAAGCCTGAAAAAAATGATGCTGATTGGCTAACAAGGTGATATTCTGCCCTCAAAACTATTTAAGGATTGTTATGAACCTTGAGCTTCAACCCTGACCTCTTTGATTATAGTATCTACAAGTTTATCCCTTCTCTCTGCAACTAGAGGTGGTCTCTCCCATTTTTAAAAGAGCAATTCTTTTCCTAAGTTGTAAACTATTAACTTACTAGACATTGCAAAGAAATGCCATTTCCCATTTTTATTCTTGACAAATTAATTATAGACTGGGCTATTGACCACAATTGTATACTCTTAACCCTTTGGGGGGAAAAAATCTGTTAGGAACAAAAAAATTATTTGTGGCTTTTATTGGCCTTTCTTCTGTATTTGACTCAGTGAGGTTACCTTCATGAATTCAAAGCAGAGCTCAGAATATTCAATAATATCAATAACTTAAATCTGAGTGTGCTGATCATTAGAAATACTCTTTTGATAGCTTAGATAAATGATCCCCAAACTTTCTTATCTAGTTTTTATCAGTAAATGTATTTATATATTTATATATAAAATTATTTGCAAATACTATTATATTAATAGAGACTTTAGGGAAAATACACAAACTAGTGATTTCAAAACGGCAAGCTAAAGGTAAAATAATATTTTTTTAATTTAAATTTTATTTATTAATGATAAAATGTCATTTGTTAATAAAATATATTTCACTTTTATTAAAATATATATTTAATAAGATCATATAATTAATTATGCTTCATTATTGTTGGAAACCTTGTCTAAGCTTTGCAACATTGTAATTAGATGTTTGTTTCTAAATGAGATGTATTTCTCTGCTTGGTTTGAATGGCTGTCACAGTTGTGAAATGTCCTCACATAGATGTGTACATTCCAATGGAAGCAACGTATCAAATGTTGCATTTTCTAAGTTACGACACATATTTCAACCTATCTACCAGTTATATACAGGCTTTTGATAAAGTTGTGCTCATAGGTTTCCTTCCTTCTTGAAGGCTTGAATGGGTAGGAATTTTGAGGACCCAATTCTGGACTGATTTTTGCCTCTTTTTTTCTCTCTCTCTTTCCATCCAGCAGCTACAAGGGTTTTGTTTGTTTGTTTTGGCTTTTTTTTCTTTCAAGACTTTAAAGAAAGCCCTATTTTCAGAAACACCCATATCTGAACATGGAAAACAGTTGCTCCTGTAATACTGGTCTTTCATGGAGAATAATTCCCACTGTAGGCAATGCACTGTCCACTAAGAAGACTTTCGTTCACGGGGCACTTCACAGTGGCTTCTGTTCACAGTCACATTTCCAAAGTGCCACCTTCCTCCCTGGCTTTCCTGCCAGACAGCAGTGAGCATACCCCCCTCAGCTGTTGGTGTCTCCTGCTTTGTCAGGGATGCCAGCGGAGACCAGCCATCCCTTGGAAAGGTGCCAGTCCAGGTCCTCTGTCTTGGCAGGAGCCTGGATTAGTGAAAACCTCAACCCAAGGTGGGATTCACGACTCCTTCTGGGTCGCCTTCTCCACTCCAGAGGGCAGCTTTGTTTCAGATTCGCTCTGGCTGGGGAAGAAGAGTCCCTTGGTTTCTTCAACAACATTGGAGTGTATGCTAAGAAGCGACCTAGTCCTTGACTCCCTTCCCTTTTGTTTTCTGTTTCTCTTTTGCGCACAAATCTCTTCTAAAAGTCCGTGAAATGCTCTCTCCCACACCATCCACCCCCTTCTCACTATTCTGCTTGTCCCTAACCCACACTGAGTAGATGGCAGTTATCGTGGCATAAATGTTCTTAGCGCTGAAGTGCTGCTAATGCATGGCATCTAGCACTGGACTGCACTAATCACTTTCAACCCGAAGCCAGCCCTGGCACAGAGTGAGTAGGGCTCTTCTGAAGTTGCTCTAAACTGTAGCCAGAGCCGCCACACCAAGTTAGTACCAGAAGAACTGCCTGGGGCATGAATCTAACTTTAGACGGTTTGTAAGAACAAGCAGAATTCTGCCTCTGTATCCAGAGGAAAACTATCCAACTGCACCCCGCAAGTTAATCCCCTGGACAGCCCCACAGACACGGAGCAGCATCTGCGCCCTCCTGCTCCAGGCTCTCTGCCCCATTTTTTGAATGCTGGAGGTACTGGTGTTTAAGGGAACAGGAAGTGTGTGTGGTCAAGGACCCAGCCTAAAAGTGACAATACTTTCACCCATCCCAAACCTCTGCAGTGATGGGAAGCAAGTCAAATTGCCTTTTCTCCGGTCCTTGCCACTGAGAGGAGATTATCTTCTATCCGTAACTAGATCACCTATTTTATTAAGAAAATGTGTTAATTATTTGTAAGGACTCCTGTATAAAATAAAATCATAGGTAGCCACTTTTTAAAATGCAGGATAAGAGGCTCTGTTGCCGCTAACTAGGTATGCTTTCAATAGATGAGTGAGCCTATCTGATATCTGTTGGAAAGAAGGGCTAGTGATCTTTTAGAATCAAAGTCATCATTTTTGTCAGATGATTCCCAACTTTTAACTAGCATAAAGCTATTAAGTCTACACAACATGTTAATTTACTGTTACCCTAGTAATAGTTTTTTATGCTAGTTTATTTCAAAAGTTACACCAAGAAAAAGCACTATTTAACAGTAAAGGTTCTGTGAAACTTTATTGAAATGTTTTTACATATGAAGAAAATATTTTGCCATAGACATTTAAAGATTTTTCAAATAAAAAACATCTACACCATTTGCTGTGGAGCTTTGGTGGCCCTGGTTGCCCTTTCCTCAGGGCACTGCAGCAGGCCCCAATTCCTGGAGAAAATCCTGGTGGCCCCCAAGGCTGTGCCCTCATCCTCCCTCCACGTGGGGAGGGTGGGCAGCTTCTCTTCAGCATGTGTGCAACATAGGTTGTCAGCCTGCCCCTCTGGCTGCCAGCTGGAGCACATGACAGCTGACATTGCAGGGAGCCACCCTCCAGGTTATTTTCACTAGAACAGCCTGATGTAACTGCTGTGCAATACAAGCCAAAATCGTAATGAGAAACAGTATATTTGGAATATCACTTGGAAGACATGTTAGCTATCCCTTCTTTTTGATTTTCTAAAAATACCTCTCTCCAGCATTCCAGACAAACACTGAGCTCTGTACCTGGACCAAATGCTTTTGAGCTCCCTGTAACTATTTTCACCAAATTACCCAGAGGTTTATATTGAGGGACATTACAAACAAGAAACCTGTTGAAACTTCTCACTGTGTTTAAAGATGCTGCTAATTGCATTGCACTTGCTAATTACATGGCACATTCTCACCTGGAGATCCCACAAGAAATTTTCTAATCGTCAGGAATGAATGTACTTCCTCCAAGCAACTAATTAAAATTAATTTCCTTTAATTTTATGGACACTTTGAAGCACATACCTGCTTTCTTCTTTGAATGGACTGCTAGAAAGTTGAGAGTCAAATTTGAAGTTTACCTTTAGCAGATCACCTTCTACCATTTATGGGTTTTAATATTTTTATTTATAAATTTTATGTAATAATTTTACCTTCTAGCTTCTTCCTATCCCTTCTACTCTCATTTTCATTTTTCCTGCTTTCCTCTTCTGTTTAATTCAAATTGATTTTTACCTCATTTTTATCTATTTATGTAAGATACCTTAAAACCTTTGAAACAGGGAAATGAATAAATAAAGACTGGAATATCTGGTACTTTAATTATTTATCAGAGGCAAATAAAAGTGTTCTCTTTTCCTGATATACTAGGAAATAGAATAGAATTATAGAATTGGAACAATTCTATGGAATATAGTTTTTAAAAAATCCACTAGTTAATACTCTGAGTACCATTTCATGAAAGATTGGAAGTGGAGCCCCAAGGCCAGGGCCACAGGCAACAGAAAGAGGAAGACAACGGTTTAGGAAGCCAGGTCTAAAGGAGGACGCCAAGTGTGACCTCAGAGCTGCAAATATAGGTGATAATTCCCATCTGTAATGGGTTGAATGGTGACCTTAAAACACATGTCCAAGCAGAACCTCAGAATGCAATTTTATTTGGAAAAGGGTCTTTTAAAATATAATTAAGGTAAGGATCTAGAGATGAGATCATCCTGAATTAAGGTGGAAAATCCAATGACAAGTGTCCTTATAAGAGTCAGAGAAGGAGACACAGACACACAGAGAAAAGCCATATGAAGACTGATGCAGATACTGGAGGGCAGCCACAAGCCAAGGAGTGCCAAGCATTGTCAGCAACCACCGGAAGCCAGGAGAGAAGCACGGAGCAGATTCTCCCTCAGAGCCTCCACAAGGAATCAAACCCACAGGTACCTCGATTTCAGACTCTGGTCTCCAGAACACATTTCTGTTGTTTTAAGCCACCCAGTTTGCAATCATTTGTTCCAGCAGCCCTGGGAAAATAATGCACCATCTTAGGTCTCCAGATTCAAATTCACACCAATCCATGTTTTAGGTTTCAGAACCTTTCTTTATGAATTTAACTCTTGATTAAAGTGACTTTTTGAAAGTGAAGCTTCTTCACTTTGAAAAAATATTTCAAACACAAATCAGTAATTATTAAGATATATTCAGTTGAAGATGTTTATACTGTAGCCTAAACGCTTTAACTTTCCAGAAGTTTGTACACTTAAAGACTATTCTCCATCACATTTTTATATTACGCATTTTAATAAACGATGGTATGATATTCAATAGAATGAAAAAATACAGCCCATATGTGCATGATTTCTATTTCTTTTTTAATTTTAACCTTTTTTTTTTAAATTTTATTTTATTTATTTTTTTATACACCAGGTTCTTATTAGTCATGCATTTTATACACATCAGTGTATACATGCCAATCCCAATCGCCCAATTCAGCACACAACTATCCCCACCCCCCACCACTTTCCCCCTTGGTGTCCATACATTTGTTCTCTACATCTGTGTCTCAATTTCTGCCCTGTAAACTGGTTCCTCTGTACCATATTTCTAGGTTCCACATATATGCGTTAATATACGATATTTGTTTTTCTCTTTCTGACTTACTTCACTCTGTATGACAGTCTCTAGATACATCCACGTCTCTACAAATAACCCAATTTCGTTCCTTTTTATGGCTGAGTAATATTCCATTGTATATATGTACCACATCTTCTTTATCCAGTCATCTGTCAATGGACATTTAGGTTGCTTCCATGACCTGGCTATTATAAACAGTGCTGCAATGAACATTGGGGTGTATGTGTCTTTTGGAATTATGGTTTTCTCAGGGTATCTGCCCAGTAGTGGGGTTGCTGGGTTGTATGGTAGTTCTTTTTTTAGTTTCTTTAAGGAACCTCCATACCGTTCTCCATAGTGGTTGTATCAATTTACATTCCCACCAACAGTGCAAGAGGGTTCCCTTTTCTCCATCTCCTCTCCAGCATTTGTTGTTTGTAGATTTTCTGATGATGCCTATTCTAACTGGTGTGAGGTGATACCTCATTGTAGTTTTGATTTGCATTTCTCTAATAATTAGTGATGTTGAGCAGCTTTTCATGTGCTTCTTGGCCATCTGTATGTCTTCTTTGGAGGAATGTCTATTTAGGTCTTCTTCCCATTTTTTTTTTTTTTTTTTTTTTTTTTTTTTTTAATTTTTATTTATTTATTTATTCATTTATTTTTGGCTGTGTTGGGTCTTCGTTTCTGTGCGAGGGCTTTCTCCAGTTGCGGCGAGCGGGGGCCACTCTTCATCGCGGCGCACGGGCCTCTCACTATCGTGGCCTCTCTTGTTGCGGAGCACAGGCTCCAGACGCACAGGCTCAGTAGTTGTGGCTCACGGGCCTAGTTGCTCCGCGGCATGTGGGATCTTCCCAGACCAGGGCTCGAACCTGTGTCCCCTGCATTGGCAGGCAGATTCTCAACCACTGCGCCACCAGGGAAGCCCTTCTTCCCATTTTTGGATTGGGTTGTTTGTTTTTTTAATGTTGAGCTGCATGATCTGTTTTTATATTTTGGAGATTAATTCTTTGTCCATTGATTCGTCTGCAAATATTTTCTCTCATTCTGAGGGTTCTCTTTTCATCTTGTTTATGGTTTCCTTTGCTGTGCAAAAGATTTGAAGTTTCATTGGTCCCATTTGTTTATTTTTGTTTTTATTTACATTACTCTAGGAGGTGGATCAAAAAAGATCTTGCTGTGATTTATGTCAAAGAGTGTTCTTCCTATGTTTTCCTCTAAGTTTTTTATAGTGTCCAGTCTTACATTTAGGTCTCTAATCCATTTTGAGTTTATTTTTATGTATGGTGTTAGGGAGTGTTCTAATTTCATTCTTTTACATGTAGCTGTCCACTTTTCCCAGCACCACTTATTGAAGAGACTGTCTCTTCTCCATTGTATATCCTTGCCTCCTTTGTCATAGACTAGTTGACCATAGGTGCGTGGGTTTATCTCTGGGCTTTCTATCTTGTTCCATTGATCTATATTTCTGTTTTTGTGCCAGTACCATATTGTCTTGATGACTATAGCTTTGTAGTATAGCCTGAAGTCAGGGAGTCTGATTCCTGCAGCTCCACGTTTTTCCCCTCAAGACTGCTTTGGCTATTCGGGGTCTTTTGTGTCTCCAAACAAATTTTAAGATTTTTTTGTTCTAATTTTGTAAAAAAATGCCATTGGTAATTTGATAGGGATTGCAATGAATCTGTAGATTGCTTTCGGTAGTATAGTCATTTTCATGATATTGATTCTTCCAATCCAAGAACATGGTATATCTCTCCATCTGTTGGTATCATCTTTAATTTCTTTCATCAGTGTCTTATAGTTTTCTGCATACGGGTCTTTTGTCTCCCTATGTAGGTTTATACCTAGGTATTTTATTCTTTTTGTTGCAATGGTAAATGGGAGTGTTTCCTTAAATTTGTTTTCAGATATTTCATCATTAGTGTATAGGAATGGAAGAGATTTCTGTGCATTAATTTTGTATCCTGCAACTTTACCAAATTCATTGATTAGGTCTAGTAGAGTTCTGGTAGCATCTTTAGGATTCTCTACGTGTAGTATCATGTCATCTGCAAATAGTGACAGTTTTACTTATTCTTTTCCAATTTGTATTCTTTTTATTTGTTCTTCTTCTCTGACTGCCATGGCTAGGACTTCCAAAACTATGCTGAATAATAGTGGTGACAGTGGACATCCTCATCAGGTTCCTGATCTTAGAGGAAATGCCTTCAGTTTTTCACCACTGAGAATGATGTTTGCTGTGGGTTTGCTGTATACGGCCTTTATTATGTTGAGGTAGGTTCCCTCTATGCCCACTTTCTGGAGAGTTTTTATCTTAAATGGGTGTTGAATTTTGTCAAAAGCTTTTTCTGCATCGATATAATCATATGGTTTTTCTTCTTCAGTTTGTTAATATGGTGTATCACATTGATTGATTTGCATATATTGAGGAATCCTTGCATCCCTGGGATAAATCCCTCTTGATCAAGTAGTATGATCCTTTTAATATGTTGTTAGATTCTGTTTGCTAGTATTTTGTTGAGGATTTTTGCATCCATATTCATCAGGGATATTGGTCTGTAATTTTCTTTTTTTGTAGTATCTTTGTCTGGTTTTGGTATCAGGGTGATGGTGTCCTCATAGGATGAGTTTGGGAGTGTTCCTTCCAATGAAATTTTTTGGAAGAGCTTGAGAAGGATGGGTGTTAGCTCTTCTCTAAATGTTTGATAGATTTCACCTGTGAAGCCGTCTGGTCCTGCACTTTTGTTTGTTGGAAGATTTTTAATCACAGTTTCAATTTCAGTGCTTGTGATTGGTTCATATTTTCTATTTCTTCCTGTTACAGTCTTGGAAGTTTATACCTTTCTAAGAATTTGTCCATTTCTTCCAGGTTGTCCATTTTATTGGCATAGAGTTGCTTGTAGTAGTCTCTTAGGATGCTTTGTATTTCTGTGGTGTCTGTTGTAACTTCTCATTTTTCATTTCTAGTTTAATTGATTTGAGTCCTCTCCCTCTTTTTCTTGATGAGTCTGGCTAATGGTTTATCAATTTTGTTTATCTTCTCAAAGAACCAGCTTTTAGTTTTACTGATCTTTGCTATTGTTTTCTTTGTTTCTATTTCATTTATTTCTGCTCTGATCTTTATGATTTCTTTCCTTCTGCTAACTGTGGGTTTTGTTTGTTCTTCTTTCTCTAGTTCCTTCAGGTGTAAGGTTAGATTGTTTATTTGAGATTTTTCTTGTTTCTTGAGGTAGGCTTGTATAGCTATAAACTTCCCTCTTAGAACTGCTTTTGATGCATCCCATAGGTTTTGGATCATTGTGTTTTCATTGTCATTTGTCTCTAAGTATTTTTTGATTTCCCCTTTGATTTCTTCAGTGATCTCTTGGTTATTTAGAAACGTATTGTTTAGCCTCCATGTGTTTGTGTTTTTTACTTTTTTTCCCTGTAATTCATTTCTAATCTCATAGCGTTGTGGTCAGAAAAGACGCTTGATATGATTTCAATTTTCTTAAATTTACTGAGGCTTGATTTGTGACCCAAGATGTGATCTATCCTGGAGAATGTTCTGTGCGCACTTAAGAAGAAAGTATAATCTGCTGTTTTTGGATGGAATGTCCTATAAATATCAATTAAATCTATCTGGTTTATTGTGTCATTTAAAGCTTCTGTTTCCTTATTTATTTTCTGTTTGGATGATCTGTCCATTGGTGTAAGTAAGGTGTTAAAGTCCCCCACTATTATTGTGTTACTATTGATTTCCTCTTTTACAGCTGTTAGCAGTTGCCTTATGTATTGAGGTGCTCCTATGTTGGGTGCATATATATTTATAATTGTTATATCTTCTTCTTGGATTGATCCCTTGACCATTATGTAATGTCCTTCCTAGTCTCTTGTAACATTCTTTATTTTAAAGTCTACTTTATCTGATATAAGTATTGCTACTCCAGCTTTCTTCTGATTTCCATTTGCGTGGATTATCTTTTTCCATCCCCTCATTTTCAGTCTGTATGTGTCCCTAGGTATGAAGTGGGTCTCTTATAGACAGCATATATATGGGTCTTGTTTTTGTATCCATTCAGCAAGCCTGTGTCTTTGGGTTGCAGCATTTAATCCATTCACGTTTAAGGTACTTATTGATATGTATGTTCCTATTTACAATTTTCTTAATTGTTTTGGGTTTGTTTTTGTAGATCCTTTTCTTCTCTTGTCTTTCCCACTTAGAGAAGTTCCTTTAGCATTTGTTGTAGAGCTGGTTTGGTGGTGCTGAATTCTCTTAGCTTTTGCTTGTCTGTAAAGCTTTTGATTTCTCCATTGAATCTGAATGAGATCCTTGCTGAGTAGAGTAATCTTTGTTGTAGGTTCTTCCCTTTCATCACTTTAAGTATATCATGCCACTCCCTTCTGGCTCATAGAGTTTCTAATGAGAAATCAGCTATTAACCTTATGGGAGTTCCCTTGTATGTTATTTGTTGTTTTTCCCTTGCTGCTTTCAATAATTTTTCTTTGTCTTTGATTTTTGCCAATTTGAATACTATGTGTCTCCGAGTGTTTCTCCTTGGGTTTATCCTGTATGGGACTCACTGCGCTTCCTAGACTTGGGTGGCTATTTCCTTTCCCATGTTAGGGAAGTTTTCAACTATAATCTCTTCAAATATTTCCTCGGGTCCTTTCTCTCTCTCTTCTCCTTCTGGGACCCCTATAATACGAATGTTGTTGTGTTTAATGCTGTCCCAGAGGTCTCTTAGGCTGTCTTCATTTCTTTTCATTCTTTTTTCTTTATTCTGTTCTGCAGCAGTGAATTCCACCATTGTGTCTTCCAGGTCACTTATCCGTTCTTCTGCCTCAGTTATTCTGCTATTGATTCCTTCTAGTGTAGTTTTCATTTCAGTTATTGTATTGTTCATCTCTGTTTCTTTGTTCTTTAATTCTTCCAGGTCTTTGTTAAACATTTCTTGCATCTCGATCTTTGCCTCCATTCTTTTTCCGAGGTCCTGGATCATCTTCCCTATCATTATTCTGAATTCTTTTTCTGGAAGGTTGCCTATCTCCACTTCATTTAGTTGTTTTTCTGGTATTTTATCTTGTTTCTTCATCTGGTATATAACCCTCTGCCTTTTCATCTTGTCTATCTTTCTGTGAATGTGGTTTTTGTTCCACAGGTTGCAGGATTGTAGTTCTTGCTTCTGCTGTCTGCCCTCTGGTGGATGAGGCTATCTAAGAGGCTTGTGCAAGTTTCCTGATCAGAGGGACTGGTGGTGGGTAGAGCTGGCTGTTGCTCTGGTGGGCAGAGCTCAGTAAAACTTTAATCTACTTGACTGCTGATGGGTGGGGCTGGGTTCCCTCCCTGTTGGTTGTTTGCCCTGAGGTGACCCAACACTGGAGCTTACCTAGGTTCTTTGGTGGGGCTAATAGCTGACTCTGGGAGGGCTCACACTAAGGAGCACTTCCCAGAACTTCTGCTGCCAGTGTCCTTGTCCTCACGGTGAGACAGAGCCACCCCCTGCCTCTGCAGGAGACCCTCCAACACTAGCAGGTAGGTCTGGTTCAGTCTCCTATGGGGTCACTGCTCCTTTCCCTGGGTCCCAATGTGCACACTACTTTGTGTGTGTCCTCCAAGAGTGGAGTCTCTGTTTCCCCCAGTCCTGTTGAAGTCCTGCAATCAAATCCCGCTAGCTTTCAAAGTCTGATTCTCTAGGAGTTCCTACTCCCATTGCCAGACCCCCAGGTTGGGAAGCCTGACGTGGGGCTCAGAACCTTCAATCCAGTGGGTGGACTTCTGTGGTATAAGTGTTCTCCAGTTTGTCAGTCGCCCACCCAGCAGTTATGGGATTTGATTTTATTGTGATTGTGTCCCTCCTACCGTCTCATTGTGGCTTCTCCTTTGTCTTTGGATGTGGGGTATCTTTTTTGGTCTGTTCCAGTGTCTTCCTGTCGTTGCTTGTTCAGCAGTTATTTGTGATTCTGGTGTTCTCACAGGAGAGAGTGAGAGTACGTCCTTCTACTCTGCCATCTTGAACCATAAGCCACATGATTTATATTATTCAGATTATGTCAATCAAACATAGAACTCCTCAAAATATAGTTATCAACCTTATATCATGGAAAGTAGATCTTTTTGACAAACATTTTTAAAATATGCAAACAAAGATAACAGTAAACAATCACATAACCACCAGGAGACAGGGAGAAAGGGTAAGACAGAATATACTAAGATAAGAAAATTCAGAACAAATAATAATACAAGACAAAATCTAAATGGATATTAGACAGTGATGAAAGAGGAAGTTGATATTATTACTCAGGATAAATCTGTTTTCTCTATTAGAGAAAGAGAGAAGTGATTTCATAAAAGTAAAAAAAAGAAATGTAAAAGGAAATGTGAGATTTAATTATCTTTTATAAAATAATCTGTGTTCTTTTCACTCAGTTCATATTAGCAATGTTCAAGTGAAGAATATCCAAATATTTTAAAATTGGTTTGCAATACTTAATTTCACCAGAGGATGGTAGAAGAGGGTCGACACATATGAAAAAATTGCTAATTTATATTTTTCTCTCAGGAGTTGACTACAAAGTTCCATGATTTGTAGAACTGTCAAAATCTTTTTATTCCAAAAAAAATTTCAGAAGATGATATGGCCGGGAATGTGGTTGATTTGCTCCTTAGTCTGTTTCTTTGTGGTAGAGAGAGGAGGGTGGGAAGAACTCCATCCTGGGATGTTAAATGTGACCTACAAGTTCCTTGTCACATCAAATCAATGTAACAAGAAAGTGAGCCTGTGAAAGAACTATGAATTTTTCAGAGAGACAATTAAAAACAAAGTGAGTTGATTTGTAAGAACTTTACAAAAGTTGGAGTGAAGGGGACATTACCTAACCCACAGTCCTCCATTCAAAATCCTTTAAAGGTTTCCGGACTGTTAGTGAGGGTCCACAAATAGCTAGCAGGAAAAAGAAGGGTGTTTTTTCTGCTCATGAAAATTCATAGTGTATATCCCACTAGACATCTTGAGCCTTTCCCATCTCATCCACCCAACTTCTACAAATGATTAAGAGATCTAGATCAATGGGAACTTTGGCTGCTAAGCAGGGAACGCTTGGGGCAAGGGCAGGTGGAGAACTGTCCACATTTCATTTTCAAACAGTGAGTGCCTGCTAAGTGCACATTACCAGGCTCTGGGGTTTCAAAAATAAATAAGGTCTGGTCCCTGCCCTTGAGAAGTTAAAAATGTAGGCGGGCTTCCCTAGTGGCGCAGTGGTTGAGAATCTGCCTGCCAATGCAGAGGACACGGGTTCGAGCCCTGGTCTGGGAAGATCCCACATGCCGCGGAGCAACTAGGCCCGTGAGCCACAATTACTGAGCCTGCGCGTCTGGAGCCTGTGCTCCGCAACAAGAGAGGCCGCGATAGTGAGAGGCCTGCGCACCGCGATGAAGAGTGGCCCCCACTTGCCGCAACTAGAGAAAGCCCTCACACAGAAACGAAGACCCAACACAGCCATAAATAAATAAATAAATAAAATTTTTTTAAAAATGTAGGCGTCATGAGCAACTGTCTGCCTCTCGGTCCTTCCATCCTATAGGTTCTCTCACTAATGGAACCGAGTTACCATGTAAACAAGCGCTCTGACCCTGAGGAACCCTGGACTTAGTGTCAGGCTCCTCTCCTGGGGCACTGAGTTCTTATTGTCTCCCTCTGCCTGGGTTCCTGATCCTTCTTTTCTCGTCCCTGCTGCCCCAGACTGCCTCCCTGGATTCCAAGCTCCCTGCCGTTGTTCATCTCTGAGGCTCGACCCATCTTCCTAGCCAGCCCTACCTCTCCTAAACCTTTCTCCGTGCCCTGCATTCAACATCCTCTGTTGGCCCCACAATAACCCAGTGCTGACTCTGGACTAGAGCAGCGGTCCCCAACCTTTTTGGCACCAGGGACCAGTTTCGTGGAAGACAATTTTTCCACAGACTGGGCAGGGGAGATGGTTCAGGCGGTAATGCAAGTGATGGGGAGCAGCAGATGAAGCTTCACTCGCTAGCCTACCTCTCACCTCCTGCTGTGTGGCCCGGTTCATAACAGGTCTCTGACTCATAACAGGTCTCTGACTCATAGCAGATCTTGGACTCTGACTCGGACCGGTACCGGTCCGCCACCAGGGGTTGGGGACCCCTGGATTAGAGGATGCCTGCAGGTGAGCTCTTTAAGTCTGGGTAACCTGCATAAGCAAAGGACATGAAAGTAAATTATCCATGGATATTACAAATATTTATACCATAACTTCAGGTAATACTGTATTCCACTATTTCTTTGTGTCAATATGGACAAAATCTAAGACCTCAGAGCCTTCCTCTTACATTCTAATCTCCTAGAAGTAATCCAACATAGAGATTGTGGGAGGAGTTCTGAGTTTCTAATTCCAGAGCTATTTACCTGCTCTGTGATCATGAATAAGTTACAGCACATCTCTGAGCTATGTGTAAAATCAAATTAGAAATAATACATGCATCATAAATTTGTTGTGAAGAGTAAACAAGATAATATATATTAAAGGTGTTGGGGGCTTCCCTGGTGGCGCAGTGGTTGAGAATCTGCCTGCCAATGCAGGGGACACGGGTTCAAGCCCTGGTCTGGGAAGATCCCACATGCCGCGGAGCAACTAGGCCTGTGAGCCACAATTACTGAGCCTGCACGTCTGGAGCCTGTGCTCCGCAACAGGAGAGGCCATGATAGTGAGAGGCCCGCGCACCGTGATGAAGAGTGGCCTCCACTTGCCACAACTAGAGAAAGCCCTCGCACAGAAACGGAGACCCAACACAGCATAAATAAATAAATAAATAAATAAATAAGACTTTCTCTCTATTTCACTGTCTTTATAAAAATTTTTTAAAAAAAGGGTGTTGGGCATAGTTCTTGGCACAGAGTAATACCGTGTTCGATAAATGTTAGAATAACATGGTTGCATGTTAAAGCTATTTCTAATCATTTAGGAAATCTGAAAGTATTAGCATTAGAATTTTGTATTGGAGTATAGCTGATTCACAAAGTTGTGTTAGTTTCAGGTATACAGCAAAGTGATTCAGATATATATATATATATATATATATATATATATATATATATATATATATATATATATATAATCTTTTTCAGATTCTTTTCCATCATAGGTTATTAAAAGATATTGAATATAGTTCCCTGTGCTATATATGTATATATATATGTGTGTATATGTTAACCTCAAACTCTTAATTTTTCCCTCCCCCAATTTCCCATTTGGTAACCATAAATTTGTTTTCTATGTCTAGCATTAGAATTTTTATTGCTTGTACTTCTATTGTTTGTACTTTTTCAATTGAAAAATTTCAATTGGAAAAGATATAAAATATCCACTTATAAAAAGAACTAGTTTTCACAGCTTAGTCAGTCAGTCCCCAATTTTTTTAGGACTACTTATTCAAGCTTCTCCCTTTTTGATTTTTTCACTTCTGCCACTTGCATTTTCAAGTGGATTTTCTTTCACTATAGACAAAGTAAATACATCAATTTAAAAAAAATTAAGGTAGAAATAGGTATAAAATGAAAATAAACCTTTCCCTTCCACCCCAGACCTCCTATTCTTTTTTTCCCCAAATATAATCACTATCTTCATCAAATTCTTGCAACTTTCAGGCTTCTAAATGCATTTTTCACACAAATGATACCATACTGTAATAGTTCTCTGCACCTTGCCTTTTCATTTTACACAATAACATATCACATAACATGACATACAGATCTACCACGTCATTTTTAATGTGGGGTTGCCCAATGCTTAGATGTACCATGCTTTATTTAAAGAGTTCCTGTACTGATGGGCATTCACTTGGGATTCTTGTTTATATAAATAACAATGCTTTATACACTTTTGCACATATTATCTTTTCACACTTTGTCAAGAATATGGATAGGGCAAATTTCTAGAAATGCCACTATTAGGTCAAAGGGCCACTGCATTTTTAATTTGAATAGATGTTGCCTCCAAACTTTCCCCCGGTGAAGTGGAAAGGAGCTTGCACTCTTCTGTCTCAAGGGTGTATGATAATGTCTCTTTTCCTGCAACCTCCACCAGACATTTTATCCAAGTGTTAAATGGCATTCATCTGATAGGTGAAAAATTCCTATCTCTTTGTTGTTTTAATTTTCATTTTTAAATTATGAGTGAAATTGAGCATTTTCACGTGCTTATTATCCATTTGTATTTTTATGAACTACCTGTCAAGATATTTGCCCATTTTTTTGTATTTTTTAATGAATTTGTATTTTTTCTATAGTAAAGGAATTAACCACTGTTTGCCATATATGATACAGCATTACAATTTATACTGGAAATATTTCTATCACTAATTAACATTCAAATTTATATATCACATATAATTGTTCCATATATATAACCTAAAAGAGAAAAATAAAATCGAAAACTAAGGCTGATTTTATGGTTATACTAAACATCACTCTAGTATTTTATTATTGTACTTAACAAAATAAAGTGATGTCAACTAATAAATCACTATTTACTATATTTATCCATTCATAAGAGTGATATTAAGTGATATACTTAATAATATTTCAGTCTTTGTATCACTTTGCAAAAATTTACTGTACAAGGGATCAGACCATATGTGCCTTGCCTGGAGAACTGAGTTTTGGAGTTTACTTCTTTTAATACACCACTTATAATTATTCCATGCTGGGTATTTAGAGCCATCAAGGTATTTGATTAAATGATTCTAGAAGAAACCCGGGCTAACCAAAAAAGAGTTGACAGTAGAGGAATGAAGCAAGATGATCACATACATATTCCTTTGTAAACTCTGGTGGGTGATGGATGCTAACAGTAGAAAAATATCACTATTGTCTGATTCTGTAAAATCCCATTTTCCAGTGAATAATGGTCCAATTAGATTGTAAGCTTCTGATGGATAGCTACAGCATCTTAAAATTCATTTTTGGTTTTTAATTTTATTGTGGTAAGATGAGATCTATCCTCTTAACAAATGTTAAGTGTACAGTATATTATGTATTGTTGACTATAGATACAAGGTTGTACAGCTGATCTCTAGAAACTTGCTTGACTAAAACTTTACACTGGTTAATTACTAACAACTCCCCATTTCCTCCTCCCCTCAGGCCCTGACAACTAACCATTCCACTCTTCGATTCTATGAATTTGAATATTTTAGATACCTCATATAAGTGGAATCATGCGGTATCTATTTTTCTGTGACTGGATTATTCAATTAAGCATAATGTCCTCAAGGTTCATCCATGTTGTCACATACTGCAGAATTTCCTTCTTTTTTAAGGCTGAATAGTATTCCGTTGTATGTATACATCACATTTTCTTATGCATTTATCTGCAGATGGGCATTTAGGTTGTTTCCACATCTTGGCTTTTGTAAACAATGCACAATGAACATAGGATTGTTCTTCTCTCTTCCAGATCCTGATTTCAGTTCTTTTGGATAAATACCCAGAAGTGAGATTGCTGGATCATACAGTAGTTCTATTTTTAATTTTTTGAGAAGCCGCCATACTGTTTTCCATAGTGGCTGCAGCAATTTATATTCTTATCAACAGTGTACAAGGATTCCCTTTTCTCCACATCCTTGCCAACACTTGTTGTCTTTTGTTTTGTTAATGACAGGTGTGAAGTGATATCTATCTCATTGTGGTTTTGATTTGCATTTCCCTGATGATGTACCTGATGGCCATCTACATGTCTTCTTCAGAGAAATGTCTATTCAAGCCCTTCGCCCATTTTAAAAATTGGGTTTATTAGTTTGTTTTTTTGTTTTTTTTTGTTTGTTTTTTACTATTGAGCTATACAAGTTCCTTATATATTGGACATTAACCTCTTATCAGATATATGGTTTGCAAATATTCTTTCCCATTCTGTGGGTTGCCTTTCGGTTTTGTTGTTTCCTTTGTTATACAGAAACATTTTAGTTTGAGGTAGTCCCACTGGTTTATTTTTATTTTGTTACCTGCTAAGCTTTTTTATATGCCCCATAATTAACAATTTCCATGAATACTTGCAGACTAAATATGAAATTAACAGATGCTTGTAACTATCTTGAGTGTTACCCAGTGGTTATTAACACCATATACTGGTCTTAACTACAAATCAGTAATTTCAGGATAAGTACATTTATTCCCCATATCTAACAATGCCTGCTATGTCTCTGATTCATCATTCCCTCACATATTCATCCCTTATTCCTATAATCTCATATTGTATTTAATCCATCAATTATTAAGAGATTTTCTTCATCTACTCTTTCCTATTACATAAATGCACTAAGTATTTACTGTATTAGTCATTGTTTACAGCAGTAATTTTGGAGAATGTATATATTTCCTATATAAATATGGAACAAATTATAGATCAAAAAATGTTAAAAGTGAAAGTCACCATTATCCAACAATAACCACATATTCCCAGATCCTTGGAGCTTTAGGGTGCCTTAATCATGATGAAATGGTCCCTACTGACCTAATGCTATTAATGAAGTTAATGTATCTGGCTTGAAATTGGATAAAGTGATTTTAAAGGTCATCTGCTCACTAAAGTGCAGATAGTGGTGATTCTTCTACCTTTAAGTTTCTCTTGCTCCACATATGCCTTGATTTATGATAAGAACATCACTTAGAAGATTGTGCAGATCTGGGACTCTGTGGTTGGGGAGATGCCCTCCGCATGAAGTTCTGGGAAACGACCCTCTAAAGATTCTTCATGGAAGACCCTGCAGTCATGATGACCCAGGGATGGTCCAGGGCCTGCCCAGCTGACACTTGATGTTTAGCCTCCAAAATCAGTAGTTTGTTAAGTCCTTTGCCCAGTGGGAAATAGTTGGCCAAAGCTAAGAAGAAAAGTAAATAAGTAAAATAGAATAAAATAAATAAAATAAAAACACACACATACAGAATTATGTTCTTAATTATAAAGGTCAATGCTTATTAAATCCAAATGACTTCTTCAAATAAGCCATTCAGAGATTATGTCATTAAACATGTAGTGAACCTAAAATTCCACTTTTGAAAAGACAAAAAAAATCTATCTTTAGCAAAAGAAAAAAACAAACACAAAAATTCTCTTCCAAACTCTCTGTCCAACGAATGAGAATTCTTTTCCAGAAATCTGTCCAGTGTGCTGCCAGCAGTGATGCAAGTTTCCACATCCTGTTCACGTGAGCAGGACAAGGCGAAGCAGCTGTTGTTGGTGAACTCCACCAGTATCAGGTGAGTATTTACCCCATTGTGGTCATGTCAGAGAGCCCCTGTGACTCCAAGAATGAGTTAGAATGGAAAGTGGAATGGACTGGGAAATCATCAACTTTTCTCTCCCTTTGAAAACTTACTCTGGACTTAAGATGCCTACATCTCCACAGCCTGGAGAGAAAAGAGGACTTCAGGGAAGAATCCCTCACAACGCCTTTCCTCTGAGCACACAGGGCCCACATGACTCCCAGTCAGTTGCCTACAAGTGGGATTCAGCCCGTAGCAGAGATATGACATGTTCAACCAGCTATTTGATGTTTTGAGGACGTATTCTGGCAAAATCTACAGCTTTTGCACATAATTTAAGTACAATGACAGAAATTCATAGTGACTTTTGTGAGGATGGGGACAAGAGGGCTTTGCTTTTCCTCAAACTTGTTTTCTGTGTTACCTATCAACATGTAGCACGTACCTGGAAAATACTATGGTTTTGTATCCCTCCTTATCTAGAAAAGAGAGAGATTGAGAAAACTGACCATATATTTGCTATATCGCAAACAGCAATTTCTGGTTGATATGTGTATCTCAAGAAAAATAAGGGAATCCTTACAAGCTATTGCTTTGTCCTTGTGGAAGGAAAAATCAAACTCCATACATAAACATCACAGCCTCCAATCTCTTAGCACTCTGAGAATCTGGATCAAAGAAACCAGTAAAGGAATTACTCTTCCTTTTTTCCTTCAGTTTATTTAGGTAAATAAGATTCGAGAAATGTTTATCCCAAAAATAAAATTTCTGAAATAAATGAACACACTTGCCAAACACAGGGAAAATAAAACATAAACCTTGCAAGTCTAGACAAAACATGTCTGTAGCTGACACTCATGATGGCATGTCCTCTGATTCTGGCTAGACATTTATTTGGCCCTGGATCCAGACGTATTTATCTGGGCTCATGTCTAGTTAAATGAAGGTTAAATTAGATGTCTCCAGTGGAGCATTATAAGACAAGCAACTGAATCTTTCTGGAAAGAATATAAAATATGTGTAATGAGATTTATGGAGAGCTCATTAACATGACCAAATTAATATACATGGAAAATGCAGTTGCAGAAAATAAGGTAACTAGTGTCCTGGAAAAAATTTCTTCAGACAAAGCTCATTATTCAAACACAGGTTATAAATGACAGAATCCCTGAGCCACAAAGAACAACTAGAGAGTATGTAGAAGACAATTTCATGTTACATATTAGAAGACAACAAGTACAAGGAAAAAAATGTTAGGACTTCTACTGTATTTTTATCTTCTTAATCCAAAATTTATTTTTGTCTATATTTTATAAAGTATAAAACAGATTAATATACATACATGTATATATTCTAGAAATGCATAAAAACTGAGTGTGCATGCTCAAAATTTTTGAACTAATAGTGTTATATGACACAAGACAATCAGGTTATGGCACCACAGGTTGAATCAAATTCCTATTCTGGACCAACTGTCACCTGATGACATCATTCAGTTCTGTCAGCAGCTTTCACATCCACGTTATGTCCAATGAGGCTTTCCTCACAATTTCTCTTCTTAGACATGGCCACTCCCACTCTTTGACTTGAAAATTCCCATTTGGCTTTTCTCCACAGTCTCAGGGAGACACTGCTGTCAGCCAGCCAGTTAACCCGTCTTAATGTGGAAAGAGCTGGGGATTGAGGTAAGTGGGTCTGGACCAGATAGGCTGACTGGCCACACTCAGCTCTAAACCTCAAGGTCTTGGTTTCCTCATCAGAAAAATGGGGATCATCATATCTCCTATTAGGACCAAATTAATAAAGTATGTGAAAAATGGTTTTCAAAGTATAAAATATTAGGTAGAGTGTTGTTGCTTTTGTCGTGGTTACTATTAAATCACAATGTAACTTCCTCCTCAGTACGTCTACAGACACCTCACTAACAATATTTAGAGGACCAGAAGATGCAAATTATCCAAAACTTCTCAGACTAATTCCACTTATTATTACCATGATAAATATGTGTCCTTAAAAAAAAAATTGTTCTGTGTGAAGCGGTAATGAACCATGTAAAAAGAAAGACAGCACTTTCTTTTATCCCAAGCTCATCCAATTAGTTACAAGTACTTTGTAATATTTGTGGACAATATGGGCCTTTTTCCGCTTTCGTCTCTCTTCCTTTGTTCATCTCTGCCTATTTCTCTGGCCTCTGTAATAGAAACTAGCTAAACTGTACAAAACAACAACAACAGAAGGTATAAAAGTAAAATTCAATACTAGCAATTGCACTATTAGCTTTGGAGGAATTAAAGAATTTTAGAAGGATGGTATCATATTCTATTGATGTCCTGACTCCTTTGCCTCTAAACAGAGAAGTAGGGAATGATAGTAGTTTATTGCTTTCCAATTTGTTGATGAATACTTTTCTCTTAATGTGACCCAAGTGCAGGGCCTTTGAAAGAGTCTGGCTCTCTTGGATCCTGCCCCAGTGAGGCTCTTGCTGGCTTATTGTTCAGCAGAGTCCTCCAGCTTGCCCTTCATCTGGTGCTCCCTGACCTTCTCTGCAGTGTTCCATTCACTGGCTCTGTCCTCCACCCCATCGCTTCCTGCCCTTCTTCCTCGTTCTGACAACCAGGCCCTACTTTCATCTCTAATTTTATGCATCAGCTCCCAAATTAAATTATTTGTTCAGGATTCTCTTACCTAGGGGTCGCCCACAGCTTTGTATCCTATAGTCTCCTTCACTCTCCTCCGCAGGAGCCCCAGGAGTCGCCATAGAGATTCCCAGCTCCCCCTGCAAGAGACAACAGAGTCCTACATTCCAGATTCCCATGTTAATTCTTTTCTTTTAATGAACACTGATTAATAAAGGCAATGTAATAGCTTGAGAAGAAGGTTACCAAATATACAAAAACTGACTACATAACTAGTTTAAAAAATGAATAATATTCATATGACTAGTCAAACCTTTCATATTTCTTGGTTCCTTTGAGGCATTCCCACAGAGAATCATTATTAAAGATCATTATTAAAAGCTAGACACCACAAGCACTTGCACATGCAATATAGATGTAGTCCCTAAAATTCTGGATACAATGTCTTAAATTTTAAACATTGTAATGGTGATCATTTTTTAATGTACAGAAATATTGAATCACTATGTTGTACACTAGGAATTAACACAGTGTTGTAGGACAATTGTACTTCAAAAACAAACAAAACTCATAGAAAAAGAGATCAGATTTTTGGCTACCAGAGGCAGGTGGGAAGGGGGAAGAGGAATTGAATGAAGGTGGTTAAAAGGTAGAAACTTCCAGTTACAAGATAAATACGTATTGGGGTTGTAATATACAACAAGATTTAATAATTAGCACTGCTGTATGTTATACATGAAAGCTGTTAAGAGAGTAAATCCTAAGAGTTCTCATCACAAGGAAAAATATTTTTTTTCTTTTTCTTTTATTTTGTATCTCTATTAGATGATGGATGTTCACTAAATTTATTGTGACAATCATTTCATGATGTATATAAGTCAAATCATTATGCTGTATTCCTTAAACTTATACAGTGTGGTATGTCAATGATATCTCAATAAAACTGGAAGAAAAAAATTTAAGGATTATAATTAATGTTGAAACTTGATAAATATAGAGCTTATAGAAGTAAAGTGTAATTACTGGTGGATTTAATCATAAGTTTTCATAAAACTACAAACTTCTATTTTTCTAGGTAGATGGTTAAGCTATCATTCAAATCGTTGGACTAGGAGCACTCAAAGTAATATTAATCCCCTCAAAAATTATAGTTTTTATTAAAATTTCTACTGGTGATAACCCTCCGACTAGCATTTCCCTTCCTTCTTTGAACTTTAGCCTTATGGCCTTGGTAGGATTTCACTTAAGCTTTGCAATTAAATTTTATGAAAATGTGCCCCAAAGTAATGACAACTCTCCATAACTTTGTTAGCAGTAGACTGGGCAAAATCATTGTTCCTCATTTCAAAAAACAAGAGATTCTGTACATAATCTTTATGTCATAGATAGTTAAGATTTTTTTCTTCCCAATATTCAAAGAAGACTTCAAATTACGTCTCATATTTGCCAAAGCTGAAACTGCTCAAAGTCAAGATTTGACTAATTATGTCACAATGCTCTATCTGTTGGGACATTTGTAAACCCTGGAAAAAGTGAATAGACATTCACAAGTTATTATATGTGACATCTAATAAAAAATGGAAAAGAGTTAATTAATCCTACATGAGGCTCATAAAGAATATATTTTTATAAGTTAATAAGATAATTTTGAGGCCCTTGACATGGGGGGAGGGATGGTTTTAGTTCTTCACTCATAAAGAAAGTGCTGAAACTTTAAAAGTATTGGGCAGAGATTATCCTCAAAAAAAGATGATAAGAAAAATAACAAAAAATTGAATTGGCCTTTGAATGCTAAATCATCGGTTAACCCATTCTTCCATACATAACATACATTTAGAACTAGTTCCTATATTATAAGCCTCATAAACCATAATATAAATAATATAAATATAATATTAAATCCATATATTTCTAAGTTTATGAAAACTTTATGCAAATAGTTCTTTCTCCTCAACTCCATGAATTCCATTGATAAGATCAAGGTCAAGAAGTGCAACATAATCAAGGAAGCCAATAGCTATTTTCCACTCTAATCACTATCCCTTATGCCAAGGGTAACATCTACACAGCCAAAGTGAGATGCACCACTGTTTCGATTCTTTTTTTTTTTTTTTAACATCTTTATTGGAGTATGATTGTTTTACAATGGTGTGTTAGTTTCTGCTTTATAACAAAGTGAATCAGTTATACATATACATATGTCCCCATATCTCTTCCCTCTTGCATCTCCCTCCCTCCCACCCTCTCTATCCCACCCCTCTAGGTGATCACAAAGCACAGAGCTGATCTCCCTGTGCTATGCGGCTGCTTCCCACTAGCTATCTATTTTACGTTTGGTAGTGTATATATGTCCAGGCCACTCTCTCACTTTGTCACAGCTTACCCTTCCCCCTCCCCTTATCCTCAAGTCCATTCTCTAGTAGGTCTGCGTCTTTATTCCCGTCTTGCCCCTAGGTTCTTCTGACCATTTTTTCTTCTTTTTTTTTTTATATTCCATATATATGTGTTAGCATACAGTATTTGTTTTTCTCTTTCTGACTTACTTCACTCTGTATGACAGTCTCTAGGTCCATCCACCTCACTACAAATAACTCAGTTTCGTTCTTTTTTATGGCTGAGTAATACTCCATTGTATATATGTGCCACATCTTCTTTTTCTTTTCTTTTTTTTAACATCTTTATTGGAGTATAATTGCTTTACATTGGTGTGTTAGTTTCTGCTTTATAACAAAATGAATCAGTTATATATATACATCTATTCCCATATCTCTTCCCTCTTGCATCTCCCTCCCTCGCACCCTCCTTATCCCACCCCTCTAGGTGGTCACAAAGCACAGAGCTGATCTCCCTGTGCTATGCGGCTGCTTCCCACTAGCTATCTATTTTACGTTTGGTAGTGTATATATGTCCAGGCCACTCTTTCACTTTGTCACAGCTTACCATTCCCCCTCCGCATATCCTCAAGTCCATTCTTTAGTAGGTCTGTGTCTTTATTCCCATCTTACCCCTAGGTTCTTCATGACCTTTTTTTTTTTTCCTTAGATTCCATATATATGTGTTAGCATATGGTATTTGTTTTTCTCTTTCTGACTTACTTCACTCTGTATGACAGACTCTAGGTCCATCCACCTCACTACAAATAACTCAATTTTGTTTCTTTTTATGGCTGAGTAATATTCCATTGTGTATATGTGCCACATCTTCTTTATCCATTCATCTGTCAATGGACACTTAGGTTGATTCCATGTCTTGGCTATTGTAAATTGAGCTGCAATGAACATTTTGGTACATGACTCTTTTTGAATTATGGTTTTCTCAGGGTATATGCCCAGTAGTGGGATTGCTGGGTCATATGGTAGTTCTATTTTCAGTTTTCTAAGGAACTTCCATACTGTTCTCCATAGTGGCTGTATCAATTTACATTCGCATCAACATTGCAAGAGGGTTCCCTCTTCTCCACACCCTCTCCAGCATTTACTGTTTGTAGATTTTTTGATGATGGCCATTCTGACAGGTGTGAGATGATATCTCATTGTAGTTTTGATTTGTATTTCTCTAATGATTTATGATGTTGAGCATTCTTTCATGTGTTGTTGGCAATCTGTATATCTTCTATGGAGAAATGTCTATTTAGGTCTTCTGCCCATTTTTGGATTGGGTTGTTTGTTTTTCTGATACGGAGCTGCATGAGTTGCTTGTATGTTTTGGATATTAATCCTTTGTCAGTTTCTTCATTTGCAAATATATTCTCCCATTATGAGGGTTGTCTTTTCATCTTGTTTATGGTTTCCTTTGCTGTGCAAAAGCTTTTAAGTTTCATTAGGTCCCATTTGTTTATTTTTGTTTTTATTTCCATTTCTCTAAGAGGTGGGTCTAAAAGGATCTTGCTGTGATTTATGTCATAGAGTGTTCCACCTATGTTTTCCTCTAAGAGTTTGATGGTGACCAGCCTTACATTTAGGTCTTTAATCCATTCTGAGTTTATTTTTTGTGTATGGTGTTAGAGAGTGTTCTAATTTCATTCTTTTACATGTAGCTGTCCAGTTTTCCCAGCACCATTTATTGAAGTGGCTGTCTTTTCTCCACTGTATATTCCTGCCTACTTTATCAAAGATAAGGTGACCATATGCACGTGGGTTTATCTCTGGCTTTCTATCCTGTTCCATTGATCTATATTTCTGTTTTTGTGTCAGTACCATACTGTCTTGATTACTGTAGCATTTTAGTATAGTCTGAAGTCAGGGAGCCTGATTCCTCCAGCTTGGTTTTTCTTTCTCAAGATTGCTTTGGCTATTCGGGGTCTTTTGTGTTTCCATACAAATAGTGAAATTTCTTATTCTACTTCTGTGAAAAATGTCAGTGGTAGTTTGACAGGGATTGCATTGAATCTGTAGATTGCTTTGGGTAGTAGAGTCACTTTCACAGTGTTGATTCTTCCAATCCATGAACATAGTATATCTCTCCATCTATTTTTAACATCTTTAATTTCTTTCATTAGTGTCTTATAATTTTCTGCCTACAGGTGTTTTGTCTCCTTAGGTAGGTTGATTCCTAGATATTTTATTCTTTTTGTTGCAAAGGTAAATGAGAGTGTTTTCTTAATTTCACTTCCAGATTTTTCATCATTAGTGTGTAAGAATGCAAGAGGTTTCTGTGCATTAATTTTGTATCCTGCTACTTTACTAAATTCATTGATTAGCTCTAGTAGTTTTCTGGTAGCATCTTTAGGATTCTCTATGTATAGTATCATGTCATCTGCAAACAGTGACAGCTTTACTTCTTCTTTTCCGATTTGGATTCCTTTTATTTCTTTTTCTTCTCTGATTGCTGTGGCTAACACTTCCAAAACTATGTTGAATAATACTCATGAGAGTGGGGAACCTTGTCTTGTTCCTGATCTTAATGGAAATGCTTTCAGTTTTTCACCATTGAGAACAATGTTGGCTGTGGGTTTGTCATATATGGCCTTTATTATGTTGAGGACATTTCCCTCAACACCTACTTTCTGGAGGGTATTTATCATAAATGGGTGTTGAATTTTGTCGAAAGATTTCTCTGCCCCTCTTGAGATAATCATACGGTTTTCTCCTTCAGTTTGTTAATATGGTATATCACGTTGATTGATTTGTGTATAATGAAGAACACTAGCATTCCTGGGATAAACCCCACTTGATCATAGTGTATGATCCTTTTAATGTGCTGTTGGATTCTCTTTGCTAGTATTTTGCTGAGGATTTTTGCATCTATGTTCATCAGTGATTTTGGTCTGTAGTTTTCTCTCTTTGTGACCTCTTTGTCTGGTTTTGGTATCAGAGTGATGGTGGACTCGTAGAATGAGTTTGGGAGTTTTCCTCCCTCTGCTATATTTTGGAAGATTTTGAGAAGGATAGGTGTTAGCTCTTCTCTAAATGTTTGATAGAATTCGCCTGCGAAGCCATCTGGTCCTGGGATTTTGTTTGTTGGAAGATTTTTAATCGTAGTTTCAATTTCAGTGCTTGTGATTGGTGTGTTCATATTTCCGATTTCTTCCTGATTCAGTCTCAGAAGGTTCTGCATTTATAAGAATTTGTCCATTTCTTCCAGGTTGTCCATTTTATTGGCATATTGTTGCTTGCAGTAATCTCTCATGATCCTTTGTATTTCTGCAGTGTCAGTTGTTACTTCTCCTTTTTCATTTCTAATTCTTTTTATTTGAGTCTTCCCCCTTTTTTTCTTGATAAGTCTGGCTAATGGTTTATTAGTTTTGTTTATCTTCTCAAAGAACCAGCTTTTAGTTTTATTGACCTTTGCTATCGTTTCCTTCATTTCTTTTTCATTTACTTCTGATCTGATCTTTATGATTTCTTTCCTTCTGCTAACTTTGGCGTTTTTTTTTGTTCTTCTTTCTCTAATTGCTTTAGGTTTAAGGTTAGGTTGTTTATTTGAGATGTTTCTTGTTTCTTAAGGTAGGTTTGTATTGCTATAAACTTCCCTCTTAGAACTGTTTTGCTGCATCCCATAGGTTTTGGGTCATTGTGTTTCCATTGTCATTTGTTTCTAGGTATTCTTTGATTTCCTCTTGGATTTCTTCAGTGATCTCTTGGTTATTAAGTAGTGTGTCGTTTAGCTTCCATGTGTTTGTATCTCTTACACATGTTTTCATGTAATTGATATCTAGTCTCATAGTGTTGTGGTCGGAAAAGATACTTGATACGATTTCAATTTTCTTAAATTTACCAAGTCTTGATGTGTGATCCAAGATATGATCTATCTTGGAGAATGTTCCGTGAGCACTTGAGAAGAATGTGTATTCTGTTGTTTTTGGATGGAATGTCCTATAAATATCAATTAAGTCCATCTTGTTTAATGTATCATTTAAAGCTTGTGATTCCTTATTTATTTTCATTTTGGATGATCTGTCCATTGGTGAAAGTGGGGTGTTAAAGTCCCCTACTATGATTGTGTTACTGCCGATTTCCCCTTTATGGCTGTTAGTATTTGCCTTATGTATTGAGGTACTCCTACGTTGGGTGCATAAATATTTACAAATGTTATATCTTCTTCTTGGATTGATCCCTTCATCATTATGTAGTGTCCTTCTTTGTCTCTTGTAATTGTCTTTGTTTTAAAGTCTATTTTGTCTGTTATGAGAATTGCTACTCCAGCTTTCTTTTGATTTCCATTTGCATGGAATATCTTTTTCTATCCCCTCACTTTCAGTCTGTATGTGTCCCTAGGTCTGAAGTGGGTCTCTTGTAGACAGCATATATACAGGTCTTGTTTTTGTATCCATTCAGCCAGTCTATGTCTTTTGGTTGGTGCATTTAATCCATTTACATGTAAGGTAATTATCGATATGTGTGTTCCTATTACCATTTTCTTAATTGTTTGGGGTTTATTATTGTAGGTCCTTTCCTTCTCTTGTGTTTCCTGCCTGGAGAAATTCCTTTAGCATTTGTTGCAAAGCTGGTTTGGTGGTGCTGAATTCTCTTAGCTTTTGCTTGTGTGTAAAGCTTATAATTTCTCTGTCAAATCTGAAAGAGATCCTTGTTGGATAGAGTAATCTTGGGTGTAGGTTTTTCTCTTTCATTACTTTATATATGTCCTGCCACTCCCTTCTGGCTTGCAGAGTTTCTGCTGAACGATCAGCTGTTAACCTTATGGGGATTCCCTTATGTGTTACTTGTTGTTTTTCCCTTGCTGCTTTTAATATTTGCTCTTCGTATTTAATTTTTGATAGTTTGATTAATATGTGTCTTGGCATGTTTCACCTTGGATTTATCCTGTATGGGACTCTCTGTGCTTCTTGGGCTTGATTAACTTTTTCCTTTCCCATATTAAGGAAGTTTTCAACTATAATCTCTTCAAATATTTTCTCAGTCCCTTTCTTTTTCTCTTTTTCTTCTGGGACCCCTATAATTCAAATGTTAGTGAATTTAGTGTTGTCCCAGAGGTCTCTGAGACTGTCCTCAATTCTTTTCATTCTTTTTCTTTTATTCTGTTCTGCAGTAGTTATTTCCAGTATTTTATGTTCCAGGTCACTTATCCGTTCTTCTGCCTCAGTTATTCTGCTATTGATCCCTTCTAGAGAATTTTTTATTTCATTTATTGTGTTGTTCATCTCTGTTTGTTTGCTCTTTAGTTCTTCTAGGTCCTTGTTAAACGTTTCTTGTATTTTTTCCATTCTATCTCCAAGATTTTGGATCATCTCTACTATCATTATTCTGAATTCTTTTTCAGGTAGACTGCCTATTTCCTCTTCATTTGTTAGGCCTGGTGGGTTTTTGCCTTGCTCCTTCATCTGCTGTGTGTTTCTCTGTCTTCTCATTTGGCTTAACTTACTGTGTTTGGGGTCTCCTTTTCGCTGGCTACAGGTTTGTAGTTTCCATTGTTTTTGGTGTCTGTCCCCAGTGGCTAAGGTTGGTTCAGTGGGTTGTGTAGGCTTCCTGGTGTAGGGGACTAATGCCTGTGTTCTGGTGGATGAGGCTGGATCTTGTCTTTCTGGTGGGCAGGTCTACATCTGGTGGTGTGCTTTGGGGTGTCTGTGTCCTTATTATGATTTTAGGCAGCCTCTGTGCTAATGGATGGGGTTGTATTCCTGTCTTGCTAGTTTTTTGGCACAGGGTGTCCTGCACTGTAGCTTGCTGGTCACTGAGTGGAGCTGGGTCTTGGCGTTGAGATTGAGATCTCTGGGAGATTTTCACCATTTGATATTACATGAGCTTGGATGTCTCTTGTGGACCAGTGTCCTGAACTTGGCTGTCCCACCTCAGAGGCACAGCCCTGACACCTGGTTGGAGCACCAAGAGCCTGTCCTCCACACAGTTCAGAATAAAGGGAAGAAAAGAGAGAAAGAAAGAAAGAAGAAGATAAAATAAAATAAAATAAAGTTATTAAAATAAAAAATAATTATTAAGGAGAAAAAGATTTTTTTAAGTACAAAAAAAAAAAATGGACAGAAAGAACCCTTGGACAAATGGTAAAAGCAAAGCTATACAGACAAAATCACACACAGAAGCATACATATACACACAAAAAGAGAAAAAGGAAAAAATATATATATATCATTGCTCCCAAAGTCCACCTCCTCAATTTGGGATGATTCATTGTCTATTCAGGTGTTCCACAGATGCAGGTACATCAAGTTGATAGTGGAGATTTAATCCGCTGCTCCTGAGGCTGCTGGTAGAAATTTCCCTTTCTCTTCTTTGTTCGCATAGCTCTGGGGTTTCAGCTTTGGATTTGGACCCGCCTCTGCATGTAGGTCGCCTGAGGGCATCTGTTCTTCGCTCAGACAGGATGGGGTTAAAGGAGCAGCTGATTCGGGGGCTCTGGCTCACTCAGGCGGGGGGGAGGGAGCGGTACGGAGGAGGCGGGGCGAGCCTGCAGCGGCAGAGGCCGGCATGACGCTGCATCAGCCTGAGGTGTGCCTCGCGTTCTCCCGGGGAAGTTGTCCCTGGATCACGGGACCCTGGCAGTGGCGGGCTGCACAGGCTCCCAGGAGGAGAGGTGTGGATAGTGCCCTGTGCTTGCTCACAGGCTTCTTGGTGGCTGCAGCAGCAGCCTTAGCATCTCATGCCCGTCTCTGGGGTCCGCGCTGATAGCCGCGGCTTGCGCCCGTCTCTGGAGCTCCTTTAAGCAGCGCTCTTAATCCCCTCTCCTCACGCACCAGGAAACAAAGAGTCAAGAAAAAGTCTCTTGTCTCTTTGGCAGCTCCAGACTTTTTCCCAGACTCCCTCCCGACTAGCTATGGCACACTAGCCCCCTTCAGGCTCTGTTCACGCAGCCAACCCCAGTCATCTCCCTGGGATCCGACCGAAGCCCGAGCCTCAGCTCCCAGCCCCCGCCCGCCCCAGCGGGTGAGCAGACAAGCCTCCTGGGCTGGTGAGTGTCGGCCGGCACTGATCCTTTGTGCTGGAATCTGTCCGCTTTGCCCTCCACACCCCTGTGGCTGTGCTCTCCTCCGTGGCTTCGAAGCTTCCCCACTCCGCCACCTGCAATCTCCGCCCACGAAGGGGCTTCCTAGTGTGTGGAAACCTTTCCTCTTTCACAGCTCCCTCCCACTGGTGCAGGTCCTGTCCCTATTCTTTGTCTCTTTTTTTCTTTTTTCTTTTACCCTACCCAGGTAAGTGGGAAGTTTCTTGCCTTTTGGGAGGTCTGAGGTCTTCTGCCAGCGTTCAGTGGGTGTTCTGTAGGAGTTGTTCCACATGTAGATGTATTTCTGATTTATTTCTGGGGAGGAAGTTGATCTTCGCGTCTTACTCTTCCGCCATCTTGAAGCTCCTCTCTGTTTCAATTCTTACAAACACTCACTCTTTGTGATTGAGTTTAAAGGAAGATATACATACATTAAATTTAAGGTAAGTAAGAGAAGAGGTGAAGAAAGTGACAAGCAGAAAATGAAGTCCAATTTGAAAGATTTATAATCTTTAAATTATTTTCTTTAAAACAACTTTTAAAGTAAAAATATCATTAAAAAAATATTGAGCACCAGTTTTTTTGTGATCAGAAGTACTTAGGAACTAAAACACAGGAATGGGAACCAAATTACAAGAATTATGGCCTGAGATACAGTGTAATGTTCATTATTGGCATTCTAGTCAGGATGGAAAGAGGATGAACGTGAGTTAAAGGACCAAATCTTCTGCTCTCCTCTCCTTTTTTTCCTACTTAATAATCTGAGTAGAGAAGAAATACAGTAAAGAAGAAATGTGAGAAACTAGTGGAGATAAGGAGATAGAAAGAAACTGGGGTCATGGCTGGTGAGCATAATTCATCAGATCTGTTCCTTCCAAGGGAACATATCAGTAAATTTTTTCCTAACAGTACAGCAATCATAGGTGAATCTAAGCAGATGGTCACCACTTTCTATTAATGTCCATGTGGGTTATTTTTAAAATATCTTTTTAGGGCTTCCCTGGTGGTGCAGTGGTGAAGAATCTGCCTGCCAATTCAGGGAACACAGGCTCGAGCCCTGGTCCAGGAAGATCCCACATGCCACAGAGTAGCTAAGTCCATGCACCACAACTACTGAGCCTGTGCTCTAGAGCCTGCGAGCCACAACTACTGCAGGCCGTGCGCCTGGAGCCCGTACTCCGCAACAAGAGAAGCCACGGCAATGAGAAGCCCGCACACCACAATGAAGAGTAATCCCCACTCGCCACAACTAGAGAAAGCCCGAGCACAGCAACGAAGATCCAACGCAGCCAAAAACAGATAAATAAATAAAATAATTTTATTAAAAAAATATATATATATATCTTTTTAATACCAGTGTTTATACTTGTCAGCTAGCTAATATGGTTATGACTCACTTTATTATCAATTTACTTCACACCAAAAAAAGATTACTGCTATATAGTGGAGATAATTAGGCAAAATATGTGATTCTCAACTCATTGGCAAGAAGGTGTAATTGATTTATCATGAATATTAAAAAGCTAACACCACACGTTTCTCACTATTCCATTTAAAAGGTGAGACAGGTACACTTGATAATTATATATTCTCTCTCTTTCTCTCTCTCTCTCTCTCTCTCTCTATATATATATATATGTACATATATATATATATTGCTTAAGCAAAATTCAAATTTTCAGTCCCAATATTTCCCATATTAATAGTAATAATAACAGAAATAGCCAACACATATATAGCACTGACTACATATGTACTAACATATAAATCTATTCTAAGCAGTTTACATCTATTAGCTCATTTGATCTTCACAACAACCCTGTTAGGCAGACACTAGCATTATTTCTGTTTTACAAATGAAGAAACTGAGATATAGAGAAATTAAGAAGCAAGGCCAGAGTTACACAGTTAGTAAATGGCAGAGCTGGGAGTGAAGGGCAGCCAGTATCGCTCCAGACTGAGCTCTTAACATTTACACTACACTACTTTACAAAAGACTCATATAAATATGTATTCACATGCACACAAATGCTCTAAAAGTCTTATTTTTTACTAGTCAACTTATTCCGTTTCCTGTGCTTTTGCATATGTTGTTCTGTCTACTTAGAATGTGCTCATCTCCCATTCAGAAACTCCTACTCTTCCACCAAGTCACAGCACAAATGTCCCCTTCTCCAGGAAATCTGACCCAGCTTTCCTACACAGTGAGAGGCTCTCTTCCCTTGCTCCATGGATTTTGAGACTTTTTTCCCATGTGTATCACAGCCTTCATATTTGAAGAGATACATAGTAATACGTGGACTGTCAGACAAGAGCACTAGATCCCTAAGAGCAGGGACACTAAGCATTTTTCATGTGGGTATTCCCCAAGCTGAGCTTGATTCCTGACATGAAGAAGGCCTAACCAGGAAGACGGAAGGGGTGGAGACACACAAGCATGCGTCAAACGGTCTCCAGGAGAATTATGGATGAGACTCCAGCACGAGCCCTGCCACCATGCTGAAAGCCATCGTGATGGCATTGGTGACCAAGTAGATAAGCAAAGGTCTCCCTCACACAGTGGGGAGGAACTCTTTGCTCTCTTCCACCTCTTTTCCACCATGTGCTGTGTCTTGCTACCCTGGTTGCTCCTCAGGCATTGCCGGGAGCACCTGGAATGGGGAACCCCCACCTCTATCCTGCAAAACCTAGTAAAATAAATGCAGCCTTTAAACCACCCGAATATTCCAGAATGAATCTAATAAATTCAGCAACTAAAAATATGAGTTGTCTAATAGTCTACCATACCATAAATTAAAATTTGTATTCTATGCTCAATGCAGTGATGGTTGAGATCCATTTATTCATGTAGGTATAAATCAGAATCTCAATTTTTAAAAGCAATTTAGTTTTAAGAAATGCGTTGTCTATGCTTACCTCTTTGTGATATCATATTGGAGACGGGTCGAAAAATATGACAGAATCTCAGCCTTCAAGGAGCCTACAATATCTTAGAAAGATGACACATAGATTAAATGTCAAAACAAAAGAAATTTATGGTAATCCTAAACAGTATTCAGAAAAGGAAAGAACAACAGTGGAATGGTCATAAAAGCTTCATGAAAAGGAATGTATTTCACACCAAAATCAAGAAAAACTAAACATTAACATTATAGCTAATTTTTTGCCTAGACATGGGTGAGACTAGAGTACAGATCTGCCAGGTGTCTAGTAAAATATCAGCTATTTATATTAAACATGTCTCTCTTCTTCACCATAAGAGATCTCTGGATGTTCTGATCCTATTTATTTCACTCTTCCATCTGACTTCTAGAGAAAAGAAGTGATTCACACAATGTGTCACACCTGGAATTTCAGTTATAGACAACAGAACTTTTTAAAAAGACAATGCAAATCTATCATCTTACAGTTTTGCAGGTCAAAAGTCTGAGATGGGTCTTAGGGACTAAAATCAAGGTGTCAGCAGAGCCGTGTTCCTCTTAGAGACGGACTAAAAGCAAGGTGTCAGCAAAGCCGTGTTTCTTTCAGAGGTTCTAGGGGAGAATCTGTTCCCTGCCTTTTCCTGCTTCTAGAGACCACCCACATTTCTTGGTTCATTGTGATCCCTTCCTCCATCCTCAAAACACATTAATCCAACCTATCTTTCTGTCTTCACATGTCCTCTAACTTTGACCCTTCTTCTTCCCTGTTACATATAAAGACGCTTGTGATCACATTGGGCCCACCCAGATAATCCAAGATAATCTCCTCATCTCAAAACCCTTAATTTAATCACGTCTGCAAATTTCCTTTTGACCTGTAAAGTAATATAGCCACAGATTCTGGGTATTAAGATGTGGACATCTTTGGCGGGGGCGGGGGCGCATTATTCTGTCTATCACACCTATGCTTCCAGACTTGATGGTCACCCGGTTTTTAAATAAAATTGGTGCATTTAGAAATTACTAGATTTCTTGATAGGTATAGACAACAATATTATGACAGAGAAAACAGAGAAAACAGAGAAAACATGATGATACCCTTATCTGAGTCTATCGACATATGTTTCCTTGGTGTTATGGAATGAATGTTTGTGTCCCTCCAAAATTCATATATAGAAGCCCTAACCCCTAGTGTGGCTGTATTTGGAGATGAAATTTCTAAGGAAGTAATTATGGTTAAATGAGGTCATTATGGTGGGGCCCTGATCTGATAGGATTAGTGTCCTCATAAGAAAAAAACACCAGAGAGTTCATTCTCTCTTTCTCTGCATGTACACAAAGAAGAGGTCAAATGAGCACACAGTGAGATGGCAGCTGCCTGTGAGCCAAGAGAAGAGGCCTCAGAATGAAACCTACCTTGCTGGCATCTCGATCATGGACTTCCTAGACTCTGGACCTGTGAGAAACAAATTTCTGTTGTTTAAGCCACCCAGTCTGTAGTATTTTGTTATGGCAGCTCAAGATGACTAAGACACTTGGTAATATTAAAAGAAAATGTTAATATGTAGACATGTGTAGCTGACAAGCATGGGGAAGAAGGCCAAGGGGATATAAATCCAATAAGTTATTAAAAGCAGTTGCACTTCTGTTCTGTGGTATTGCTTTCAGTACTCTGGGGCTACAGACAGGCATTTCCTCAAGAAACAGAGCATGACATCATGGAGATATCAGTGCTCCATCCTGCCGCTGAGCCCCTCTTTTTGGTATGTGCGTATACTCTTCTCTTTTGGAGTGTTTTGCTTCTGAAATGCAGCACCCCGATCTTTTTCATCATAACCCTTGGGCTTCGGGGGTCACTCTGCCTTGATCCCAGAGAGCAGTGAGTATTTGCCACAGCATTCGTATCACCACCCCACGGGTCAACAGAGATGGGTGGGCGTGAAGACCCAGCTCACCGCCCTCAGGCTGGAACAATGCTGTGGGATGAGGCTCACCTCCATGGCCTTGGCCTCCTCCCCTACCCATCCTGGTTCCCTCACTCCCTCACCTGTGTCCATGGGAGTCTATCCTTAATAAATTACTTGTACAAGAACCCTCTTCTCAGGGCTGCCTTCTGAGGAACCTGACATTAGAAATCCTCTGAATTAAACCTGACAAAAGGACCTCTTAATAGAATAATTGTTTATTATTTTTGCACATTAAAAAATACATTGTGATATCTAGTCCAAATGTGGCCCCAATGGACCAGGCCCCCGGAGCCACACTTTATGTGGTCTCCTTGCACATGGAATCTGGGTTGGCCTAGCACTCACAGTTGCCAATAGAATGAGGCAAAAGGGATGCTGTGCCATTTCCAAGCCCAGCCTTGAAGAGGACTGGCGACTTCTTGTCTCCCTCTTGGAATACTGCCTTTTGGAAAGCCTAAACCACCATGTAAAATGTCTGACTGCCCTGCTGAAGAGACCACGTGGAGAAACCCCATGAAGAGAAAAGGGGCCTGAGATGCACAGAGAGAGGAGAGAGAAAAAGGCCGAGTGGTCCCAGTGACCTAGTTAATCCAGCTTTCCAGCCATCCCACCAAGAGGTCAGCCATTTGAGGGGTCATCAAGGCTATTCCATCCCAGTCAAGAACCAGATGGCTGCAACATCATGTGGAGCAGAAATGTCACCAAGCTGAGCCCTGTCAACCCACAGAATCATGAGTCATGATAAAATGGTTGTTATTTTAAGGTGTTAGGTTTAGGGAAGGTTTGTTATTCAGCAATAGATAACCAAAACAGAAATATATGTTCTTTGTAAACAAAACCAAAACAGAAATACAGATATACTCAAACTATAAAGAGGAAAACCAAAATGGTACATAATCCGTAAACTGGGAGATAAGCTCTGTTAACATTATACTGCATTACACTGTATTTCCTCAAAGACTTTTTCCTATGCATACATTTTCCTACATGATTTGTGTTAATACTGTATACACAATTTGTATTCTGTTTTGTTTTTTTTTTTTTTTTACTTGGCAGTATATCGGAAATATTTTCCATTACCCTTATAATTTTTAAACATGAATAATTTAGGAACTATCGTATAAATGTTCAATAATTTATTCAAACATTCTCTTAGCGTTCTTTTCAATTGTCCACTTTTGTAGTATAGCCCAGATGAGCCTCTTGACACTGAAATCTTTGCTGCATCTGAGATTATTTCCTTAGATTCTTAAAAGTGGAATTAGTAGATCAAAATACATAAACTTTTAAAAGTTTTAGATGTATCTTTTCAAACTACTTTCCAAGAAATCTACAATTCATCCTCTACCAGTAGTGAATAACAGGGTTAATCTCTTAGTACTCTTAGCAGCAATGAGTAGAATTGAGTGTTTTTTTTTTAATCTTTATCAGTTTGAAAGACAAAAAGATATTGTTGTCTTCATTTGCATTTCTTTGGTCATTAGTGAAGCTAGACATTTTTTCCAAGCTTTTAATAATCAGTGGTTTACATTGTCTGTGAATTCTTCCCATCCTTTCCTATCTCCCTATGTAAGTCTCAGTTCTCAATTGTCAATTTGTATCAGTTTTTTTTTTTTAAACATATACACGTACTATAAGATATTAAATCTGTCAGAGTATAGACAATATTATTTTTCAATTTGTTATTTAGCTTTCAATTTTGCTTAAGATGTTATACATATAGATGTTACACTTTAAGTAGGTAAAATCAAACTATCCATACTTTTCTTCACGAGGGGAAAAAAGCCCTTTTATAGTTAAACATAAAATAAATTTCCTCAACATGAAGTGAATTTCCTATTTTGTCAGGCTTCCCACAGAGAAGTATTGGTTACTTTCCTTCCTTAAACAAAACAAAAAAGTTAACACATTCATAAACACTGGGAGTTCCAAGTTTAAACAATGGATAATATTTTACACAAACTGTGAAGTTAAACATTTCACTGAGGAAACACTACATCTCAAAAAGGGTGTGGATCATCTAGAATCAAGGCAGAAAATCTCTCATCAAACACCCAAGCAGCATGCTGAGCCTCTGAGTACACATTAATCTACTCAGCTGGCTCAGGCTCTGCATGATGATTGAAGAAACAACAGCAAACTCACTCATCTACGTGATTGTCAATGTCATGTGCTAACCACAGACAACTCAGTAATCGGGGCTCTTGCTACCTTGAGACCAGTGGCTCTCAGCCAGGGGTGATTTTGCCCCCTTGGGGACATTTAACAATGTCTGGAGACAGGGCTTCCCTGGTGCCGCAGTGGTGAAGAATCCACCTGCCAATGCAGGGGACATGGGTTCGAGCCCTGGTCCAGGAAGATCCCAGCAACTAAGCCTGTGCGCCACAACTACTGACCCTGCGCTCTAGAGCCTGTGAGCCACAACTACTGAGCCCACGTGCCACAACTACTGAAGCCCACGTGCCTAGAGCCAGTGCTCTGCAACAAGAGAAGCCACTGCAATGAGAAGCCCGTGCACCACAGCGAAGAGTAGCCCCCGCTCTCTGCAACCAGAGAAAAGCCCACACGCAGCAACAAAGACCCAACACAGCCAAAAAAATAAAATAAAAATAAAAATAATTCTTTAAAAAAAAACAGTGTCTGGAGACAATTTTGATTGTCACAACTGGGGGAAGGTGTGTATCTAGTGTAGCTACTAGAAATCAGTATCTACCAGTATCTGCTAGTAGTATACCTACTGGTACCTAGTTGGTAGAGGCCAGGGATGCTGCTAAACATCCTACAATGCACAGGACAGTCCCACACCATCACCTTTTCCCACCCCACCCCCAATAAAGAGTCATCCCGCCCTAAATGGCAGTAGCGCTAAGGTTGAGAAACTCTATTCAAGACCAAGTCAATAGAAAGAAAGTGAGAGCTTACATCTCCTGTATAATTATATTTGCCTTTCAGAATCTTCCTGTAAAGTCTCATATGGCTTTCACCATCAAAAGGCAGGAATCTGCTAAGTAAAACATATGTGATTAGGCCTTAAAAGCCCACATGTCAACTGCACTGGTGTAAGGTTTCCTTAGCAAAATCTCGGAGGCTATTTACTCTGGGGTCCCACAGAGCATCCTCACTGTCCAGTCACCACTTTTGTTCCCAGAGTGTGCCAAACCAAAATCTGTGATAAAAAATTTTGACTCTGCACCTGGGTGATAACATAAGAGATTTTCGGGCTTTAGGTGCCTGTGAGTTATTTTCAATGCGTTGCAAACATCTCATGCCATCAGCAACCATGTGGAGGATTCTGACAGCGTCCTGCTCTGTAAAGTATCCCTGAGAGATGAGTCCATCAAAGAATTCCCCTCCTGTAGCCAACTCCATCACCATGTAAACTTGATCTTGGGCCTCAAAGATCTCCAGGAGCTGACAATGTAATGATAGCTAACCCACCGCAGGATGGAGAACTCAGACTCACACGCCTCTCTGCCTTCTCTCATTCTGGTTTCTATCACTTTTATTGCAAAAGGTTTCTTGGTGGTCTTCTGCTCCACTCTGACAAACTTGCTGAAACTGCCTGTCCCGATAAGAGCCTTGATATCATATCTGTTGGAAGAAAACCCAAATAAATCTGTTACCCTCTGAAGTGATGATTTTCAAAATTATTTAATTAGATGCTTTATATCATCTTTTCTAGCTTTATATTCCCCCTATCCAATTTCCTTGCGTAACTGTGTTCATTATTTTTGAAAGTCACACCAAATCCTCTTTTGAAATGGAGGCAAGTGATATAAAAGTAATTCGTTGGTAGAAAGACAAATAATCTTAATAACAATAGCTACCATTTATTACACATTTATTATGCTCCAGGAATTTTATTTTTTTTAAATCCTATCCTATAAAATTCCTGCTGGGTGATATTAAAAAGTTAAGTGATTTCCCAAGGCCATACAGATTGTATTGATAGTTGCAATAGATGGGATTTAAATCCAATTCCTTCAAATGCATTTCTCCAAAATTTTCTTGAAGAATTTTGGGACCTCCATCTACCATTTTCTTTCCTCCCTCCAACTCTTGTTTTTATCATTCTGCAACAGCAACCACCAAACCAGGGGGAGAGAATAAAAAAGAAGCTTAGTCTTATTTATAACTTCTCCAAAGATGGAGGAAACCATATCAGGAGACAGGGTACAAAGAGTAGGCTTCCTCAGGTTACTAGACTGTGAGCTCTCAGTCCCAGGCATAACTCACATCTCACCCAAGGTATCGCCCTAAATCGCTCCTCAGTAGATGTACCATTGTGAAAGTCAACATGGTTGCACTATTATAAGGGCAGCTTTCAGAAGACGGGTGGTGGTGGTGTCAGGACCGCCTTGTAGCCAGCAGCTCTCATAGTTCCCCCTACCTGATGCCACTGCACTTGCAATTTTACACAGCCAACAAAATTTTAACCTGGGATGTATGTGAGTAATGTGTAAAGTAATCATCTCTCAGAAAGACCAGGAAGTCAGCTAGGATTTCAAAGGCTAGGGATCTTAAACTTTAGTTACCTGTGTTAATGTCTATGTAAATTTAAGAATCCTATCAAAATTTAACCTTCTATCTTTATTTAAGAAATGTTGAGAAAGTGCTTGACTTAGAATCATGATTTTAAGCTGGAAAGAATATTAGAGAATGATTTAATCCAACCCCTCATTTTACAAATGAAGACATTTGAAGATCATGTTAGCTGATTGGTTGTTTAATTTGTGGAGTGAGGATTAGAACCCAGGTCTCCTTACTTGCATCATAATTTGGTGCTTTTCCCACTTTACTAAAACTTCTCCCAGGTAAGAATGCCAGTGAATGGAATGTACTCAAGGAGGACACAGGGAGAAGGTAATTCTTTAAGTCACATACTGAATACCAAAGATTCAAATGCAAATATCAATCTGTACTTTAAACAGCCTTACTTCTTTTTGCTGAATTTATTCTTCCTGTATTTTTTTTTCATTTGTCTACTTACTTATTCCTTATATTCCTGTGCTTACTGAATACAAATGGCATTTGGCTGTACCAGCTTACAGAAAATAGCTTTGTTCTATACGGTGCATTTAATTTTTTGGCCAATTACCTTATCAAAATAGATAGCAATTTAGTAATCTTAAATGGATTCTGTCCCCTCTTCTCTTTCCAACTCTGCTTTTTTCATTCACATGCACTCCCAGTGTGATTTTGAAGATAATCACAGGCATTTCAAATTCTGTTGCTTTGCAGACCAACACATTACCTCTAATGTGGATGAAAGCACTTTGCAAATACTAATTTATCACTATGCCCTCAAAACTGCAGGAAAATTCATTTGCTCATGGGATTAATCATCAGCTATCAGACGAATTACCATTTCTGAGGAACTACACTCTCACTCAAATAAAAGGAGTGTTATTCAACATTGTTATGGGCCTTCATAAACCAAATGTTTGAAAAAATGCCAGTAATTTGGCATTGGAAGAAACAGTAAGCTTTAAGCCAAAATTTAGAGTAGTGCAAATAAATGCTTTCAGATAACAAATGTCCCACAAGAAAAGCCTGAAGCTGTGGCCTTGCTTGCGAGCCCTTGATGGCCATGGATGGTGACTATTTTTATGAGGATGGTGACAATTTTTATGACGATGGTGACTATTTTTGTGACTTGGGTGGCTATATCTTGTGTAGTGCCTGGCACAGCAATAAATGTTGAATGAGAGGATCATTCACTGAATGAATACTATTTCCAAATTATCGCCTTATTTTGAAAACATTAAGAATGGAATCAGGCATGGGAGTATGCATCTACAAGGCCAATCCACCTCCTCCACTTCCACCCTCCACTCCCACCCTCTCACAAAGCAGCCTCAAAGTCAGGTTTGTAGGTCATGCAATTTTACATCATCCCAGAGATTATAAGAAACAAAATTATTACTTTGACCTCCGCTGCCACAAACTGAACATGATTAAAAAAATAAAACATGGAAACAATAATAATATTGCAACTGGTTTGACAGAAGCAATTGTAATGAACTCCCAAGAAGAAAGTGAATATAGTCAGACTTAAATCTATCCTGTGGGCTCACAATGGAGAGGAAAGGCAACTGTGTTCTAGACCCATTTCTGTCACCAGCTTGGATAAGTCACTTAATCTTTTAGGGCTCAATTCCTCATTGGTTAAAGAAGAGCCTTTAGTTAGTCTCTAAAGCTTTCCAATATTGAGATCCTCTACGTCTATGACTTTGTCATAATCTAAGGGCCTGGGACTAACCCGGAGGTGGAGGTTATGAGGGTGGATAAAGACTAGACCAGACCTCCTGGCCACAGATGACCAGAGATGCCACCCAATCAATTCAGTCTTGACAAGACCCCATATCCCCTCTGATTCAAGCTCAGTCGCATCAACCAATTTTGTTCTTCTCTAAGCTTAGCAGATACTAGACTAATTCTCAACTCATCCTTGTACCAGAATTTCCCAAGGATGCCAGGAAATCGCTCTGCATAGACTATGGTCAGAACAGTGTGATGAGGTGAGTGTATAATCCTAAGACTAGAAGTGTCCCTGAGAATCCGGTCAAGCCACCTACCACTGTGTCCAACCAAACGCTGCAGAGTGGAGGGGATTCCATGATGTCCTTCCTCCACCTGGCCAACGTGGGGCACTCTGAGGAAATTCTTTCTCAGGCCAACCAACCGGCCAGACTTCCTTGCTCATTTCTTACATGGTCATCTTATGAAGACAATAATAGTATCTACATGAGGATCTGCACCATGCACTGTACAGCATCATTTACATATATTACTTAATCATCCTCACAGCATTCTTACGAGGCAGCTATTATTATTATTCCCATTTTACAGAGGCTGAAATTGAGCAAGGAAAAAGGCTAAGGAACATTCCCAATGACACACAATAGAAAAGACAGGAATGGATCTCAGGTCTGGTTGATTCAAAGCCCTGTTTCTATTCCACTAATTATGATCTCCTTTTCTAGAATGTAACAGAAGATCCTTCACACACCCCAGCCCCAGTGTATCTATGGCAAGCCCCCCCAACTCCACCCCGCCAGGCGCTGTGCGGGTGGGAGGCCTTCCTCCTTCCCAGGGCTCTGAGGTCAGGGATTCTCTCCCTTTACTCCCTGCGGCTCCTTCTACTTCTTCAGTCTTGGACTTTCCCTATCTTCTGCCCTCCTCCCCTCTTTCAAAGAGAAATTGCACTGGACACTTGCTAAAAACAGCAAGGAAGACTTTATTCCAGACTATTGCAAGAGGGGTCAAAACTACTGCGATGGGAGAGACTGAACTCAACTGTTGAAACACAAGGCAAGAGAGTTGTAAGGCTGGAGTGAGCTTGTAGGAAATTACTAAAGGTAGGAAGGGGTGTCATGGAAGTGAGATTCCTACCCTCCCACAGAGACTGGTAGATAGAGCCTCGATCTTTCTTTGATTACATTTCAAAAGGTTGGCGCCCAGGTCCTTGAGAAAGACATTCCTGGGCTGTAAAAGATTTACACCTCAAAGGGGCAGAGACGATTTAGGGAGGTCTGGGGCCTTTGATCAGAAAGAAGCCTAAGGTCCGGTCAAGTCGAGGGGAACTTTAAGGGCGCCTCGTTCAGCGGTTCACCTTGCTCAGCCCAGCCCCTCCGCCTGCGGTTCACGCCGCGCATTACCTGGCGAGGATCCGGGGGGCGAACTTGGCGCGGAGGCGGGCCACCTGCATCCTTCGAGATTCCGGAGCGGCCTTGGCCTTGACTCTCCCGCTCGACCCGGGCCGGCGCGGGCGGCTGGCGCCACAACCCATGGCCACGGCGGGGAGCGGGGCCCGAGGCTCCCGGTGCGGGTGCCCACTTATCCCCGGCTAGCAGAGGGGGCAGAACTGAGCCCCCCCGCCCAGGGGCCCTCGTTAGGAAGAAGGTCCGGCTTACAGTCCGGCCGCCTTGATCCGCACTGACCACTTATCCATAGTAGAGCTTGACGTGGTAAAAGCAAAGTGGGCGAGAAGTCAGGAGCCTGGGCTTAATTCTCAAGGGCTCAGTTTTCTCATCTGTGAAATGAGGACGTGAACATATAAAGTTATATAGTTTATAAAGGAGATCTTCCTTCTAAAGGACTTTTATGTCTCCAAGGCAGAGCGCACTCATATCTAGATGATATGAACATTAAATATAATATTTTTTAAACTCTAAGAGCTTATAATATTTAAAGTATAAAATATCACTGTACTCTATTGCCTTAATTGAGCACACGAGTCTGTGTCTGGCACTCCGCTACCTCCTACATCTGTAAGAGACATGAGCCTCACCCTCTGAGTGATGCATCTGAGACAGAAAAACTCTGTCTAGAACCCAGCCTAATACACTTTGCAAATACAAGGGTAAAATCTGTGGGGGAAAAAATAGTATTAATTATGTATAATATTAATTATTAATTGCAATTATTATATAATATATAATCTATTTTATCTATTTCATCTTTGTATTCATAATTATTTATACATGAGTATATATGTTATACATATCGTTTTAGTAAATGATATTTTATGTCTTGGTCAGATATCAACATATTGATTATGTATAATTTACATTGATAAATTTTATATAATTGATGCGTGGGGAGTGAAATTCAGCCAAAACCAGCCAGGCACGTCAAGATCAGGTACCCCTCAGAGGCTGTGGAGCCAGAAGTGAGGTCCAAGTCTCCCAGTCTAGTGCTCTTTCAATGGTCATATCCTTTCTAATTTTTTTTTTTTTTAGACTGAGCATTGGGATTTTATTTATTTATTTATTTATTTATTTATTTATTTATTTATGGCTGTGTTGGGTCTTCGTTTCTGTGCGAGAGCTTTCTCTAGTTGTGGAAAGCGGGGGCCACTCTTCATCGCGGTGCGCGGGCCTCTCACTATCGCGGCCTCTCTTGTTGCGGAGCACAGGCTCCAGACGCGCAGGCTCAGTAATTGTGGCTCACAGGCCCAGTTGCTCCGTGGCATGTGGGATCTTCCCAGACCAGGGCTCGAACCCATGTCCCCTCCATTAGCAGGCAGATTCTCAACCACTGCGCCACCAGGGAAGGCCTCTAATTTTGTTTAATGTTTAGTTTGGCTTAACAGAGACCATCTGTGATGAGTCAATTAGTCATGGATTTGCCCAGAAGAACTGTATTTTGAAGGAAAATTTAAAATACGACTTGGGTTTAGCTTAGAGAAAATGAGCCCATCCTGCAAAGGGAGCTTAAGTACCAAATAATAGACTTTTCATGAAAAAGAACCCTCAAGATTCGCCAGGTACTGGGAAACAAAGAAAGTTGGTTGTAAGCAGGTGAAGAATTCGTGCTTTTATGTCTCAAGTTTTTAACTGATTTTCAGAATAGGCAAAATAAGCAGAATGGAAAAGAGAAGAAAGGGGAGGAGATGGAGAGAAGTAAAACGTTCGGGTGCTGCTCAAAGAGCAAGCTCTCCTGCTCAGGGAGCACAGGGTTGTGAGGATACATGCGGCCCAGCAGATAGGAAGCGTCCACCGTGAATCCTGGCCCTGGGCAGCGGTGACGGCCTGCCTCAGTCCCGCGAGGCAGTCCCTCTATGCAGCTGGCCGTCCAGCAGGGAGAGCTTTGTCAAGAGCCTCCTGCTAAGCCTGAATTTTCCTTGAAAATTGGCTAATACAATCACTGGTTTTTAAGCTCTTTAGAAATGAAGACAGTAAATAGAAACCACTGGTTAGTTCTCTTTTGGAAAGCACCAACTATTAAATGGAAGTGTTGTTGACTATAAATTCCGTTCCAGGAGACAAAATTTACTTACGCATTCAAAACTTTTAAGGGTTTTCACCAAGCTTTAAAATGTTAAAATGTTAACCACACATCTTCAGTGTGTTCTTTTAGCCCAACTAACCCCTCCAAAAGGATCAGTAATGTGCAGAATAGCATCCTACTGCAGGGTCTCCTGTGTGTATTTCTCTTTATTGTGCATAATTGCCTCATTGTTTTGGAGACCACGCAAACATTGTTTGGGACCACATGCTATTTACACATTAATTATTTATAATTATTTAAATTATATATTTTATCCTAATTGAAGTAATAAAATTGTTCAAGTAAGTTTTAGACTTAAGGCCCATTTTAAATGAACTTTTATTTTTATGTCCTTGTGTTTAATGCTTATAAATGGCTTCCTGTAACACTCACACCAGTTGAAGAAATGAAAATGGTGTTCAACATCTGATTCTGTGCTAAACTTTACTCTAGTGGTGTTTTCTGAAGAGTATTAAATAAATTGAACCTCCAGTTTCTAAAGAAAAAGAACTTACCTCATCCTCAGCTCCCACTTATTACCCCAAAGTCACAAATTCTCATTAAATAGTCAGCCATAATATTCAAAACAATATGGAGCGCATAGCTCCAGTCACTCAGTGCTGGGTTCCCTCCTATACCCAGTTTTTAAAAAACAGAGTTAGAAGGGCACATTGAGTCCTAGGCAATAGAGATTCTGAACCCATAGGAACTTCCTAGAATAACGCTCTGGCTTATATGTCATAAATTGAGTCAACTAAGTAACTTGGTGTGTGAAAGATATACTCAACAAATTATAATCCAGTCCCTAAAGAATATTGCACTGAAAGGATATACAGAATTATGCCAAATCTAAAACTCATTAAAGACTTAGACGATCATTTAGGGAAAACTCATTTCTCTCTTACATGAATAATATTGGTGGAAAACAGAAAAATATTATGAATTTTTGTATTCTATTCTATTGTAAGTATTTAGTACACTTAGTGAAAGAAAGAGAGCAACGCAAGAAATTAGGGAGGTCACAAGGAGTGATACACTGGGAAGCCCTACAATTCTATACTCTCTTCTTTAGATTAAGAAGAAAAAAATATAACCAAAAGGCATATTTAACAGATAAAAATGAAGAATTTGCTTCATTTGGAATGAGTTCTTCTTGGAATAGCTGGAATTTTGTTGTTGTTTTTCAAGTTTTCCTTTTCTTTAGATCCCACCTACTGGGATTAATTTTCTCTAGAGTGATCTCATGCCTGAAACATCAGTTTGAAGGTGTAGGTGTTCATCTTATTGACTTCCTTTTCCCCAAGGTGCAGGGTTTGTGTTTGTAATGACAACTAGCATGGGGCTCTTTTAAGCCAATTTCACATACAAAGTGAAGTGTGGAACCAACAGTGCAAAGCTCCTCTCTGAGCTTTCTTCTCATAAACCAATAATAAAGAACCTCTAAGTAGGATGCCTTTGTGTGAAATTCAGAGATGAGAGAAACGTTCCTGCTACCCTTGGCAGACTATTTTTCATTATCATAACACCTAAAAAAAACCATAACAATTCAGACAAGTCAGTAAGAAATTTTCAGTTACTGAAAATATTTTGTCTCCACTATAGTAGTGAATCATTCCTGTTAATTTGCATAGCTCTACATTTAGCACTGAAAAAAAGAGTATTTAGCTCTTGTAGAATTTCAAGTTTTTTAAGTTATCTTATAATTGCAAAAAAAGAAGATAAATGTTAGTATATAATAATAAATTGCAGGTAAGATCTCTGCTGTCAAGTAAAAACACAAATTTTGCTTTTTTTAATAGTAATGACTCAAAGTCGACAGCCAACTGATGAGTGAAGTTTCCCTGATATTGTGCATAAATCAAAGAAGATAAAGTGAGAGTATTTCCAGGATATTTTAGCTGATTTGCCTAAAAGAATTCTGCCTTTTCAAGTTGACAATTTGCATCCAAACCTTAAAAAAAATGATGATTAGAAATAGATTTAGTTACATGGAAAAATATTTACAATATATTTCAGGGTGGGGTAAAAAAACCAAACTCTATATAGTATGATCTCATTTGTAATCTCACTAATGAGATAAGTTCCCATGGTGTGGGAGGAAGCCTCTGGCCAAAAATCAAACAGCAAGGAACAGAGACTTGCTGACAACTACATGACTGAACTTGGGAACAGATTCTCCAACACTAGCTGAGCCTCGAGATGACTACAGCCCCAGATGACAGCTTGACTGCCACCTCAGGAGAGCTTGGCTCTGAAAGTAGACTTCCAAGTTCAAGTCCCGTTAGCACCACTTACCAGTGCTGTGACCTTAGGAAAGTTGCCTAGCCTCTCCATCACTCCAGCTTTCTTATCTATGAATTTGAAATAATAATAACACAAATGTCATAGGGTTGCTGTGAATAACTCCATTCATGTAAAGCAATTAGAACAGTACTTGGAACATTATAAATGCCCAATAAATATCATTATTGTAATATATTATATATAATAACTACATAGTTCACTTAAAAACTAACATAAGTAAATGGCTTTAAGGGGTTGTATTACTTATCTCTTGTTTTATAACAAATCTCCCCTGAATTTAGTAGCTTTCAAACTTTAACAAAGTGAGCTGAGAAGCATCCCCTGTCTCTCAATAATAGGTCTGAGTATGCCCACCACACTTGGGCATCAGAGAGGTTACCTCTGCGAAAATGCACAGTTGGCTGGGCCCTCAGTCAGTCAGCTTCCTCTAGTAAGAAGTTCTCAAGGTGCAATTCTCATGGCTGCCACAGTCAAGTATCAAGACAATTGTTATGAAAAGAAAACCATATTTGAATAGCTAGATTAACTAGTTTTTAATGAGCATTTTAACAAACAAAAATCAAAACTTTTATTCCAAAAATATTTGCACAGTTTTCATAAACATTTCAAAAACCAGTGGCTTAGAGACTGATTTCTAACCTAAATAAATCAGCATTTTTTACAATTTACTGAAACATGCCCTGGATTTCCCTGCTACCATGTTTAATTCAAACAAGACTCTAGAAAAAGTTAACAGAGAAAAGAACCTTGGTTTTTGATTGACTTGCGGTTTCGGGGCATTTCCACAACCTGATGCTTCTCTTATATCCGTTGTTCCCATACAAGCCTTTCTCTCCAGGGAAATAGCTTTCTCTTCCTAGGACACCATCAACTGCATCCTTGGCAATGCTTTTCTCTCTGACTGTTAGTCTGTGACCAATTTTCTCTCTCCAACGTTTTGGAGAAACCTGCTATGGATTGAAATTGGAGGTCACAGTTTCCTTCCAAATGTTAGTCTCAGAGCCCATGGTCAAGCTGAAAAGCCAGCTGTGAAAGCTTTCAAGACTTAATCTCTTCACCCTGTCATCAACTCCTCTGGTGTCCAAATTTGTCAGGTGCCATTTGGCGTCAGGAATAGCAGAGAATGTTTAAATCCAGATTTATTCCTCCATTATGTGAAGCTTTATTTCTGAAATGCTGTTTTGTTTCATTTTATATTTTAAGACATTGCTTCTTGGTTTATTCACTTCAATTGCCACATACATACTGGGTGCTTTCATGAAGTAGTAAGTTTTTGATGGGTGGTGGGGGAGTGCTTAGATTATTAAAATTATTATTATTAGTTTGTCCCTATATGTTTGTGCCTTTAAAAATATTGAATATATAAGCATCTGCTAGAAAAATAGCTCAGATGAGGAGTTTGATAAATATTCAGACTTTAAAAGCGTTCACTAGTTTGATATTTTTACTCTCATTTTTCTCACGCTTGATCTCAGCCATTACCAAAGGTTCTCAAACTTTAATGTGCATAAAAATAACTCAGGGGACTTCCCTGGTGGCGCAGTGGTTAAGAATCTGCCTGCCAATGCAGGGGACACGGGTTCGAGCCCTCGTCCGGGAAGATCCCACATGCCGCGGAGCAACTGGGCCCGCGCACCATAACTACTGAGCCTGAGCTCTAGAGCCCGCGAGCCACAACTACTGAAGCCCGTGCACCTAGAGCCCATGTTCTGCAGCGAGAGAAGCCACCGCAATGAGAAGCCTGTGCACCGCAATGAGGAGTAGCCCCTGCTCGCCGCAACTAGAGAAAGCCTACGCACAGCGACAAAGACCCAACACAGCCAAAAATAAATAAATAAATAAACGTTAATTAAAAACACAAAAAAACAAAAAAGCAAACTCAGGGAGCTAGTTAAAAATGTAAATTCCAGAACACTATTCCCAAAATTTTAGATTCATTGAGCCTGGGAAAAAGACCAAGAAGTTGCATTTTTAACAAACCAGCGTAAAGTGGTCTGTAAACCACAATTTGAAAATATTGTTTTAGACATTCAAATCTAAAAGTCATTAAAATTTAAATCAAAGAATCATAACCATATTCAGTGCTATTACTCATAAATGGCAAAACTGGGCACCTAAACAGTAAATTCATAGACCCCGCCCAAATGCCATCACCTCCAGGGAAAACAGATATGAGATAGCCACCTCCAGGAGAAGGGGAGAGAGAGAGAGGGAGCAAGAGCGCTGGGCAAGCTCTGAATGGCTTGGACAGTGGACAGCAGGGGAGCATCGGGTACTGATTACGGCAAAGGAGTTGCTTTACCAACCCTTCTGTTAATGTTTAGTTTCGTTGTTTTCCAATTTCAGAGGTAATACATGATTAGCGCAACCTTTCTGAAAACACTATAAGAAAGCTGACTGTTAATAATAACTTTAATTTATGGATGTATATAAATATCCTTATTTTTCATATTTGTGTATTGTTATTTCTTAAAAATATCATGGTATATATAATGCAATGTAATTTTTTTTCCACTGATCAGTATCCTTATTTCCCATGTCAAAAAAAATTATCTAAAAGATGATTTTAAGTGGCTAACCAGCATTCCATCATGTAGATATTCCACAATTTAATTAAATATTCTTTTGTTATTGAATATTCAGTCCCACTGTGTTGTGGACATGGGATGTGCCACCACCATCCCCTTCAACACATAGATATTTTAAATATTTGAGATAAGTCTTTTAATTTTTTCCTTTATTGTTTCTGCCTTTTGCATTGAACTCAGAAAGGACTCCTACATTGGATACATTGTGATGTTGAAATGCACTGTGTAATCAGCCTCTGTACTTTTGATTGAACAGTTTCTCATTTTCTACCCACCACACTGATTTGATATCACCAAAGCAACTTATATCTCAGGGTTCAAGAGTCATTAGACCTGGCTCTCACTACGTTAGAAGTAGGGGAAAGTTACGGCCTCATTCTCCTCAAGTAAATCCCAACTCATCCAAATCTTTATAACTTCCTGTCTTTTGTGACTTTGCAATTTGCCATTCTTCTCATTGACCCTATTTACCACTCTAGACCTATGAAATCCCATACTGTGTTTTATTCAGTAGCCTGCTATCTAGTGGTTGAAATGGAGAAGTACAGGTATTTCCTCCCTAAAGAATAATCCCATTTCAGAATACAGCTCTAAGGTCACTCCATATATTTGTATAAAAATATGAATAGTTTATAAATCACTTTTTAAATAGTAGAATTAATCATAAACCTAGAGTCAGAATATCTTTGTTTTATCTCCAGATCTGCAATTACTGATTTGTAACATCTGTTTTAAAAAAAAATTACTTAACTTTTTGAAGTTGGGGCTCCCTTTCTTTGAGGTAAGAAGGCTGTTTTTGATGTTCCTAAGTTCTTTATAATTTTCAATACGTTTTACAATTCTATTATATGTAGCATTTGGAGAACTCTTAAATCAAGAAATTTCTTTTTCAGATTCTTTAATGATTAGACACAAAAAGCCATGAATGCCTCCTTATTTCTTCAGTTGGTATGACATTCTATCAAATTATCTCTGATAATATCCCTTCCTATTCTAAGATTATAAGGTTTGTTTGTATAAAACTCTCTCTGATTACAAATCTTTCTTCTGTGACATCTTTAATAATGTAAATATAATGTATAATAATGACCTCTATAATAATGTAAAATCACCTTTCTACCTAATAATTCATTTTTCTTAGTTCATATTTTCTAATAGAAACAGTGTTCTCAGCATAACAATGCCATTTATTATTCCCACTGGTGAATTTTCCATCATTAGTTCATGTAATTACCATACAAGCTTACTGCTGTAGCAAGACAGGTCCTGGGATCTCTGCCATCAAGATAGAAAAAAATAGGGCTTCCCTGGTGGTGCAGTGGTTAAGAATCCACCTGCCAATGTAGGGGACACGGGTTCGAGCCTAGGTCTGGGAAGATCCCACATGCCGCCGAGCAACTAAGCCCGTGCACCACAACTACTGAGCCTGTGCTCTAGAGCCCATGAGCCACAACTACTGAGCCCGGGTGCCGCAACTACTGAAGCCTGCACGCCTAAAGCCTGTGCTCCAAGAGAAGCCACCTCAATGAGAAGCCCGCCCACCGCAATGAAGAGTAGCCCCCACTTGCTGCAACTAGAGAAAGCCTGCTTGCAGCAACGAAGACCCAACGCAGCCGAAAATGAATAAATAAATAGATAGACAGAAAAAAATGAAAATGAGAAACATTTGGAGGGCAGAAGAAAACATTGTAAGGTTATTACATTTTAAAATACATGTGAATTCAAAAATATATAATTTATTCAAGTGAAACATGAATATTTATACAATAGTATAATATATGAGTTTTATAACTTTTTAAAATTAATGTTATAAATCAGAATTTCTCAAATACTATTCCAAAGAATATTACTTCTTCAGGTTGTTAAAGACATTAATTGCCCAAACAAAGGGAGTCATTGTCCAAGCAATTGTTTGGAAAATGCTGTTTTAAAGTTAAGTGGCTCTAATCACCAAGGGACTGCTCAGAGACTTCAGTATGTTAACATGCACTTTGTCCAGGGTGGGATGTACTGTCTAACCTGTTTTTTCACAGAGCTTTTCTTTACCCCCACAGAACATCTCTTATGAAACTGTCGACTGAAAAGAAAACACACACACACAACTTAAGAGCAGTAAGTTTCAGTTTTATTTTATTTTAGTTTTTAGTTTTTTCATGTTTGAGAGGCAAAGCTCTCTTCATTTATTTGTCATGAGGATGGGGAAGAGGACCGTGAGGTCACAGGCATGTCTGCACATGGGGGTGCCAGAAGCTAGTATCCACCAGGCCCTCACTCTGTCAGGAGGCCTCCCTGGAAGGGGCCAGCTCACAGATGCCTTGGACACCCTCCATGCCAATCACAAAAAAGTCACGACTGTCCCATTCTTGCCAATCTGCCTGGGATCCAGGGGAAGAAAGCGGATAATGATCCTTCAGGGGACAGAGAAAAAGATGTCATCAGCTCCTGGGCTAATGCCTCACATTCCAAGACCCCGAGACAGGCACTCCCATCACGGGCTCCCAGGCCAGCCTGCCTTAGCCCCCGGGCATTTTGCAAGCCTGCCTCACCCCATTAATGTCAGGGATGGGATGGTGACTGCACATCATCATCGCCCTCCCAGGACAGACTCTCAACACGGCAGCCTCCGTGGTCACTGTATGCTATCTGTGGGTTCACAGAGAAACCCTCGCTCTTCCAAACTGCAGGCCCCCTGGGGACATATGCAGTGCTCCAGCCGCCTGTTTTCGCAAAGTCTGGCTCAAGAAGGCCAAGCACAGGGTGACTCCTACTCCCACCCCCACCCCCGTAATGTCTGTGGAGTGAGTGTGCCTCTCTCACAGAAGTGATAGGAAGTTCTTTGTGAAGAAACAGGATACTTGGGATAGCCTGGGGCCAAGGAGGTATATGTGACAACCTCAGTTTTCCCATCTGTAAATAGGCATAATGGAGGTATCTACCTCATGGGGATGGCATGTCCACATGAGGGGTGTGGACACGGGAACAAAACTTCTAAGGATCAAATGGAATCATGCATGTGAGTTACCTATCGAGTATCTGGCTCACGGTAAATTATGCATTACTTATCATTGTTAGAATTATTATCGCTCCCCAGCTTGAGGACCAGGCCTGAGCACCTCCCAGAAGTGACCATTCTTCACCAGCCTTTCTGGACCAACGAAGGCTCCATTCTGGAAGGTTCTTTCAAGCTTCTCATGCACTTAGTACTTCGTAGGCATGGACTTGGCTCAGGAATATTTTTCACCCAGGAAGAAATTTTAACCTTGCCACAGAATCCCAGGTTTGGGAACTGTAGGGGCTTCTTGGGAATCACTTAATCCGTGCCTCTCTAGTCACAGAAGAGAAGGCTACGAACCAGAGATGGTTCATTTCCAGGTTTGTCTGGATCCCCCAGCTGCTCGGGACCCAGAACCCAGGTCTCCAGACATTCAGGCCAATGCTCTTTCCACTACTCTGTGGCCCTCCTGGGAACCTTACCTGGGACCCAAAGGTCCCTGCCTCAGAACATACCCAGAATTCCTCCTGACCTGCTTGGAGAAGTTCTAGAAAATTACTCCTGTTTTCCTAAGATGTGGAAAAGTCTGAAGGCAGATGATAAGTGGCTTTGGTTTTGTCAGGGTAACAACATCCTACCCTGCCAGGTGCCAGGGCAGGTACGGTATAGTGCCGTGTCATGCAGTGCCCCCAGGGAGTGGTTAAAGGACAGCCTTCCCACTTCACAGATGGAAACACTGAGGTCCAAGAGGCCACACCTTACCCAGGTGTCATAGGAACCACTGCAGAGCCAGGAATTCATTCAATTCCACTACCACTCTCAAGGTGGCTCCACCACGGCGGGTGGGGGGGAGGGCAAGGGGTCAGTGGGCCCTGGGGCACCAGATCATTCTTGCACAGGGTGAGAAACTTATTTTTTCCCCAAACTTAGGATGGGCCTGAGGTGGGATCCCTGCTCCCGGCCGCACAGCAGTCCCAAGAGGGTCCTCTCCCTGCCCCTACGCACCAGTCCTGGGCCAGCTCCAGCTCCTTGGTGAGGAACTCGAAGAGGCGGGATGCCCATCACACCGATGGAGGAGACGAGCGGCTGCGCGCCGGGATCCGCTAAGTCTTTCACCGCTGTGGCCAGGCCGGACCGCACCGTCACGTTCACGCGCTGCGGGGACACGAAAGCTTAAACTGAAGCCGGTGTAGGTCGGGATCGTGCTGAGGACCGGGGCGCGCGGAGTGCGGGAGCTCGGGGTGGAGATGCGCGGGCCCCAAGGTATTAGAGCTGGGGGCACCGGCCGGGGTTACTGGAGGTCACGTCGGGCTCCTGACTGGGCAAGGCGACACGGAGCGGATGTGGGGGACGGGGCCGCGAGGTCACAGAGAGCTGGAGGTCAGACTCGGCGGGCAGCGGGGCGGGCGGGCGCGGAAGGGTCGGGCTCACGGTGGGGGAGCCGGGGCGGGGACAGAGCCCGACCCAGGTCAGCCAACTTCCTCCCACACCGTGCTCCCCTGCCCATGTGCAAGTCCTCAGGCTTGCCCAGGGTGGCGGCAGTGGCCGCGCACAGCCGCTTCTCCAGGCCCGCGGGCACGCGGCGGGCGGGCAAGTTCGTGTGCACTGCCGAGTCCAGCGGGAAGCTGTGCGAAGGGCAGCAGGGGAGAAAGCTCAGTTTTATTTGATTTGGGAACCTTATTGAGGACTATAGCCTGGAGAGAGCCTCTCAGATAGCTCTGAAGAGGTAGGGGAAGAGCCAGTATAAATATGAATTTGGGGCTGGGGAATATATGTAGTCAAGCGTACATCTTGGTAAGAAATTATTGCTAATCACAAAAGCAGATATCTCACGTCAATGAGTTTAGCGCTTTTCTACGTATGGGAAGGTGCAAGAATCTGGGGTCACTGAAATTCTTCCTTAGATATGCATCTTAACTATCTAGGGACAGTAATCCGAAACACAGAATGTTTCATCCTGTTTTTGCCATCCTGAATTCCCTGAATTCAGAGCGTACAGTCGGCGGGTGACTGCAGTGGATTGCAACTTATCCCTTTGTGTAACTGGATGATAAATAACAGACACTCTGTTCTTTTTGTTTACAGACCCTTAAAACAAGATAAATTGCAGTGAACATGTAGGGTAAATGGAACCAGACTGTGAAATAACAGATGAAAACATTGACAAAAAAAAAATGCTATTTAGGAGGAAGAAAAGAAGGGCTTGCATTATGGTGAAGACCAGTGATGGTTTGGTGAGCCGTCAAGAGATAGGGAGTAGGAGAACACCTTGACACTTAATGAGGTGTCCAAAAACATCTAACATATACAACAGGAAGTCACTTGTGTAAGCTGCAGCGCGACTTTTTTAAATGAAAAATTTATAGGTAATGTATGTTAAAGAGAAAAACCACAGGCCCCAAATGGCATCACTTTTGCTAAAGCCCATGATACCACCTAGATTTCATACCTAACCTAACTGCAGTTTCAACCTGCCTCAGAAATGTAATCTTAATCACGCAGTTGGAATTTTCTAGTCAGCGTGTTGGCCTTTTCCCCAACCCACCCCCACCCCCCATCCCAGAGGAAGAGGACGCAGTCTGCATGATAAAACCCTCTGGGTCTCTTCCCTCCAAAAATAAGTTGTCCTGGCCCAAAATAATCCTTTCTTTTCTTTTACTAATGACTTTCCCCCGCCGACCCTTCTTTCTATAAAAGCCTTCTGCCTGTACCACTCCTGGGAGCGCTCTTGTAGTTACCAGATGGGATGCTTCCTGGTTCATGAATTGTTGAATAAAGCCAATTATACCATCAGGTTTACTCTGTTGAATTGTTCTTTGACAGGTAAATTAAGTGAAAAGGTGCTTGCTGTAATGTTATGATGACCCCTTGTGGTTCAAAACCAAAATGACCCTTTGAAAAATTAATCCTGGCACCATGAGCAGCAAATATCTTGGAGTTTAAATAACATTCTTTTAATGTTCCCCAAACTATTGTCAGTGGTTATCTCTTCAGAGTGGTTTTAGAGGGACTTTCATCTCATATATTCCTGTAATAGTTAAAATTTTTGCAAAAAGTATGCATTGCCCTGGTAAGCAGAGCAGAAAACGATAAAGACTAAACAAAATATAAGGGAAAATAATCATCTTTCTCAGGTAGATATTCATTTCTCTGCAAGCCAGAATATAGAATTTGGATTAAAGTAAATTAATGCCCTTAATCTTTTTAAATAAACAGGATTTTGAACTTTTTACCTTTGCTTTAGAGTTATACTTACATAAATATTTTATCTAAGTATTATGAGTGATGATTGGTTTTTGTACTTTTCTAATCAGATTAAAATTTTTGCCCTAGAACAGATTTTGTGATAAGAAATTAAATAGGGTCACTGAAGAACAATAAGCTATTATGAAGGAAGACACATACTGTATCAGGTCCAGCCTTAATTAACATATAAAAGCAAAAATATAATTTTGATAAAGTATAAAAGCTGAATCATTAAGGCAAACAGCACATTACAAATCACTGACAAAACAGATTTCATCACCAGCCAACATGTGAAGTACTTTTAGTATTCTCTTTAGCAAGAAGACAATATTAGGGCTTCCCTGGTGGCGCAGTGGTTGAGAATCTGCCTGCCAATGCAGGGGACACGGGTTCGAGCCCTGGTCTGGGAAGATCCCACATGCTGCGGAGCAACTAGGCCTGTGAGCCACAATTACTGAGCCTGCGCGTCTGGAGCTTGCGCTCCGCAACAAGAGAGGCCACGATAGTGAGAGGCCCGCGCACCGCGATGAAGAGTGGCCCCCACTTGCCGCAACTAGAGAAAGCCCTCGCACAGAAATGAAGACCCAACACAGCCATAAATAAATAAAAAATAAATAATTAAAAAAGAAGACAGTATTAAAACACCCTTAAAACTTTAAATTATCCAAAACCAACAAAGCATAAAGTGGCCCAGAAAGTCAGTGATGCCGATGACAGTTGGCAAATACTCTGGCTTATAAGAAAGGAGTTAACCAGGAGTACACTCTGGCTCAGCAATGTGATAGCTGTTTTGAATCAATGTCAAGGGAGCAGTCTTGCTTTGCCTGCAGTGTTCTTGTCCTGAATTCAGTCACATGCTTGCTGGGTTTTCTCACTCTAGCCCACTTTAATCAAGTTGGGATTCTTGAAGAACGTACACGGAATTTAAGTTCATGTGGCTTTAAAACTCAATTTTTCAGCATAATGTGTTTTTTTGGACTGATATGGGAGGTTTGTTCTGTTTTGATATGTTCTAATCAGAAAACTTAAGTACTGGAGAAAACAGTTAAGGAGAGGTAACCACAAACCCATCTACAAAGGCACTGTCTCTACTGGGCACATGTGCTCTTAGAAATCAGCCACCTGCATGTACTGACCTTAGCTTCCAGTGAGCAGTGCAGGGCTATCACACCACTTATTGAACTGCCCACTCCACTGCAGAGACTTTGCCTTTCTGCGAAAACTCATTAAGAACTACAATGTTAAACCAGAGCTCCTTGGAGAAATAGCCAATTCCAGGTCAGGGTAAAAATTGAACAAAATGAGCATGGAACAGCCTGTCTACAGAAAACAAGAAAACAATTTGTCAAAGACTACTGGGGTTATATCAGAAAACAGGATGACTATGCTTAAATCCATATGTTAATAATAATATTTTTTATTTTGAAAAAAAAAACCCTTATTGGTCACTTTTGGAGGATGCTAAGAGCCAACTTGTTATTTGGAAAACTGGTAAGTAAATGGAACGAGTTAAGCATTTATCCTGCTTTCTTATATGAAATGTAAACTAGGGTAACCAACAGTTGTTGTTGAAAAGTCTCTTTTTATATAGTTCTCCAGCTAATAAATGAAGAAGGAATGATAAACTAAAATATAATCATTTTGTGACTAAATGAAACAGTGGACCTAAGTGGTAATCATAAATGGCATCTGACATTAAAAAAATAAAAGAAATATGTTACATGCATCCTGATGGAAGCATTCAATACTGCTCTGAAGTGTTCTTGCAAAAAATCTAACATGAAAGTGATCTAGTGGCCAGATTTAACTACCAACTTATAGGAATAACAGGAGATAGACCAACAGGTTCAATGACACCTCAGGATGTAATCAGCAAATTCCAAACTGTAAAAGACTCTCCAGAACCTGAGACCAAGTGTCTTAAACAAAAAGCAGGGCTAGTGGGAGGGAAGGCGTACCTAAAAGAAAGTTAAGAGACATGTAACCCAATTATAATGTCTCCTCATTCCAACAAGCCAAGTGTAAAAAAAATTATGCTGAGAAAATTTGAACATTAACTGGATATTTAATATTAAGGAATAACTTCAAGTACAATGGAGTCATTATATTATAATATATAATACAGTATATATAACAATATTATATTATTATTAAAGGATTTTTATCTTTTAGAGATAACTGAAATATTTATAGATAAAAAATGATATCTTGGATTTACTTGAAAATAATTAAGGGTAGGGAGGAAGTGGGCAATGTTATAGAGCAGGGCCAAAAATGATGGCCCAGACCAAATCTGGCCCACCACCTGTTTGCTTGTTTGTTTGTTTGTTTAAATATTTATTTATTTATTGGGCTGATTGGGTCTTAGCTGCGACGCGTGGGCTTCTCTCTAGTTGTGGCGGGAGGGCTCCAGAGTGCGTGGTCTTAGTTGCCCTGCAGCATGTGGGATCTTAGATCCCCAGCCAGGGATCGAACCCATGTCCCCTGCATTGGAAGGCAGATTCTTAACCACTGGACCACCTGGGAAGTCCCATGTTTTTGGTAAATAAAGTTTTATTGGAACACAGTCAGGCTCATTTGTTTATGTGATCTATGACTGCTTTCTTGCTACAAAGGCAGAGTTGAGTAGTCGCAACAGAGACTGTATGGCCCACAAAGGCTAAAATATTTACTATTTGGCCCTATGGGGAAAAACCTTCCTGATGCCTGGTAAAGCTGAACTAAGATTGGCCATGAGTGAATAATTATTGAAGCAGGGTGATGGATACATGGGGGTTAATTATAAAGTATTGTTTCCATTTATATATGTTTGAAATGTCCCATAATAAAAAGGTTTAAAGTTTGTTTGTTTGTTTGAAGTGCAGATAGCTTTAGGAAAGGACTTTGACTTGGCCTTTGACTTTGTCACTGAGGATGGCATCCTGGGCCCACTCCAAGGTGTATCCTACACAACACTGCCTCCAAAGACACTCCGAGGGACTGTTTGGCTCGGAATGGCTATGAAGCTAATGACTCTTGGGAACTCTTAAAACTGACAGAAATTTGTAATAAGTGCTATATATTCTATATAGTTAAGCATACATACACATATACATATATATGTTTAGCATGCTACAAAACCGCAATACCTTCATTCTTTGGATACAATTACCAAATATAATGTCTCCTAGAGAAATGTGGAACTAAAGACTCTGTAAGAGTAATTTTATCCAGCAAACAGCTATTTGAGTCTCTGCTCACCCTCAAGGCATGCTACTAGGCACTTGAGAGACAGAAAGATGATAAGATACTCTTCCTGGCTTTCAGGAACTCAGTGTAGTTAATGAATTAGGATTATAGTTTGTAGTAACAGGAGGAAGAAGAGAAGCCATTGCAGTAACTTCTTAGCACACAAGCCCATACCTGCTAAGCATATTAAGGATTGTATCTCATTTAATATTTACAGCAAACTGAGGTGAGTGTTATTATCTTCATTTTACGCATGAAAACACTGGCACTCAGAGAGAGGAAGTCATTTAAACTCATACTCTGTCACACTCCAAAGCCCACTCTCCTAAACATCATTGGTAGTTTAAACACTGAAATGAACTTTTTTTCTTTTTTTTTAAATAAATTTATTTATTTATCTATTTATTTTTGGCTGTGTTGGGTCTTCGTTTCTGTGCGAGGGCTTTCTCTAGTTGCGGCGAGCGGGGGCCACTCTTCATCGCGGTGCGCGGGCCTCTCACTGTCGCGGCCTCTCTTGTTGCGGAGCACAGGCTCCAGACGCGCAGGCTCAGTAATTGTGGCACGCGGGCTTAGTTGCTCCGCGGCATGTGGGATCTTCCCAGATCAGGGCTCGAACCCGTGTCCCCTACATTGGCAGGCAGATTCTCAATCACTGCGCCACCAGGGAAGCCCTGAAATGAACATTTTTATTACATTTTCACCAGAAGGACCCATTTACAAAGAAGCTCCAGATTATTGTCACTGTGCTGGGTTTCCTCTCATATCCCATGAGTTTGATCTCATTTTTGATAAGTACCTTTAGCAGGAATGAGACATTTTTGCTTTTGCTAGGTTAGAAGAGTAATGTGAAGAAAAAGAAATACTTTGCCTGCTTCATCCACTAATTTCATAATAGTGGAGAAAGTAGATGCCTATCATTTTAAAGAAACATTGGAACTTGTCTGCTTATAAATATAAAATATGGCAAACTTAAGTTTTTCGCACACACACAAAATCCATTCTTTTTTGAGCATGTGGACATTCAGGGCTAGTTCTCAGCAAAACTATGAAGACTTTGTGTTGTGCTCTAAATATTTAACAACTGGCTCTCCCCTCAAAATATGTATATATGTTTATCATAAATTTTATGATATAAAGGATGCATATTACCCAATTTACAAATAACAATAAAATAATACTCTTTCTTACAAATCCCATATGCTCCATTGATTTTCACAGTATGCTTTCATTTATCTTTGTTCAACTCTAGAATCTGTAGCCAACCTATGGTTGCAATTGACAAACAAGTATAGTTCCAATGACTGTTGGTTGATATTTTTATTTACATTAATGAGTAGGACAAAAATGAAACAATGAAGTCATATATAATGTGCGTGGCTTCTTTGCTGAATAAAACAGTTTTTCGAATACTGAAAGACTATTTCTTCAAATTTTTTGCAATTCACAATGTAACTGTAACAGGAAGGGGGACGGGCCCCTTCCAGGGCCAGAAAGTGAGCTCTTGTCTAATACTCAGAAATGAATTGTCTGAGGAGACACACGTACTGACAAAGCAAAAGATTTTATTGGGAAGCGGCACCTGTGCAGAGAGTAGCATGGTAAGGGAACCCGGGAGAACTGCTCTGCCACGTGGATCACAGTCTTGGAAATACTGAGAAGAGACTGGAGAATTTCTGGCACCTTAACTTCAATTAAGAATTTGACACAGTATATATGAAAGTGAAATACTACATATGTAAAATAGTGTTCAGGGTATTTGATAGAATCTTAGAGCTCAGTGTAAGGGAGAACCAGCATTCCTTTTGGGAGCATGAAACAACAATTACGTCCTGGCTTAATTAAGCTGTGCATTTTGAGCTGCCTCCCAACTTCTGAGAGCTGGTTCCTTATTTGTGATTTGAGTAGTAATACTATCAGTCCAGATACTCACCTGAGTATCCTGAGATCCAAATGGGAAAAAGAAAACGAAGAGCACCTTGTAAAAGGTCAGATTTTGCAAAGGTAGTGGCTTATTAATAAGAATCACAACACTGTGTATCAACTCCCAGGATTGTTTTCTGTTCTCTGCCCAAAGACTGGGCGCGGGGAGGGAAGCAGCTACGAACCTTTGACCAGGTTAAGGCATTACTAGTCATTGGTTTTACACACACGGTGCTGCTGAATGAGCTTCTCAGGGTTCTCCAAACTGCCTGCTCACGTTTGCTCTATTTACATATAAGTTAATTAAAAAAAAAAAAAAAGCCCTCTCTTTCTTCTTATTGATAGTCCTCAGGACACTTAGGACAAATGTAATTTACAATTGAAAGCTCAGAAGCTCAGATGGGGAAGGAATGTTTACACAACATTCTGCTGTAGCAAGGGTTCCAATAGCAAAGCGGGGAAGGGGCCAGTTGCTCTCGAAGGGAATAGAGCCCTGACCCCCCTTCTCATGACCCTCCTCTCCCAGCAAGGGTTTGCTCCCGGGTGCAGTCGGGTTATCTAGCTGATTCACTGTTGATGTAAAAACAGGGCTGGGCAGGCTATGTTGAAAGCCACTGAAAGCGGAGGAAACTAGTCACGAAACCCCGACTATCAGCTGAGAGGTCGCTTCCCGGTAACTCCGGAGAACTGCTAGCACTCGTTCCAGACCGGTGCACGTCCTCGGGGTCTGCCCGGGACGCAGAGCTGTCTCAGCCTCTCTCGGCCGCGACCGCTTCCCCCATGCTTGAGGGCGCCGAGCTGTACTTCAACGCGGACCATGGCTACCTGGAGGGCCTGGTGCGAGGATGCAAAGCCGGCCTCCTGACCCAGCAGGACTACATCAACCTGGTCCAGTGTGAGACCCTGGAGGGTAAGTGCCGCTCTTCTCGCAGTTTAAAAAGGAAAAAAGGGATTGATGCTGCCCACTGGAAGCACGGACCAGGGTCCTGGGAGTCCAGGGCCGGTTCTTAGGCCCAGTGTCCAGACTTCAGGGGTCCATGAACTTGGACGAGGAAAAAAAAATTACATCTCTATTTTCAGTATTCTCTAAGTAAAATGTAGCATTTCCTTTCATTATGAATGCAGGCAACAAATCACGGCGGTTAGTACTTTGTCACCAACAGAAATTCAGTGTTTTCATATCCTCATACTGTTCTTGCAGATACATTGAGATATCATTTATGTTTTCACTATTTCAAAATTATACTAGATATTGCACTCATCCTTGATATTTAATGTCTTAATAAAGAATCATGTTATTACACATTTAAAAATAATAGCTATATTTAAAAATATTTGGTTTCCTTTGTAATACTATGTATTTTCGTTTCTACTTATTTATTTATTTATTTATTTATTTACTTACTTACTTATTTTTGGCTGCCTTGGGTCTTCGTTGCTGCGTGTAAGCTTTCTCTAGCTGCAGCGAGTGGGGGCTACTCTTGGGTGCTGTGCGCGGGCTTCTTATTGTGGTGGCTTCTCTTGTTGCAGAGCCCCGGCTCCAGGCGCATGGGCTTCAGTAGTTGTGGCACGTGGGCTCAGTAGTTGTGGCTCACGGGCTTAGTTGCTCCACGGCATGTGGGATCATCCCGGACAAGGGCTCAAACCCATGTTACCTACATTGGCAGGCGGATTCCCAGCCACTGCACCACCAGGGAAGTCCCTCGTTCTACATATTTATAAATATTATTTGGAGAAAGATATCACCAAACTGTCCAGGGATCCATGGCCAAAAAAAATAAAATACCCTAAACCTTGGTCCAGAGAATTTTATTCTATTCTACTTACCAGTATCTATTAACACGAGAGTATGTATATTTGAGGTTTGTCTTTAATGGAGCTTAAGAAAAAAATCAAGAGACATGGTATGTGGTGAGGCCATCCTAGAATCAAAAGTCCTGACTTTGACCTCTGCCAGGAATAGGTAGGTGACTTCGGGCTGAAAGCCTCTGAGCCTGATTCCTTATTTGTAAAACTTGATGGTAACGCCTGCTTTGCTGAGTTGTTTGGAGAAATAAATAAGGCAGTACATGAGAGAATGTGTTAAGAACTGTGAAGCACTCTACAAATGGAAATTATCTCTTTTTTTTAACCACTTTAGAGGTATGATTGACATGCAAAAAGCTGTGCGTATTTAATGTATACAACTTGATGAGTTTAGAGATAGGTATACACCTGGGAAATCACCACAATCTATGCCATAAACCAATCCATCACCTCCAAAGGTTTCCTCCTGCCCTCTGTTATTACTATATGTGTGTGTGTGTGTGTGTGTGTGTGTGTGTGTGTGTGTGTGTGTATGTGTAAACTATAGGCTCTATGCTCTACAGTAGATCTCTAGGACTTATTCATCGTGTATAATCAACACTTCGTACCCTTCTCCCCATTTCCCCCTCCTCTCTGGAAATTATCTTTTTCTTAAAAAAATTTATTTATTTTAAATATTTATTTATTTATTATTTTTTTGGTTGTGTGGGGTCTTAGTTGCGGTACGTGGGTTTCTCTCTAGTTGTGGTGCACAGACTCCAGAGCACATGGGCTCAGTAGTTGCAGCACAAAGGCTTAGTTGCCCCGCTGCATGTGGGACCTTAGTTCCCCAACCAGGGATTGAACAAGCGTCCCCTGCATTGCAAGATGGATTCTCAACCACTGGAATACCAGGAAAGTTCCTGGAAATTATCTTTAAGCTACAGTATTTTCAAAGGCTTACCAAAGATTTCACATTTAAATATATAGTATTTTTATTATTAAAAACACTACATTTGTTTACTTTGAAACATGCTTATAAAATTAATATAATAATGTCAATAATAGGGTGCTTTAAAACTTCTAGATTATTCTAGAAAATGCAAGAAAGCAATAAGGATCAAGACTGCCAGGAAGAGTATTAGAAGGCAAAATAAAACAAAAACTCGGAGGTGACTTTGCAGGCTTCTCAAGTAGGGCTGATGGTCCTGAGGTCACTTTATGGTTCTGACCAGAGTCAGAGTTAAGGCAGAACTGCCCAAGTTGAGGGAGACCCTCTCCTTTCATTAGCAATGGAAACAGCTAGACAAATCTTGTAGATGATAACTAATTCTGTTGGCTACAAATAATTACAATATAATCCCAAATCCTAAATCACTTCAGCATATTTAATTAGGAGTTTGGTGTCCGGAGAATGTTAATCATATATATAAAATCAGCATAAATTAAGGTAGAAAAAATTAGTGAACACAGAGCATAGTGATTGCTTCTGAGAGAAGCCATTTGAATGAATTCTAAATAGTTTTCAGTCAAGCTTTTAAATGGGCTGAGGAATGCAAATTTAAACATAAACAATACATGAAAAGTCTTCATGATACAAAGCAAGGTTTAGCCAGCACACTAAAGAATTCAGAGAGAAACCACCCTCAGCTTCACTTTGGGGGAGAAGGAAAGGTTTCAGACCCTTTTGAAGACCCGAAGAATGAAATTCTTAGAAAAATACACACAGGTGCATACACATAGAATTTTCCATATAACATCAGGCGGTCATGGACCACCTGAAGTCATCCTGCACCCCGAGTAAGAAACCCTCTTATATACACCATTGCTTTATTGTCATTGTATCTCATGGTTTCTACCTTTCTTTCCTCCCATTAATATATATATTTTTTCAACCATTCGTTTTACAACTGTGTTTGAATCTGTTGCCAATCTGTTGGAGACTCTTAGGAATATCAAATATGAGCCATCAAACTATAGGTTATAATGATGAATGAGAAAATCAATCTAAATAAAGTAAGGGTTTCATGTCCTCAGTTAACAGTTGAGGACTCTGAGGCTTAGAGTGGCTGTGACTAATCTAACCACCTTGTCAGGGGTGGGGTATGCAGACATCTGCATCTGCTTTTCCACTAAAATGTCTGCCTCCTGAGCATGAATGGAAGATACATGAATAGGTCCATGTTGTTCTCAGCTCCATTTTGATATAGAAAATAATGTCTGCCCTGCCTGTTTATTTTATAAGATGTTGGGAAATAAATCACTTGTGGGGCTTCCCTGATGGTGCAGTGGTTAAGAATCCGCCTGCCAATGCAGGAGACACGGGTTCGAGCCCTGGTCCGGGAAGATCCCACATGCCGCGGAGCAACTAAGCCCGTGTGCCACAACTACTGAGCCTGCGCTCTAGAGCCCACAAGCCACAACTACTGAAGCCCGTGCGCCTAGAGCCAGTGGTCCGCAACAAAAGAAGCCGCCACACCACAACGAAGAGTAGCCCCCGCTCGCCGCAACTAGAGAAAGCCCGTGCGCAGCAAGGAAGACCCGACACAGCCAATACATACATACATACATACATACATACATATATACATAAATAAATAAAATTTAAAAAAAAATAAAAAATAAATCACTTGTGAAAAGCAGTGCAACTGTTGCATCTGTGAATGTACTGAGAGAAACCCAGCCACCTTCCGAGCTGGCTTAAGACACGAAGAGAAGAACTCAAGGACACTCATTGGGACAGAAGTTAAGGATATTAGGATTTGTTTACTTTCTCACATAATATGCACCATACAAATTATGGGTAAAGAAGAGTAGGTAAAACAGTGTCAGGATAGTACTATGTGTTGAATCAGGCATTTTCTGTAAAGGAAAGCTAACTTGGCAAAGCTTACATTTGCCTTTAGTCTTTTGAAGTCCTCTAGTCTTTAAAAGAAAAGTGTCCTGATACCAACAAGTTGTTTTAGAACCACTTACCAGGAACATATAAGGTTTCAGGTAAATTTGGAAGAAAGAAATATGAAAATTGTCCAAAAAAGCTTTGAAAAATCCTAGTATTTATGATTGTGTGAGTGTGGTCAGAAATACTCATCCACTCCAAGGCCTGACCCTGACTAACAGTGACCCGAACCAGTCATTAGGACCCTCTGTGACTCAGTCCTTCCAGGGGACAGGAGAGGAAGCCAGTTCACATGGCCTGTGTCTCTGGTACTGCTTGGAAGCTATATTCACATAGAAAATTCTTAAAAGGTAACTTTTAAAACAAGTTCTTTAAAATTAACTTGAACCAAAATAATAATGTTAAAGGGACATAAAATAGTCTTTAGAAGAATTAACACTGCTAATTTTTTTAATTAAAACTTTTTTTAGAGCAGTTGTAGGTTCACAACAAAATTAAGGAGGAAAGACAGAGATTTCCTATATAACCCCTACTCCCACACGTGCATAGCCTCCCCCTTATCAACATCCCGCACCAGAGTGGTGCATTTGTTATAATCAGTGAACCTACACTGATACATGGTAATCACCCAGAGTCCAGAGTTGACATTTCAGTCACTCTTGGTGTTGTACATTCTATGGGTTTGGACAAATGTATAACGTGTATCCACCACTATTGTATTATACAGAGTATTTTCACTGCCCTAAAACTCCTCTATTCTCCCCCTCCCTGACCCCCAGCCCAGCAACCACTGATCACTTTACTGCTTCCCTAGTTTGGCCTTTTCCAGAATGTCATATAATTGGAATCATACAGTAAGTATGCAGCCTTTCCAAACTGGCTTCTTTCACTTAGTAACATACATTTGAAGCCCCTCCATGTCTTTTCATGGCAACACTGCTATTTTCATCAGATTTTTTTTTTTAAATTACAAACAAGACTTTTGTAAGTATTCTTTCCTCTTCAAAAAAAGGACAAAGTGGTAAAATGAATACTTCAGAGCTTTAAAGTTTAGTAAGAAATAGCCTTTTCTAAAATATATGGTGAAAGTGATCTCTGGCTCTCAGGGTGTGGTAGGAGCGCTCTGGACCCAGCCTTTACCTTGTCCTCTTTGCCATGATTTATGGGAAGGGGATGAGAGGAGGTGATTATAGCTCATGAACAATTACTTTCTTTTCAAGGGACATGTCCTTCATTACTTTCCAACTGTGCCTTCACATGGGAATTAATTCATATATTAAGCACTTTCTCATTAGAGCTGAGGAAGTAAAGATGGAAAAGAAATAGTCCCTGCCCTAGAAGGGCTCCAACTCTAGAGAATAAAAATATTGAAAAAATAAGAACCCCTTAATGAGAGCAATTGGGCCTCAAAATTCCAAATGCATGTACACTTGACCTGGTACTTCATGTAGCATTGTTGGGAATAGCAGAAAATGAAAAACAAATCAAACGTCCATTGACAGGGAACTGGTTAGATAAATTATGGAACAGTCACGTAATGGGATATTCTTCGGCTACAAAAAGAAAGAAAGAAAAGAAAAAAAGAAAGAAAGAAAAGAAAAAAAAGGAAAGAAAGAAAAGAAAAAAGCATGAGGACACACACACTCTAAGAGGACTGATATGGAAAGATAGCTGAGATGTATTAAATGAGGAAAGCAAGGGGAAGAACTGTGTAGCATACGGATACTGTTTACTGAAAAAGGCAGATACATTTAAAATATATTTTCTATATGATTGTCTCCATACAAAGAAACTGTGAAAGGATTCAAATGAAACTAAAACTCGTTATTTACTGGGGCTAGTAGTGAGTGGTGGGGGTGGTGGATAGGTAGGTGGCAAGTAGGAGACCTTTCATTGTTTACCTGTATTTATACCTGCTACCTTTTTTTTTTTTAATTTTATTTATTTATGGCTGTGTTGGGTCTTCATTTCTGTGTGAGGGCTTTCTCTAGTTGCGGCAAGTGGGGGCCAATCTTCATCGTGGTGCGCAGGCCTCTCACTATCGCGGCCTCTCTTGTTGCGGAGCACAGGCTCCAGATGCGCAGGCTCAGTAGCTGTGGCTCACGGGCCTAGTTGCGCCACGGCATGTGGGATCTTCCCAGACCAGGGCTCAAACCCATGTCCCCCGCATTGGCAGGCAGACTCTCAACCACTGCGCCACCAGGGAAGCCCCCTGCTACCTATTTTTAAATTAAAAACTTCATATAGAAGGAAGACTCTTATTTCAAAGGGCTTTCACCAAGCTCCTTTAGACATTATTTAATAAGTACCTCTAATTAATGAGTACCTCTAATTATAGTACTTATTTTCTCTGCCTTGTATTAAAAATGCATATACAATACCATCACTTTTCTGTTCAAAAATACTTTCATCAGGCAGGATAAACTTCACTCAGTTTAAAAGCTGGAGCAGTCTGTCCTATCTCTACCTGGTAAGCATTTCCTCAGAACCCTTTTGCCCTTCTACAGTTATTCCTTCAGCCACAAATTCCATTCTCCATCCTGCTTGCCTGGAGAACACCCATTCCTCTTTAAAGTCTCCACTTCAGAGTCAATTTCTCTATAAAACCTTTTCTACTGTATCCCTATTGGGACAGAATTGACTAATCTCAATTTTGTGCTATATTGTACCTTGTAATGGACCTAATTCTGTGTAGCATCTGTGATATTTGCGTAAGTATGTCACCCTGGGGCAGGACATTTGTCTCGTTTATCTATCTAGTCCCCTGAATTATCAGTTAAGGGCTTACCTCCTGAATGAATAAATGAATCTATCCCCTCCTAAATTTAAGCCTTAAGGGCAGAAACTATAAATATGTCTGGTGATAGAGGTGTTAATTAACTAGGTGGGAGAATCCTTTCACAATGTAAATGTATATCAGATCACCACAATGTACACTTTAAATATCTTACCATTTTATTTGTTGGTTATACTTCAATAAAACTGAATTTTTTTAAAAAAAGACTTTTTTTTTAAGGGTAGAAACCACACCTTATACTTTTTTGTCTCCTAGCTTCTCTAGCCCAAGGCTATGTTTTGCACATAGTAAGAATCTGAAAATACACATTAGAAATGTCTGCATGTTTGAGTTTAAGTCCTAGCTCTTCTACTTTCTGGCTCTGGGATGTTAAGCCAGCTGCTTAACTTTTAGTCATGGTACTTTCTTATCTGATACTTAGATGGTATCTCCCTGGCCTAACTCCCAGTTACCAGGGGAATTAGAAATTTCTGAAGATGTTTTGTAAACTGTAAACCATAAGAATTCCTGGGAAGTCATAAGAACACCCCATGAACTGCAGTGTATATACAACAAGAATTAATTTACCCTCTTCTGCTGGACTTTTGAATTCCTAAAATAATCCTTCCATTTCTTGGTTATGGTTAATGGTGTTTGGTGTATGATTCTAAGTAGCTGATTCTATTCACCTTCAAAAGCACTGGTTTGTTTTGGAAATATTCATTCTATAAATAAACAAAACAATTAAAAATATAAGAAGAGTTTAAACCTATAGATAGAAAATATATTTGAAAGTGAACCAAATCTTGAAAGACAGTAAGTTGGGAAAATGCCAGTTAGATAAGGAATAAGAGGTGGGTGGAGGGGAGTTGATATGGCAAGACATTCTAGGTTCTTGGGGAGAATTAGTGAACTATAGATAGAAAACAATAAAAGCATATGGGTGAGGAGTAAAGCAGTTTGGCTGCAATACTAGCATACTTGGAGAATAAGGCAAGAATTTAATTTAGGTTGGGAAATTTTTTGAAGACCCTTGAAAGTCTAATTATGGAGCTTCAAAATATTGGAGGAGGAGGTACATTTGAATCTTCAGTCAAATACTTGTAAGCATAGAAAACATGAACAAGTTATTTCTCTGAGCATCGGTTTCTTCATCTATGAAATGGGGATTATTGTTAAGGTTGAGAGATAATGTATATTAAAATCATTGTCAGTGGTAAAATACTCTGCCAATATTATGCAAGTTGCTTTTAATCTGCCTAAAACTCAGTAGTTCCAAGCTACTTATAGGATCATTATAAGATCAAAATATTTCTTAGGAAATATTTTTTGAGGCATGGAGTACATGAAGAGAAACAAGCCTGGGAGAATCTATTAAGAGATTGCCACGGTGAGCTAGGTTTATGATATGGTCATTCTAAACGGGGGATATAAGGAGAGGAAATCCAGGAAGATATTAAGGAACAATGCAGGGGATTTAGAGTTAATAAAGCATCAAAGAGGACTTGAAGTTTTATCGCCATGAGAATGGCAGTACATTAGCAAAAATGGAGGAAGAAGCGTCTGGTTTTATAGATCCTGATATATTTATTAAAATCTGAGTAATTATATGATGGTAGATTCCAATATATTATTTAAGAAAATTCTGGTTTAGAGAATAAAAATCAAAGTCTTAGCCAACTAAAGCAAATTACTTTGGAAGTAGATGGGTACAAGTGAGGGAAAAAAAGGCTCTTCACCTACATCATCTTTTTAAATCCCCACAACAACCCAAAAGCATAGTTTCTATACCTATTTTGTAGATGAGGAAACTTGAGTTCAGAAAGGTCAAATAACTTTCATAAGTTCAGCGCCGGCAGAGTGTGGTGAAGAGGCGGGGGGCTGCTCAAAGATAGCACCCTTCACAGGTACCTCTGAAGGTGCTTCCTTGGCATAACCTACCTGGAGTGTGAAAGGTCTGGACGTTCATTTTTATAGAGTATCAACAGGAAGCTGCACAAAAAAAAAAAAGATCTATCCAACAAATTAATAAAGAAGAGATAGCAACCAGATAGTTGTCCTGCCTCACTGGCCAAGAGATCTCAGATAATTCCCTGAACCCAGTGACTGCAACACACAGAAGATGCATTTTTACTTTATGACCCTGTGTACACACATGCGGGCACATTGCATATACACTACTCTGGGTGATATACTCAGATATTTGTTATAATAGCTCAATCTGTTCCCTTTATGTTATTACATCTGGGACCTATAAAATTGATTTAGTTGGTAGTGATCTCACAGTTCCTCATTTGAATAAAAAAAGAAAAAATGCCACTTGACACACTACTCTGGATAAAAAAAGAGTGTAATTTTCCAAAGTGTGCTCTGTGGGTGGCTCCGTTGATTTCTGGTGGCTTGGGAGGTTCTGTACCATACTCTCTCCAAAGAAATCATTCAAATTAATGTATTAAAGGCTTTCAGTTCCTACAGTTAAGAAGCCTGTTTATTCCAAATGTATTTGACCACAAAGCTCTATTCACACATACCTATTTAGATAAGCATTTAGGGAAATGCAAGGAAAAATATGTGATCCTATTTTAAAAACTATAAGCATTATTGTCATTACTGACAGATAATGATATTATCTCAGCAAATATTTCAGGTCTTAAAATTTTCTTAGGATCTGATTGCAAGTGTCCCTTGGATCATCTTGGGGCTGGTGAGACAGGGCTCCTTCTATCTCAACTGTCTCTCCACCAAGCACAGTATTACAAGATTGCTTACAGGGTCTGAAACACTTGAGACATTTTTTTTTTAATAAATTTATTTATTTTACGTATTTATTTTTGGCTGCATTGGGTCTTCATTGCTGCGCGCGGGCTTTCTCTAGTTGCAGGGAGTGGGGGCTACTCTGTTGTGGAGCACGGGCTCTAGGCACGCGGGCTTCAGTAGTTGTGGCACGCGGGCTGAGTAGTTGTGGCTCTCGGGCTCTAGAGCGCAGGCTCAGTAGTTGTGGCACACGGGCTTAGTTGCTCTGCAGCACGTGGGATCTTCCTGGACGAGGGATTGAACCCGTGTCCCCTGCATTGGCAGGCGGATTCTTAACCACTGTGCCACCAGGGAAGCCCTGAAACACCTGAGACATTTAATTTCAGAATCTCACTGGCAGCTGGAAAGGTTTGGAAGTTATTTTGCTTAAAAGAAACATATGTCACATGAGCAATATACCATGGTTCTGGAAGAAATACCATTTGTGTCACTTCTGTTGGCAAATATTCCTCAGTGCTGAGAATGCAAACTGTCAAACTGTATAAAAATCTGACTGTCAAAATAAAAGCCAAAGAAGACATGGCAAAAGAGTATGATTTTTTTAAATTAAGTTAATTAAATAGGTAATTGAGCAAATAAATTCTGCAGTCAATCAGATGAAGAGCATTTCTGGTGCATGATCTACTCCAGACACTGAGGAAGAATGCCTGTTTGCTGAATCTCAGAGACTCAAGAACCACTTGAGTGCCTAACTGCAAATCCACCCTCCCCCCAGCTTCCAGAGCAATTAGTTCATAGCCCACAGGGGCTCCCTGTTATCCTCAGGATCAAGGAAGTCACACCAAGCCTTCCTGGGGACAGCCCCTGCTTATTTCTCTGTCTTCACTTCTTACCCCTCCTTCTCTCCCATTCAGTGCTTCAAACCACACTGAACTGTTTTGAGTTTCTTGCACCCACCATACCTATACTAATTCATGGAATGCCTTCCTTGCGCTCTTACATAGCACCTTAAGGCTCACCTCTGGCTTAACCTTCTTCTGGAAACTCTCCTAGGTTTTTTGCTCTCATCCCTATGCATCTTGCTCTTATTTTCTATGTTCCCATAAATCAAGGTTCTTATCTTTATCACTGAACTTAGTTGTTTGCGTCATCTGTTTGCCGTGCCTCTACCTCCACCAGATTGTGAGTTTCCTTGAAGATGAGGAATATGTCTTGTCCATTTTGGGCCTCCTGTGGTAACAGCACATAACAGATGCTTAATAAATATTTGAATGAAAAATACAGTAAGCTCCAGGATGCTATATTGTCTCCGGTTGTGTGCTAGATGGTGCCAAAGACATTTTTGATATTCAGATATTTAAGAACACTTATATGTTGGGTACTACACAAGGAACTAAAAGATAAAAGATATAACTAAGAAAGCAGAACTGCATTTTTGGAGTTAACATATTAAGACTTTATAATATCCTGGGACAGGAGCTGTGCTAGAAATATTATCCAAGTACTTTGAAATTCAGCGTGAGATTGAATAATTCTGCCAGACAGAATTAAGGCTTTACAGAACAACTGAAAATCTGATTTAACTGATTGGCAATAAATTACAGATTTTTAAGATATGAGGCTGGTTTTGAGTCCATTTATCAACGTGATTTTGAGCAAGCTATTAAGCTCTCTGAGCTTCAGGGTTCTTATCTGTAAAAGGGGCTAAAAATCATTCCTAACTCATAGGGTTGCCATGAGTAGTAAATGAGATAATACACACTTGATACAATGCCTGATATGCAATAAACGCTCAATCACTGGTAACTATTATTTTAATGTTGAAGGATACATTATAATGAGCAATCTGAAGAGGGGAGCGGGCCAATTCTATAGAGTTAGGTGGGATCAGTATTAACAGAAGTGTAAGGCTGGAAAACAAATGATTTGTTCAGGATGAAGTGACAGTAAATGAAGTTGGAAATCAATTAAATTATCTGACAACCAAAAACATTGCCATTTAAAGGACATCTAGCATGGTCCCATGGAAATGTTGTTGGAATTCAAGAGTAAGGAGACCCATCTCCTAGTTTAAGCTCCACTACTATATAACTCCCATTTAGACCCGCTGAAACTCAACTTCTTCATCTGTAGTCAAAGGATATTGGTGGCTGCCCTCCCATACCCGTGGTAAATATTAGTAATAAACGTTTCTTTTCCATCAAGCTGAGATGGAGGCTTAGTGTCCTCAAACAGTTTTCCTAGCACTATTTTCAAATGACAAGTTGGCTCAGGTAAAACCAATTTGCAATCTCCGGACTAGGTGGTTTTTTATGTTCTTTTGAGCTGTGCTAAATAATTCTAGATTTTTTTCAGGTAATTAAAAATTGTTACATTGTACTAGACTGTGTTAACATGAATTTTTTATTGCTTTAGAGATTGATGCTCAAATCTAAATCATATGTAGACCTTATGTTAAGGTCTAATAAGATAATAATTAAATATGCATTTGTCATAAAGTTACCAAAATTTCAATTAATGTTGTAAAGGTTACTCATGCATGTTCAAAATTTAACCTGATTTGGGGTTTCATTTAATTTCAGATCTGAAAATTCATCTCCAGACCACTGATTATGGCAATTTCTTGGCTAACCAAACAAATCCTCTTACTGTTTCCATTATTGACACGGAGATGAGAAAAAAGCTATGCAGAGAATTTGAGTATTTCCGGAATCATTCCCTGGAGCCCCTGAGCACCTTTTTCACATACATGACGTAAGTGGTAGCAGGAGGCCCTACTCCTCCCCAGTGTGATTGTGCAAACAACCCCGAACAGTTAACAGGTGGGGTGTTGTTAGGCTGACATGAGGCTTAAGACCTCTTCTACTGTTTGTAGGTTTGAATACATTCAAATCTGAGCAACTGATAAGCTCACAGAGCTGCATTTTCACTGTTAGAATATAGATTTCATTTATTTATAAACATGATTAGGTAGGTGGCGATGGCCTCCGTGTAAAGCAGTGTTTTCAGTTTTCATTCTAAAAAATAAGTACTGCTGATGCGTGAAGGTAGATATTATGCGACATTTTCGGATCGCTGGTCAGGGTGGGGTTGAAATATCACAAATCGTTCTTAAAGCCACACCTACCCTTTCCTGATTCCTCTTCAACAGCATAAGGAGTTCCCATCACGGTTATATGTGTTTTATTTTTATCCCTCTCCGTCACCAGTGGTTCCAGTCTTTCAGTGTGAAGGCCCTTCTTTTTAAAAAATGTTTGAACACACAATAGCAAATTGTATTTCTTAATCCAGTTAATAAATTATATCCAGTGCTCAAAACTTTGGGCCTCTCTAGTTGTCTTAGCTGACAAACTGGGAACAAATGCCCGCAATAGATGAGATGTTTATCATGTATATACAACTTAGATGCAATATACAAAGTTATGATTACTAGATCCAGGCCCTCGACTGGTTGAGAAAGGCATAAAATAAAAATATCCCTTTATTCCACATGTCCCCTCCTTCCCCACTCAGTTCCACTCCCTAAAAGTAGGTACTTCTCAGTGTCTTATTATTTTTCTAAAAAAATTTACATTGTGTATGTATATTGATGCACACTCAACCCACACTACCCCCACGTTTTCAATTTATACAAACGGAATCAGTTTTTTCCCACTTAATATTTGTTAGAAATAATCCTCGTCAATGTCATATTTTTTAAATAACTGCGTGGAAGTCCGTGTTTGGTATGTATCATGACTCCATTTATCAGGCATCTATTAACAACGAACTAACTTTTTTTTAATTACAAAATGTTTTGCAGCTAGCTTATTACTGTGTAGGTCTTGAATTTATTTCTAGCTAAATTTCTAGCAGTGTGAGTAGTGAATCAAATGAATGTCCCGTTTTTATCTTAACAAAATTTTCTACGTTGAACCATCCCCACAACAGCACATGAGAAGGCCTGCGGCCCTAACCATTACCAACATCACATACTACCTTTTAAAGTTTTGCCCTTCCAATAGGTTAAAAACTGTGTCTCTTTGCTTTAATTTGTATTTTTTTATTAGCAAAAGGGAGCATCTTTTCACACTTAACTAGTCATGTGTATTTGCTACCTGATCAAATACTTTTATTTGCTACCTGACCAAATGCTTTGTCTATTTTTTTTTTAATTGGGGTATTCAGCATTTTTTGTTTATATATAAAAGCTCTTTTTAAATTAAGAAAGTTATCCTTTCATCATATGGGTTGAAAATTTATTTTCTCAGTTTGATAACATAATTTTATTTTTATTTTTATATTGTTTGTTTGCTGTAGGAACATTGAAAAATTTTAATTAGCTATAATCAGCAGTCTTTTCATTGTACAATCTTTTGATTATTGTGTCCTGCTTAGAAAGACCTTCTCCACTCCAACTCATCAATAAACTCACCTGTCTTTTCTTCCATTTTTTTGCTGTTGTTGTTGATGTTTCATTTTTTACATTTAAAACTTTGATTCATCTAAAATTTATCTTGGTGTAAGGAATGAGACTAGAGATCCAGCTCAAATTGTTCTTCCCACATAGTGATCCAGTTGTTCTGTACCATTTCTGTAAATAAGCAAGTAGAAGAAATGATCATAATTCCAGGCAGGAAGTAACCACTGATGTCCCTGAGACATGTTGTTAGTGCCTATGTTCCTTGTTTGTGCAGTCAATCCTCCTATCAGCACTGTAGTATAGAATTTTATTTATAGTCAAGACACAGATGCTGACATTTTTAAAGACTCCACTAATATACAACTAGTCAGGGATGAAGATCAGATATGAACTCGGGTCTGACTCAGTCTAAAGCCCAAGCACTTTTTTTGAGAATTCTGGAAGGGCTGACATTGTTGCCAAGCCTGGAAATGGAGTAGAATTTGGAGATTCGGGAAAAGGCTGAACATCTGTGGTTGACGCATGAAGAGGGAAGGATTCTGCCTGCATGAGGAATAACTGGTCAGTTTTGGCTGGAGTAGGCTGTGCAAAAAGGGAAGGAGAGAAATGGGGAAGGGAGGCTAGAGAAGTAAATTCCAACCAGATTATGGAGTCTTCAGTGGCAGGCTAATGAAGTTGGCCTTTATCACATCAGAGTATTTTTCGTGTGTGTGTGTGTGTATGTGTGTGTGCGTGTGTTTTGTTGGTATCTGCAAGACCTTTCCTTAAAAATAAAATCTTTAGCAGAAACCCCAAATGTAGGAGAGACAAACGAAAAGGCCAGGTTTGTTCCCAAGATTTATTCCTCTCCATAACAGTTGGGGTGAAGTAGAATGCACTTGAGCTTTGGACTGAGTCAGATCCGAGTTTATATCTAATCTTGAATGGCCACCTGTGAGAGAGGATCTGCAAGCAGGGAAGCCTCCTGCAAAAATGTCTGGCATGGGTAATTATGAAGACATTAAAAACTCCTAAGCTTTAAGACAACATGGCCATAGTTGTGTAACAGTAAAACTGATAGTCCAAATGCTAGACACCATTTATGAACTATTACTATATGCCAAGGCTCTGCTAAGTGCTTTACAAACATTGTCTCATTTAACCCTCATGACAAGTCTTATTCAGTTCTGATCATCACCATTTCAAGGATGAGGAAATGAAAACTTAAGTGCAGTTAACTTGCCTAAGTCACAGATCTAAAAAGTGGAGGAGTCATGATTTGAAATAAGTGTTAGCAGTAGGCTTTGTAAAATTATTTTGCTCAGACTTTAGTTGAGTTTGGAAAATCTGACCTGTGATGATGACAGGGGACAGTCCAATTTTAACTGAATGAGAAAGCTGCCAGGCTTTGTACATTTTAGGTTGCAAGACGATCTCACATGATGAAAATTTTCCCCAAATATGTGAAGAAATGCTCCAGTTCTAAGAATGACTCTGAGTCATTTGGTCAGTGGTTCCTCTTACATGATGATTCCACGATTTATTGCTTCCTAATTATAGAATCTTAAAACTGGAAGGAGCCTTAGCATTAATTAGCCTTCTTATTTCACAACAAACTACCATGCCAATCTAGTTAAAATATACTGTTTCTAAAAACAATTACTTAAAATTCCAAATATTTCTAGTCATTAGCGATGTTTAAAAACTGTATATAAGAATTCAGACAGTCACAAATACCTGGGTAGAATGTTAATAAAAAATAAGATGTGGAAATGTAGTTTTGGTAGTATCAGTATTGTTAGTAATGGACATGTTTTAATTTATCTTCTGCCTCTCTCTGTCTCTCTGTCTCTCAGCTGTAAACTCTTTGAATTAGTTCTTTTAGTATCTCTATCTGGACTTTCAAGTACATAATGGGCACTGAATATTTGCTGAATCAATATATAATCCTGTATTTAGCAGTATCTTACACATACATATAGAAACATACTTTCAGACAGTTCAGGATTTTATATTTTATATAGTACTTGAGAATTGGTTATTTACTGGCCAGTATGTTAGGGGTAAAAACCAAATGTCATGCCTGCAGATACATTTTGTGTGACCAGGTCAGTCTTTACAGTAATTTTTTAAAATATGTTTAATTAAGGCTTGCATTCTCCAATTAGCCACAGTCGCCAACACTCCCATTTGTCTTATGATCTTCAGGTATTTAGGTTACTTATCAGACATCTGACCTAGATGTTTTACCTACATCTCTACACAAAGAAGTGTTTATATCTCATTTTCAGACTAGAGGAACTGATGCTCAACATATTAATGTATATTTCAAAGTCACAACTTTATTAAGAGATTTGGAAGGGATTTGATTTCAGGTCCATCATTCTAGAAAACTAATGATCTTGTACTGTCCCAATAGTTTATAAAAAAGGCAAGTAAATCAGAAATATCTGTGGGCTTTTAAAAAATAAGTATATTTCTGATCCCTATCCCAGGAGATTCTGATCCAGTTGGCCTTGGAGTGGGGCCCACCTGTATTTTGGAAGGCATGCAGGTTATTCTGATGTGCACCCCTAATTATGGTGCCTCAACTTTATGACTTGGAAGTCACTTTCACAATTATTCTTATGAGTTTTTCACCACAGTTAATTACATGGATAGGATTATCTCCTTGTCAGAGACCAGAAAGCTCAACTGCACTGAAACCTAGGTCTTCTGAATCTCAATCCGTGGTTTGTTCCACCATGTCGTGTGACTTGCCAACACTGGCAGCATCCAGCTGTGCTCTGCAGAGCCTAAAGATGTGTTACCATAACAAAAGGTAACAAAGTTATGTGTGCAGGACAGGTGTCCAATAGTTCTGAAACTATTTTTCTTATTTCTCTTTTAGAACAAGTTGCAAAGTCAAGTGTCTGTCTAGCGCCTGTGAACTCCCATCAAATAGGATTACTTCCTGCCCTATTAGGAAATGCCCAGGGCATCATTATGAAAATGATTAAGTCAACCCTAATAGAGATGGTCTAAATTTAAGGTGGTATGATAAATATAATCTAAGCATTGCACATGCATGTGATATAATTACTGTATATGTAAAACTTGTTTTGAAAATCTGGAATGGATATTTTTAAATGCCTAATAGCAGGAAGATCTGGAGGTTTTATGTACTATAATTATACACAGTGATGTGAAACAAAGGAATGAATCCAATAACATTTTAATGAAGAGACTATGTAATATAGGCTTGGATTGTTTTATTTTTCTTCCCTCCTACTCAACACTTTCCAGCAGCATTTCAATTTCTCCTATCTTTTGAGATTAACCATCTGACTAGAATAACATTTTAATATTCAAAATACTAATTTTTATTTTAAGATTGTTTTAATCTCTTTAAATAATCAAATTTTCTCAATATAGGATGACCAAGGAAATATAATATTCAATACTTCACAGTAACATCGACCAAAAATTGTAGGTTAAGGACCACACAGTGAAGAAAGATTCATTTATGAAAGATAACCAAAGTTCTTGACTATTCCAGTGACAGCTTATAACCCTTCTGTAGGCTCTGAACTGTGCTGTACATTAGGAGGCTGTATACCTTGGTTTGCCCTAAAGGTTTTCTCAGGATGAGGTCTTTTGATGTTCAAACCAGGGAAAACCTCAGCAAACTGGATGAGTTGGTTACCCCATCACTTGTTAGTCAAAACATAAATAACATAATTCTGAGTCACTAAGAACTTACATTCTAATGGAGCAGACACATGTGTCCACAAAGGGTGAAAAGATGACAGAATCAAGCAACAGCTATAATAGAGACTTGAAAATTCAATTAGAGGAGTCTGGAGGATGAAATAACTAAATCTGGTTTTAAAAGATTTTACAGAGAAAGTAGAATTTGAACCAGTATTTCTGTGGGCATCTGATTAAAGGAATACATGTACATCAGTGAGGCATGATAAGATTGTGTATCTGGAGATAAGTCATCTCAGGTGTGGCTGGAGCCCACACAAGAGCAAGAGCATGGACTGGGGAATGAGAGACAAGAGCCTGGCCTGATTTAGGGCTCTGGCCTAAGTCTCTATAAGTAACAATCAAGGAAGGCTTTTCAGAAAGGGTGCTACCATTTCATGCTTCAAGTGCCCAAGTCCTTGTAGCTGGGAAGTAGTAGAGATGCTAAGATGCTACATCAGGGCTCTCCAAATAGCATTTCAAAGGTGCTACTTTTACTTTTTTGTTTGTTTTTACTTTTCAACTCTTCTTGCCTTGAAAAGTGAGGGTTAATGATCTGATACTTATTTTAGGAAAATGATTCTGTTGGTATTGTGAAAGATGTGTTGAAGAAATGAGGCTTGAAGCAGAGAAACCATAGAGGAAGCTATTTTTAAAGTTTAGAGTGCAAATACTGATAGTAGAATTAGGAGGGACGGGACAGTGGTTAGATGCATCTGAGAGGTAGACAACAGAATTTAGTATCTTGATTTATGACGAATGAGAGAAAACAGTCAATGATTCCTGGGAATTCTAAGCTAAGGGAAGAAAGAATTTGCAAGTCAGAAAAAGGATTTTGTTATTTCTAATCAAAAAGAATAAGCCCATTTAAGTTAGATAAAATTATATAAATAAATTAATCATTCTTAATCTCACCATGATTTGACATATTTTTATACTCTTTCTATACATTTTAAAAGAAAATCATGTAAAAATAATTTAATTAATTTAAAATATCTATTATCAGCATTTTTTTCAAGTCAAAAGTTTTTCTTATTTTTTTTTACAGTATGGTACCATTTATATTTTTAAATGGGGGGGTTTTGCATGTATTTGCTTGTTTGTGTGTATATATATATATATATATATATATATATATATATATATACATATATATATTTGTGGGAGATATCAAAGGCACTGATGGAGTTATGCTCCTGGAAGTTTCTTTGCACCAATTTTGGTTCCAAACAATTTGTTTCTATTTATTTTCCAAGTAAGACAATTTCAATATACAGAACACTTTTCTTCATTTTGGCTGAGAAATTGTTGTTGTTGTTCTGCTTAACTAGCTATCATAGTTAGTAGGGGGTTATCACATGATTGCCTAAAAGGAGATTCCGAAATGGATTTGAGTACTCAGGGGAGAGAAGGGTAATGATGGTAACAATGTTTTATTGTTTCCTTTTTTATCTTTTAAATTCTGAATCATAGTAGTGTATTACCTAATCAAAATAATAGTTGCTAGTCCAATATCCATAGCTTATACATTACATTTTTTATAACAGTTTCCCATGTCCAAAGTATGCCTTGCTATCTTAATCAGTTTCTGAATTCAGGGAGCAAGTTCAGGGTGAGATGGATACCTGAAAATCTCTCAAAGACCTAAACATAAGAGCCAGAACTGTAAACCCTTAGAAGAAAACATAGGGGAAAATCTTCATGATGTTAGATTTGCCAGTGATATCTTGGCTATGACACCAAAGCACAGGCAATAGAAGAAAAAATAGACAAATTGGAGTTCATCAAAATTGAAAACGTTTGTGCATCAGAGGACACCACTTAAAGGACAATGTTCATTCTTTTCATCTGTCATCTTCCCATTTTTAAGTGCTTTTCTTGGGTGCTTGATAGTTGTTTTTATGGCAGGTCGACATACATAGTTCTGTAAAAGTTCCTTGGAGGTTTTTAAGTTCTCTTAGCCTGAAGACCAGTTTTCAATTTTAAATTTCCCTCTGTAAAATTTGTTTCTTTCACTGAAAACTGTTGCTGTACATCAGTCAAACCATCATCTTTCCCTGCTTCGATGTTTCTTTCCCGATTCCACTTGCGAAGGTCTTCTTCTTCCTTTGTGTTGTTCTCTAGCTGTACTTCTCTCTTGCTGACCAGTGTGCCAGTACTGATGGCAGAGGGACTCTTTCTTGAAAAATCCTTAGGAATCAGAACCCAATCCTAACATAGCAGTATTTCTAGGGTCCATCACAAATGTATGTTATTGCCAAGGAATCTTACGAAAATTTTACAGAACTGTGTTCCATAAAAAACAGGGATCTCCAAAACTTGCAACCAGCATCTCTTTCTCGTGTCAGAGGCCAAGGCCGAGGGAGATGAGAGTGCAGGGAAGTGCAGAAGAAGGGATGGCTGCCACCAGGCTCCTCCACTTTCCTTGGTCCGCAGCAGATCCCTTCCACTTGCCAGGAGGTGGCCAGCGAGTGAGTGGACTTCAGCAGCACGAGTCCAAGCCTCCTCCTCCACCTCCTCTCCTCTCCTCACCCCGTTCCCCCTCTAATATTTTTAAATGTTTATATAGCCTTCCATCTGGTCATGAACATTCTAGATGTTTTGTGTCTTCCTTACCTCCAAGTCTGCATAGTATTTAATTTGTTAAATTCTGATTTCAAGAATCAAATTCCCAATAATATTATGAGACTGACTATTTGACAGCACTATGCATTTGTGATTCTGACTCTTTGGCCAGAAAAGTTCTGAAATATAAAGATTGCACCAACTTAAAGGCTTTCTATCCATGTGAATGTTCAATGGGGAACAAGTGCAGGGCAAAAATATCTCAACTCTAGCTGCTGATAAAGCCTTCCTCATATAAAACTCTCAAGCACTTGAATGGAAAAACACTGGTGCTCTTCTGCAAAAGTGATGCTTGGTCGATCTGTAACTGAATGATACTTAATCAGCATAATGTTTATTAAGTTACTGCTATGAGTGAAGGCCTATGCTAGGTTCTAAGATTAGAGATGAATTGAATATAGACTTTGTTCTCTAAGCCAGTAGAAGAGTTACTTAAGGTGCAGATTCCAAGACCATTCCTCTAAAAATTATGTTTTAGTAGGTTCTGGACTGTGATCTAGGAATCTGCACTTTCAATGAGCCTTTCAATCAGGTGACCCTGATGCACGTGAGAAATTCTTACAGCCAGTAGGTAGGTTCTCTGTCTACAATACACCAGTTGTGAGACCCTGAAAAGAGTTCCTGAATCGCTCTAAACCTTGGTTTCCTCCTCTAAAATAATAATTATTATATTAAATTTAGAGTTGTGAGTTTAATTGAAAATAGAACATTATTTTGTGAGGCCCAGTGAAATGAAATACAGGGCCCTTGTTAAAAAATGTTTAGTTTTTTTTTTTTTTTTTTTTTTTTAATGTTTAGTAATTTCAGGAGAACAACAGCAGAGAATTAAACCAAGCACAGGGCCCTACTAAGTGTGGAATCCTGTGTGACTATACAAATCTCGCATCCACGAAACTAGCTGATTGAAAAATATGCACATATATAATACACAAATAAATACACACATACAGCATATCCACATATACTCAAAAAATGTAGCTAACTTTATGCATTGGGGTCTAGTCACCTGTGAAAGTGAGAAAAGGTTGCATAAAGGAGGTGATGCTCAGACTGAGGCCTGAAGAATGACCCTGTTTGTACATGAGCAGGAGGCAAATCCAGCAGAGAGAGCAGAAGCACAGGCTTAACCAGTATGGCTGTTGGGTTGCCAATGCCACTTGACATCAGCAAAAGTGGTGTCTGAGGGTTAACGATGTTAAGGTAATGGATGCCACAGAACATATAATATTGATACATCAGGGCCAAGGTGGACAGGTTCTTTCCTCTGCTTTGCCAACTTTCTGGCTAGGCAGCAATCTACCACCAGGGGGCATGATTGATCCCAGCAACCTGTTTTCCAGAGTATTGTTCCTTCCCCAGCAATTGTTTAGTAAAAGACTTAAGGCTGTCCCATAACCTGGAGAGATTGAAATCCATTGTGGTACTTATCCAGATAACCACTGCCTTAGTTGTCTTTTATTTTGTCTCATTTATTTTGTTTTTTTTAAATTGAAAATGAGGCACGTGTGCATATTTTTTTAAAGAGTTTTTATTAAAAAATTTATTTAGTGCTTACTACAAGCCAGTAATTTTATAATCACTTTACATGTATTAAATTTATTTAATTCTCACAACAATCCTATGAGATGGCTTTTTAGAAATACGGAACAGAGATTTTCTAAGCAAAGAGTATATTCCAGTACCCATTTCCCAAAGCCCAGAGGCAAACACTCATAAATTTTATGCATGCCATTCCAAATTTCTTTCTATGTGAAAAAAGTTTTATATATATGCATATGTTTATATCTAAACCAATAAATATAAATACACATAGTTGGTTTTATTTTTCTTAGAACAGTGAGATTATACTATGTATTGCCTACAATTTGTCTTTTTTATGTAATCTATTAAGATTTTTCTACATAAGTATATATAGATATATATTATTTTAAAGCATATATTGTATCACATTGTGTTGGATGTACCATAATTTAATCATCCCCCTTTTGTCCATATAGTTTATTTCTTTGCTATTTCAACTAATGCTACAACAGACATCATTGTACATATATATTTGCTTCCTCATGCCAGAATTTCCTTACGTTGGATTCCCAGAAGTGAAATTGCTTTGTCAACAGCTGTGCAGGTTCTAGATTTTGATAGATATTAGCAGGTTGCTCTCTCATGCTCCAACAATGTATGAAAATTTTGTTCCTCTCCCTGTCCTCTCAGCTGTTTCTTTTTTTCTTTCCTCATTGGAAGAATTAAGATTCTCCAAAATTTATTGTGACTGGTGTTTTGAGTATAATAAAGATGAGATTTACCAGTCACTGTTCTTGACTAGGTGGAGAACAGGCTATTATAGACACAGCATGTTTAACTGCCTAATGAGCAAGAAGTATCACTCCATTTGTGTTCCTATGGATTTCTGTAATATTTACATACAGTGCTAGAGAAGGGACAACACTGGAGCAATCTCACTAATGTTATTCTCCTCAGTAGAAAAGTACAGAGAAAGCAAGGAATAAGCAGCTATGACCCCTAGAAAAAATGCCAGTTATCTTCTTGATTCTGTTTACTCAGGGAATATCAGAATTAACATATTTGTCTGAACATAGAGAAAAATTTATTCATCAATTGAAAAAAATCATCAGTGTGTGTCCCTGTTCTGTGCAAGTATGGTTCAGGCCTCAGTACAAAAAATGTACTGAACAAAGTCCTTATCTTTAAGGATATTATAAGTAATAAAGATGAGTAGGAATTGTCTGTAAATAATTACACTTGAACATGTAAAATCACTTACCCAAGAACAATTGATTAGTGGCAAAATTAGTGCAGGAATCCAGGTCTTGGCTCTTTAGATATATAATAACTGTTTGTGAATGAATGAGCTAACTGTTGCTCATGTTCACCATTGCTACTGCCAATGTATATTGAAAATTAATTTCACACCAAGATAAATATGAACACAGAAATTTAGAGAGAGAAAAAATGATACCACTTCTAGCTAGAGACATTTTAAAAGCTTAAAATGAATATTTGAATATTGGCCTTAAAGGATGGGAAAGATCTCAGCTTTTAGCAGTTGGTGGGGAAGGGATGGTTTATCCATATAGAGAAGAGTAGGAACAAAGACACTGATAGAGAAAAGGACAAATAAGTTTGAAGAATTTTTAATCCAAACAAATGGGTTAGACCAAGATTGTAGAGAATCCTAAGTACCAGAGAAAAGAGTTTTCTAAAGATTCCAGAGCTACTAAGGGTTTGGGAAATGCATAGTGATAAGCATTTTTGTTCTAAATGTGCTATTACAGCAATGCTGACTTCTTAGTAGTTTCTCAGTGTTTTATTTTCCAGGAAGGAAAAAAAAAATGAGTGCGACAGCAAAATTAATTGCTTTTAAAAATGGTTTTAATTTTCACTTCCTCTATTTAAAAAATGGGAATAAAAACATGGCCCTGTTGTCCATGTGACAGTAAATAACTGGTGGGCTTGTTAAGGGTGGATCGGCACCTTTCACTGAGGAGTTTCATTCAGGAATGAAATAACTTAAGTACACCTAATGTATTTCACACACACCCCTATACTTTCCATGAACAATTACTCTTGATCGTGCATTTTATGTCCCTGATCTTGTATTTTCCACATGTATAAGTGTGACCTAGAATCATATCACAGTACTGCTCACCTAAAACATCATCGTTATCACTGAGAACACTGTGTTATGTGTTGCAGGTGAAAGGATGCTGATCCAGCCACTTAGGTAGAAGGAACCAGTCCTGACATCAGGATGTGGCTCACGTGATGAAGCCAGACCTTAGTCACAATGCTTGGAGATGATGAATCTCTTGTCGTCTCCAAATTCGCCAAGTTATTTCCTATCCAGTCGTGCCCGAAAGGAGAATTCAGACTGAGTCATGAAGAGCTTCCATCTTAACAAAGGGGTTCAGACCTTTTTATACATAAAAGCAGCTATCATTTATGATGAGTTAACCAGCATTGTTTTGAGATTAATTATTATATTTCCAAAGAGAAAACATTAAATATTTTGAAGTTCAGATATCATAAAGGAAACATCATATAAAATAATGACCACACAAGGTTAATTCTAGGGTTATAAGATGTAGAACAGGATGGTAACAGATTTTATGAAAGGTATAAATCAGACCTGAGGGTGAGTATCCCAACAGGTATTATGATTTATGGTCTTGTGGATGTTCTGTCTTCCAAATGACTGTACCACTCAGCTTCTTGTCTCCACGCCATACCAGGGGTTAAATCCTTATCTTCTAAGAGCAATAGGTAAATTTAGAAAGGATTCTGTTAACTAGAACTAAGTGTAAAAGTACAGAGATGTAGAAATCTCAGACTTGATGAAAGAGTATGAACATTGCAAATTTTTTACTCTAAAGATTATGTATGTGGCTTAAAATTTTCTCCTCCTCTTCCTCCAAGGTCCGGTTTATAGAGAATTAACTTCCTCTAAGGATGTATGACCCTCCTTCTTTGCAGGAGGCACTGCAGTAATGCTTTCATATGTATGACTAATCCTGGTGCCAACCATTCAAGTTGAATAAATATTTCCATTTAAGATGAGGAAATGAAGCTCTTGTTAAACTGGTTTTTAAGTAACAGAGCTGGGCTTAGAATTAGACTTATCTGTTTCAAAGATTGGGCTCCTTTTACTGTGACAATTTATGATTTCCAAACTGTTTTCATATGTGTGATTTGATTTAATTTACACAGCAACCACATGAAGATAATGGTATTCTACCCTTTCCCACCCCTTGATGCCAAGCTTCTTAAAAAGGATAGTCTCTACTCCTATATTCTCACTTATTTACTCAACCCACTCCAGTCTTATTTTCTACCCCACCAGGCCCTCGAAACCACTCTAGTTGCTAAGTCTAATGGATATATTTTCAGCTTTTTCATAACTCAGCACAGTATTCACAGTAGATGTCCTCATCCTGTGCATTCTGTGATGACACTTTCTCTTTGGGCTCCTTTTACCATCCTGGCCTTTCCTCATTCTTCTTGCAAAGTCTTCTTCCACCCTTTAAAAGTTTTTTGGGGTCTGTTCTATTCTCTCTTCTAAAATATATACTTTCTTTTTAATGATATCATTCACATCAATAGCCAGAGAAGTAATCAGAAACCAACGAATGAAGGGCCTTGCATACAATGATGAGAAACTTGTGTTTCATTCTAAAGGCAGAAGGAAGCCACTGAGAGATTTTTAGGAATAAGAGTAGTGAGGTTGCTGTTAAAGATAGAGATTCCAGAAGAAGGAGAAAGATTAGGGGCAATAAGATTTTTGAGATAGTGTGACTGAGGTGCCTATGAGAAAATCAGGTAGTCATATTCACAGAAAGGAAGTGAAAGAATATGGATCTGAGGCTGGCGAAAGAGGTTTTGCCTGGAGCTGAAGATTTGTAAATAGTCTGCTTCTACGTGGTAGAAGGAAGTGTGGCCATGGATAAGGTTTTTGAAGTGGGACCTACTGAGTGAGAATAATACTCTGATGGAATCCTTGCTTAGTAGATGTGTGTACATTTCTTTGCTCTTAGCTGAGAATGCCTATAATAAAAACCACACTAGTAAATACCCCACCTAATGCCCAGATCTTGGTTTCTAATACCATTCTCCCATAAAGAGAATCAGCGTTCCTTGGAGAAAAAGCTAATTCTAGGACTGGGGCAAGAAATATACAAGATGAGCTTAAACTGTCTTGTAATGCCAGAATATGAGGACATGAAAAACGAAAAAAACAAAACAAAAAACCTGCAATGGTTGGGTATGTTAAAGGAGCACACAGGAGCAAACTGCAAGAGCCCTTAGTGGCTAAAGCTGGAACAATTTGAGCAACAAAACAAAGGAAGTTGTACTGAATTATCACCCCAAATACAAAATAAATGTAAAATAAATATTTATGAGACCATCCTGGCCTAAATAAATGATTGGATAACTTAATAAATGAGGGAGAAGAGACAAATCTCCCTTGTAGAATAATTTGTGTAGATGCTCCATCCTCAAGGAGGGGAAACATATTACCTACTTCTTAAGGGTAGGCTGTACATAGTGACTTCTTCCAAAGAGTACAATATGGGAAGAGGGGGCAGTACCTTCTCAGTGTGGAGAAATCTGGCAAACACTGCCTCAGCCAGGTGATCAAGATCAGCACAGTCATAAACTATGCTAATAGTATGTACCTTTGATATGATGGGATGCAAGTGACTCCTTCTGCTTAGCTTGTGGAAGTGCAGAAGTAGTCTGCAGGGGTGACTGGGGAGGTGGGGGGGTGAGGTGGGCACAGAGCCCTGTTCCAAGCTTCTGGATCTCAAGCTTCCAGTTCTTCCCTCTACATCCTTTAAGATTAAGACTCCTCCAACTCCATTCTCTCCCTCACTCCTGGGACTCAAAATACACAGCAGCAATGAGTCCCAGGAGGAGAGGAGAAAAGGGGAAAGGCTGAAAATGTATTCAAAGAAACAGTAATTAAAATTTTCTAAATTTGGCAAAACACAAACCTACTGATTCAAGAAGCTGAGTGAACCCCAAACAAGAACAACCCAATGAAATCCAAGCCAAGACACGTCATAGTCAAACTTCTGAAAGACAAAGACAAAAATGACTGAAAGCTGTGACACTTGTGGGGGGAAAAGCAACGTGAACAATGGTGGATTTCTCATTAGAAACCATGGCGTTCAGAAAGAAGGGGTGTAACATTTTTTTAATGCTAAAGGGAAAGAGATGTCCACTCTGAATTCTATATACAATGAAGATATCTTTCAAGAATGAAGGGCAATTCAAAACAGTCTCAGATGAATGAAAACTAAGAATTTGTGACCCATAGACCTACCCTAAAATAATGGCTGAACAAAGTTCTTGAAACAGAAAAGAAGTGATAAAAGGAGTCTGAAACAACAGGAAAAGAACAATAAAAAAGGAGGAAAATATGGGTAAATACAATAGACTTTCTCCTCTTGATTTTGTAAATTATATTTGACAGTTGAAGCAAAAATTAATACTTGTCTGATGTGGTCCTTTCTGTATGCAGAGGAAATATTTAAGACAATTCTATTATAAATAGGGAAGGTAAGGAGATTTTAAAAGAGGTAAGGTTTATACACTTCTCTAAAAGTTGTACAGCCACTCTGGAAAATAGTTTGGCAGTTTCTTAAAAAACTAAACATACCCTTACCATGCAACTCAAATTGCACTTCTAGGCATTTATCCCAGATAAATTAAAATTTATTTCCATGTAAAAACTGACACAAGTTTCCATAACAGTTTTTATTTATAATAGCCAAAAACTGGGGGGAAAAAACCCCCAAAACCAAATGCCTTAAATAGGTGAGTGGTTAAACAAACAAGTATACACATACTGTGGAATACTACTCACCAATAAAGGGACAAATTATTTACATGCAACAACTTGTATGTATTACATGTGTCTCAAGGGAATTAAGCTGAATTAACACAGCCAGTCTCAAAATGTCGCATAATATACAATTCCTGTTAAATATTATTCACAAAATGGCAAAGTTACAGGAAGAACAGATTAGTATTTGCCAGAGGTTAGGAGATGGTGGGTGGGAAGAGAAGGGTGTGACTGTGAAGGGGTAGCACATTGGAGATCTTTGGATGATACAATAGTTCTTTACCTTGACTGTTGTGGTGGTTACACAAATAGGCACATGGGATAAACTAACACAGAACTACACACACACAGAGTACCAATGTCACTTGTCTAATTCTAATGTTTCACTACAGCTATATAGATGTAACCCCTGGTGGAAACTGGGTGAAGAGTACATAGGACCTCTCTGTATTATTTTTGCAACTTCCTGTCAATCTAATTATTTCAAGATAAAAAGCTTTAAAAATTTATACCATGCTGTTGTGCCCACGTAGTAGTAATCGTAATAATAACTCATAAAATTTCTTCTAACATTTGAAGCCTGTGATCACAAGAAATGAAAAATTAATATTCTATTATATGTACATAGAGATATAGAGAGCCATAAAAGACTTTCAACATAAAGACATAAATGCTATATTAGGGTAAAATTTCATCAGAGAATTGGAATAGAAATAACATTTCCAGAAAAAAAAAATAAGGAACAACATAATTTCCTTCTGTTTATGTATTTGTAATTGAATAGTGGTAGTGTCTTAGTGAGCTCGGGTTTCTGTAACAAAATGGTATAGACTGGGTGGCTTGAACAACAGGAATTGATTTCTTACAGTTTTGGAGGCATGGAAGTCCAAAATCAGGGTGTCGTCCAATTTGGTTCCCCGGTGAAGGCTCTCTTCCTCATGTGTAGACACCTGCCTTCTCATTATGTCCTCACGTAGCAGAGGGAGAGAGAGCAAGCTCTCTGGTGTCTATTCCTATAAGGACACTAATCCCATCATGTAGGCCCCGTGCTTCATGGCTTCACTTAAACCTAATTAATAGCCCCAAAGGCCCCATTTCCTTATACCATCACATTGGGGGTTAGGGCTTCAACATGAATTTTAGGGGGACAAAAATCTGTCTTTAGCAAGTGGGTATTCAGATACTTCATTGGATAATTTGACTGATTTAACAGGTTCATTTTAAATACTGACATTCACAATATACCAGAAATATTTTTGCAGTATTTAAACTTATAATAAAAGTTTTTATATATCAACTTAAATGAGTTAGTGCATAGCTTCAACAATTGTTTTATGTTGTTCCAGGGCAATGCTCTTCAAACTTGCTGCCTTACCCCACCTGGGAGGTCACTTCCCTAGAAAGTCATTGTAGTTAATTACCCTGACCCCTTGCATTTAGCCCAATCCTTATCTCTGTTCCTGAACCAATCCAAGCTTGATACTTTTCTTGATAACTTCCCAGCTCTGCGCTGCTTTATCACGTGTACATTCTGATCAGTGACTTCTTTTGCTCTAATCCATCAATAAGATTCTATTTGTTTGAGATCTTCTAGAAATTTATTGAAATCTGTTTCCCTTACGTCACTGTATTGATGAATGTTTTCCTTTTCGTATACCTTGAATATTAATATGGTTTGGGGAGGGTCAAATAGTGCAGGTATATGCTCAGCCCAAAATCTGACGAGAGAATCCTAAAAGGATTTGTAAAATTCTCTGGCTTTTACCTGTGCCCACTATCTTTGTAGCTGTGTCTTCAGAAAGGACCTGACACCTTTCTTCTGCACTTAACGTCACCTGTGTTCTCAGAAGACCTCTCTCTCTTTGTCTAACTATATCGTGCCAAAGTGCTCAGGGAATGACGGTCGTTTCTCAGCTGTTGCTAATGACACTTAAGTACTTAAAATTTTTATCCATAGAACAGTTCCTCTAACTCACCAAATTATGTCTCTACATTATCTGACCATTTAGCAACTGTTATATTAGCCCAGAATGTGGTAGTTATCAAATAAGAAATGTAATTTAGTTAGCTTCAAGATCCTTAAATAAGTTTGGGAGCAAAAGGAAAAAGGTCAGTGCTAACTCCAAAAGGAAATGTTAAAATATCTTCTGGCTGGAGCTGCTTTATCTGAATCCAACATGGAGCTGGGGCTTTGGCTGTGGGGTCCCAGCCCTGCCCCTTTCCAGCAGTGTGACCTTGGATGAGTCATGGAACCCCTCAAAGCCTCAGCTTCTCATGTGTAAAGTGGTGGTAAAAATGGTCCTTAAAGCACTGACTTGTGGAGAGGCTTGAATGGGAACATGCATGTAATGCATATAATGTATTGCATGTATGTAATGTAATGTAGTGTAATGCATGTAATGCCTGGCACATAGCAACAACCTCAAGAAGCGTTGGCATTTTTAAAAATTATTATTTTTACAACCTAAAATTTTTGAAACAGAGTCATTTACTCTTACAATTTCAGGTGACTTCATGATTTTCACAGGTGCCAATATCAAAGTTACAGAAGAAAATATTTAGAAGGGGCTAGAAGTGAAGATGTTTGTCTAGACCATGAGTGGGAGAAAAATTAACCCAACAGAGTGGGCACTAGTTTTGGCTCTGTTGCTACTGATAAGCACAATTATTTAAAACATGAGGAGTTTGAGCTAGGTGAGCACCCAGATGTCTTTAAACTCAAACGTTACTCAAGCAACGCCAGTAGAGATTTCCTCCCTAACCACTGGAGGCAGGGCCCTAGAGGTCTATCAAGATTATACTCTGGAAAGAGCAAGCTGTCTTCTGGGCACATTATCCCCCCGCCATCCCAAACAGCCAATAATAATTATATACCTGGTGCCTATGTGACAGAGATGAGGGAGGGACAGGAAAGATACCCCTCTCCCCTGCCATGGGCCAAATCCTGAGTCTCACTTCATTTTCTGAACAAAACTATGAGAACTGCTACTGTTGTCCCATCTTAGAAACAAGGCCACTTAAATGAGTTGAAATAAAACAATTCAATCTCCATAGCCCTTACTCTTTGCAATAGAGGGCCTAGCCTCTCTATTAACTTTAAAAAAAAAAAAGCACTCCAGACACACATGTGCACACATACACATGTGCACATCCCCACACACACTGTACAAGCATAGGCTTGAGTGTTACGTGTGGGCTAAATTCTCACAACATTGACTTTGGTTGCCCCCGTCAGCGCTGGTCTCATAGTCCTCTGCACATTGGGAATGTTGGCGGCTCATATGCTCTTACATTACCGGGGTGCTGTGGGGGAACAATTAAACATCTGGAGTCTGATAAGGATTATTAAGTGCTGGCAATTCCCCTCTCAGGTAATAGCTTTTGAGCCATAAGGGGACAGTTAAATAAGCACTTCCATTTTAATATCATTTTCAAGAGATAAAAAGAGTTCTCAAATTCCATAATGTCCAAATTTGGTACTGCTGTTTGGGGGAGTGAAGAAACTTTATAGTCATCTGCTTTTTTTTTTTTTTTTTAAACGCATTGTTTATTTATTTATTTTTATTTTTGGCTGTGTTGGGTCTTCGTTTCTGTGCGAGGGCTTTCTCTAGTTGTGGCAAGCGGGGGCCACTCTTCATCGCGGTGCGCGGGCCTCTCACTGTCGCGGCCTCTCTTGTTGCGGAGCACAGGCTCCAGACGCACAGGCTCGGTAATTGTGGCTCACGGGCCTAGTTGCTCCATGGCATGTGGGATCTTCCCAGACCAGGGCTCGAACCCGTGTGTCCTGCATTGGCAGGCAGATTCTCAACCACTGCGCCACCAGGAAAGCCCCCATGTGCTTTTTATAAAGGGATAATTGCCTTCTTCTAAACTTCTTTAGCTAAAAATTTTATTGGGGTACATTGCAGAAGCTCAATTGCAATGCAGGAGACTCTTATCCTGCTGGAAATGCATTCTTACACAGGAAGTCAGTAACCCTTGCAGCCAGACTCCAGTGACAGTGCTTCTAAGTGGCCAGGTTCATTTTCATCCAGTGAAAGGTGTTCTTTTCAAGCCTAAATTGTGCAGTGGTTGAGTCCCATCACTGCCAAACGTGGAGGACCTTGTCTCATCGCTTGGCTGTCCCTTCCGTCTTCTGAGCTGCCACCTCAGCCTCTTGGCCGCCTCTTTCCCCTCAGCTCTTAAACGTGTTCTCTTCTCTCCCATCTTAAAAAACAAAAAAAACCCCAAAAAACCACCAAAACTGAAAGTCCAAAGCTCCTCTGGCCCCCAGGTCTCCATACAGTTACCTTCCCCTGCTTTATAGTTTAAACTCTTTTAAAAAACAAAACAATTAAATAAACCAAAAACCTCTGTACTTCCCACTCATTTTAAATGCACAGTGGTCAGGTTTCTGGCTTCTCCCCTTTCCCTTCCACAAGCAAACTCCACTGAACATGTTTTGTGGTGCCAGATGACCTCTTATTGGCTGCATTCTGAGAACACCTTGCTTCAATGTCTACCTTGACTTTCCTGTGGCCTTTAACCTCTTCTTCCTAGAATTCTCTTCCCTGGTTTTCTTCCTACCATCTGGTCATTCCTTCTCAGGTTCTATCAAGGTCCTTAAATGTTGGGGTTCCCCAGAGTTCTCAGGACAGAACTCTTGACATACACTCTAGAATGTGGTCTCAAGCATTCCCAAGACATCTGCTTCCACCTTTAAACTAGCACCCCCTGCCCCCGCTCCCTAAATGTCTCTGGTCCACAGCTGTCTCTTCAGGACTTAGATGTCCGAGGCCTATTTGGCATCTCCTCCTGGGCATCTAAGCTCATTCGGTCCAAAACATCAGCTCCCACTACAACCCGTTCTTCCTCCAGTGCTCTCATCTCAATAAATGGCTCCAGCTTCTAACTGTTAAACCTAGAAACCTATGTGTCATCCTTGACAACTAAACACAGCATAATCTGAGCGTTAAGAGAAAAGTTTCAGAAGCAGACTGTCTGAGTTTGATTCTCAGCCCTCTTCATTTGTTAGCTGTGTCGTTATGGGTGAGATTTTTACCTGTCTGGGCCTCCAGTTCCTCATCTGTAAAACGGAGGTAATAATAGTACCTATCATCATCACAGTGTAATTATCATGATTAAATAAAATAACTTTTGTAAAGCACTTTACTATTTAAGTGTTGGCTTGCCTCTTATCCTGTTTTAATGCATATCCTATCTACATAGATCATAATTCCCCCTGTCCTTGAAGTATTCAGCATCTCCCATTGCCCTCAATCCAAATTCCTCATCTTGTCTTTCAGGACCCTGCACGTTCAGCCTGGGCCCCACCTCCAGTGCTCAGCAGGCAAAAGAACATCCTTGTTCCTGGCCCTCTTGTCTCTGGGGCTTTTCACATGCTTTCCCTTCTGCCTGGAAGCACTCTTTCCCAGCCACCACTTTTGCCTTGACAACTCCTTCTCATTCTGCAAGTTGCAGCCTGAATGTCACTCCCTAGGAAGTCTGATCCCAGACTGGTTTAGTGCCCAGCTCTGAATCCCCACACCACCCTGTAATCTCCTTTATGCAGCCTGTATGCTGCATTGCAGTGTACCAATGCCTCCCTTAAACTGTATTTTCTGTGAAGGAAGCGACTGTGTCTCTCTTACTTCTTGACCTCATTGCTTGGAATATCCTGGGTAGAGCTTATATTGAATAGAGAAATCACGTAAAGTGTCAACCTATGGACTCTTGGGGTTCTGGGAGGGGAAAAGGCTAGAAAGTTGACTATCTGCTCTCATAGGAGGAAAAAAAACCCAGAATATTTTAATTTTTAATACATAAAATATTTTAATATTAAAATTAATAAATATTTTTATTTTTATTTATTTTTAAATATTTAAAACTTTGAATACTCAACGATGGGCTTCATCAAAGATTTAAATAGTCAGTTTTTGAAGTAGAATGAAACCCTTTAGGTCTGTGTTTCTCAACTTTTTAAGCCCATAGGCCATTATGAGAAACCAAACAATTTAACACCCTCATTACTCTCTGCCCCACCCACCACATTTGGCCATTACTGTGTAAGGGTCATCTTCTGTGTGGTCCCACCAGTCAGGTGTTATAACTGTGAACATGGTGTTTCAAACTATGGTACCCTCTGAGAGTCAGATATTTTACCTCACCTACATCTCTCAAAACCCAGAGTTTAAAATAAAAGGAGAGATATATTTCCTTAATGAAAGCGTGTGTGCCTGAAATGTGGGGGTTTTGTTTTGTTTTGTTTTTTGTTTTTTACCTGAGGGATGCTTCTTATTCTCATGCAACTGTTTTCTTAATGATTGAGCCCTCTTCTACACCAGGTGCAGTTACATGATAGACAATGTGATTCTACTGATGAACGGTGCATTGCAAAAAAAATCTGTGAAAGAAATTCTGGTGAAGTGCCACCCGTTGGGCCGTTTCACAGAAATGGAAGCAGTCAACATTGCAGAGACACCTTCTGATCTCTTTAATGCCATTCTGGTTGAAACACCATTAGGTATGAATGCATAAATAATTGCACAGCTGCTTGTGTATGTTATCACAGTATTAGAAAATGCACTTTCAATTCACAATTTTCTCCATGAATATAGTGTCATACTATACAGATTCCTAGAAGTGAAATGGACATTAAAGAATCATCTGGTCCAGCTCCCTCATTTTTCAGATCAAGACAATGAAGTATACCAGATCACATGCAAACCATTTGTAGCTGAGAAGGAGCTAGGGCTCATCTCCCAACCTCCAAACCCCTGTACTTTGTTCCTGACCATAGCAAATAAATGATAGAACTTGTAATTTTTCAAAAAATTAATTTTCTAGCTGGGTTTTATATGTTTAGTTCCTTATCTTTTCATTTTAAATTTCTGTCTTAATAAGGCTGCATATAGGAAACATTTTGTTTTAGGAAATTTAAGAATGCCATTTTTCTGAGATGCTCAGGAGTGTCTGTCTAATGACCTGAAGCAATGATGAAATAAGTAATAATTTCATTATAATTTGGCACTGACAACAGTTGTAGCATTTAAAATACTAATGGGATAATTTTATACAGTTATTGTCAGGAAACCTGGATTATAGTTATTCACTGTTGATCATTCATCAAAATAGTTGCTGTTTAAAACAAATTTTAAAAAGAAAAAAATTACATCATTATTAAGTATCCAGTGCTAATGGAGCATAGTATGTCAGAAAGAGGATGGGTCTGAAAGCAGATATCCCTAAGCATGACAGGCTCTGCCCACCACCAACCAGGTGACTTGTAACAATTCATTTCACTCCAGTTTGCTCATTTTAAAAACAATAATATCTTACTATAACAGAGTTTTGAAAACTAAGATGGTTTTAATACAACTCAATGCTTGGCATATAGTAAGGTTGCAAATGGTAAATATTACTGTTATCTAAAGGCGGGTGTCGGGGGGGCTTCAAAAAGTAAACCATAAAGTGAGTAGTTCCAGGTTGTGAGGCTTAAATAAGTTCAAGTATATCCAGTGTTTGGTGACGGCTTGCACAGAGCAAATGCTTCCTAAGTCATCACCCTTCTTGTCACCATCACTGTTAGCCTCACCAAGTCTGTGGATTGCCACTCCACAGTGTCCTAGTTAGGGGTGGGCAGAGGGTGGTGCGTTCAGGAGACATTTTCTACAGTTTATAATCATGTTTTGATTAATTTATTTTGTACAATAATTTCTGCTTTCAGCTCCGTTCTTTCAAGACTGTATGTCCGAAAATACTCTAGATGAACTGAATATTGAAATACTGCGCAATAAACTGTACAAGGTAACTGTTTCCCCCAATATTATGTTCTTCTTTATTACATAATACATCATAACCAAAGTTCTTTATTAAATGTTACTTGCTTGTTAGCCAGCTGCTGAATTATGAAGCTAGGCATACTGGGGACAAAGTCCTTTTAGTCCTGGCCTGTCTTCTAGTTAAATACATGTATGTCAACTTCTCCCAGCCAGCAAGATCTTTGAGAGGATCCCATGCTTCTCTGTATCCTTAACTCTTTACATGGTGCCTGGAACATAAAAGGTGTCAATTGGATGGATGGATGGATAGATGGATGGATGGATGGATGGATGGATGGATGGATGGATGATGGGTGGGTGGATAGATGAGTGCGGTGAACCATATGAATCCATTTCAGAAGAACCAGCATACATAGTGAACCTTGTGTTATGTAGTGTCCATCTCTGTCCTCAATCCTGTTAACAGAGTCCCTGAATTTCACAGTTAACCTGTCCACACAATTATAATCTACTGACAGTGTGCAGCATACCAAGATGACCATCTGTGGACACAACATCATGGGCACCACTTTGTATAACCTGACCAGCTGTCTGTCTGGACTATGCTGCCGCCATTTGAGTCACTCTGTGTAATAAGGGCTGAGCAAAATCTATCCATTTTCACTCACACCACTGCAGCATCTTTGGACACTCTCATAGAGTACCTGAATGAATATATATATATCTATATATATTCATATATGTATACATTGCCATGCTGTATATCTAGCTTCTTATGTTGAAACATGTGGGTCTCTCAAAAGCATTGCATTGCAGCAGTTTTCCTTTTTATATAAAGACTTACGGGCTTAGAGGAAGCATCCCTGAGATATAGCTAACAGAAGGCACTGTTTTAAGCATTTATAGGCATTAGATCACTTAATCCACCCAGCAAAACTATGTGCCATCCCCATTTCTCAGATGAGAAAACTGAAGCATGGAGAGATAAATTTACTTGGCAGAAGTCAGTTAGGTAGTAAGTAACAGATTTGGGATTCAAACACAGGCTGCCTCTACAGCCTAGACTCTGCCTTTCCAGTGTATCTTCCATGCTCAATGCCATCCCAAATGTGTCTCCTGAGCACTAGGAGACATTAAATATCATCATAGGACCAAATCTAGACTTATTTGCAGAGCTCATAAGAGAGTTTGGCACTCTTGTTAGAATAGCAAGAATCAACAGTGTGAAATAATCCAAGAGGCATGCAAAAAAGTGCTTGTTGAGTAATTATAAGCTATGATAAGTACAATTTTGTTCTTTTATGGAGTTCCTTTTTTAGGCTGTGCAATGTGCTTCAAGGTGAAAGTTTGCACCAAATTTATTATAAAATATCTCTCTAGGGGAGAAGTAATTCAATTTCCATTAAAGAGTTTAATAACCCATGAAAAGCTGATCTAGAAATTTCCAAAAGGAAAATATATTCATTTTCTTGCCTTATGATCTTTCTTCTTTTTAAGTCTTACATCGAGGCATTCTATAAATTCTGTAAGAATCATGGTGATGTCACAGCAGAAATTATGTGTCCCATTCTTGAGGTAAGAAAGAGTCCTTGAATTTTTTTATGTCAAATAATGTGCTTATACACTTTTCATTTATATAATCCTACCAATTTTTTAAATCTTAGAAGTTCTTTTATTTAGAAATAAAATAGCAGTATATTTTGTTATACATATATCATTTGATGTCTTCAGTTAAAAGAGGTATTTTCTTAGTTTTCTACATAGAAGAGCTATCTTTGAATTAGAAAAGAATGCTTTCGATAGAAGTTTGATCATGATTCACTTTGATGTAGTATGAAGAAAGTAGATTATAATTAGTTAAAAATTTAGCATGCTTTGGACAATTGGTGCACTATAGGTACTCTTATAATAATCACCAACTTCCCTCCCAAAATTGGGCAGCTGGGGACCCCCACAACTTGGCAACAAAGTCTACTGTGGGCATGGTTCCTTATATAAATCCTAAAATAAAGGTTGCCCCAAACAACCGTTGAGCATCCCCGCTCTTGGCAAGAAGATTCTATGGGTAGTGATTCACAGTTGCCATGCCCACTTAAACCTCACAGTGTGTCAGATGCCACCATTGGTTCCAACCTCTCTAATTGATGTTATATTCTCTTTAATTCCTCTTTATCATCACAGATTTCATCTGTGCCCACAGGCCCTCTTGCTTGCAATGTCAATCTGCACATGCATGAGGGACTCAGGCCAGAGATCAGAATGGTCTGAGGGGAATTCTGGGCATAGTTTGCACTGAGTATTTGACATAGATCGCTCTTGCTGGCTTCCTATTTCACTTGGATCTTAAAAAAAAAAAAAAAAAAAAAAACCATTCTGGGCTTAAAAATCTCTTGCTTTGCCCTGTGAAACAAAGTTTTGTCTAAAGAATATCTTTAACCATTAGATTATCTGTTACAGTGGCTTCTACACTGGTGGGTAGATATTTAAGCTGTTCAGTGACTTCTGATTTCAAGAAAAGCCTGATAAGAACTACCCTTTGGGTAAGAAGAGAAAAAAACCTGAAATAACCTCATCTGCATCTATTTCAACCAAATGTTCTGAAACTGCATTTGATAAAATTAGCTCCCCTCAAATATCTAATTATTAACATTTTACAGTTAAAGATACTGTTAAAACTTTAAGGTCAAAGCAGTCCTTGAAGTAAGAACTCCTTGGAGAACTCCAAAAAATATTTTTTGTCTTTATCTATATTATACAGAGAGTGGGCATCGATAAATAACATTTTTTTCATGGCATGCTAATTGTCAGAGAGTGAGTTAGTCTCTTCCAGACATGCTGATAACATAACAACACAAGCAACCTAGTGACTCTATGAAGCTCCTCCCTTTCTGTTCATAAATTTAACTACTAGCCACACTATAAAAAGCCACATTATCTCTGGCTCAAAAATGTAGTTTCTACATGGCATAATTCCTGTGGTTTAGAAATGGTTCATGTAGTTTATACCTACAAAATATGTAGGAAAAGATTAACATTAAAATTAATAACCTTCACACCTGTCAGAATGGCTATCACCAAAAGGAATACAAATAACAAATGTTGGCAAGGAGGTGGAGAAAAGGGAACCCTGATACACTGTTGTTGGGAGTGTAAATTCGTGCAGCCACTGTGGAAAATAGTATGGAGGTTTCTCAAAAAACTGAAAATAGAACCAGCAATATAAACCAGCAATTCCACTACTGGGTATATAGCCAAAAGAAACAAAAATACTAATTTGAAAAGATACATGCACCCTAATGTGCATAGCAATATTACTTACAATTGCCAAGGTATGGAAGCAACCTAAGTGTTCATCAACAGATGAATGGGTGAAGAAGATGTGATACACATATACAATGGAATACTACTTGGCCATAAAAAAAGATGAAATTTTGCCATTTGCAGCAACATGGATGGAATTGGAGGGCATTATGCTAAGTGAAATAAGGCAGAGAAAGACAAATATTGTATGATATCACTTACATGTGGAATCTAAAAAATACAACAAACCAGCGAATAAAACAAACAAACAAAAAGCAGACTCACAGATATAGAGAACAAACTAGTGGTTACCAGTGGGGAGAGGGAGGGGGGGAGGGGTAATATAGGTGTAGGGGGAAAAAAGGGTTATTCTGGGATTATATGAAATGTGAAACTTCAAAATTGTAAAGCACTTAGTATTTAAAGAATCTTTCATTCAATAAAAAAAAGAAAAAATAATAATAACCTTACAGAGGTATACAATGGCACTATTAATAGCTAACATTTATTATATACCAGATACTATCCTAAGTGCTTTATATACACAAATTCACTTGGACTTCAAAATAGCACAATGAGATGGGTAGTTTAGTACCTCATTTTCAGAAGGGACAACTGAGGCACAGAGAAGGCTAGTAAGTTGCCTGATGTCAAACAGCTAGTAAGTGGTAGTGTCAGGATTTGAATACAGGTAGTCTGGCTCCAGTTCTTATATGTTTATCTACGTTAAATTACATCTACATCAAATTCACCTGCACAGTTCTTTTGTATAAAAACTGCTCTTCTGTGCTAATTCTTAAGCAAGATCATACTGCATGTGCTACAAAAATCAGAAGTAAATAAGAATTATGTCTTTGTAAATGTAAAAAGGATAGCACGGTATTAGCAGAATACTTATCACCAGGAGGATTTGGTCAAAGTACTACATACCCTGTGTTCTCTTTGTCCCTTTCCTATACCCATGATACTACTTTATTAGATTAGATTTTTTTCAAGCTGTGTTAAAAATAAAAATCCATTTAACTATCTTTGTACATTTATATAAAAATATCAGTTATGTATGTTATGCAGTTATAACATTTCTAATGATATGATTGGAAGAGGCTTGTCAGTTTTATATAAATACACCAGATCATGTAATTACTTCCCCTTTTATTTGTGCAACTATAGAGCACTTAGAGTTTCTGAAGTTCTTCCATATTCTCATTTGATCTCATTTGACAGGAGACTTTAAAAGACTGAATACAGTGGAAGAGGGCATTAACCTAGGCTTGCAGGTTAAAATGTGACCTAATCACAAGACTGTAGCTTCATATTTAAAAAAAGAAATTGACTTATGTTCCAGACAAATGTGCTGCAGTATACTGTTTGCCTCTTATTCCTGCTCTTCTGACAGTCTGTAAGGTTAATGAAGCAGTGAAAAATAAGCACAGAATATGTTTGTTTCATCTCCCTCGGTCAGTACACATGCTAATAAGGCTGGGTTTGGTCCCAGTTCACTTCACTCTCTTCCACTGCCATCGACCCCTCTATCCACTGCTCCCACCAGGGAGACCCTTCCTCCTGTAAGGAACTGGCCAGAATTTTTGACTCAATGAGCCCAACTCCATCATGAGCAACGGATAATGGTTTTGAATACATCAACACTGCATGGTTATCTTTTGCAACAACAACAAAAAATAAGTTATGGTTTTAAAATGCATGAGTGTTTGAAGGGTAGAGTGAAAGGAAAGACATCCGACGTACACTGTACCACACAGGCTGGCTGCCCTCTGAAAATGATACGGGGCTTACAGGAAACTAGTACCACCCCATCTACTCTCCTCCATAATCAGATGTCATAGCAAACTGTCTGCTTAGGGATGGTCAAAGACAGAATAGCTCCTTTACAATTCAAAAATTACAGTTCTTTTCACTAAGAGAATACACATACACACACACACACACAGCCTCTCGGCTAGAAGTAGTAAAGCAGATAGACAGTTATAATAAAAGGGCAATTAAAGTATAATAAGGAGTGAAAGGAAATCATATCCAATTAGAGAGGAAAGAGAAGAGCTTCTTATGAAAAGGATTGCATTGGATGGAACCCTCAAATGCAGGTAGGATTTCAACCTGGAGAGTTATGGAATGGAGTGTGTGCTCTGCAGGCAAAGGGAACAAGTATTAACCAGGACAAGAAATTGGAAAGTGTGTGGCGTGTTCAGATACCCGGCCGCATCAGTCAAAGTCCTCTCTTCTTGGCATGGCTTGTGAAGCCTCTCCTATTCTCTCCCCAGCTACCTGTCAATCCTGCCTCTCCAGCTGCTTCCCCAGGGTTGGAGCTATGGCCATTCCTCCAAAATGTCATGCTCTACTCCATGCAGCTTCCTCCTCTGCCTTGCATGCCTGCAGTGCTGCCTACCTGGCCCTATTTCTCTCCTTATTATTCTAACATTCTATAACTAGGAAGGACGTTGAAGATCATCTGGGACAATTAACTCCATTGTTGCTCCTCCTGCCCTATTTGTTATTTCAAGGTTTTTTTATTGCCATGAAATCTCCCTCTTGCATTTCTTCTTTTATCCCTGGAAAGTCTGAAATTACTGGAAGGACTGGTTATATTCAGTAGCCAGAGGCAGCTGCCTTTGCTTCCAGATAAGCCCACTCCTCGCTTCTGGCACACCCATAATTTCCATGAGAGCAATCAAAAGTATCAGAAGGAACCAACTCTCACTGTACTGATAGGAAACACCTGTTCTAACAAAAGAGTTCCGGTAAAATCTGTTGCAAGTCTGGATTTGTTATTAATTAGTCAAACATAGTATTGTAGAGCAATTCATTTCAACTTTCGTGTGCATATGAATAAGCTTGGAATCTTGTTAAAATGCAGATTCTGGTTTACCAGGTCTGGACTACGGTCTAAGATTCTGAACTTCTAACGAACTTCCAGGTGATGTCAAAGCTACTAATCCTTGAAACACACCTTGGATAGCAACATTGTAGAGAATATTAGAGAATTTTTTAAATAGTAGAACCATAGTAGCACCGTGGGCCATTCCATTGGATTTAGTAAACAGTTAAGATCTTCCTGTGTCAGGCACTGGATATTCAAAACTGAACAATCAACAAGAGAGACATGATCTCTCAAAGATTTTAGAGTGTGGTGGGGTGAAAGACACTTGCACAGATTTTAAAATAATGTGGTAAGTGCAGGTTGCTTTGGGTGGATGGAGAAGGCTTTCTTAGCCCAAGGACATCATGGCAAACTCCCATGGTGGGCAGAGGAGGTGCCCGTGGAGGACAGACTGAGATGAAATGGTCAGAGTAGGTAGAAGAAAAACTAAGAGAAGTCCAAAGGAAGAGAAGGCAATTTCAAGAAGGACTCCGTGGTTAGATAAGACAGAGAGGCCTGACGTGGGGCTGGGAGGCTCGGGTGCCTAGTGGTGCTCAACACAGAGAAGACAGGCCGGGAGTACATGTGACCCACTTGAGAGATCGTGTAGCCAAACCCCACCATTTACGAATAAGGAAACTGAGGCCCTGAGAGGAAGATCACTTGTCCCGAGCCCTGTAATCCTTAGCTACAGACTTAAATTTACTGATATCTAACCTAGAACTTTAAAGAAGAAATACAAAACCAGGAAAGTACAAACAAATGGTAAGTAGCACAGTTTCATTATGTAAAAAATCCTACTGACATCAAGCAGAAAGGGATGTTTAACATGTATGACATGCACATTTTGTGCTAAACACTCTGCTAGGCCCTTCTATTTACATTACCTTGTTCTATCTCTGAATCGACCCCAGCAAGCAGGTATTATTCCAATTATTATGGAAGACACATTTGAGACTCTAGTGGCCTACATGAGAGAGACACATGAGTAACTAATAACAGAGAGCCTGGGAACTGAAGTTTAGTGGGAGGTCCTGGGCTCCTGGGCTGTTGTCACTGCTGTGTGATCCTTCTCTGGCAAGCAGAGTTACTCCGTTACAGGAAGAGATTATGGGAACATTAATAACACATGTCTGTATTATAATTAGACATAGATCAGGAAAGGAAAGCAAATCATTTTGGAAATGAATTTGTCTAGAGCGTTTAATAGATGGTTCAATTTTACTGAGTTATTGTCTTGCAAATTCAGTTTGAGGCAGACAGACGTGCTTTTATCATCACTCTTAACTCCTTTGGCACCGAGTTGAGCAAAGAGGACCGCGAGACCCTCTACCCGACCTGTGGCAAGCTCTATCCTGAGGGACTGCGCCTGCTGGCCCAAGCAGAGGACTTCGAGCAAATGAAGAGAGTAGCGGACCATTATGGAGTATGTGTTTATCCCAGGTTCCTGAAAAGTCTTGTGTGATTTCATCACGTGTATTTTAGAAGTCCGCACATCACATTTACACTTCTTATCTAAAACATTTATAATGTTTGTGCAATAGAAAGCAGTATCTCTTGCTGTAATGTCTCTCCCAAAGAAATACGCTGAGTTTCTAACCCAAGCTATTGGTGTTTTTTAAGGTTCCTGCCAAGCAACTACTTGTTTAAATCTCCAAGGAATGGTCATTTGAGCCCTTTTTTTTTGAAGTGCTTGATAAAACAAGTTCCCCAAGGGACTGGTGCAGTGTTCTGGAAATGTGAGCTCATGCCACAGTTATGTAAAAGAGCCTGACCCAGCCATCCTTTCAAGTGCCCATTGGGCAAACAGTGTTAGGTACAGACTGTCTACTTGAAGGACAGGGTAAAATATGGACATACTGTTTATACCACTCCCTTTGCTCAGTGGCCAGGATTCGGGAAAGAAAAGAGGGCTGCTATGTCCTCTCCCACTCCAGCACCCAACTGCTCTTAGAGAGCCTGAAGCTTCTCAGCTCAAGGTTATAACCTCATCCCCTGGTACCGTTCCTTCTGACCTGCAGACAGTAACATACAGACCCTCCAGGTAGCTTTTCCAGAACTGGAATGACACTCCTCTTATCTTTGCCTATGGATTTCCGAAACCCTCCAGGAAAGATAAGCCAGCAAACAATTCGTGAACATTTGTGACATCTCTTGTGTCACTGCAAGAGGTTCTTTAGCATAATATTAAAGTTTGAGTTTCTCCCCAATTTCCACCCCTTCCTCACTTGAAATTCCATAATGAATTTTAATCAGTTGTCATCTCAAAGAACCCATGAAGCCATACTGATTAAACCACAAGCACTCATTTAGCCTCTATAATGTGTCTAACTAGCCCTAAGAATCAAATGTGGAAATCAGCTCAGTGTACACTGAAAGTAGAACTGCTTTTGCCTCTTACCTTGTAGGCCTGAACAAGCCAATAGGATAGAATGCCATCTGTACTCTCGTTGTTTGGATTTTTTGGTATTTCCTCAAGAAGCCAAAGAACCTACAAAAAAAATCCAGGCCTTCTGGATAGATTTTCTAAGATGGGTGCACAGTTTCTATATTGCTGGAAAAATACAGTTTTTATATTTATAAAAAATGAAAATTTGTTAAAAAAACAATTTCTTGTCTTTGTTTTTCAGGTATACAAGCCTTTGTTTGAGGCTGTAGGTGATGGCAGTGGGGGAAAGACATTGGAGGATGTATTTTATGAGCGTGAGGTATGATGTAAATGGAAATGCTGCTAACTTATATGCTCTTTTTCTCATACTCTGGGTCTTAGTATTTCCTTTTTTTTACTTGGGTTTTCTTTTTACAGTTGATCAGGCCAATTGATCATGTACATTCATAGTTTGAATGTGTATTAGTTAGTATCTCTGCCTTGGAGAGTCAAGGCACTGTGGTTCACATATGATGGCTTCTTGTGGGATTGTCATATCCAGACAGATGTGCATATAGCAAAGCTCTGGAAGTAAGGCAGCCATTCTGTAAGTATCTAGAGAAACAAAGCTAGGATGTTCTCATGATCACATATTGACTGTTCCCAGGGGGCACACCCTGTTAAGTGCATCCCACTCGAATCCACCCCTTTTTCAAGAAGGATTTATCACTTCTGTGCACAATTAGAACACTTAGGAATTATTTGCATGGAAATCCATCCCATCTAGATTATTCTCTTTCCCTGAAAAGGCAGAAGAATACTTGATCCATTTATAGCCAATTCCTGAGCTACTGAAGTATGCAACAAGAGGACTTTGTGGGAGGGTAGCCAGGTAAAGTCCCCCAAATCTGGAGACTTTTTTCTAGTGTACTTTATTCATTTCCCTAAAACCACTGGTCCTTCCATGTCAGTCTGATTGGAACTAACGGAGAACCCTGAAATTCACCCACACTTTAGGGTTAGACTGGCTTGAGAAAGCAGTATGGGGGGTCTTCCTGTAAGTCCTACTCTAGACATTTTCCAACGATTCTCTAGAAAGAAGTAAAAACAATGCAAGTATTCCCATATATTAGGGATGTTTTAAAATTCCACACTATTGCCCTTCTGCTGCCAAGACGGCTGTTAAAGGAGCTGCCCTTGGCAGGAAAAATGTGTGCCTGTTTCTAAGAGCCGGGGGCCTCCCCTTCCTGACTGCTTTGCTTGAGGTTTTCAGAATTACATGTGGGACTCAGTACCTCTTCTCCTTTCTTCTAAATGGAAAAGAATAAAGGAATTGTTCCATTTCAGACTGCAACCCAGTTAAAAAAATGTTTTTGAAAATTTTCTTTTACTGATCTGCCTTCTGCAGAAAAAAACTATTCAACTGTATGTCAAGTTGCTGCAGAGCATCCTAAGGAAACTCATAATATCACCTGGTCCAAACTCCAGAGGCCTGTGACATTACCCTGAAAGGCAGTTCAATAGCCCAAAAACCACCTTAAAATTTTAAAAATTGTGGCCAAGGAAAAATACTTCATCTAAATGAGACAAGCCTACTAGCTAGAAGCCAAATAAATATCACTACAAAGTTACACACACACACACACACACACACACACAAACACACACACACACCCCAAAGTCCTCCTAGGAATCTTGGTGCTAGCAGTGCTGCTGAGATTTGGAGCTTGTCTTATGATTTTACAAACTTACTTTTTAAACTACTGTTGTCTGCCTTTCTCTGCAGAGTGACGCTCTCCCTTTAGACTTGCTGAATTTCCTACTGTTTTCCTTTCTTTGACACAATTTAGAAATTGTCTATTTAAATACAGATAAGCACTACACAAGCACAAATCAGTCTGTAGCTTAATATTATTTCATTAAAGTAGTATGTTCCAGAAGAGTTGATGGTCCATGTTTTTTTTTTCCTTCCCCAGGTACAGATGAACGTGCTGGCATTCAACCGGCAATTCCACTATGGTGTGTTTTATGCGTACACCAAGCTGAAGGAACAAGAAATGAGAAATGTCGTGTGGATAGCCGAATGCATTTCACAAAGACATCGAACTAAAATTAACAGTTACATTCCAATCTTATAACCCAGTGACGGGCCTGAAATGCAGAAAATCATAAATGCTAAGAGGAAGTTACTGAGGGAAATAAGAGTCGTGTTATATTATCTAGATCACACAAATCTAAGCCACACTGCACTTCATCAATTGCAGACCGACCGGAAACTCAGCAAGCCAACCCTGAAACAAAGCATTTCTTTTTCTTCCACAAGCCTTAAATCTTGCTTCCACATTTATGTCTCATTCTTCACCTTGCCTTAGACATTAATTTTAATTAACCCTATGGTACTTTTCGTATTCTTATTTTTGTTCTTTTAAAAATCAAATCTTTTAAAAGTGTTTTGCTTTCCCATGATTCTCCACAGGCCCAAATACTGAGTGTCTGCTTTATTTTTTAACTGTCCATCCCTTCCCTAGGTCCACAAAAATCCAGAGCTGTACGTAGCCAACATGGACCACATATGGTGGAAAATACCTTATTTTTTTCTAATACACTTTGACCTGGTAGGCTTGGGAAAGGTACATAATTCCAAATCATATTCCATAGATGCAGGTAGTGTTAAATTTGTTATTAAGGCTACCACTTATAACTAATTTTCTCACAACTTTCTTTAAATAAAAGGTATACCTCTCTTTCTTCCAGTTTCTTCATACTTTGCCTGAGAAGAAAGTAACTCCATTAGTTGTATTTTATTCATTCAGAAGCATAAATCACAGGTTCGGTTTACAGGATATGGATTCTCTATAAAACTTCAGTAGAACTGGTGCAGAGAGCTACCCAGAAAAAGAAAAAGTGACAAACACTGCTCTAGTGCTTTCTTCAAAAATAAAATATTCCTAAATAGAAAAATCTGTATTTGCTATAGTTTAAAAATTAAACATATTTGAAAGTTCTTCAAGTGAGAATATTTACAGAGAATATACATATACTGGTAACTAGAATGAGGCACAAAGACTAAGAAGTAAATCAATTTTTCTGCAAAATTTCAGAAATTTTTTTGTAGAACATTTTCATAATTTTAGTGATAGGAATGTTTAAGCATAAGGAAAAACAGCGGCTCATACCGCCAGAAAGAAAGCCAAGTGCCTAGCCTCTCAGCTGTGCAAGAAGCCTAGGCCACACCCCAGTTCTGATGGCAGGGAGGCCGCAGCTGGCACAGGGCTCCTGTGCAGATCCATCAGCTGGACCCAGGGAGTCTGCTTCCCATGTACAGCCTCTGGTCTGGAAAGCATCCTCCCTGACTTGTTCCCGCCCCTGCATGCAGCTGCTGTCTTCCACTCTGAGGCCTGGATGCCGGGAGACATCTACATTTTACATTTTCACCCATGGTGTCTACAGTGGGGGTGGGTGAGTATGGGGGTAAAATCCTGGGCTTCTTTAAGGGTTGAGAGCAAAGATGTTGACAGGAAAGAGGCAGCTTAGAGAAAGTTGATTCTCAGACTAAGCCCTTCCCACCCACCTCTGCATGACATGTGTGGGGGCCCTTCATGTGCCACAAGGCCACAGGCTGATGATACTTCTCTTGTTCCCTCCATATAAGTAATGAAGCCACCAATCCCCCAAACCCTTTCCCTAGCCACCAAGTGTAACCATTGTGTGAATAGAGACGAATTTCCTATAACCTCATGAGGCAAATACTGTAGAATGTGCCCCTATTAGAGAAGGGGATACACGCTCTGCAATTTGAAGAACTTTCCTTGAACTTACAGCTTTTAAGTGCTGCTGAGATCTGACTTCTCTGTCTTACCTCAGGCAACTGGTCCACACTGGAGAATATGGACATTGAAAAACATTACATATGCTAGAAAACGAGGCCAACAAATCAGGTACATAAAGCAACGTAGAAAACAATGAGACAAAAATGTATTTCTTTTTCTAAGTGATCGAAGTTGAGGCTCCTTACCATCCCTTTCCCACCCTCCTCCCAGCAGTATTTCATCAATCTGTCCTATTTCCACCTGTATAATTTTCTGCAGTTGGTCTTGGAACATTGTATTCCAATGAATTCTATACCCAAAATTGCTGTCAGTCTGCAGCCAATCCTGCCTGTGCGCTGGTGCCGACTTCCGGCCACGCCCTCCCCTTCACCCAGCTCCCTTTAGCTTCATTCTCAAAGGTTCGAAAGTACTTTATCAGTCTCTCCGTGGGCAGGAACCCGTTAAATCTCTAAGAAAGTTTTGCAGTCAGGAGAATTTGCGGTGCTAGGGGATTCAAAATTAGCAATTGCAGTTCTCAGGATATTTGGCGAATATCTGAGAAAAAAAAATGCCATCCTTTTATCTGTTGCAATGCTTTAGGAATGCTGAGAGTAAATGGAAATGACCATTTTGAATCTGGGTGAGTTTGGACTAAGCCTAACTTGCTGGATAGTGGAGGAGTTGAGTTAACCATTGGCATGGCAGCAATGTAATAAGACATTGAGAAAGGGATATACATCTTTGTGGAGTGAAGAAAGACTTGGTGATGATCAGATTTGAGGGGTTTCATTAGTAGTAACTTTTAGCCTACCACTTGAAAAATGCTGTCAATGTCAGATCTCACAGGTAAGACATAGCTATATGAGAAGGATACGATTGCAGTTTCACCCTGTTTTGTCTTAGTTTCAGCAGCAGACAAAATTCTCCTTATTGTTTGATTCATTTCAGTCATTTTGAGTCATTTTCTCTTCCCTTCCACAAATGGAGGCATTAATACTAATATGTGGGGAATAGAATTGCTGAGGAATATATGTGACATTATCAGACCATATCATTCTTTTTTTTTTTAAATTAACCAATTCCTAACTTTATTAATATTTTGATAGATAAGAATAATAAGCACAAAATTAATATTGGTATCTTATTCCATGTCAAAATCAGAACAATGTATCAACGTGAAATAAAATTTCATAGAAAATCAGAGACCGACATATCCTCAATGTCCTATGAAATTCTCTCATTTGTTATATTTCCTTCCTCTCCTTTGCCCCATGAAGTCCTCATTAAAAATATGAAATTTCATACATCATTGATAGGTCATTCAAAATCCCTAAAAATAACTCTGACAAGATAATATTCCTCTCCTGCCCATCGTTCCTAGGTTTTTCTTCTGTAAACAAGACAAGGGGCTTCATTCCTGCGAAGTCCACATCTTGCTAAATGGTGCAAATTAAAAATTTCACTGGTACTCACACCAGCGGATGTAGCGGGGACCTTGCGGAGGAAAGCCTTGGCTGTGGTAGTGTTGAGTTTCTCTCCTTTAGTTTGCCTTAATCTGCTGTTAATGGACCCAAATACCCTCTTGAAACCCCAGGCCTAGGCCAGTGCAGACATGGGCTCTGCAGTTTGCTCCCTTACTCATCCTGAGGTGCTGGTTCCGCAGACCATATCATTCTTAGTGATTTCATCCCTTATGTCTCACAAGAGCTGATGTTAGGAGTTTTGATGACATTTTGGATTGCTGCATAGTCACAAAATCTATAAGCTTTATAAATATGAAAATAGGATGCAGAAACTATCATAAAGGCCAAACCACCTGCCCTGAGCAATTTCCCATCCTGTTTTTCCTCTTTTACATCTTCATTATTCTATCTGGCCTCCCATCAATTACTTTTCCACCCTCCTCCCGCTTTCTCCTCAGTCACTTTGTGCTGCAGTTTTCCACTTCCACCACCAGCTTGATCACTAATTGAAATCCAGCTGGTCAAGTTGGAATTCTCTTTGGAAAGAAAAGAGATACATTAAGAAGATGCACATTGAAACTAGTGTCAATCAATGTATTAGAAAGGAATTGTCCCCAGAGAATTATCACTCTGACCAGATCCACAAAATGTCATTTAAAGACTAGGATCATTGACAAGCTGTAAAAGTATATCAGTAGCTCTCTGCAGACTTCTGATATCCCTGGGAATGTTGTTAACATTCCAGCCAGTGTGGCTCCTTTATTGACAAAGTTGGAAACAAGTTTTTAAAATAAATAACTAAATAAAGAAATAAGAAAGTATTAGGTCTCCATTTCAGGTAGCAAGAACTAGGCTCCCAATCAATAGAGAGGGCTATCATTGAGACTGGTTGCAGTGGCTTTACATGTCTACACATTCTTTAAAACTCCCCCACCAAGAGATGGGGTCTTTGTCCCTCCTCCTTGAATGTGAACTGGCCTTAGTGACTTAACTCACAACAAACCAAATCCAGAAAAGCAGTGCTGTATGACTTCCAAGGCAATGCAGTTTCCTTTGCTTACTGGATTTTGGAGTCCTGAGCTACAACGTAAGTAGTCCAGCTTCCCTGAGGCTCCCATTCTGTGAGGAAGCCAAGCCACATAGAGAGGCCAAGTTTAGACACTCAAACCACATGGAGAGGCCAGGTATAGACAAATATGATAGTCCCAGGAGAGCTCCAACCAATAGTATCAACTAGCAGCCATGTCTGGCCCAGTCAATCCTTCAGATACTAAAGCCCAAACCCAATACCTGACTGCAACTGCATAGGAAATCCCAGGTGAGAACTATCTAGACAAGTCCTTCTTAATTACTGACCCATGGAATCCTTGAGCTTGATAAAAGAGTTGTTTTGAACCACTGAGTTTGGGATACTTTCATGCAGTAGTACAAATGGAACAATGGTGCTCAGCAGTCATCCATTGCATGTGTCCTACAGGGTTTTGTGGCCTCTCTGAAGTCCTTTCTAAGGCCTGCCTAAGTCATCCACTCTCCAGCCATCTTTGCAGGTGGTCGGGGCAGGTGTGGTTTTCTGCACATATCACCTACAAATGAGTCTTGACTCTGGCCTGGAGGGACTACCTCTATGCCATTCGGAGACAGAAATGACATCCTCAGGGCCAGATATGAACAAGCAACTCCAGGTGACAATGTGGCATCTTGTTTTCCAATAAGATTTGGCAGCAACAGGTTCACTGACACTGAATCTAGCTCTTCAGAGGTGACACCATTATAACATTTGTCATTTTTTGAACAAATAGCAGTTTTAGATTTTAAATCATTTATACATTCTTCTTTTGTAGGATTTTTTTAAATTAAAGCAGTTCATTCTCTATTTAACTGTTAATGCTGAGATGCATATTTCATTGTGTAAGATGTTCACCATTTTAAAATTTTTGCTTTGTTTCAGTTTGGGCTTTATTTTTAATTTTCTGGTTTTTATTTAAATATGAGTGAAATAGTAATATATTACAGTTTATTTCTGCAACATCAGGAATTTTTATTTTTTCAGCTTCCTTTAGGTATAAATGACAAATAAAATTATAAGATATTTAAAGTGTACAATATGATGATTTGACATACATAGACATAGACATTGTGAAAGGATTCTCCCCCATCAGGTTAACACCATTTTTCTTGTGTGTGCGAGAACATTTAAGTTTTACTCTCTTAGCAAACTTCAGTTATACAATACAGTGTTATCAACTATATCCACCATGTAATGCATTAGATTCTAAGACCTTATTCATCTTACAGCTGACGGTTTGTATCTTTTTACCAACCTCTCCTTATTTGTACCACTCCCTGCACTTGGTAATCACTTTCTACTCTCTGCTTCTAATGAGATTGACTTTTTTTTTTCTTTAGATTCCAAATGTAAGTGAAAATTAAAAGGAAATGTATGGCTAATATTTTAGTGATCTTCATGATTAGATATTTTAAAAAACGGTACTGATGAACCTAGTTGCAGGACAGGAATAAAGACATAGACGTAGAGAATGGACTTGAAGACAAGGGGTGGCAGGGGGAAGCTAAGGCGAAGTGAGAGTAGCATCGACATATACACTACTGAATGTAAAATAGTTAGCTAGTGGGAAGCAGCAGCATAGCACAGGGAGATCAGCTCAGTGCTTTGCAATGACCTAGAGGGGTGGGAAAGGGAGGGTGGGAGGGAGGCTCAAGAGGGAGGGGATATGGGGACATAGATATGCATATGGCTGATTCACTTTGATGTACAACAGAAACTAACACAGTATTGTGAAGCAATTATACTCCAATAAAGATCTATTAAAAAATAATATATTTCTTAAGATGTGTGGAGGCATGGAAGGGTGGGTGACCATCAATTCCAGCTCCCAGGGTCCAGATCACATTGTTGTGTGCAAGGATTCACCCTGGTGGTGTGATGAGTGGTTTATATTGAATAAATCTTTCAGAGCCTGAACGGCTTTTCAGTAGAAAGATCAGAGGAAAGTCATGCAAGATCCACACATACAAATAAATAAACATAAATCATATCATAAGGAATTAGCAGTTCACAGTACAACTGTTCCCTGTGCTGGAGGTAATTCTGTGAAACACCAGGATTATCTGAGCCACTGAATTTAACATGAGTTGTTAACAGTGGCTTTAATCATTTGGGTTCAAATAACCCTTTAAGAATCTGATGAACACTGTGGATACCTTCCATTAGAATAATAGACATTACACATTCACCTAAAAATTTGCATAGTATATGAAAAGACTATGGATCCTGTAAAATTCACTCATGAGCAACCTAGAAGTCTATAAACTCAGATTAGAAACCTCCATTGCATAGGCTGAGGAATGAAAATGACAGGTTAGAAAGTAATAGATGGGAAAGGATTTTAATTTGATGAATAAAATATAGATACTCATGTACACCTCTCATCTCTTAGAAGGGCATCTTGTTCAGCTGAGCAAGTAACTTTGGGATGGAAACTGGTGCTGTGGTGGAAAGGGCTCCCCTCTTGGCCAGCAAGTTCAGTCAAGGCAATCGTGGAGATGACGGAGGGACAGGGGTCACAGTCAGTTTGCTCTCATTATAGGCTAAAGCATCTAACCCTACTTAAAACTATTGATGTTCATATCCATCAAATACATTAAATAATGCTACTGGGGTTTTTGCAAGTAAAGTAGGTGAAAACTCTGCAGGTTGGTTGAAAATAATTGCTGACCTATAAGTATAGTCAACTGAACTAGAATGGACACTAGTTTTCCAGGTAAGGAAACTGTAGTCAGAAGAGCTAAGAGTAGAGGAGCCAAAACTAGGTCTCAAGTGTCCTGTCTCTTCCATCTTATAAATATATTTTTAATATAAATATATATGTATTTCTTCATGGTGGTTTCATTTTTTATTTTCTCTTTAAGTTACAGCCTCCAGTTTAAGACTGAGGTTCCTGTTTGGTCCAAATATGTTCTGTGAAAAATGACAGAAATCCTGTCAAACTAGCTTAAAATACAAAAAGGAAACTTACCATCTCATGCCTTTGGGAATTTGAAGAGCTCATGGAACTGGACCCAGGGCTTCAAAGACTTCATTAAAAAATGTTTCTCTCTCTTCCCCATGTGGGGTCAGAGGTGACCAGCAGCAGCCCTGGGTCACATTGCACCAGCTACCCAGCCTAGCGGAAACTGTTCCTCTAGTCCAATAGCAACAAATGTTCTGGATTTGACAGCAACTGACCTGCCAAGGCATTTCACATAAACGTTTGAAATTATAATTTTTGTTATTCTACTAATATTTGAGAAAAGAGGAAGCATTTTTTAAAAATTTGTTTATTTACTTTTATAAATTATTAGAATAGTAGAGACACTACCTATTTTACCTAATCATTTAATCGTTTAAGCACTGAGCCTTTACTGAATACCAGGCCATATCATGCCCAGGGTAATTTTGGAAATAATTTTGCCATCGTTCAACACTAAGTGCCAAATACGTAAAATTATTTGGAATGCTAGTTATGAAAGCTTTGGTTTTTTAAGGTTTTAAATTTAAAATGTTAATAATTGGGACTTCTCTGGTGGTCCAGCTGTAAAGAATCTGCCTTCCAATGCAGGGGACACGGGTTTGATCCCTGGTCAGGGAACTAAGATCCCACATGTCACGGGGCAACTAAGCCCAAGTGCCACAACTACTGAGCTCACGTGCCTCAAAGAGAGAGCCTGCATACTGCAAACTACAGAGCCCATGCACTCAGGAGCCCACGCACCACAACTAGAGAGAAGTCCACGTGCTGCAATGAAGAGCCTGTGCCACAACGGAAGATCCTGCATGCCTCAACTAAGACCCAACGCAGCCAAAAAATTAAAGAAAATAAATAAAAATGTTAATAATTAAGTTATATCATGACATCTTAATCTCCCTCGCCCATCATATACAGCCCGTAAGTAAATTCTCCCAATTCTACTAAGAAAAATATTTCTTTAATCCACCACCTAAATCTAATCCCTCATCATCTTTTGTATAGATTAGGTCCATAAACCTGTAACTGTCTCTAGTCTGTCATTATCCCCACTACAACTGAGAGACCTAAGACCTTATCACCCTTTTTAAAAAACAAACAAACAAACAAACAAAAAACTCTTCCATTGTTTCTCATTGCACTTGAAATAAAATCAAAACTTTACTACGACCTACAAGTCCCAGAATGGTCAGGTGTTTGCTGCTTTACCATTCTCTTCTCCCATTGACTTCCTTCTGTCCACTATCCCAAGCTCACTGGCCTTCTTTCAGATTTCCAATACCCTGAACTTGTCCTCTTTTGGGGGTTACCATGTTCTTCTCTCTACATAGAATCTTTTTCCACTGGATTCTCACATGGCTTGCTCCTTTCCTTCAGGTTTTAGCATCATATTTTTCCATGTTGCCCAGCTCCAGTGGGCACCTTTCATATCTTTGGAATTGTGAAAACCACCAGTACACAACCATCATGCATATTCAGCTTCTCAAAGACTTCTTTCAATCTTAAGGAGGTACCTTGTATTGTCCCTCTGAAAACACCCTGTTCATTACCTTTAAATCTTACCACAATTTGTAACCATAAATGTATTTGTTTGTTTTGTAATGTTGGTCCCCCCCCCCACCCAACTGTGCTCTGTGAGAGCAGGATATTTATTTTTTTGATCACTGCTGTATACTCAGTATTTGGCACAGAGGCTGGCATATGGCAGCCCTTAATAGATATTTGTTTAATGAATGAATGAATGAATTCTTCCACCTGCAAAATTCATAGATTCGAAGCAAGAACTGCTAAAAGACTAACTGAGCCATATTAAAAATTTTAAGAGTTTATTTAAGCAAAATCGATTTCACTTGGGCAGCTCCAAACTGGAAGTAATTAGGCATGCTCCACTGACAGCAGCTAAGGAGAAAGACTTATAGAGAAAAGGCTGACGCAAAGGAAGGAAATTATTCGAATGGCTATAACTTATGTGTCTGTCTTGTTTGGGAAGGCTTATTTGGCTGTTTGTGATGCGTTGCCCTCAGGTTTTCATTTCTTAACCATGAGGCATTTACACGTCTAAATTTTGGTTTGCTTACAAAGGCTGCTAAGGTATTAGGACCATCTCAGTCTAATGTCCTCCTTGTGTACTTAATTTAATAGTAGGAAAAGCCACAATATAACTAGGCCAGGGATCCATAAATTTCCTTTGGGGCACAGATATTTTCAGTGCCCAGGAAGATAGAAAAGCCAAAACATCTGAGTCTGAAAGACTGTCACCTCCTCAATCAGTGAAAACAGAAACACACTCAAAGGTGGTGACCCTGCTGGCTCCTCTGGACCAAAGTGAGATCTTCAGTACATAGCAGGCATCTAACACATATTTGTTGATGAATAAACCCATATGCGGGGCAGGTATTGCATCAGTATCCACCCCTGACCCTTGCAACAAAAGGGGAGAAACTGACCCAGGATCCACACCAAGCACAGCATGCGCTGAGAGCCAGAGCAGCCAGATTGCCATCTTTGCCTACAGTCACATTTGGCGCAACCACAGCAGAAACCAATGCAGTTCAATCACAGAAATACACTTCAGCCAAGAACTGCTTAACTAAATGGAGCCTACCTCCTGTGGCTTACAAACACAGGTGTCCACAAAGGACAAACCAGAGGAACAGGTAAATTAACCAAAATTGCTCCCTGGTGTTGCCTGAACACTGAGGTAAATGTGGGTAATTACTCTCAGTCCAATTTGCCTGCCTGCTCTTACCCTTAACATCTAACTTGAAACTCACAGGGGTTTACAATACATAAAGAACTGGTTATTTCCCTCATTTATGCAGCATATTAAAAGAGAAAACAATTAGACTGAATTATCAAACGAGGTTTACTCTGCCATGCACTGTGTGTTTATTCAACTAATTATGTTATCTCTCTCCTTCAAAGATAACAGCAAAAGCATAGAATATTCCACTTTAGTGATGAAAATTAATGGGTATATTAAGAGGGAAAAAGATGAATGATATTTAGAAAAAGGAGAGGAATGGAAATTATCTCAAACAACTGCAGGTGGAATTTAAGGTTAATTGCAAAGTCCCGACATGACTGAAACGTTACTGAGTGTCTCTCTGTCCACCAGGCACCAAGCCACACCCCATTCATCCCATCAAGAACAGAAAGACACTCGGAGAAGGCTACTTTCAACTAAAGGAGTAGCTGAGATTTTGGAAATAATTGTTTTGGGGGGTTCACATTTATTACATACTCTTAGTATAGTTTCCTGATATTAGGTGGTATTTAGGCATCTGTTCCAAACAAACAATTTTCTTTCCTTAAATGTGGAACCTTTGGGGAGAGAAGGAGGGCTGTTCCACAGCAGTCTTCTTCAGGTGTAAGTTAGGTAAACGATGCCCAAACACAGACTAAAAGCCGCATGATCTCATGAAACCTTATGAAACCTCATGAAACCTCTGTCCTTATGCAATTCTTTTTCGAGGTGAGGAATGCTGAAAATGCACTCACTGAGGAATAGCATTGTGTTTCCTCAATGACACCCGCTCCTCCTAGGTGCTTAAACAATAAATCTGATCTGCCAATGTTTCTCAAATGCGTCATTCCAAAAGAGACACTCCCCAAATAAACCAGTTCAACAGTCCTAATACTTGAACTTAGTGAAACTTAGGAAGACATGAAATACAGCCCTAGTTGAAGGAAAGTAATCAAGATGAAGATATTTTGCACATCCTGTTCATTATTTAGTTGCTTTTCTGACCATCTGTCTGAAGTCCTTTCTCCGGAACTTACTTCACCGTTATGGAGAACTATTTTAAGACAAGGATACCTCAAAGAGCATTATTTGCTTTGATACTATGTGGGAGTGGGTTTTTTTTTTTAAAACAAACAATTTTTTATTGGAGTATAGTTGATTTACAATATTGTGTTAGTTTCAGGTGTACAGCAAAATGATTCCATTATACATACATATATATCTATTTTTTTCAGTTTCTTTTCCCTTATAGGTTATTACAAAATACTGAGTATAGTTTCCTGTGCTATACAGTAGGTCCTTGTTGGTTATCTATTTTATATGTAGTAGTATGTATATGTTAACCTCAAACTCTTAATTTATCCCTCCCCCCGCCTTCCCTTTTTGTAACCATAAGCTTGTTTTTTGTCTGTGAGTCTATTTCTGTTTTGTAAATAAGTTCATATGTAACATTTTTTTTTTTAGATTCCATATATAAGTGATATCATACGATATTTGCCTTTCTCTGTTGACTTACTTCACTTAGTATGATCATCTCTAGGTCCATCCATGTTGCTGCAAATGACATCATTTCATTCTTTCTTATGGCTGGGTAATATTCCATTGTGTATATGTACCACATCTTCTTTATCCATTCCTCTGTTGATGGACATGTAGGTTGCTTCCATGTCTTGACTATTGTAAATAGTGCTGCATTGAACATTGTGGTGCATGTATCTTTTTGAATTATGGTTTTCTCCAGATACACGCCCAGGAACAGGATTGCTGGATCATATGGTAGCTCTATTTTTAGCTTTTTAAGGAACTTCCATACTGTTCTCCATAGTGGTAGTACCAATTTACATTCCCACCAACAGTGCAGGAGGGTTCCCTTTTCTCCACACCCTCGCCAGCATTTGTTATTTGTAGACTCTTTAATGATGGC